>NC_084492.1:31082822-31682822 GCF_030035675.1 Rhineura floridana | reverse complement strand
CAGCAACTGGTATTCAGAATCATACTGCCTCTGATTATGGTGGCAGAGCATAGCCATCATGACCAGCAGCCAATGATAGCTTTGTCCTTCATGAATTTGTGTGATCTTCTTTTAAAGCCATCCAGGTTGGTGGCCATCACTACCTCTTGTGGGAGTGAATTCCATAGTTAACTATGTGCTGCATGGAGAAGTAAAAAATCTGGGGAACAGTTAAGTTAGAAGCTTTCATTCTGATGTGCTAGCTTTCTACATGCAGGGATATTTGTTTTATATTCATTCAAACATGCAGCCCTCTCTGCCCCACCCCCATGCAATCTGAAGCGATACAGTTCAGAATGGACTGTATCACATGAATCAATTTACTGACCTTTCAGCTTGAACCTTAGTCTTTCATTGACATCAGGTTCTTTGGCTGATTTGCCACAGCGATTAAAATGGCTGCTATTCTAAAATTATTTCAGCTTGCCTGAAAGGGGGAAAAATGTTTAGATTCTTATCACATTAGGATGTCATGGATTGTTAAACTGGCAAGAATATTTCTGTTTATTCCAATTAGTGAAATCATTTGCTGGTGGGAGACATTTCAGATAGAAATATCCACTTTAAAAATAAACCTTGTTCCAGTGGGAAAGTCATCCTTTGTCTGACAATTCAGGCAATGTTATTTAGAGATTTTTAATTGCTCAGTTGATCTGTGGGCAAATCTCAATAATCAAAACAATATAAATCTGAGTTGGGTGGGTGGTTGTCTTTTTTTTAATAATTGTAATAAAATGCTGGTAATACCTAGGGAACAATAACTTCTGCAAGATTGGCAGTGTCAGAATTTATTTTCCAATATATCTCTGTGCGTTTTTTTTAAAGTATAACACTTTTAAAAAAAGTTCTCATTTGCTCTAGGAAAGAATGCCAATATGCCATATTAACGTTCATCAGGGCAACTGTTGTCTGCTTAAGTATAATTAGCAGGGAAATCAAACTGCAACTAGTGCTCCTAGAAGCATTTAACAAAGATTGTAATTCTTTTACATAAAAAACACACTGTAAGTCTCCTGCAGAATGTGAGTTACGAAATAGAAAGAAAACTGAAAATAAAAATAAAGAACCCTGTGCAAACTCTACCACAGGGGCGGGGAACTTTGTCCTGGGGCCCCACATATGGCCCTCGGAACCTTTCTGTCTGGCCCTCAGGACTCTCCCCATATCCCCATATCCTCATTCCCTTCACTGGCCTCGTTTCACACCCTCATTGAGGTGTTTTTTCCCCTGCCTGTCTGGAATGTGATCTTGAACCGTGACAATGATTCTGGCTCGCCTGGATGGAGGATACAGAAGGGGTGTTGGAAAATAAATTCTGACACTACCAATCTTGCACAAGTTAGTGTCCCCCAGGTATCTTACCAGCATTTTATTACAATTTTTTAATTGAAAAAGTGTGTGTAGAAGCTAGCATACTGAACAAAAAATGAACTTTAAAAAAATGAAAAAATGTACATTCATTGCTCCGCACACTTTTGGCTCTGGCTCTGCCCACTACTGGCATGTGGCCCCTGGATAGTTGTTGTGAAGGGAACGTGATCCTCAGGCTGAAAAAGCTTCCCGACCCCAGTGACTGGAATGAGTCTGCAGCTCTAAGCAATAGTGTGTTTGCATTCATGGAGCGCATATGTACATCTAGAGCCAGTACCAAGCACTGGCATCATCGGGCTTCTGCCAAGGGCCAGTACCTTAGCAGGGGGCTTACTGATGAGAGCCCCCTAGGCTTGCTGCTTTCCATATTCTTCCCCCACTATGGCAAGATGCATTGTATTTCTATTTAGATTAATAGCAATTATTTCTAAATTAACATCTATACATACCAATATATGTCATCTTTTTTGGTGATGCTTTCCTGCTTTGGGGCATATTGGGACATTCCATCCCTGTGTAGATGCAGACGGGGTGACAGAAGTAGAGCAGGTCCACTCTCAGTCCCCCCCCATCCACATGGGCTGGACTAGAAGCGCAGGAGACTGCCTTATACAGAGTCCGACCATTGGTCCATCTACCTCAGTGTTGTCCACACTGACTGGCAATGGCTGTCTGGGATTTCAGATCTCTCCCAGCCCTACCTGGAGTTGAAGCTGGGACCTCCTTCTGCATGCAAAGCAGATGCTCTACCATGGAGCTACAGCCCTTCTCCGCTGGAGAAGCATCATCCAATCCAGCCCGGAGCTGTTCAAATGTGTCAAACTCACAACCAACTTTTTGGTGCAAAAAAGCCTTATAGGTCTCTGACATTTTCTCCCTTCCTGCCACTAATACTGCAGCTGGTATAGCACAGAGGGGAGGAGAGCCTGGCAGGGAGGAGTCCAGAGTCTGTGACTTCCAATCCCCACTCATGTCTCCTGGGTATCAAGGGCCAGCTAAAGATCACCCCCACAGGGAGTGGCTCAGGGGTTACATGCCCTGACATCTGTGCAGCCGTGGGCAAGCTGCATAGTCCCAAGGAGCCCAGTTGCCCCCCATCTGGTAGTTGCGGACAAGGAAGGGGCTGGCTTGTGCAGCTGTGGCAAGCTGAGCAGGCCCTAGCCAGCTGGGGAGGACTAGCCTCAGAGGAAGGCAACAGTAAACCCCCTCTGAATGCCGCTTACCATGAAAACCCTATTCATAGGGTCGCCATAAGTCGGGATCGACTTGAAGGCAGTCCATTTCCATTTTTTTTGCCACTAATACCTAATTTTCTACTCACACCTGTAATTCTGAAACCGATTCTGATTATTTGGAGGGAGGAAGGGAAAGCATGGCAATACCAAGATCCAAAGCAACTTTGAAGAATACCAGGAGAACAACCAGCCTTTCCAGAGCCTCCTGTACACACACCAGAGGGAGCGGGTCAGAGGAGACTGCCCTATGCAAGCCGCATAGGCTGTAATAGAGTCACACACATATCAACCGCTGATCAAAGCCCTTCTTAATGTGTGCACAAAAGCTTTTAAAAACGGCAGCCTAATCTTATCTTGCAGAATGCAAAATGACTGTTCTGTATGCTGCAGCAGGAGGCTTTCTAGAGCTACTGCTCTAAGCTCTAGCCAGGTGTTTTTCTCTTTATGATCTCATTCTGGCATTTGTGCATCTACAAACGTAGTGGGAACATTCCAAGTTGCCACACTATAGCGGGAGGTAAAGCAGTGTCTGAGTCTGACGTATCCGCCAAGGAGCACTCTGCAAAAGGACTTGTCTGTCCTTTGGAGATTCTTGGAGTATCTCAACTGCTTTAACAGAATACAAGCGACCCAGGAATGCCCAGTTCCTTGCCAAGGGACAGGTGATGGTTTGGGATTAGAACAGACATGCACGACAACAGAAACATGAAGTGAACTCAACGAAACAGGCTGGAAGTAAGCTCTCCTTGCAACAGTCCAATTGGTAACGTTTTCATGCTAAATACCAATGAAAACGATGGGCTGTATTCAACGAAGTTCTACTTGAATACAACCCATAGTTAGTCTTTTTCATTGGTATTTAGAACACTAAGTTCTACTTGGGTTTGTTTGTTTGTTATATCCCTTCGATTACGGCTTATGGCAACCCTATGAATCAGCAACCTCCAATAGCATCTGTCATGAACCACCCTGTTCAGATCTTGTAAGTTCAGGTCTGTGGCTTCCTTGATGGAATCAATCCATCTCTTGTTTGGCCTTCCTCTTTTTCTACTCCCTTCTGTTTTTCCCAGCATTACTGTCTTTTCTAGTGAATCATGTCTTCTCATTATGCGTCCAAAGTATGATAACCTCAGTTTCATCATTTTAGCTTCTAGTGATAGTTCTGGTTCTATTTACAGTAGACCACTGAAATGAATGAACCTAAATTAGGTTGAAACCCAATACATGGGTTCAATGGGACTTACTCCCAGGTAAGTGTGCATTGGATTGCAGACTTAGCAATATTTCTTAACTTTGATGGGTCTACTCTGAGTAGGAGTAAATTGAGTACCTCCCTAAAGTTTTAGGGTGTTCAGCTGCAATGCTGAAATTCCAATCCAGTCAAACTGATTTATAGATACAGGCCCCATCTGCACTATACATTCAAAGCAGTTATCATACCACTTTTACAGTCATGGCTGCCCCCCCCCACAAAGAATCCTGGGAACTGTAGTATGTTAAGGGTGCTGACAGTTGTTAGGAAACTCCCTTATTCCCCTCACAGAGCTACAATTCCCAGAGTTCCCTTGGAAGAGGAGCTGAGAGT
Organism: Rhineura floridana; assembly: GCF_030035675.1. Classification (NCBI taxonomy): domain Eukaryota; kingdom Metazoa; phylum Chordata; class Lepidosauria; order Squamata; family Rhineuridae; genus Rhineura; species Rhineura floridana. The sequence continues at coordinate 31,678,592 of NC_084492.1, read as the reverse complement.
TCAACCACACTTGAGAATTGTAGCTCTGTGAAGGGAATAGAGGTGGTCTTCTAATACTTCTCAGTGCCCTTAACAAACTACAGTACCCAGGATTTTTGGGAGAAGCCATGCCTGTTCAAAGTGGTATGATATTGCTTGAAATGTATAGCACAGATGGGAACTCAAGGGGATGTACATGGTTCTCCCCTCGCCTGCCATTTCATCCTCACAACAATCCTGTGAGGTGGGTCCGGCCAAGAGAGTCTCTCTGCTTCTCTGATGCTCTAACCTTAACACCATTCTGGCTTTTCTATGCCTTGTTATTTAATTACTTTGTTGTTATATCGTTGGGCAATATCCAACTTTGTCATCCTCAGAGATAAGGACGGGAAAACCTGTCAGTTTCAGTTCATCTCAGTTTTCCAATCTTAAATTCAGTTCTCCACATTTCCACATCAGTTTGCAATTTTTTTAAAAAAATTGGCATGAAAATTCATCGTTCTCCTAATACACATTTTATAAGCAATCTTGCTGAATAAAGACATTTTTTGCAAAGCAATTTTCCCTAGGACAATGCATTTTTGTGTGTTATTTTCACTAACAATATGCCTGTTATGCACACTTTACTTCAGTATATGCATTTTTATGCATGGATGGAGAAATTTGGAAAAGTGCAAATTTTGAAGAATGGCCATGTTTTGGTTCCCATATTAGTTCAGAAAGTGTGAATTAGGTAAGTTTACCTTTGAATACGAACGGAATCCATCCCACCCCCCCAATCCTTACTGATAGCAGACCAAATAATATTAATGGACAATTACAGTAAATTCCATCAATTTCAATGGGTTTACTGAGTGTGACTTAACATTGGATCTCACCCTCTGTGTATGTTTAGAATTGGGAATGTTGGGAATCAAATTGAACAGACAAGTATCACGGTAGCACTCAGAGTTATTTATGAGTGATGCCTCAAGTCATTTTCAGATTGACAAACATGTAGGGAGAGAGAGGAATGAATTCCTGTAAGCAAAAGGGAAACACAGATGGCTAGATAATTCTTCACTTAGAGATATAAGGGAGCATGTAGGTGTTGACTCCAGCTGCAACGGAGAATGCATAACATAGTGAAGAAGAGTCTTCATCTGAAATTAATCAAGCCAATAAAGACACAGCTCAGATACATACAACTCCTTGTGTTTCATACTGGTGCCTTCTCTTCCTTTTCTTCCCAAACCTTAGGTATGTTTTGTTGTTGTTATATGCCTTCAAGTCAATTATGACTTATGGTGACTCTATGAATCTTACATATATATATATGTACTATACAAGCACTAGGACAAATTATGTTCATACACACACACTTGTGATTAACAAAACAGAGGTTTTTATTGTAATACCATAACATTTCAGCTTCCGCCTTCATCAGCTGCCAACATATAAATGCTGTTACCAAGGTGGCAGTTATAGAGCTTTGAGGATGGAATGCTCAGAGGGGCTTCATTTGCAGAAGCTAAGTAGTGGTGGTACTGTCCTCCAGGTTCAGGCCATGTGGTGCCAATGTGTCCAGAGAGTATATGCAGAAGTTCTCCCTTTTAGTCAATGCTGCTGGATCTGTTGCCATCTCTATAGCTGTTATAGAAAAGTCGAACAGGATGTGACCCTCCATGTTGAAATGTTTTGCAACTGGTTGCTCCACTTTTTTTGTTAAGACTGCCGATTTGTGGTTTCTGAAGCATTTGCGCAGGACAGTTGTGGTTTTTCCTATGTATTGGATACGACATCCTGGTCTTTTGCATTCGATGACATAAATTGTACTGCAGGACCTGCAGGTGATGTTCTGTTTGATGTAATATGTCCTGTGTGTTTTCATGGTAAGTGGTAGTCAGAGGGGGTTTACCATTGCCTTCCTCTAAGCCAGCAGCACCCGATATTCCCAGGTGATCTCCCATCCAAGTACTAACCAGGCCTGACCCTGCGTAGCTTCCGAGATCAGACAAGATTGGGCTTGTTCAGGGTAGTATGGCTGTAGGCAGGTACGTTACATGTATACAGATAATTTCAGGGGTTACCAACAACCATGAATCCCATTCGCTGTGCCAAAAATTGCATCAAGAGTCCAACATTCAGGTAAGATATCAAGTAAATAAATAAATAAGAGAAAAGCAAAGGTCTTTACCAAGATCAAAGAATTCCCAAACAGCACAGGCTGTAATCCTACATGAGGGATGGGGCAGAAATTTGATTCAGTTTGCATTTAAAGCCGAATTTATCAAATCCACAGTTTTCAAAATAACCTGAAAATTGAAACACAGCCACCCTTCAGAATTCACACTGTTCTGGATGTTGCAATGCAGTTCTCCAATTAAGCAATGCTTGCAAAAACACATATATTAGGGGAGTGTGTGCATAAAAAGGAATATATTAGTGAAAATATACAAAAATGCATTACATTAGAAGAAATCAGAGCTTGGAAAAGTTACTTTTTTGGAACTACAACTCCCATCAGCCCCAGCCAGCATGGCCACTGGACTGGGCTGATGGGAGTTGTAGTTCAAAAAAGTAACTTTTCCAAGCTCTGGAAGAAATTGCTTGTGAAAAACTGCATATTTAGGAGAAACCCACATTAAAATGCTGGAGAATTTTCATGAGGATTTTTTTAAAAAAAATTGTAAATTGCTGCAGAAATGTGGCAAACTGAATTTAAGACTGGAAAAATGAGTAACTGAGAGATCAAATTGACAGATGCTTCCTTCCCTCCCCTACATGCATTTCCTAGGGAATACAGTCAGTGGGGTCTACTTACTAGCATAAGATTGAGCAGACAGAGTCTCTGTCACATACCTTGCTGTGTTAATTCTCAGTCACACACACCCATGAAGATGCTAAACCAGTGTGTGTTGTGAGAGCCGTGGAAAAAGTGAATGCCACACTAGGGATCATTAGGAAAGGGACTGAAAATAAAACTGCCAAAATCATGCCATTACACACATCTGTGGTGCAACCACACTTGGAATACTTGTATAGTTCTGGCAGCCTCACCTCAAAAAGAATATTGTAGAGCTGGAAAATGTTCAGAAAAGGGCAGTCAAAATGCTTAAGGGGTTGGAGCAATTTCCCTAAGAGGAAAGGTTACAGCATTTGGGGCTTCTTAGTTTAGAGAAAAGGTGAGTCAGGGGTGTGTATAATATGGTGCATTGTGTAGAGAAGGTGGGCAGGAGGAGTTCCCCCCCTCTCTTATAACACTAGAACTTGATGCCATCCAATGAATCTGAATGTCAGAAGATATAGAACAGACAAAAGACAGTACTTCTTCACACAGTGCATAGTTAAACTATGGAATATGCTTCCAACAAGATATAAGGATGGCCACCAACTTGGATGGCTTTAAAAGAGGATTAGAGAAATCCAGGGAGGAGAAGGCTATCAGTGGCTACCAGCCATGATGTCTATGCTCTACCTCCACTGTTGGAGGTAGGATGCCTCTGAAAGCCAGTTACTGGGAATCACAGATGGGTGGGAATCACAGATGGGGGAGAGTCCTGATGCACTCAGGTCCTGCCTGCAGGCTTCCCATTGGCATCTGGTGAGCCACAATGAGAACAGGATGCTGGACTAGATGGACCTTTGGCCTGATCCAGCTGGGCACTTCATATGCTCTGATGTTAAGAACCCAGTTTTGCAGAACTCAAGCAATCAAATGTTTAGTACAGTCAACTGACTCTTCAATATAGAAATCTGGATGACAGCACAGAGATGACATCTGTGGGTGAACTATGATAATATGCTGCTCCAAATAGAGACTTGCTAGATGTTAACTTACAGGTGCAAAGCAGAACATCTCAACCTTCCCTGGGAAGCAACTGGTCTGTGAATAACTGGAAGGGAACATTCATGCTTGGCCACCCCACAAACTCTAGACAACTGGCTCCTCTCATGTAATACAGGCAACAGCAGCCGGTACGTCATTAAAACTCAAGACTCTTTGGCAGGCATGGACGCTGAGCATGGCTTACAGTTCACATCTGTTGATAATGACAGGAGGCTGAGTCTGTTTCTTTCCACTAAAGACCAAGTACACAATCCAGTGCAGTTAATCAATAGGATAATGGAATGAATCAATAGCAAAGATTTTTAAAAGGTCTTAATTAAAGAAACACTTGCAGATACAAACGACGTCTTCAATCTATTGATGGTACCAGGGTGAAGGGTTAAACACAAGCAAAAAACCAGTCAACTTTATTTTGCATGCATGCATTTCGCTGAACAACCCAATTGCTTTTGGGATAGCCTGAGTTATCCAGCTAATCAATGTCATCACTGTGCCAAGCGGGTAAATGGGCCTAGATATTCTAAACTCTGTTAACTGTTAAAAGACAACATCACAGTACTGTGATCAACAAAAATGACGTTCACATCTTATGTCATTTATTTTCTTGGGTGGATTGCTCAATTACCTGGTACAGGATCAAATTGGCTGAACAGGCCCTTTTGGGCTGTGAGATGTAAATTTAGAATAATTAAGGAACACCTAAATTGATGGATCCTATTAATGCAAAGGAAGCCTCTAGTGGATCCTCCAAGCAAACGGTAAGTCAATATTTTTGATTCTTCCAATGGTTGTGCGCCAGACACTGTTTTAAAGAGACATCAATCTGTGATGTCAGCATTTATCTAACAAACCTTCAGAAATCAATGTCCAAAACAGTCCATTACATGAATACACCCTATCTGTACATTTTCCATGAGAAGCTGGAAAAAGCTAGATGTTAACCTCATAATTACAACAAGGGACTGTGCAGTCTTCAGAAGACCAAACAACTTGTTCTGGGCGCCCTAGCAGGATTTTGACTTCTTCTAAAAGTGATCTCCCTGTGCTATCTAGCTAAACAGTTAACCAGACCTGTTTTTGATACAGGGATCTGGTAAAAAATCCCATTGGTTTTAACACAGGACCTTGGGTGTCCCTACAGAAGTTCTGTCACAACTTGTGCCACTTGCAGTATGAGTTTGTGGCATTTCTAATGGGATTTCGTAATGGGGGGAAAGGTTGAATTCTGAAATTCAGACCCTGTCATGTTCCTTGTGATGTCATATTCAGTAAGGGGTCCTGGGATATCTAAGGATCTGGGGGCCCTGGGAAAATAGCATTTCCTAGGGTCACTGGTGCCTAGAATTGCACAAGTGTTCAACCACCAGGACAAGATGCACACTGGCTTGGATTATGAGCATAAAATGAGCATTTTGAGTATGCATTACTAATGGAAATTTTTTGTGTACCCTGACTAATATTACACATTTTTAATTACAAACGTTAGTACTATGGCTTGCTGTTCTTCCTCCTCAACAGAATAGGGTAGAGGTATAGAGGGACGCCAATACCTACAGCATGGGAAAGGCACACACTTAGATTTGGAACAGAACTCCTGGCACATCCATCAAAAAGACCGGGCCACCTCTGCAGTACACAGAAGATTAACAATTGCAGGGAATCAAGATGATCTCAGTTATTACATGCTTTTCCTCATCACCCTGCTAGACACACGAAGCTGGTTTCTTGACAGCGCCTTGGTAATATAACAGACAGTTGCGTTCTCCCTTCTTCCTTCAGCTATTCAGTAGGGAAGCCCACTTAGCTCCCCCAAACTTGTGGATGCTTCTGAGCCCCCTTCTTCCCTTTTCTTTCTTGTTAGCATTGACTCTTAGCTCACTATTCCATCCATGAGATTGCTTGAAAAATGATGGTTTTGACACAATGTCAAGACTGGAGGAAGCGGTCTGAGTTTGCTCCTTTTCTGCTTTTGGAGTAAACTGGCCTGCATTATTGTCATAGAGGCAGGGGTACTTCTACCTTATAAATGAGAAGTGGCAGGGATTCCATTCAAGGCTCCAGCAGATGGGTTGTCTTGTAATCTCTCCCTTCCCCCTCTTCTGTCCAGAGCGTTGCTAGCATGTAACTGTTAGGCATGCCTGAGACAGTGCAAAGCAGTGACGGCTGGGTGAATTAGTTGGGGTAAGATGCTTGCAGGCTTGACTGGGGAAGCAAGTTCCAAGCACACCAAGCGCTAGATGCCTGTCCAATTAAATAAGCCTCCCCCCAACTTTTGATAGCTAAGAACACCTTTTCTTCCCTCCCTTCCTTGAGTTACAAATCAGAAGCATGCTTCATTCTTGCATTGAAAAAGCCTGACTTTTAGAGTGTGTTTAAGAGAACTAGAAAAGGTCCTCAAATGCAAAGATGTATCACTGAACACTAAAGTCGGGATCATTCAGACCATGGTATTCCCAATCTCTATTTATGGATGTGAAAGTTGGACAGTGAAAAAAGTGGGTAAGAGAAAAATAAACTCCTTTGAAACGTGCTGTTGGGGGAGAGCTTTGTGTATAACATGGACTACAAAAAAAGACAAATAATTGGGTGTTAGAACAAATTAAACCAGAACTATCACTAGAAGCTAAAATGATGAAACTGAGGTTATCATACTTTGGACACATAATGAGAAGACATGATTCACTAGAAAAGACAATCATGCTTGGAAAAACAAAAGGGAGTAGAAAAAGAGGAAGGCCAAACAAGAGTTGCATGGATTCCATCAAGGAAGCCACAGACCTGAACTTACAAGATCTGAACAGGGTGGTTCATGACAGATGCTATTGGAGGTTGCTGATTCATAGGGTTGCCATAAGTCATAATTGACTTGAAGGCACATAACAACAACAAAGATTGCACAAGAACTTTAGCCATTGTCTTATACCGAGTTAGACCATTGGGTCCATCTAGCTCAGTACTGTACTGTCTACTCTGACAGGCAGTAGCTCTCTGGATCGGGGGGGGGGGAGAGAAGCATTCTTAGCCCTACCTGGAGATGCCAGGGAATTGAAACTGAGGCCTTCTGCATGCAAAGCAGATGCTTTCTCACTGAGCCAGGCTCCTTCCCCAAGAGTAAAAAGTGACCTGCTATCATGCTATCATTACACTGATTTAATTTTAAAAATGTTTACTGTGTTGGATTGTTGCTTGTATTTTAGTATTGTTTTGTTATTCATTGTATTTTTATGCTGTTTTATGTTCACCGCCCAGAGAGCTATTGCTAGTCGGGCGGTATATAAATTTAATAAATAAAATAAATAAATAATAAAATGCCCCTGAATGTGAGCACCAGCCAGGACTCTGACCAAGAGGGGGTTGAATCAACTGCCTTGGAAAGACTGTGCAAATTGTGGGTGTGTGGTAAACCCAGGCCCCAATACTGAACCTGAGCCAGAAGATTCCAAAACGGGATACCAAGGGACAGTATCCCTTGACCCAGACACCCATGAAGAACTGGTGCCCCTTTTTACCATTGGCCTCTGAGGCTAGGATGCAGCACCCTAGTAGGTCCCAACCCACCAGCTGAAAACAAGTGCTCTGGGCAGATTCGGTACACAAGCAAGGGAGTATGTAATGAACACAATACAAAATCAATAGCAAGAAACATGAGCAGCATCTGAATAATATTTGGTTGAAATAGGCTGACAGCGGAGATAGCAAGCCAGAGACATACATCGATAGCTGTAACTGAGTTGTCTACAGTTTTTGTACAATAAGAATTTGAGTACATATCGATAGAGCAATTCTTTGGGTGAGCAATAATAATGATGAAAATCAATGTCATAAAACAAAAAGTTAGCACTGAAGACAAACTCTTTACAAGAAGTCCTGGGCTTTGAACTGGAAGGAGATCTCTCAAGCCTTTTAAATCTAACACACAGAGGAAGCCATGGAACTCATGAAAAGTGGCCACATTGGCACAACGTACCGATTAAAGGACGGGAAAGGAATTATTTGCTAGGACAATGAGGAGCCAACAGCTCTGCAGATGTGGCCTGTAACACTCATCCTCCCCGACCATTGGCAATGCTGGCTAGGGCAAATGGAAGCTCTGAGTCCAACAACATCTGGCAAGCCATACGTTATCCATCCCTGAACTAGGGGGTTCAAATGTGCTCCAAATGTTGCAACACACACACACATGTATAAAGACAGTGGCCCACACCCCTGGGGAAGGGGCACATCATAGGGGCCCTGCTCCATATCTTCCATGGGGCTCACCTGGTAAAGACACCAACTCACATCAGTTCAGTTGTAGATCTAGTTTTATGAGAAAAAGGTTACTTCACGTTCTCTGGTGAAGGCCTCAGTTCCTTCCAGCTCCATGCCCTTTAGCAAACTGTTCCTTAGGGCCACTTCAGTGTTCCAGGGCAGGTTTTTTCCCAATATGGACAGCAGTTTTCTGCCTCAGTGCCCCTGGCAAACTTAAATCAAGGGCTCCTATGCGCCCCCAGGGTGGGGACTAGGTAAGCCTTGGCTGTTGGTATCCTTGCTGTAACTGCACCCATTTCCCCAACTTCAGCGGAGGCCCAGCCTTCTCCCTGTATCTCCACAGGGCTCCCTCTCTCTGACACCTTTTAGAGCTTTCCTGACCCCCCTTACTTCCTTCTGCCTAAGACACAACAGCTGAGCTCCTTATTATCAATTAATTATCAATTAATTTTTTAAAATCAGGCAACAGCCCTTATGACGATCCATTTTCACGACACATTTAAAATATGCCACATATATTTGTCTCAATCAGCCTGTAAAGAAAGCCAGGATTATCAGCCTCATATTGCACATCTGGGGCAGAGAACATAAGTTCAGTGGCAGAGCACATGTTTTGCATGCTGAAGGTCTGAGGTTCAATCATTGGCACCCGAAAGGTGAGGCTGGGAGCAGTGGTGGCTGGTGGTTTCATGCCAGAGGGGCAATGGAATCTGCTCTAGGTTTTAGTCCAAACTTTCAAGGAGGTTTCAGCACCTTGGACAACTCCTTGAAAGTTTAGACTAAATTCTGTGGTGGATTCCACTGCCCCATTGACATGGAGCCACCAGCCACCACTGCCTGGGTGTAGTGCTGACTCTAGGTTTTGGGAGGCCCTTGATCAAGAGGCCCTCACTGAGCTCCCTTTCCCTGAGTAGGCCCACCCCCTATTCTCCACTGTCACAGCTGCCCATTCGCTTGTCTCCCTCTCACTGGGGCCCAAGTGACACAACTGCCCAGAGGCAGAGCAAAAGCCAAGTGGAGGATGCTGAGCAGGATAAAAATAAAGATAACAATAAAAATGGTAACAACAACAACAATAACATAAAGCAATAAATAATAATATAAATAAATAAAATATTTATTTATAAATATAAATAATACATAAAATATAAATGATAATGATAATAATATAATTATATGTATTCCAAATAAACACATGGCATGTGCAACAAAACAAGTGAGAGTGGCACTGCAGAGTGATCCCATTCAGAATTCCAGCCAGCCAAGCCCTTTTCCAGAATGTGCCATTCAACCCCCCCCTTCAGTTTTCCATTTCTCCTTCCTAATAAGCATTCTCTGCCATTGAGCATGCTCTGTGTTCGGCCCGCCTTAGTTTTTTTAAAAAATAAATGATTTGTACTTTGCAAAACTTAGGGTTCCTGTTGAGCCTCTCCTACTGTGTGTGTGTGACACTGTTTTGACTACATGAGGATCTACACTTGGGCAACTGAGTTCACTGTTGGTGTACATCGGGGTGGGGAACCTTTGGCCCTCCAGATGTTGCTGAACTACAACTCCCATCAGCCTCAGCAAGTAGGGATGAGATCCATTGGGCGGTGCTGGTTCAAGAGTATTCTGTTCACCTAACAGGCAATTCGAGTTCATTCTTTATCCACGTTATCCACTGCTTTTGCCAATCTGGGTTTGTTTGTTTTTTTGCTCGGAAACAATAGCAATATATGTAAAGGAAATATCAATATTTTTAAAGTTAATATCGATAAATGATCATTCTTCCAATCAATGTTTAGAGAGGTGGATTTTTGTTTTAATCGTTTTTCACAAAAAGCTGTGGAAATTCACTGCATTAAAATCCGATCCTCAGCTATTGAGAATAAGCAAATGAATGGAACATTCAGTACCAGATCTGAATGGGGTGGAATTCTATCACACCCCTATCAGCAAGCAGGGCCAATGGCCTGAGGCAATGGGAGTTGTAGTTCAGCAGCATCTGGAGGGCCAAAGGTTCCCCACACCTGCATTTACATGATAAATACATAAAGTGCTCCAGGCCAGAGTTTGTGAAATTACTGCCCTCTCCTAACTGAGAGGATTATTGTGAGGATAAATGGGCTAAACATCATAACATGTGCTTGGTGTGCTAAAAAAGGACTGCTGAACTTGAACAAATAATAATCAAAATGCATGTGACACCATCAGTGGGATTCTACATTGGCTGCTGTGACCTGCATTTACGGGAGCGGGAGAGAGGAGAAGATTAGCCTTTTGAACACCTGAAGTTGGCTGCCTTGTTTGCATTTCGCCAAAAGTACTATTGAAAGTAAACAAGGAGCTTTGGTGAATTATTTAGCATACAAATAAACCAGAAAAAAAGCAGGCTAAGTAGGCCACTATGAGCTAACTTGGATTGAAATATTCATCTGTAAATAACTCTTCAATCTGCTGCTTTCACGTACAAATACTACATGGAACATTAGCCACAACTAGCTTCCAGGGACATTCAGGCTCGCTGGAGAGCAATTTTTATGTCTAGTGGCATCTGTGGGTAGTGATATGGACTGAGTCTTAATATAACCAACATAAAATTTATGGGAACACTCAGAGCAATAGCAACACACCGTCTGACAGCTGGTGGCTGATGCGTAGCACATGCGGATTTTATATGCGCTGCGTAAACTAACCTTTGCAATAAAGATTTAGCAGGTTTATTAGTTTAGGAAATCGCTATAATTAAGGATAATTCATAATGGGCGCTTATCCACTCTACGGCAATCGCAAGCTTAATTTGGGCTCCATTTCTTTCAGCCATAAATAAGTGTGCTGCTATCTTCGGCACAGATGTGGCATTCAACCTGTTCAAGTTGGTTGGTTTTCGCTTGTGTTTTAATCAAAAGAATTAGGAGATAAGCCAATAAAATGCAGTGTGCTTGAAATGAATTAGTGAGAAAACATAGAGTGGAAGTTTGGAAAACTCCACTAAAAAGTACTGCTTCTCCTGGGTAGAACACAAAACAAATATTTGTAGCTATGGAGGAGAGGATTCTTACCATAGATTTTTCAGTCTGGAGACAAGGGGCTTATATGGCTGGCATAATTAACGGAGGAGAAAAAGAAATACGAGTTTGACCTTTGCATACTATTTCTGTTCCACAGTGCTGATAGGTTTGACCTTTGTGCATACATAGCAACTTTGTTACATTGTTCTCTCTTCCAAATAAAGGAAAGAGCCAGACAATGCTCCAGTGTGAGTATGAACAGGCGAATCTGCCAATTTCACTTTCTTTCAGTTTCTCATTTTCCCATTCTGAAGTTCGGTTCTCCACATTGTTACATCAGTTTGGGATTTTTTTTAAAAAAATCCTCATGCAAATTTGTCAGCATTTTTGTGCAAATTTCTCCCTATACACACATGTTAAGAGCAGCTTTGACTAATACACTTTTTTTTGCAAAGCAATTTCCCCTAATGTATTTTTATATATTATTTTCACAAATATATGCATTTTTATGCAATTCTACCCCAGTATCTGCATTTTTGTACACACTGCTTGGCCGTGGAACGGCATTACAAATTCAGAAAGTGATAATTTCAAAGGATGGCTGTGTTTCAGTTTGCATATTGTTTTGGCAAATGTGAAATAGGTAGATTCACCTTTCAATGCAACCGGAAATGAATTTCTCCCCCATCCCAGAGCTTGGAAAAGTTACTTTTTTGAACTACAACTCTCATCAGTCACAGCCACCATGGCCACTGGACTGGGCTGATGGGAGCTGTAGTTCAAAAAAGTAACTTTTCCAAGCTCTGCCCCATCCCTAGTTTGTGAGGCAATGCGGGGGCTGGATTCTGTGAGCTGTGCCCCCCACCCCTATTCAAAGGCCAGAAGAAGCCCAACTTTTGCAGCAAGGGGAAGGTCTCACAAGTCCATAATGGCTCCTTCTCCTCTGAAGCAGTGAAAGGAAAATATGCAAGGGCATTGTTTGAATATCTTGAGCTGTATTATAATTTGAAAATGTTGACAGGAATTGCATCTCTGAGGATAAAAGGGGAGGGTCCACAGTACAGGCATGTAGAAGGAGGGAGAAGGGAAGCAATTCCAAAGCCACTAAATGTTGGGGCATCTAGAACTTTCCATTTCTTACTCAGCACCATGGAACCTTCCAGGAGCATTTGCTGCACTGTAGACACTTTCCAACTTAGAGATGCTACAGAATTTTGCAAGGCTTGTGCTCCACAAATCTGGGGCCAGAATGCTGCGTAATTGCCACGGGATACCATTTATGCATTATTTATTCATTATTATAATTTATCCATCATTATATTTCCATGTCCTCCAAGGAGCTCAAGGTGATATACATATCCTTCCTCCCCATTTTATCCTCACAACAATCCTGTGAGGTATGTGAGGCTAAAAGACACGGTACCCATGGATGTACTGACACCTCTGAAGTGCCCACAAAACCTCTGAGGCTTTCCCCACTGTCCCCTTGGTCATTAGTTAGTGAAAGTGGTTACTTTTTGCTCCCTTCAAAAAATACATAGAACTGAAGAATTTAGAAGAATGACACTCTCTTCCATGCCCTCTTTCAGCTCTACTTGTTAAGGCTCAGATTTGATATGCACATGTTTCCAAGGATGGCTCTGTTTTGGTTCTCATATTGTTTCAGAAAGTGCAAATTTGATAGATTCAGCTTTAAATGTGAACTGAATCAAACTTCTCCCTTCCATCCTGGCTAAGTATGTATAGGATTGCAGCCTTAGCCATTGATATGGAACATCCCTAATCTACTTTTAAGGCCACCTGATTATTTCTACTATTCCTGTCATAAGGCAGCTCTCTCTCTTTAAAATGGTCTTTCTTATTTGCCAAATCCCTGATAACCTTTCCACAACATATTTGAAATAAATAAAGGGGGAAATACGAAAGCATTTCTGAGTTCATCAGTTAGGTATTGGCACCTGTAGTTGTAATGCTTATACATTTCTCCTAGTTTTCTAGTTAACAAATTATCATCTGTTTTCATTAGATTTGCAGATAGGGACCTCTATTGGTCTACATAAAATGTCTCAAAATAAAAAAATCACAATAAGACTTTTTGTGGGGGATTTTTAGTGTGTGTGTGATATGACTAAGATGAAGCATGTTGGAAGTTTATAAAATTATGAATGATGGAGAGAAAATTTTCCTCTACCAGCTCTTATAACTAGTGCTGTACTAGACTGGTGCCTAAATGGACCCTTATGTTTTTCAAGAGGAACATAAGAACCTGGCTTGATAGCAACTTAGATGATTGGTCCATCTAGTTTCATACTACCTAGTAGCTAAACTGTCAGAAGCCCACTCCACATTAAAGCTGCATTCAGACATGTGGTTTATTGCATTAGTTTTACTGATTATAATGGTAGCACTTATGTCCTGATTTCTAAAATTCCTTTCACACTACACTACCTATTGCATTATGACCTGTGGCTTTTTCACTGCTATACCACCATGTAGCGCTAAATTTCATTCACACCAGTGGGTGTGGTGTGACACAACAACAAATGTCATTGGACGTGTTGCTTCTCCCTCACCCTTTCCACACATGCACACTTTTGTTTCCTCATCATTCCCTCAGAAAAACGGTGGGAAAGAACTGTATACCAGTATACTGTACCAAATTTCATCATTTTTCTGGGTGAATGGGGCTGCAAACGGATTTTTTTTCTGGAACCAATCAACATGGAAATGAGTACTAAATTTCCATTAGATTCCACTAGAGTTCCAGAAGTGGCTTTTTCATTATGTGAAAGATGAAATAAAATGCCAAAATTATCAGGTAAGGAAACATCAGGAAAATGGAATAAACTGCCATCTGTATGCAGCCCTTGAGTGCATACAATTTGTTTACCTATGTGTTGTGTTCTGACCTATTGAATGGAGGGTGAAAGTGGACACTCTAGATGCAATCCTGATCCTCCCTCCCCCATCCCATCTGTCTATGTTTATTGTATTGCATTTAGAAACATTTGTCAACCACTTTCCATTAAAAATTCTCAAAGCAGTTAACTACAAACACCAGATCGATACAACTCAATACAATAACATCACTACATCACTTTCGTGTGAAAGATCAAATAAAATGTGAAAACTATCAGGTAAGGAAACATCGGGAACATGGAATAAACTGCTGTCTGAATGCAGCCTAACTCTGAGCAGGGCTTTCAGTGCGGCTGCCCCTGTTTCGCAGAACAGCATTTCTGTCAAGATATGACAGGCATGCACTATTTGTCGTTTCTGGAAACATTTGGAGACATTTTTGTTTTGACCAGCTTCTCTAGCTAGATGAAAAGGTTTCTGCCATGGGTGTTTATCCTGTTTGTTCTTGTACTGTTTTGAAATCAGTATAGCTGTTTTTAAGGATGTGTCTGTACATCACCTTGGGACATATATGTAGAAGGTGATTCATGAATTAATAAATAGTGACAATAATAATGATAATCTACACTGACTTGCATTGGCCCTCCACAGCGTCAGACATGAGACTTTCCCAGCTCTATATGGAGATGCAAGGGACTGAACCTGAGCCCTTGTGCGTGCACAGTGGGTGGTCTACCACTGAACTACAGCCCCTCCAATTGTTGCAGATGCTGGAAGCAAATAACAGAGAGAATTATTGCCGTCATGCCTTGATCTGGAGCATTCTAGAGGCATCTGGCCACCTGCTATTTGAAACAGGGTGCTGGACCCTTGGTCTGATTCAAAAAGGGATCTTCTTATATTCTTAGACAATAAATAGTTCCCTACCTGTACTAATTTGGCTCAAGGTCTAATTTAATCTCATGTTGAGCATTGGCAAGTAGGAATACTGTGTACTGTTTGGGCCACCTCAGAAAGCCTATTGTAGTGTTGGGAAACGTTCAGAAAAGGGCAACCGAAATGATCAAGGGGATAGAGCAATTCCACCATGAAGAAAGGACGCAGCATTCAGGGCTTTTTAATTTAGAGACAAGGCGATCCAGAGGTGGCATGACAGAAGTGTGCAAAATTAAGTACTTCTTCACGCAGGGATTCACTCCTGCAAGATGATCACCAACATGGATGGCTTTAAAATAGTATTGGGCAAATGGATGGAGGCTGAGGCTATCAGTGACTGCTATCCATGATGGCCCTGCTCACCCTCCATGGCTAGACGCAGTATCCTTCTGAATACCAGTAGCTGGAACCTGCAGAAGAGGAGAGAACAGAATGCTGGACTAGCCAACAGTTTTTGGAAAACTGAGTGTTTAATTTGTGACATGACAGACAATGACAGCTTGTTTTAAGAACAGGGGCAATTTAAGAAAAGGACCCTCTGAAAAATTGAGTGAATGAGGCCGGGTAAGTGCACAACAAAAGTCTCATCTGGAAGAGCCCCCAAAAGTCTGCACACTCAAGACTTCCCTGACTGATCACAACCACCCTATAATTACTTAAGTGACCCTGAAACAAAACATTCTGTGTAGTAACATGACCCTTGAAGAGTTAAATACTAGAACTTTGTATTATGGGATAGAGTTAGACTCCACCCATTGGACTTTCCTTTGCTCTGCTTTTCAGTCTCAGTTGTATTCTCTACCCAGCCATGCCTGCAGGAAGAAGTAAGAGCTTGCTTATTCTGCAGTTATCATTATTATTCTGCAGGATTGGGTACTTATTGCTAAAGGGTGAAATAAAGAGATAACTTAAAGTGATCTGAAGAATTATCTACCCTAAGTCACTCTTTATTCTTTTACAGCACTCACTCTAGTCACAATTGTAGTGACTATTTTTTTGAGTACTTGATGGCAGAGGATGAAGACATCCCTAGAGGAATAGAAACACTGCTGTACACACTACAGCTATCTGACTGGCTGGCCACTGAGGCCTAATTTTCCCAATGTGTGGAGATCAGCACGAGGCCTTTTCAGGGTTTCTGGTCAGAAAAATTAGCCCAGCAACCATTTAAAATAAGTCAAACTGTTTCCCACAATTAATTTCCAATTACTTAGTTAGTCCTTTATGTAGCAACCAGTTAAAAAGTTTCCCCTTGATTGTCCATCAGGAAGGAAAATCCAAACATCAGGAGCAAGATTAGAAGAAGGGACCCTCAAGAGGAGATAACACCTTTTGGTATTACTTTGTTCACTGTATCCTTAACGTCCTTTTTTCTTATGAAATAAAAATATTCCAGATTTAATTCCTAGTGTGCATACTAAATTTTCTGTTAACTTGACCTTTACATAGCCCATTACGTAAGTTAACACACTCTGCATGGAAGAGGAGTGAGAGGGAAGGTCAGTGCCATTCCCTTCCTCTGGCCTGGCCCTCACATCCTCTCCACCAGTGAGTGTGGGGGGGGGGAATTGGCTGACTCTATGCACCTAACAAGGAAAGCTGGCTTCCCATAGTCATCTAGTTGGCCACTGAAAGAACAGAATGCTGGACTAGCTGGGCTTTTGGCCTGATCCAGCAGGCTTTTATTATGAAGACTGTTGACACAGAGAACGAGTGCCAGAATTTGCCTTGCATATTAAAGGCAGGGATACAGTTATAGCTATATAGCTATTCACACATCATAAATAAATATATAGAACTACAAAACAGAGAAGAAAGTGCAATGGTGTACATTGAAGTTAACCTTTTTCCCGCGGTCGCCTGGGGCCCTGGCGCTCCAGCCTTCGTGTGCCTATGCAGTATTTTAGCTTCGGACTGACACATTGCTGTGTAGCGCTGGATTTTCAATCCGTCATGACTATCAGTTTGTCACTTGCAGGTGAGTGGTAGCAGTCAGGTTGATCCCTAGCCACTTTAACAGTTACTTATCTGTCTTTATGGATTCATCCAGTGTGTCAACTTGGAGCATAACAGCATTACTGTCAGGGTGACAAAACTGTCCCCGGAGTGTCACAAATGATTCCCTTCTCTGGATTGATGCAAGTAGGTAGAGGCAATGCGCAGGCAGAGTCTGGCTGGTTCCCCCTCCCATCTCCCTATTTCACTCCTATCCCTTAATTGCTGCCTACAAGCAGGCCCTAAATATCTAATTCAGATTAAAATTCCCGTTTCGAGCTCTTGAAATGAATGGGGCTAAATCAAACGGGGTGGGGGAAAGAGAGAGAGAAATCTGCAGTTATGTTAGTTGTTCCTTGATGGAATTCCCATTTATCATGTCATATTATGAAACAATGTAGTGTAGCCTTTTCTCTTTAAAAAGAAAACACCAAAGAACCAACACTCAGAATGATCTTATCATGACATGACAGACAATGGCAAGAGTGGAGTTGTTAATGTCTCCTTTTATTTGAACCTCTCATTCAAGCTATCATTTTTATGCCTTTACTGCACTGGAATCACAAGTTTTACTCAAAACGTCTTGTAGACCATTATGACTTTTTGCATCGGTATATCAAAGAAAGTCAGGACATTAGTGAACTAAGTCTTGCTAACAGATGGAATTCTACCTGTAGGCCTGCCTACATGAAACAAAAATAGATGATCAATCTTCTACCTTTTTAACTGATTAAGGCTGCAGGCCAGTATATGTCTACTCAGAAGTAAGCTCCATTGAGTTCAATGGGGCTTACTCCCAGGCCAGTGTGGATTGGATTGCAGCCTAAGTGGTTAGCCAGTTTACGTCCTAGTTACGGTTTGCTGTGGACTTGATAGAGGGAGAATCTGTTTAGTGTTAACCATGGCTAGAGTTGGTGCAGATGTTTCATTGACCCATGCATAAGGAGCATGCATGGATTGCTGGGCTCCTGACTTCCAAATCACATTTCTCAGGGAGCTAACATTATGTCTACGTTAGGCCAAAGCATTTCCCATAATGGAAGCATATAACACCAGTTGCTAAAAACTGCAGGAGGGGAGAGTGCTACTGCCCTCAGGTCCTGCTTGCGGGCTTCCCAACAGTGGCATCTGGTTGGCCACTGTGGGAACAGGATGCTGGACTAGATGGGCTTTTGGCCTGATCCAGCAGGGCTCTTCTTAATGTTTTATGTTCTTAAACAAAAGCAAAACTCAGAAACGAAAATAGTGCTGCACTAAAGAATGGAGATGAAGATGGAAGAAGATAGAAATTGGATTTTACATGCAAGCCTTTCAGCACACACTCCACCTTTAATTCCACTTATATTTACCATTTCGGTGCAGTTTCGGTGGTTTTGAGATGGCATGGTAGATGAAGGTTGGAGGGTGTATATCCAGGGACAACCTCTCCAGCACATGTTGAACAGGGCATGCACCCACTCCAATTGTATCTACATTACTCTAAGTGAATGGTGAAAAGTGGGCATGTTGCTGCCAGAGCCAAGGTGGTGCTCTCCTCGTTCCTCGCTTCATCACTGATGATGGGATGGTGTCTTCAACTGTACCTGAGTGGAGCAGGCTAGATTAGGGGGCGCAGGGCAGGCCATGTAGTAGGACACTGAGCTTTCTCTTTCAACACTGCATATGGTTGGCCACTGTGAGAACAGGATGGTGGACTAGATGGGTCACTGGCCTGATCCAGCAGGCTCTTCTTATGTCCTTAAAACCCTGCTGCTGCTCTGCCATTGAGGTCCTCCTTCCTCTCTGCTCAAATGGCTCAGTGGTGGAGCAATTCATTGGGGTGGAGAAACCCGTTTCAGCTCAAGGGCTGCATTTGCTTCTGGGCATCCTTCCAGGGGCCACATGTCAGTGGTGGGCAGAGCAGGAGGCACAAGTGAGCAGAGTGACAAATGTCAATTTTACCTTTGTACGGCTGGCTTGTTTCTTTAGAAACACATCCTTCTCTATCCTTCATCCAGGCAAGAACGAGTCGTCATCAGAGTTGATGGACACATTCCAGCCAAGCAGAAACAGTCAAGGGGTACGTGAAGCAAGGCCAGTGAGGGGTGAGGTCTGGAGAAGAGTCTCCAGGGCCAGGTAGAGAGCCCTGAAGGGCCAGATTTGCACTCCAGGCCTGAGGTTCTTCACCCCAGTATCTCTGTTGTAGCGATGGAAAGATCTGTCAATTTCAGTTCTCTCAGTTTCTCGCTTTCCTAATTTTAAATCCAGTCCTCTACATTTCTGCAGCAATCTGCGATTTTTTCTTTAAATCCTCATGAAAATTCCCCAGCATTTTAGTGCGAATTTCTCCAGAGAAACATTTGTGTAGGCAGTTTTGACAAAGGTACATATCTTGGCAAGCCATTTCTGATCATATCGTGCCTTTCTGCATGCTATTTTCACTCATGTATTCATTTTTATGCACACTTTCCCCTAATAGATGTGTTTTTGTAAGTGTTGTTTAGTTGGTGAACTTCATCCTAAAATTCTAATAAATGCAAATTTTGACAGGTGGCCGTGTTTTGGTCCTCATATTGTTTTGGAACGTGCAAATTTGATAAATTCTGCTTGAAATGTGAACTGAATCAAAATTCTCAGCCATCCCTACTGTGTTGCCTCTTGGAATGCACGGCTTGGGCTGTCTACCTCCCTGACTTTACCAGTGGAGCTGTCTGTGACACTCTGGGAGAAGGTGAGTAGGTGAGAAGACCAGCCAACACATGCCCTCCACATGAAAGAATCACTAGTGCTGGGGCACAGGCTTAGGAGGATGGAGATGCCTCAGGAGGATGGGGCAAATATGTCAATGCCAACACTCATCGTCCCCTCCCGCATCTTGGGTCTTGAAACGGCTGCCTCACTCCACCTAATGGAAGGGCCATCCTTGATGCAAAGCACTGTTCTAATGTCAGACACCATTTATACACTAGCCCAGTATAGGAACCCTGGAACTTAGTACTGACGCTGACTGGCAGGGGCTGTCCAGGGTTTCAGACAGGAGGATTTTCCAGCCCTACATGGAGACACCACAGACTGAACCTGGGACCTCCGCCACTGAGGACGGTGGGGGTTATAGTCCAACATCTGGAGGACACCAGTTGGGGAAGCCTGGGTGAGATGGACCAATGTTCTCACTTGGTATAAAGCATCTTCCTGTGTGCCCGCCACCTGGTTGTATCAGTTAGCACAACTCACCCTATGTATCAGACCATAACATAGCGCAGGGTTGGGGAAGCGGTGGCCCTTCGCGTGATGCTGAACTACAGCTCCCATCCTCTCTGACTGTTGGTCATGCTGGCTGGGGCAGATGGGAGCTGGAGTCCAACAGCATCTGGAGGGCTGTAGCTTCCTGCCGCTCAGTGGCAGAACATCTGCCTTGCATGCAGAAGGTCCCGGGTTCAATCCCCAGCATCTCCAGGGAGGTCTGGCAGAGCCTCCCTGCCTGAAAGCTTGGAGAGCCGCTGCCAGTCAGTGCAGACAATACTGAGCTAGACGGACCAATGGTCTGTCTCAGTATAAGGCAGCTTCCCCATTTTCTGGCTTGCAGCACAGCTATCAGTCGGATGGGCTTTTCGTGAGCGCCCATTGTCTTCCTTTCTAAAGTGGGCTGGTGTGTTTATTTCTTTTAAAGGGACAGGGTGGGGGTGGTGAGAAACCACATCAAATAAACCTAGAAGCAATTTAGCAAAACACCTGCCCGCGAAGTCAAAAAGGCAAAATATCTAAAGCTTTCCATGGAATCTCTGACCTCAGAGGCTGACACGGTTTGATAGGAAATTTAATGTAATAGCCGAAGAAAGCCAAAGGGTCTATTGTCAGCAATGAAGTCCGAAAGTTAGCAGAATTAATATAAGGATACAATGGAAGTGCCCTCCAGGGACAAGGCTGCCGAACCCAGGTCAGGAGTAAAAGGGGGGGGGTGGCAGCAAACAGGGGAATGACTGTGGAAGTCATTTCAATATGACATTCTGTCATTGCTGCTAAACAGAAATAAAAAGAAAGGAAGAAAATCGCCAGATGCTTCTGTATGCATTCTTTCCTTATCTAATATAAACTAATAACACTGACGTTCCAGTGCCCCACCTAAGCTGGGAAGAGATTCTCCAGAGACTAGAGAGGCTCCCCGTTCAGAATCGCTAAAATGCAATAAAGAATGAGTGAATGTGGGAGTCTCTTTAGCAGACAGACATGCTAGCGTTGCGGCCCATCAAAACTCAATAAATCTCAATGTTTCCAACAAAAGACGAAAATGATTCTCTCATCATTTTCATGCCAGGGACGAAATCTCTGAGCCAGACCCTCTCCTTGCTCCCCCTGTGCGTTCTTTCTTTTTCTTTCTTGCAGGTGATTTATGCCGAGGACAGATAAATGCTTAGTCAAATTGGTGTGTGTGTGTAAATGAGGAACTAAAAGTACATGGAATCAGCATTGCAGAAGAACAGCCTTTAGTTATATCAAAAGTGTATGTGCTTCGGGGGTGAGGGTGGGGGAGTGCTTGGGGGGGAAAAGAGGATAAATGTTACCTTTCATTTGACTATATCTTAACTCTTGAAAACATTTTGGAATCTATGTATATAAGCCAGTTTCCAAAATTTCATCCACTCTCCCAGTGTGATGTTACACTCTCGTTTGCTGCCTGTCTAGGCTGTGCCACTTAATTCTGCAGATGGGGGGAAATCACATGATTTTAAAAAAAAGATTCATTGCACATAGAAAGCTAGTGTATCAGGGAGAAGCCTGGGTTAGAACTCTCCTCCTTGGCACACTAGCTTCAGTATTCCTTTGAGGATGACATGGTGTTGTGCAGTGAACAACATGCGGAGGGTGTATGCGTTTCCACAATGGGTTGTATTCAGCTAGGTCCTACTCAGGTGAGGAAGAGGTGACACGACAGAAGTGTATAAAATCATGCATGGCATGGAGAAAGTGGATAGAGAAAAGTTTTTCTCCCTCTCTCATAATACTAGAACTCATGGACACCCACACCCAATGAAGCTGAATGTCGGTGTAGAAACCACCAGCTTGTTTCTTGTTCCAAGCGACTTACAACACATTTAAAATAATAAACAAGCATATTATTCCATAAAAACAGAACAAAACAAACCCCATAACAGCTGCAGGATGCATTGGCAGCACACTAAGAACAACAACAATAATAATAATAATAAAATTTTATTTATGAGTCGCCTATCTGGCCAAATTAACGGCCGCTCTACAACCTGTACAAAACAACATCAACCCAGGCTATCAAAAGCCTGGGGGGAAAGGTAAGCCTTTACCTGCTACCAAAAAGATGTCAGCGAAGGTGCCAGGTGGACCACCCTGGGGAGGGCATTCCACACATGGGGAGCCATAACTGAAAAGGCCCTCTCCCTTGACACCACACTCTGAGCTTCCCTTAGAGCAACCTGGGGGCTGTGACCCCCCAGGGGGGCCGTGAAGTAATCCAGAGGGGGCTGCGAAGAGTAAAGAAATGAATTATTTATTATTACTATTATTATTTTAAAAGTCTTCACTCCCTGGATGTTGTCTGCTTCCCATTGCTGCTGCAGATGGCACCTCCCCTTTGCTCCAAATGAGAGGGGAGGACTTTGCTAAGGTGCGCCAAGGGCAGGCATCTCCCTATACCACACATGGCAGATGCCAAAGGAGGCTGAGGGAGGTGCTACTAGGGAGAAGAGGGGATTGCTATCACCTATTCCTGTCTCCTCGCACTGCCGCTGCTAAAGATGCCCTTACTCAGAACAAGAGGAGAGGGCTTTTCATGAAGCAAAAAGAAGCAAGGCTGCAAGGAAAGGCTGCTTTCTCCCTTCCTTCCTGGCAACCAGCCAGCCTGCCTTTCTTGGCTCCTGATTCACTGCCATCTCCTTTTAAAAATTATTCTTATTTGCGAGGCCGTCCAGATCTCGCCTTCGGCCCAGATGGAACCAAAGAGCGGTGAGGAAGCTCAGGACTTGTTCGCCCCCTTCTCTGAGGCTAAGTGCGTGTGCCAGTCCCCCCCTTTCTTCCACCTACATTCTGCCCCCCAAACCTCTCTCTCCAAGATGCTGCAGCAGTTGAAGGTTCCCCCCCTCCCATGTGCCCAAATGCATGCACACCTGCAGGTGCTTGCAGGAGGGGCAGCTGTGTTTGTGTGTGCATGTGCACTGATCTGTCTTCTGCTTCATTCTCATTCCCCAAGTGCACACTAACCAAATCATTAATTCTGATGATCATCCCAAGGCCTAAAAGCACTAACCTCCCTCCACAACCTATCCACCCTTTTGTCTTCACAATCTAGCATCCCCACCACTACCACACTGCTGCTTCTTGATGATGATGATTTTTAAAAAGCTCAGCAGGTTCAGCTGGGGTCCCCATACTGCAGCTGAAATGTATTTATGTATTGTTGTATTTATATCCCACCTTTCCTCCAAGTTGCTCAAGGTGGTGTACATGGTTTCCCCTCTTTCCATTTTATCCTTACACCAACGCTATGATAGGTCAGGCTGAGAGACTGTCTGGTCCAAGGTCACCCGGTGGGCTTCATGGCTGGGTAGGGATTTGAACCTGGATCTTAGTCCAACACTGTAACCCACTGGTGTTGGGAGACAGGACTGTACATCTTCAGACTGTGTGTGTGGGAGGGGAATACCAATTTGATTGGACCTTTGCATTAAGAAAAGAAAGCAACAGCTCCCTGTCCGCAGGGAGCTTTTCATGGAAAGGGATATTTGGAGATGTGATTTTGCCATGCACCATTTTTTCAATTAGAGACTAAAATTACAATTAGTGGGGGGGGGTCACAGATTTTTTTGAGCTTACAAAGGGGGTCCCATACTCATAAAGGTTGGGAACCACTGTCTTAGAGGGAAAGCCTGGAGAAGGGTCTCAGAAGAAGGATCCTTGCAAAACAAAAGCTCTCCCAACATCCTCTGTCCCATCCAGAGCTGAGGAATGCAGGTGCACAAGATTCAGTAAGGTTTTCTCTTTTTATTAAAGTTACAGATGTATCAAAAGCTGATCGACTCATTCACCTAACTATGTTTTCTAAGAACTATTTCCCTGACTAGCGCTGACTAAGCAAGCCTCCGGTTGCAGACGTTGACTCAGCACCCCCTCCTTGTTAACACCCCCCCTTAAATAGGTTTCACTTTTGCATGCAAATGACGACTCCTCCTAACCCCCCCCCCGGCCATTGTTCTTTGCATCTGAATTGTGCAAGAGCGGGGGGAAAGGGGCTAGACCTCAAGTTCTCCCTCCGAATGAGGGGGGCTAGCTGACTGGGTAGGCATGAGAAACTTCTGAGCACTCAGCTGGGAATCAGCAAGTGGATCAGGTGGCTCCTCGGGTGCAGGAGAAAGGGGTGTGTCCTCAGAAGCAACCTCTGACAGCTCTCCCTGCGCTTCCATGGGAGGAGTTGGGATTTGGGTGCACTGAGATCTTTCCTCCCTCCCTCAACCCCACGCCCAAGTCCTCAAAGTCAGAGTCCTCCTCCTGCAAGCCCTCCCCCCTGTCCTGGGTCACAACACCCTCCACCCTTCACGGCAAGGGGAATTTCCCTGGTAAATTATGTAGCTGCACACTAGGTATGGCCAATGATCTTTCCTGGAAGAGACTGAACATTCAGGAGGGGGGACCCTCTAAAGTCCAACCACAAATGTGGAATGCCGGGCTGGATCATCATTATCTTGAATCTGGCCTGTAGGGGAGCTAATGACAGTGCTTCTTTGAAGGGAGTAGTTTCAGGTTGGTAAAGAACTTGATTTAAATGAAAGTAAAGTTTCTACTCCTGTAGGGTGAGCAAGGTAACTGGAGTGGGGATGAACAGATCAGAACGGGTAGTTGTCACAGCTTGGCGGCCTGCATGTCTTCCCCTGCCCATGATTTGGAAAGGTAGAACAACTGCCCAGCCCTACGCATGTCAACCCACAAGCATGCTTGAGTTCAATGGGGCTTACTATATAAGTGACCACACAACTTGAAACTAGTTTATGCATTAAAAAAAGGATCCAAAGGGTCACATAGATAGGAGAGCTTTGAAGGGAGAGGTAGCTTCCTACTCCACCTCTTTGTGCTCCCCCCCCTCCCTGGCAACAAAGGCACCCTTGAAAGTTAGGGAATTGTGTAACGCATCAGGAAAGGGAAATTGGCAGACCCACCCAGGGGATATTTTCAGTGGAGGCTGACCCATTAGGGCAAATAGGAGAAATGCTCCATCAAGCTCAGTTTGCCCTCCACCAGCTTCCATCTACCTGCCTTCTTATTAACAAACAGTTCATGGGGTGGCCCTGGCTGTCAGCTTCATTCTCCTTAGTCTCAGTTTTGTTTTTGTAAAAAGCAGCAGGGAGGAGGATGGAGACAAACCTAGAATGAGTTGGCTCTGCCTGTGATTGGTTTTGGCTCCACCGACGGTTGGCCTCCCTGCTTTCCGCCCCATCTGTCCCAACGGACAGCAGCCACCGCTGGATATTTCGGGTCCTGGCTGCTGCAACTTTGTCTAAGGCATTTGATTTATACAGATCACGAAATCCAGCTTCTCCTGGGGCAAAAATTAGGCTACATTAGCACTTTGCATATTAAGCAACACCTTCAGAAAAGAGTCTATGCCTGCATGGTTTGCTGGCTTGCAAGAGCTAGAGAGGAAAGGGAATCTTCATTCTCTGGGTTGGGAAGATGGATGTAACCAAATAAATTGGAGGAAGGCCATGTTAAAGATAAAAATTATTGGAGTGTTTGAATAAAAGATAAGATAATGGTAAAATCATGGAAGTGGGCCTTATATTTAAGATCAGTTGGCCTTATTGTTTTGCTCATCCTCTTCTTAGTTTTTTAGAGATTTACTTTCTCCGGCTATAACCAGTGATGGTGGTGAGGGAAACAAGAATCTAATTATCCTTTTAAATGCCCAAAATACCATGTCCACCAAAAGCCCGCTGCTCATTAGCAATAGTAATTAACTTTACAACTGTCAACACAGACATCGTGCAAGCTGACAGATAGATAGTAGCTCTGAGGGTGCTAATAAATCCGGAAATAACAACTTGACACGCAGATGCACAAAAGGATGCAGGTGATAAAGAAATGTTGACATCAAATCTAATTATCTTCGAAACGGCCAACTACTGCCGAATCCCCCCCCCCAGTAATGCAGTATTATTGCTCATGATCAGCCCCTCCAGAATGGCTCTTAACCATGGCAGACAATAGAGCTTTTACGGCCCCTTGTCATATCAAGTGAGGACAATATCAAAAAGGAAATTATGAGTGTCATGACCTCTCTTTCTCTCTCTGAGTAAAAATAAAATTATATATATATATATATTTTAAAAATCCAGTGATGAATATAGGCTCAGCAAGGCAGAGAGGATTACCCCCTTACGAGTTTTAAAAGACGGGATGATATATGACATTTTCATCAGGCACTTCAGAAACGTCACCAAGAGGAAAAATAAAGGGTCTGAAACGAGACGATGAGGTGAATTATGCAACTGTAATTGTCGATCATAACCTGATATGAGCTGACAATTGCTCTGTTTTCATATCGAGATTGCCTAAAATTGTCAGAAAATGCAATGGCTCCTTAATGTGACCTAGATCAGGCTAATATTCTGATCATTTTTCACTCAGCTGCTAGGTAAATCGGGCTGCATTAACACCACCCACATTGGCCCAGGGCAATTGAGGGGCCCAATTTTACTCTGGGAGGGAGAAAATATGTGTAAACTACAATTTTTCATATTTTTCTGCATGCATAAGAAGATGAAACATCTTTATCATGTGTATTGTCTGGCTCAGCTTATACAAAATATTAGTTTATCTCCTTGACTTGGGTTGATTCCATAAGCAAAAGACATAGATCTAAAGGACAAGCAATATGCTATATACAAAACAGAGCCATCTTTTATGCATCCTCATTTCTAGGATTCTTAGGAAGCACTTTGTAAAAGCAAACACTGCAACCATTATCTTTTTCCCATTCGGTGGGGGGAGAAGAGGACGCTTCCCCCTCAAAATGCATATGTCTTCCTTCAAAATAGCTGCAGAAATCAAACAGTAGCAATCCATTTTAAGGTGTTTCTATGGGAGTATGATGCTTTTACGTGGTTTCTTAAAAATAATCTGGGCAGGGGATAAAAAGAAATATCTGTAAGGCAAACCAAAAACACCCCCTCTGACTCCTTTCCCCACTTACATGGTGGATGGATATTGGTTAAAAAAAGTCATTTGCTTAAATCCAGCCCATGCAATAAATAAATAAATAATATAAACTAAAATAATGGGATGGAAAGCTTGGTCCTAACCATTTGGCGATAATGATCAGCAATAATACCTGGGGCAGAAAGGTCAAAACCCATCCCATCCAGGACAGGAGTAATTCATTGTACATGTCTGTCTATAAGAATTAGTTTGATCAAGTCATTATCTAGACAGTTAGGTGTTGTTTATCAATTTGACCTTCCTCCAACTATGAATCAACAACTTCCTCATGGACAAAGGACACTTCGATGACAAATTCAGTTTATTTTAGCATCTCCACTAAATGTATAGAATTCAATGAAAAAACAGGAGCATGGGATGGTAGAGGCATGTGTATGGTGTATAAAGGCATACGCTCACTCATTTCTGGTTTTTGTAAAGCAACAATAACAAAACTAGAAGTAAAGCTTTATTGAAATCCAACTTGATTCCGTCCCCTTTCGTTTTAAATGTCAAGATTTCAATCGGAAATAAACAAGCGGAAAAACAAAGTCAAGGGGATTAAGTTTCTTTGTTAGCATTTACATTATCTGTGTTTAATTCCTTATATATCCCCCACCTTATCTTGGAGCTTCACCGCTAATTGCAAAGCAGCATTGGCGAGGAGTAATGATCCTTTGCACTTTGGAAACACCCAGCACATTGCTGGCTACTAGAGATAAGAGCTCCCTTTGCAAAGTTGAATATATATCTTGATCAACTTCTTTCAGGCTTCATTTTACATGCCTGGCCTCCCAGAGACCGAGAGGGGGAGGGGGAGGGGGAGGGGGAGAGAGAAAGAGAGAGAGGGAGAGAGGGAGAGAGGGAGGGAGGGGGAGGGGGAGGGGGGAGGGGGAGGGAGGGAGAGGGAGAGGGAGACTTTGTAGAAACTAGGGATGGAACGATCTGTCCTTTTCAGTTTTCTCTGTTTCCCATTTTTCCAGTCTTAACTTCAGTTATCCATATTTCTACAGCAATTTGCCATTTTGGTAAAAAAAAATCCTCATGAAATTTCTCCAGCATTTCAGTGTAAATTTCTTCTAATAAACATATTTTTGTATGCAGTTTTGACTGAGGTACACATTTTTGCAAGCAATTTCTCACAATACAATGTTTTTTTGTAAGCTATTATCTCAAATACAATATTTTTATGTACCCTTTCCCCTCATATATGCATATTGGTAAAGATTGTTTGGTTGGCAAACTCCATCACAAAACATAGATAAGTGCAAATTTGGAAGGACGGCTGTGTTTCAGTTCTCATTTTGTTTCAGGAAGTGCAAATTTGATAGATTCGGCTTGAAATACGAAGTGAATTGAAATTCTCGCCCATCCCTAGTAGAAACCTCTGACTTCTGTGTGGCTGGAATGTACCCTACTGTACAAAGTTGCAGCAGTCGAATGTTGCCAATTACAGCTCTCATCAGTTCTAGTCAGCACAGCCAATGACCAGGCATGATGGGAACTGTGGTTTGGCAACATTTGGAAGGATACAGGTTAGCCACGGCTGCTCTACAGCAGGGGTAGAAGCCCTGCAGATATTCCTGGGACAACAGCTCCCATCATCCCTGACCACTGGACACATTTACTGGGACTGGGGGGGGGAGCTGGAGTCCTACCACATCTTCCCACCCCTGCTGTACAGCATGCATAGACTAATGATTTTTAATCCAGTCTTGACTGGAACAGAAGATCCATCCTTGAATTTCCCTCCCGTTAAAAATCTCCCTCATTCAAAGAAACCACAAGTCTTTTGAGCTGCTCAAAGTTAATTCAAGATCTATTCATAATCAAATTTCATCCTGGGTTTTCTGGTTAGTCTAAGAGAGTTAATTCTCCTAATGTTAGCGATTCACAGAAGTCTCTAGTGACTGCACCAACCTGGGATTCTGAGCAGCTGTCAGAAGGTACTCGGAGGGATGCCATATTAACCGGAATGCAACCAGGCAGAAACCCCATTACATAGTGGTAAATATACTTAATCACATCTATTAGAGACTAAAATGAACTTGATAATTATAACAAATAACCAAACTATAGAGGGGGGCGAAAGTTCATGAGATTTAGAGTTGCTGGTGTCTGTATCAATTGAAGGTGTCAATGAAGAACAGCTAACTGTCAAAAAGCCATACATATCTGTCTCCTCCCATTTCTGTGCATCCTTGTATCATGAGAAATGAAAAAAACATAAATAAATAAAACTCCACTTCCACTTCCCCCTCCCCCTCTTAAAAAGGACATTTTTCTTACTGCTTTCAGAAACATGCACAACCCCCTATACATTTTCATGATATGACTCATCCACATAAACCTTTTTATTATTTGAAAATATATAATTGAATGGAGACATGGATCCCACATATATAAATGCCTATTTAAAAGACTAACATTTTCTCTCTGCTACCATAAAACACCTGTTTAATAAAGACGGAAATCCCTTTGTTTCCAAGCCAAGTGCATATAAATAAGACAGCATGCCTCCTTTTAAGTAAATAAAAAATGATTTATATTGAACAAAATGAAATATTGCATGTTCTTTGTAATTTAGCAATAAAGCACATCAAAACACATGCTTACTGCAAGGTAACCCACGCCTTTGGGATGTCAAAAGTCAAATGCTTTCAATGATTCAAAAACTGCACAGTAATCAAATGCAAAAAACAAACGAACAAACTAGAGTGCATCATAAACTACTGATCAGGTGCAATAGGAATCTTAAAGCAATCTGTATTTGCAATCATTAAAGCTTCCCTGAATGCTTGCTGAACAAAAATCAGAGCTAATGTACAGAAAAGCAGTCTAGGGGTGCCTCCAGACTGCTGGTGTTTTGAAAGAGGGATTCAAGCACATACCGGTAAATAGGTTTGCGCAATGAATGTGAACTAAAGAGCTTTGTTGCCTAAACACAGCATATACAAAAGAAACAGACCTTTTGTTGCTAGGAAAGTGACAGGGAAATGCATTGAAAAGTGTAGTATGCATGGATGATTAACAGGGTAGCATATAAACATACTGCAAGCAAATCAAGATGAATGCAAGACGAATGCTCATTGCTGTATAACCTCCCCACAAACAAACCAGAACAAATGCTCAATAAAGACAGGGTATCATCTAACCTCTGTGCAAGCTTTGTGCAAATGAGTTAGGCTGAATGTTCAATCAATAAGTTCTCTGAAGGAGCCCTAGTTTGGTAAATTATTTCCTGGGGATGTCAGAGGTAGCCTCCACCACAATACATCCCTTGGTTGGCTCACAACTGGAGTATTGTAATATGTTCAGATATAGGACTGACTCTGAAGGCTGTTCAGAAATATCAGTTGGTCCATGGTGCAGCAATTAGGATGCTCATGGGGACATGGCTGTGTGAGCACATTACACACATTTTATTTTTTAAAAAAAATAATTTTAGAACATCAGTGCGCTGCTTACCAATGCACTTCAGGCCACAATTCAAAGTGCATGCCATTACCTACAAAGTCCTAGCATTCCAGGGTACCTAAAGGGCTGCCTCCTCCCATATCATCTTGCCCGTATCCTAAGATCTGATGGAGAGGCCCTTCCCTGCATCCCAATATGTGTGGACATTAGGGTAGCTGGATCAGATGGCAGGGCCCTTTCTGTAGCTGCCCCCCCCAGGTGCAGAACTCTCTACTGTGGGAAGTTCATGTGGCCCTCTCTCTCTTTAGCTTCCACAGCCAGATGAAAACAATTTTCTTCAGAAGGACTTTCCATTCATTTTGGTACTTTAACCCAATTGTGCTGCTGCTTTTTGGGAGTGGGGAGGTCTTATAAACATTTTAATTTAAAGTTTTTTAAAAATGTTTTTTTATAATGTTTTCGTTGTTCTGTTTTAATGTATTTTAAGGTCTTTTTATGATGTTTTAAAGTGGTTTTAGTGTTTCTGTTTGCCGCCCTGGGCTCCAGCTGGAAGGAAGGGCGGGGTATAAATAATATAAATAAAATAAATACATAAATAAAATTTAATGGTTTGTTTCATTGTATTCTTAATGATGTTAGCCATGTTGAGCACTGTGTTGGTAAGTGGAAAGGCAGGAAACAAACAAAAGATAACAGACTCTCTGAGGAGTTGTTTTGCACAACGCAGATGAAAGAGCTATCTAACTCAAACAGTCTCCAAGGTCCTACGAAGAATTCCTCCCAGACTCTACTTTTCAAGACCCTTTAACAAGATACTGGTATGGATGGGCAAATCTGACCCATTTCCCCCCCCCCACTCTTAAGTTCTGTTCTCCACATTTCCACATTTTTTTTAAAAAAAAGCTCTCATGAAAATTCAGCGCTGTAGTGCAAATTTCTCCTAATATGCACATTTTTGTAAACAATTTTGCCGAAGCTATACATTTCTTCAAAGCAATTTTCCTGAAAGCAATGCATTTTTGTATGCTATTTGCACTGATATATGCATTGCTATGCACACTTTCCCCCCAGTATATGCACTCTGGCACACATGATTAGGCTGGAGAACTGCACTGCAAAATATGGAGAAGTGAGAATTCTGAAGAATGGCTGTGTCTTAGTCCATGTATTGTTTCAGAAAGTGCAAATTAGACAGGTTCCCCTTTAAATGTGAACTGAATCAAATTTCTCCCCTATCTGTAGATACTGGGGATTAAATCCGGATCTTCCAATGGGCTCCTGTTGCTGACCGACATGTATGATGGGTCTAGCTTAAGCTTTGGCCAGAATATTTGAAATGACTCTCAGGGTGTTACCGATCAATTCTGTATCAGTTGAATACTCATGGCTTCTTCTCAAGATTTCTGGGAATTGTATTTTCACAAGGGTGTGGAGAGTTATTAGAGAATTCCCAGGGTTCCACAAGGGAAGAAGTAACGACTGTGGGGGGTTCCTCTATTTAGTTAGGCTTAGATCCAAAAAACCTCTCTCTGTCTCCCTCTCTTTGAGAGAGGGAAGGGGTTGACCGATTTCCTCTGATTCCCCCACAATGCAATTTTCCCATATTGAACACTGCTCCTCACTCTCAAATAGGGTTGCCAGGTTCAGGGTCTGAGAACGATCCTGTATCTTTAGGAAAAGAGAAAGTCAGCCAAGTGCAGGTGTTCTTGCAAGACTGCAATGGGAAAAACCACAAGGTGGAATTCTCCCTTCCCCCTGCACAACTTTTAAAGATACAGAAGACCTCTTGGAGCCTGGGCCACTTTAAACAGTCATGGCTTCCCCCAAAGAATCCAGGGCACTGTTGTTTGTGAAGGCTGCTGAGAGTTGTTAGGAGACCCTTATTCATCTCACATAGCTACAATTTCCAGAGTGGCTTAACAATCAATCCCTCTTCCCAGGGAATTCTAGGAATGCTTACTCTGTGAGGGGAAGAGGGGTCTCCTAACAGCTCTCCGCACCTTCCATAAACTATAGCCCCATGGCAATGTCCTTAGCAGAAGACAGGTCACTCACGCCCACGTATGAGCAGAAGCACAGTGAATTTGAGTTGAAGCAGCAAACTAATTAATCAGGACATCGCTACTGACATATTGTCAGCCAAGTTGGGGTTGCAATGCTATCCTTACTTACCACTTTAGATTTCATTGCCTTTACAGTTTGAAAATGAGCATTAAAGTTTGCTGCTGATCAGTTCCAGGTGCTAATATCAACCTGACAGCTAGTCTAAGTACTTCCAGTGCAAGACCAGAACCCCTTTGTAAACAAGCACACAAATCCATATCGAAAGAAAAACACATGCTAGCTAGGACATCATGTTCTAAGAAACCACCGTCCCTGCTGGTAACCCAGTTGCTGGGATGTCACATTCTAAGAATCTACCTCTTCCCCCTTTGGTAACCCATTTAGAGGGGATTTTGTAGCCTTGTTTATGCCAATTAGCATAATTCTACCTTTTTATTTTTTGCATAAAAGATCTACCAAAGTGACTAGCACTTGTCGGGGTGGGGGGCAATCTCACCGACAGATTTGCTAAATTACATGAGCAATTAAGTATGCAGAGCTACAGCTGTTGAACAATGGTAGCTTCCAACAAAACGATACCCCAAAAAGGAAAATCACCAGGCATCTGGTTTCTCTATCAAAATATCTTTCTTAGGGTCTGGATCTTAATTTTTTACAGTTGACAGCAGTATTATTTGAGCCAGTCAGCAGCATCTGGATGCTAGATAAACACACACGCACATGCAGAAATCAACAACTCTATGCACTTTAATTAATTGCGGAAAGATTACATGGTCTTCCAACCATGAAGTCTGTCATCAGCAGGCATTACAGATTTATATTAGATGTTTCTCTACGGTGTCAAGAATAATTAAAAGGGGGGAGGAAGTGATGCCAGCCAGTAATACTTCGCATCAGTGGCAATTCTGGAGGAAAAAAACATACTGCTGCCAAACAATTTAAAAAGAAGATGTCAATTTTGGTAGCCTGACTGTGCAAGGAATAAATATTAGGATGGTAAAGCAAGCCAAAATATTTAACCACCTTGAATAATGAGAGGCTCATGTTTAATCTATCCGACCTACCAGAATTGGAGTGACATGTCAGAGTTATTAACGAAGCAGTCACCAAAATACAATAACTAACATATGTTTTCCCTTTCTTTTTCCTGAAAACAATTTCTGTCCAAGTGCTCCTTTTTATCCACCGGAGAAACAGAAGTGTCAAATGCACCCATGCATCCTAGCTATTTTCAATTGCTAATTTCCTTAGTAGAAACTAACTGAGCTACAATAAAAGAACCCAGCTTCGATTTCAAGATCTCTGTTTCTGTGACTTTTTTTTCCCCTTGGCAAGCTGAGCAGGCCTGGCTCTAGCATTTGAGAAGGGAGCGCAGGAAGTGAAGGCTCAGAGAGCCCCCTAAACCTGGAAGAAGCAGGATCTACAAACTGAGAAATCTCATATGCTGCCTCTGACCTTATTGGGGGCTCTACTGGCTGAAAGCCAATGTGATTTAGTGGGTTTGGTGGGTTCAAGTGTTGCACTGAGACTGGAAAAGCCCAAGTTGAAATTCCCACTCAGCCATGAAGCGCGTAAGGTGATCTTGACACTACCTCTCAGATTAGCCTAGCATGTAGGGATGTTGTGACGGCAAAATGGTGGTGTGTGTGGAAACCGTCCACACTATCTTGAGCTCTGTAGAAGGAAGGTGAGGTAGAAATATAACAAATGAATAAAATGTAAATAGCTGTCCTGTGGAAGAAGTGGGATCCTGTAAAAGAGCTATCCTTGCCTCCAGTTGGAAAACACATCCCATTTATTTAATTATTACAAAATGTCTATACTGCCAGTATTGAAGGGGGGGGGGAGAGAAATCACCTGGCAATGAACAGCATACAATCAACAATAAAATATTACATTCATAAAACAAGTACAAAATATATCATAATGCATGATCATTGGTTATTGTTGGGAGTGTGAGTTAAAACACACATGTTGAACATTTACTAAGAGGTTGTTTGTTTTTTAAGTTAAAAGCTGCCTTATACTGAGTCTAACCGGTGGCCCATCTAGCTCAGTACTGTCCACACTGACTGCAGCAACTCTCCAGGATTTCAAACTGGGTTCTCTCCCAACTGTAGGGGTGGGTGAGAAATTAGACCCAGTTCACATTTCAAGCCGCAAATATCAAATTTGCACTTTCCCTGAAACAATATGAGAACCGAAGCACAGCCTTTCATTAAAATCCACAATATTTGACTTTTTCAATGCTGTTCGCCAACCAACGTTTACAAAACTGCAAATGTTAGGGGGAAATGGGCATAAAAATGAATGTATGAGTGGAAATAAATGACATACAGAAATGCATTATATGATGAGAAACGGCTTGCAAAAATGGGTACATTAGTCAAAACTGCCTACAAAAATGTGTTGATTAGGAGAAATTCACACTAAAATGCTGGAGAATTTTCATGAGAAAAAAAGTCACAAATGGTTGCAGAAATGTAACAAACACAATTTAAGACTGGAAAAATTTGAAACAGAGAGAACGGAAATTGACAGATCCCTACCCAGCCTTATCTAGAGATGCCGGGGATTGGATCTGGGACCTTCTGCATGCAAGACAGATGTTTTACTACTGAGCTACAGCTCTTCCCCTTGAGAAGAGCCCTGCTAGATCAGACCAAAAGTCCATCTAATCTAGCATTCTCTTTCCCACCATGACTACCCAGAAGCCTCTAGGAGGTAGAGTATGACCAACAGGAGACCACTGGCTCCTCAGCTTCCTTTCCTGAGCCCCTTCCTCAAATCCTGAAGATCCCATACAGCCATCATGACTAGTTGCCAGTGATTAGACTAAACTTCCATAATTTAGGGAGCAATCCTGAGTCATCGAAGCTGGTGTAATTTACGCTGGCTTAAGTTAAGCCATTTTAAAGGACACCAGATCCAGATCCTGTTCAGTCAGGCTACTGCCGGCTGAGCTGGCCCAAGCCTGGCAGAGAGAAAACCAAGTGTGTAAAATAGAGTTTGACTTACACAGCTATAACTTCAGCTAGGTTTCCAGGTCACATGACCAAGCCGGGATGAGTGAGTTACACTGGCGTATCTCTGGCTGAGCCAGGATGAGCTGCTGTATCTAAGGTTAGGACTACAACTGTTCAAGGAAGCAAAGTTAACAACTATCAACAAATCTTGGGTAGCAAATTCAAGAAATTAATACATGATACATGATACATGAAGAAGCATTGCCTTTTGTCCACCCTGAACCTACTAAATAGAAAGCTGCACTGATCTGTCCCAGGACAAAGAGGAACAAACAAACAGAGAGAGAGAGAGAGAGAGAGAGAGAGAGAGAGAGAGAGAGAGAGAGGAAGCCAGCCTGTAAGCAGTCCATAGTCATAAAAACATATTGCAGGTTCATACATTAACCTATGGTATGAAGAATGTCCAGGAAACTCAGGCAGCCTGAATGTGTCTGGGAAAATGGCCTTTGTATCTGGTTACCTTGTCCCTTTTTCTTCTGTGGCGCAATGACAAGTTGGCAGTGGGAGTCTTTAACAAAGCTAGGCGGTAGCTACTGAACCCACCCTGCTTTGATGATTGCTTTGATCAAAAGTGATGTATCATATTCTTTCGTGCTACAGAACACCTTAGTCTTCCCATTCTCTATGTGTACTCCAGGCCCGGGTGGGGGGCAGCGTTATCTGCCAGAGTTCTCTTTTCCAATTATCGTTTCTGCACTGGAGAACTTATACCTTGCGATGTAAATTTCAGGTCCAACAAGCCAAAGAGTGACAACAATGCAGCCTCTGTTAAAGCTTCGTTTGTACTGATGGACAAATGTGTTATGGTTCAAGCAGCCTACCAATTAGCCCACTTTTTATCATCGAGTTGGGAAGAGGCTGAGATGAGAAATATCCTGTCATATTGCCCTTCACATGTAAGGGCACATGCCCTTCTTGAACAAAACAATTATTATTATTATTATTATTATTATTATTATTAAGATGTTAAGATATATACAAGTGGAGGTTATTAGTTTTCCAGGGTTTTGTTGTTGTTGTTTTTATGTGCCTTCAAGTCGATTATGACTTATGGCGACCCTATGAATCAGAGACCTCCAAGAGCATCTGTCATGAACCACCCTGTTCAGATCTTGTAAGTTCAGGTCTGTAGCTTCCTTTATGGATTCAGTCCATCTCTTGTTTGGCCTTCCTCTTTTTCTACTCCCTGTTGTTTTTCCCAACATTATTGTCTTTTCTAGTGAATCATGTCTTCTCACGATGTGTCCAAAGTATGATAACCTCAGTTTCATCATTTTAGCTTCTAATGACAGTTCTGGTTTAATTTGTTCTTAACACCCAATTATTTGTCTTTTTCATGGTCCATGGGATGCACAAAGCTCTCCTCCAACACCATATTTCAAATGACTTGATTTTTCTCTTATCCACTTTTGTCAGTGTCCAGCTTTCACATCCATATATAGAGATCGGGAATACCATGGTCTGAATGATCCTGACTTTAGTGTCCAGTGATACATCTTTGCATTTGAGGACCTTTTCTAGTTCTCTCAGAGCTGCCCTCCCCAGTCCTAGCCTTCTTCTGATTTCTTGACTATTGTCTCCATTTTGGTTAATGACTGTGATGAGGTATTGACAATCCTTGGCAAGTTCAATGTCCTCGGTGTCAACTTTGTTTTTTAGCCTACCCCTAACTGTAACCCCTTCCTTTTTTATAAAGTTCCCCTTGTTGCAGAGGAACTAGAGGACCTGGGCTCAAACTTTGGTGGAATAGATGAAGGGGGAGAACGCTGGAGTCCCCAAAAAGGGAGTGGTGTGTCCAGCTCAACCCCCTTCCCCAGCCATACACATTGGTTGAAAGGTGGTGGCGAACTAGTGGGCAATTGGACAGAATATATTTTTAAAAAGAAGTCGGATTTAGGAAGTTCCCCATTGGCCCATGTAACTCATTACTGTTGATACTGACTGGCAGCAGTTCTCCAAGGTTTCTGGCAGAAGTCTTTCCCAACTGTATCTGGAGTCACCAGGGATTAGGAACGGGCAAGAAACTTGATTCAGTTTACATTTCAAGCCAAATCTATCAAATCTGCACATTCCGGAACAATATGTGAACTGAAACACAGCCATCCTTCAAAATTTGCACTTAATTGAATTATGAAATGCAGTCTCCCAGCCAAGTAATGTTTACAAAAATGCATACGCTAGGGGAAAGTGTGCATAAAATTAATATATGAGTGAAAATAACCTGCAAAAATGCATCACAGGATGAGAACATGCTTGCAAAAACGTGTACATTAGTCAAAACTACTTTAAAAATTGTATTTACTAGGAGAAATTCACACTCAAATGGTGGAGAATTTTCATGAAGAAAATCACAAATTGCTGCAGAAATGTGGAGAACTGAATTTAAAATTGGGAAAAATGAGAAAGTGAGAGAATTGAAATTGACAGAACTTTCCATCCCTACCAAGAATTGAACTTGGAATCTTCTGCATGCAAAGCATGTGCCCTTCCACAGAGCTACAGCCCCCCCCAACATTTAACATAAAGGGGGAAAGAGGAGAAGAAGCAAGAGGAAAATCTCAAATGGATACACAATTTAAGGAAAATTTGTACCCAACAAGAGAAAGCAATGGAGTCAAATGACTGAGTGATTCCATAAGAGAATGAGGAGTTTCTTAGATCTGTCTCTAACTATACAGTCCTGGGACAGGATACAGCTGTAGGCTGCAGTCTCTATCACTCCCATGGATGTGTAGCTCCTACTAGATGACAACCATGTGAAGGCAGAAGGATGCTCCACCAAGTTCTCTGGCTTAGAGCATAAAAATATCAGAAGAGGCCTGGTGGGTCAGGCCAATGGCCAATCTAGTTCAGCATCCCACCCTCACAGTGGCCAAACTGGGAAGTCCACAAGCAGGACCTGAGTGCAACAGTGTTCTACCCACCTTTGATCTCTCAGCAACTGGTATTTAGAGACAGACTGCCTTCTACAATGGAAGAACATAGCCATTGGGACTACTAGCCATTAATAGTCTTAACACACACACAGCCATCAATTTGTCTAAACCTCCTTTAAAGCCATTCAAGTGGGTGGCCATCATGATCTCTTGCAAGAGTGAATTCTATAGTTTGACAATGCACTGTGTGAAGACGTATTTTCTTTGGACTGTCCCAAATCTTCCAACAAGAAACAAGCTGGTTGTTTCTACTCTCTCTGACTCTGTAGCTTCCTCAGTCTCTCTTTCCTCTGTGAATCTCTACAAACAACCCCCCTCAGAATCTCTTCAGAACTCTCCCTCAAGTTCCTTAGAGAGAACCTTTTTGCCCCCTATGACTTATCCTAAGAGCCAAAGCAGACTTTGGGTCAGGACACCAAACATGGTTACAAAAGGAAGCCTGTCCTTATTCCCTTGTGAGTTTCAGCACCTTGGACAGCTCCTCGAAAGTTTGGGCTAAATCCCGGAGCAGAGTCCACCGCCCCACTGACATGGAGCCACTAATCTCTGCTGCTCACAGGTAGAGATGAGGAAAAATTGGATTTTGGTCTGCATTTTAAAAGTGAACCTCTTGAATTAGCACTTCCCAAAACACAGCTCTCTTTCAACATCTATACTTCTCCAAATTTTATGATGCATTCTCTAATTAAAAAAAATGTGTAAAAATGTGTATATTGGGGAAGTGTGCATAAAAAGGCATATATATTAGTGAAAATGATGTTTAGTGAAACATGGTCGTATATCAGTCAGAAAGCCACAATTCTACAAGGCAACAGGAATTGCAGTGTGAAAGGAATGTTAGAAATTGGCACAGTAGCACTACCATTATAATCCGTCAAACTAATGCAATAAACCCCGTATGTGAATGCAGCCAGATTTGTCCATCCCATTGTACAAGTGGAACCTGCAACAAAATGTTGCAGTGTGGAGTCCTTTTGTACAGGATTCCTTTCCATCCTACCTTCTCCCAATGTTCATTCCATTTCATCCTACCTTCTATTCCATCCTATCACCTCCCAATGTTCAATGCCCGCCTCCACTGTCAGCCACTATTTCTTACCTGAATGCTCAGTCCTCATTGATCTGCTGTGGGAGGAGGCAAACTCCCTTAGGCTTTCTCTCCCTCTAAAGTTTCCTTGTACTACCTTGGGATCCTCCAGGCCGGCTCATTTTATTTTTGTTTAAAAGCATTTATATACCATTTAATATTTCTTAAAAAAAAATATCTCTACATGGTGATATACCCCTCTTGTTTGTGAAAGCTGCAGTTTTGGCTGCTCAGGTAATGGCACTCATAGCCTGAACACTGGAAACAGAGGTAATGGTTGCAACACGGGTGAGATTTGGTGGAGCAAGAAGTTTCTCTAAATGGTGGTTTGCAAATGTTATCCTAGGGGTCCCTGGAGTTCTCAAGGGTGACTCAGTAAAACCTCCAATGGCAGAAAAAGACCTTTTGCTCATGTCTAAATAGCAATAATCACTTTTCACAAGCCAGTAATCAGAAACAAGAATTAAAAAAACCCAATAATAAAACAACTAGCCAAATGGCTCCTGGAAAAGACAGGTCTTGACTTGATGCAGTACAGTGACACATCTTTATAGAGAAGACGTTCCACAGCATTGTGGCCACAACTGAAAA
Organism: Rhineura floridana; assembly: GCF_030035675.1. Lineage (NCBI taxonomy): Eukaryota > Metazoa > Chordata > Lepidosauria > Squamata > Rhineuridae > Rhineura > Rhineura floridana. The sequence goes on along the minus strand of NC_084492.1, from coordinate 31,638,432 downwards.
GTGCCCAGTTCATGATGGATACCTGCCACTTACTCACAGGGCCAGCCAAAGATGGCACCCTTCACCATTCCATGGGCAGAAGCAGATTAGACTAGCAGACAAATCTTACTTCAACGGTTGTCAAGGAAAAGAATCCTCCCCGCTGCACCTGAAACAGCAGGCTAGTTTTGGGGAGGGGGGCACAACAGTCCATGCAGCACACACAGCTCTGCCCTACAACAGAGGGAAATGGCTGGGGGGCTCAGGCGGAACAGCCAGGGGGCTGCCACTGCTGGCCGCCAGCCTGTTATGTCACCTCACTTTGCCTAGTGGTTCTGCATAAGCAACTCCACTTCCCCAGCAACAAAGTCCTGGAGAACACTCTAGCATCATTTGCAACAAGCAGAAATTCTATGGCAGAAATGCAGGTGCAAGAACAACTTAATGGCACTGGTTACAGGACTTGTGCTTCCAGTCCTGATATTGGAAGCTGGGTATATCTCTAAGCAAAAACATGTACGTCAAATTCAAATCATGAACTTTTTTTTTGCATATTAATAAACTTACCCATATACCTATTCTTTTTTTTATTTTGAAAGAGTTAATTGGGAAATATCTGATTACTCATATTATTGTGCATTGTCATAACAATGTATGTCGTTTCCCTCCGGCATATCCAAAACAAAAAACCAAAATAGTAATTGTGTGTCAATTAAAATAATATACTCGTTGCAAGGTTAACCGAGCGGTGCTAATGCATGAGCTCTGGAAATAACATTGAATTAGTGCATTAGCTGTTCTGGTTTGTTCAGTTCTTCATAATACCCTGATTTCACGTCTACCCCACCTTAGTGAGTCTGAAAAGACACTTAAAATACAGCAATAAATCATAACAAGGAGTCAAACAAGCAAGTAGTCTTTTCATATTTTGAAGGGGGAAAGGTTTGGGTGGAAAGGTTTAAAAGAAAAAAGAAAGAAAGAAAAGAGAGGGCCAAGCCAAATGCTTTCATTTTAAAAGAGATTGGATGATAACACAAACAAGATTTTCCAGGAGGAGGATATGGTCTATGCAATATTTTGTGACTAATAATGGCTATATATATTTATTGAAATCCCAGGCTCAGCAGCACCCCCAGTTCATGGGAGAGTCACCTCTTCCAGCAGCAGAACTGCAAAAAAACTAGGCCAATCTCAGCCCCCTCCCACCCCCCGCAAACTGGAAAGGGATAGTTCTGCAGTGGTGAATATATACCTTGCGATGTGACTTTCAGGCAGCGAGTCAGGGAAGCAGAAAAAGACTCATAGCACAATCCTCTACATGTCTACTTGGAAGTAGAGTTGGAGGATAAATTCGATTCAGTTCCATTTAAAGGTGAGCCTACCTGATTTGCACTTTCCAAAACAATACACACACTGAAACACAGCCATCCTTCAAAATTTGCACATCTCTAAATGTTGCAACGCAGTTCTCCGGTCAAGGACTGTGTACCTAACATGAAGGGCATAACACTCAGGGAAAATCCTTTGGTTCTTCCTTTATCTACATCTACATCTACATCTACATCTACATCTATAGATAGATAGATAGATAGATAGATAGATAGATAGATAGATAGATAGATAGATAGATAGATAGATAGATAGATAGATAGATAGATAGATAGATAGATAGATAGATAGATAGATAGATAGATAGATAGATAGATAGACAGCTGGTATAGCACACTGGGGAGGACAGCCTGGCTGGGAGTCCAGAGTCTGTGAGTTCAAATCCCCGCTTGTGTCTCCTGGGCGTCAAGGGCCAGCTAAAGATCACCCCCACAGTGAGAGGCTCAGGGGTTACATGCCCTGCCACCTGTGCAGCCATGGGAAAGCTGCAAAGTCCCAAGGAGCCCAGTTGCCTCCCAGCTGGCAGTTGCAGACAAGGAAGGGGACTAGCCTAAGAGGGAGGCAATGGGAAACCCCCTCTGAATACCGCTTACCATGAAAACACTATTCATAGGGTAGCCATAAGTCAGGATTGACTTGAAGACAGTCCATTTCCATTTCATATATATAAAAAAAAACACACAGATACACACAAATCTAGATTCACAAACTAATTTAGGTCCAGGGTTTAAAATGGAAAATCTGACCAACTCAGTCATATCCCAACTTTCCATATGCAATTTATCATTTATTAACATTCAGAGGCAGGTAAATTTGGTTATAGATGCATAAGTGTATGCTGGAATAAAACCACATAGTATATAAAAATTGCATTTAGCAGTTAGGAAATAAACATCTTGGATTTTATTTGCTCATTTCAAACGCCCCAAAAACTTTCGTCTTGATGTGCTTTCATGCCAGAGACCTTTGTCACATGTCTTTTGACCTTCCAGCATTCAGGAATACATCTGGGAGAGCTAAGATGTGGGTGGGTGGAGACGGGGATAGGCTGTAAAATATGGGACACGTAATAAATTGACTTGCGGGATGCAGGCAATAAGAACTGTAAGGCAAGCTTCTGTGGAACAGGGACTGTTTCGTACTTATACAACAAACCTGCCAGTTTTAATTCCCATACATTCTGTGGAATGGCAGCAACTGGTTGAAAATAGGGAGCAGTATGTTTTTTAAAAATGTGATTTTTATTCACAGCGAATTAGGGTGAAGCACTTATCTCTGCAGAGATCAGATATCTGGGAGATCAAATGATGTAGCTAAGTAGTAGGGATGCTTAGTGGTAGGGATGCTACCTGACATGATCTGCACTTTCTGGGGAAATGTAGGGAGCAGAACACAGTTGCCCACCAGCTTTTGCACTTCCCAGAATGTTCCAACAAAAGTTCTTAGCTGAAAACAAAAAGTATCTAGGTTTTTAAAAAATACATAGATGGAGAAATGTATAGTTTTGAGAAAATTATTTATTGTCACCGGCAAATATTTACTCAGAGTAAACCCACTGAAATTAATGGGAATGAGTTGACTAACATTGGAGACAACCCTACATAGTTATAAGGCCATTTGTGTGCAGGGTTTTTTTTGGTAAAAAAAAAAATCTGCAGAGTACTAAGGCAACGGGCCAGGATGGAATTATGGATAATCACTCCTGAAAGTGATATGGACTCATCTGACTATCTCTTCTTAATGGAAAGGCACAAACATTGTATGCTGAAGGTCTCCGATTCAGCCCCTAACAACACTAGTTAAAAGGAACTTTTGCTGCTGACCTAAGCATGGCCTCTTTCCCACGACCAGAGAGCAGTGGAGGCTGGCTCATTAGAGCTACCAGGGCACTGCCCCAACAACCTCAGTTTGCCCTCAGTTAGTCCCCACCTGTCTGCATTCTCAAATCAGTCCAAGGGGTGGCAATGCCTGCCAGCTTCCTCCTTCATAATGTTAAGGGTTAATTCCTTTAACAGCATAGCACCTCCTTGAGGGCTATCTCCTATTATGACTCGAAGGCTATCTACTATTATGACTTAGCACCTCAATGTTACAACGGATGCCCTACATCCGCCGTCCCAGTAGAGTAAACTGATCACGCACTCAGGGAATGATCAGGGCATGATCAAGACATGACCGGAAGTCTGACTCAGGGAATGATCTGGGAAAGACCGGATGTGGGCCATGTCTGCTGAACTGTGGTAAGCTGCAAGATGGCCAATCAGAATGTGAAGTAGTGCAGTATTGCCTTATTTGGAGTTCCTATTGTAAAGCTTCCTGTAAGGTGCTTACTGAAGGGTATATATGCCTGGGGACAAAGGCAGATGGGTTGTCGACCGCACCCACATTGCTAGTTGTCTCTTGTGAGTGCCTTTTTAATAAACTTTTTATATTTTACTTCTAAAACTGCTGTCCAGCAACTTTATTTGACCAGAACGAGTCAAGAACATTATTTAGTCTTGGGGTTGTCCTTGTAGAACTGGGCATGGAGGACAGGGGCATGGTCAGAATTAGGTTGGCTCTGCCTGTCATTGGCTCTGGCTCCACCTACTGTTGGTCTTCCTGCCTTCTGCCCTACCAATCTCAGTGGGCACCAGCCACCACTGCTGGAGAGAGCCAATGGTTGTCCAAGTAGTCAGTGACGAGTTTAAGCAGAGCTGGGGAACCTCTGTCCCTCCAGATATTGCTGAACTACAATTCCCATCAGCCCCAGCAAGTATGGCCAATGGCCAGGGATTATGAGAGTTGTAGTTCAGAAACATTTGGAGGGCCAAAGGTTCCCCGCCCCTGAGGTAGAGAGTCCAGTGACCTGACTCTGTATAAGGCAGCTCCAATATCAATCTGAACACAGAATATTTCAACACAGATATTCTTTATTTCCCATTCTGCATCTTCATCTTCATTTCTCTCCTTCTCCCTATGTGTGAGGCCAGACTCTTGCCATTTAGCCTTCAAATTAAATCAAAAAGGTGCATGTAGCACAGCTCTCCTTAGCGGTGTGTTGCATTTGATACTGTTTACTCGGCTAACAACTTCAGGGCTTCCTTGCTTCAGGTCACAAGCAACTAGTACACACTGTCAGATAAAGTGCTTTATCTGTTGACAGCACTCTTGTGAATTAATCATAATTCAATAGGTTTACTAATCAAGATTGGAGATGAATGTTCTGATAAAGCAATCAGATTTGTCCCATCTATCATTAGCTGACAGCCGCTTGGGGCAGAGTGATCACTTGGCATTACTACCTGGTTCTGATCGCTGAAGTGTGGTCCAACCAACCACTGAGCACTTTTCAGGATTATAGCAATGGGCCTCTGAGCACATACTAATTAATTCTTCTCTTGTCCACCCAACCCCCTTCCTCCTAAGTACACAGAGCAGTCTGGGAGGATCAGTGCCCTGATTAAAAGTTCCTCCCACCCTGCAATGCGTCATCACCACATTTTTGAACAAGGAGTTCACTTAGCAATCTTCCTTTCAGTAGCAGAGATAGACCTATCCTGTAGACAAAACTGTGACTTGATTTATGGGCTAGGTAGGTAAGTCTTGCTCAGAGCTGGAAGGGGTGGGGTGGATTGGGAGTGGGGGGGTCACTGGGACAGAAAGGAGAAAAATTTAATATATTGTAAAATGTAACTAATTACAAAGCCAGGCATGTCCGATGTGACTAAAAGTGTTATCTCTTTTGCCCACCTCTACATTCTTTGGGGGTAATTTACAGTACCGCTTGGAGCAGTTTGCTGAAGTTTAAAGCATACAATGAAATTGTCTATTGACATATTTTTCTTGTTAAGCAACATTTAAAGTATCAAGACAAGATGCTGCAATGGTGGGTTAGTCTACAAGTGCAAGTTCAGTCTGCCGTCAATAATACATCAGTGTGTGTGTGTGTGGGGGGGAATTAAGAGAATGAATGAATGAATGAGTCTTTATTTTTACCCCGGCCTTTTTCCAAACTGGAATTCAGGGTGGCTTACAAATAAAAACTGCACATAGGTAAAAAACATACAAAAATACACAATTAAAATAGAATTAAACTATTCGTAACATTAAAATCATGAAACATACACTTAAGATACTAAAACAATTTAAAACATTAAGAATAGGACCATAGAACAATACAACAGACCTTATGAGGCCCTATCTAAAGAGAAGGAATATATGCATGTGTACTTATTGTTACAGAATTGTATAATATGATTGTTCATAAAGGTTTTTACAGTTAAGAACCCAGATAAGGGTGGGAACCCAGATATCTGTTCCCACATGAAGCTGCCCATGTGTTAAAATTATCAGTAGAGTCTTTTCTACTGGTGCCCCCACCATCAGGGTTTAGGCAGGTGATAACCCAACTTTGGAAACAACAACAACAAATTAGACTTGATAGCCGCTTGTTACCCAAAGATGTCCAAGCTACTTACAACACATTTAAAAACATAAACATAAATACACTATAAAATAATTCATACAAAATGCCTACCATTCATATATACATAAGCAACAACCCATCAGCAATAACCCATAACAGCCACAGGAAGTTTTGGCAGCACCCTAATACAAAAGGACATCGTCTCAGTCTATCAAATCCCTGGGGGAAAGGTAAGACATTTCCTGGCACTGACAAGATGTCAATGAAGGCACCAGGTGGGCGTCGCTGGGGAGCACATTCCTCAAAAGGGGAGCCACAACTGAAAAGGCCCTCTCCTTGCCACCACTCTCCTAGCCTCTTTCAGAGCGGGGGACCCGGAGAAGGGCCTCAGAAGAAAATCCAAGGATCCTGGTAGGTTCATATCAGGAGAGGCATTCCAGAAGATGTTTGAAATGGCCTGCACACATAGAGCACATTACAGTAATCCAGCCTGGAGGTGACCAGCGCATGGACAACAGTGGTCAGGCTATCCCGGTCCAGAAACGGCCACAGCTGGCTTACTAGTCGAAGCTTTATAAGCAAAAGGTCCCAGGCTCAATCCTTGGCATCTCCAGGTTCAATCTGCCTCCAAGTACATCTGAGAAAGACATCTCCCTGAAACTCTGCAGCATTGCTGCCACTCTCTGTTAACAATACTAAGAATGATAAGCCAACAGTCTCACTTCCATGCACATGACCAATTGGTGTTCCAACCAATGAGCACAGAGGCCCAGAGAAAACTGATTAGCAAAGGAAGGTGTGCTGTTCTGCTTCACCTCTCTCCATGGTGTCCTCCCTTTGTAGTCCATCATGAAACCTCAGGCAACATTTCCAGCAAAATGACCCCATAAACAAGATTATTTAAAGCCCTCTAGAGAAGACACAAAAGCTACAGATAAGTTGTGAGGATACCAAACCTCCACAGCCCTGGAAGTTCCAACCCACCTTTGGGGAGTTCTCAGCATTGAATACCTCTTTGAATACGTGAAGTACCAATCCATGGCATGGTAGGGATTGCATGGAACCTAGTTCCTCACTGCAGGCAGGTGCTGTGTTGAGTACAAAGGCTGCTAGGATACTCTCCATAAACTCATCCCCCAGAAACATTATTCAGATCTATCTGTGGACACCGAATATCACATCAGAAAAAGCCCTCAGTGTCGCCTAAAAGAGGATTCACGTAGTTCAAGTCACTAGTGATGAGAAGGCATTTATAAAGCTAAGCATTTTACAGAAACAACACCCCTAATATAGTGGAATCATGTTTCTGCCTATACTTTATTCATCTTTCCATGATTCTTAATTTTTTGATCCCTCCTGGTCCATTTTTCTCTTTGTCTTTTATTTCCAAACTTAGATTCTCTTAATCAAACATGAACCACACATGGGGTCAAGGGAACCTACTTCCTTCTCCGATAGCCTCCAGCGCTTCCACTCCCGGGGATAAAAATGTTTTAAAAGGAGTTATATTCTACCAAAATCAATACGTGATTACTGCAAAGATTTGTATTGATTCTCCTGTTGCACTGCAGAAAGAGCTCCAGAAAAAAAAGGGGGGGGCTTATTTCCTTTCTATTTTTCACTTTGCAAATATTTGGGCAAGCTCAAAAAGAGAACGAAGGATGGAACTTGATTTCATAAGCCAAAATGCTCTTCATCCTATCCAATCACCTTCATGTTTTTTCTCTGAAATGATTTGACTATCCCTTTGAGCTCTTTGATAAAGCCTGGCATTCCTGTTTTGATGCAGGCCCTCTGAAACAACATCATGGTCAGTAATTTGTTGCTAATAAATAACTGAAGCATGGTCTGGCCTGTCTCTGAGGATCCAATCAGCATAACCATTTTTCACTCCTCGGAACCTTGGACTTGTTTAATTAGGTTCCATTTAAAGTGGTGCAGGATGGCTGATGTAGCACAGTGGGGAGAAGAGCCTGGCTGGGAGTCCAGAGTCTGTGAGTTCAAATCCCCGCTCGTGTCTCCTGGGTGTCAAGGGCCAGCTAAAGATCACCCCCACAGTGAGTGGCTCAAGGGTTATGTGCCCTGCCACCTGTGCCGTGGGCAAGCTGCATAGTCCTAAGGAGCCCAGTTGCCCCCCAGCTGGCAGTTGCGGACAAGGAAGGGGCTGGCTTGTGCAGCTGGGGCAAGCTGAGCAGGCCCTAGCCAGCTGGGGAGGACTAGCCTCAGAGAGAGGCAACGGTAAACCCCCTCTGAATACCACTTACCATGAAATCCCTATTCATAGGGTAACCATAAGTCAGGACCGACTTGAAGGCAGTCCATTTCCATTTTTTTAAACTGGTGCAACTCTTACGGTGGAAACACTCATTTTGGTATAATGCATTGTGGGGTGACATGGCTTTCCTATCCATTTGCAAACTTCCTTTAAAGACTACAAACCCAAGAGGCAATGAAATTGTAAGCATGCATATAACAAAAGTATCTGGGGCCACTTGAAAGAGGTGAGAAACTTGACAGCACAATATGTGAATTCTGATTTGGACTGATCTGCCCTCCTGGACTAATGTGCAGATTTGAGCTCACTTATCCACTGGCTTTCATACTTACCAAATGTATTGAGTGCTTGGATAAAAAAAAAATCCAAGTATGCTTAAAAACATGCATTTTGAGAGAAAATGCATTTTAAAAATATGTACTCAGATATATATTTAAAGGCAAATGGCTCACGCAGGGTTTTTTTTTTTACACAAATTAATGGGGAAATAGAATGAAATAGCTTTATGGGTGAATACACATCAAGTTACATGGACCACAAATAGGCTGATTCACCTAGACTCAGGAGGAGACTGCAGGCAATATTTTGACCGGTAAATTCTAATGCACACCCATATCCTGCCAGGGATGTTGTCAGTATTGCAAGCCTGTCTCTTTCTCCCCAAAAGTCTTGCTCATCTCTCCCCAGTCCATATATTCCTAGTGAACGTTGTGCAGTACAGGAGCCTATTGGTGACCCTCCCAGCCACCACTGAAAGAACATGTGAACTGAGTGTTCACGGTGATACCCAGTCAGGTAGGAGTCTCATTTGCATGATTTCTCCCCTAACTGAGAAAAGGGTAAGGTGGTGGGCGAGCATCAAGCTTGTATGGAGAAGGTCCCAGGTTCAATCCCTGGCATCTGCAGGTAGGGCTGGGATATGCCCCTTGCCTGGAAACCCTGGAGAGCCTGCACCAGTCATTGCCAACATTACTGGGCTGGATGGGCCAATAATAGTCTGACTCAGTATACGGCAGCTCCCTATGTTATGACTGGAAGGTGGGGCAACAGTGTACTGGAAGGAGGTCTGGTACTTTTTCACAGCAGGAGCAAAGACATCATCAGCTGGACAGTCATCTGTCGCGAATGCTTTGGTTTGGATTCCTGCATTGAGCAGGGGGTTAGACTTGATGGCCTTATAGGACCCTTCCTACTCTATTATTCTATGGTTCTATGATCATCTAACTGGGAGGTTTGGAGAACCATCTGGACCTTGTTTGTCCTCCAAGGAGCTCATGGCAATGGACATGGTTCTCCCCTCTACTTTTTATCCTCACAACAACCCTGTGAAGTAGGTTAAGCTGAGAGACAGTGACTGGCCCCAAGATCACCCAGTGAGCTTCATGGCTGAGTAGGGATTCAAAACCTGGTCCCTCAGGCCATAGTCCAGCACTCTAACCATTACACCACACTGGCTGGACTAAGGCAGGGACTGGCCAAAACTTACCTTGTGAACTCCATGGCTGATCAGCGATGTAAATCCAAGCCTGCTCAGCCAGCCCCTGCACCACCCTTTGCCATCTCCCTCTTCTATGGCTATTAGATCAGGGGTTCCCAAACGGTGGTCTGTGGACCACCAGTGGTCCATGAGCTTAATTCAGGGGGTCCACGGCATGTCTGTGGATTTGCGGTTGAAGGCAGTACATCTGTTGCCTTAAATATTCATATTGGTTTTTCATTGTGCCTTTTATTTCTTATATTGCATTGTACTGAATTCTGTGGAATACAAACATTGCTATGTCTAAGAAATAAAAGAAGCAGTACAAATACAATAAAAAAAATCATACAGCATCTAGCACAGCACAATGCAAGAGCTACAACAGACAGAAAAATCATTAAGTGATCTGCCAAGATCAAGTGATCTGTGGGGGAAAAGGTTTGGGAACCACCGTCTTAGACGATCTTGCTCTTAGGAAACCTCACTATCAACCTGAATGCCTACGTATTTTGGACTTTCTATGGGGGAATGGCTATGGACTGTTTTTAGGGACATGGGCAGAGCTTGGAAAAGTTACTTTTTTGAGCTACAACTCCCATCAATCCCAGCCAAGCATGGCCACTGGATTGGGCTGATGGGAGTTGTAGTTCAAAAAAGTAACTTTTCCAAGCTCTGGACATGGCTATGGGAACATTCCAGAGAAGCTCCAGCAAAAAATTACGTTTACCACTGCCCCAGCGTGGATTGTGAGTGACAAGGATTCAGTGCCACAACCACACTCCAACATTGAAGAAATGGCCATGAAAACAGAATGGGTCAGCCTTTGGGGGGGAAAGGTCTTTTGCCTGCATAGTTCTGGAAATCACTAATCTGCCTGCAATTTTTGCACATCTCATTTCAGCCACAACTCCGGTAGGCAGCAATGATGTGTGACTCACACAAAAGAAAGCATCCTCCCTCCCTCCCAACCTTCATCATATTATTTCAAAATGCAATTTTAAATGCGGGGGGTTCCAATCAAAGAATCATCCACCCCATTTTCACAATCCTTTCCATCAAAAAAGCCAAATCCATTACATTAAACATGTAATATAGAAGCAATAAGTGGAAAATCTCATTTTTACACAGTAGGCATTATGGACTTGCCCTGCCTGATCCGTGAATCAAAAGAGGCCATCATGCCATTCCTATTCAGGAACACTAAATTCCTTGACGTACACGCTGTATATATTTTATTAAATAAACACAAACTAGGATATAATGGCAGGCATTTGTTTTCATTACAAGTCGTAATGCAATATTTCTCCAAGGCTTGCTACATTAGCATGTCTCTCCATGTTCCCGGTGCCTTTGAACTTCCTGAAAAGCTACATCTGTTAGCTCCCTTGTATACAGCAGAAAGTTACCAAGCGAATTAAGTTTTAATACAAATTGCTTTGTTCCCTATTAAGATTGATGTCGGACAGTGTGTACTGTAACTTGCAAAACTTGCAATTACAGTTCACTGCAATTATCTCTGGTTGTTAATAGCACAAGATAGAATGTCACTTTCTACCTAGTGTATAATTTATCATTTGCTTTCCTTTTTCTCTCTCTCTCTCCCCCCTCTGTCTCCAACCGCCTTTCCCCTCCCTTCTTTCCCCATGAACTCTTGTGGTATTTCCAAATGTATAATCTTGTTGTACTTATTTCCCAAAGGCCCAACAAAATGAACACAAGTGCTGACTAGAACAAACTAAAAAGCAGTGCTATTGACAAGCCGTCAGTTGTGTAGTAATGAACACCCTGCCTCGACTTTCACCTCACCAAGCTAACAGCTTTAATTTATGAATAAAGCAAACGAGAGACAACCTCCAGTTTTTATTATACCCTCAGTGCTGTTTCAAATAAAGTAATTAGAAGGTCAAGATGCAGGGCGAGGGAGCCAAATATAAATGCAACCTTTCTGCACTCACTTTTTTTTAAAAAAAAAATCTTGAGTGTTCAAAGAGCATTTTATCCCTCGTTTTTCGCAAAAAGGCAGTGTGAGTCAGTTCCTTCTGCCATTGTAGCAAATCCAAAGCAGGGGCATTTCAATTGCTTTGTTTATTAACAAGCCCCATGTGGAAAGCAGCCGTAGTGCTTAATGAACATCATCCTCAAGTTTCTCTGCCCATGGTGTGATATCAAATAAAGGTGCAGATGTTATCAAAAATATGCACAGAACAAATCAAGCCTTTTACAGAGGACATGTTGCTTCTAACGATCCGTACGAAGAACTCTGCTTGAGATGATATCTATGATTAGCGATTTCTGGATTATTATTACAATCCAGAAGGGAACGAAGATTAGAGCCCAGTTTAAACCGGGCATGTCAAAACAATGTTACTGTGTTGCCACACAAGCAGCACCACATTTAAACCAGGAGCAACTCGTGCAGCATTGGTGCACCAGGGATCTGGGCCTGGGAGTACCATTCACTGATACGCTAATGCAATCGTGCCAGTGATCCAGGTAAAACATGAACGGAAGTTGCTTTAAAACACCCGTGTCAGAGTTAAACCTGGTCTTAAAACAGCCAGAAACAGGTCCTTCTCAGCCATTGCTCAGTGGTCTGGAACTAGAGCAGGGGTGGAGAACACTTTTTCAGCCCAAGGGCCACACTCTGTTGTGGGCAGCCTCCCGGGGGCCGTATGCCAGAGATAGGCAGGGCAGAGGCAAAAGTGGACGGAGTAATGGTTGTTACTCTTACCTCTGTATAATAGGCCACACGTGACATTATCACTGTTCAAAGACACATTTCAACCAAGACAAAGCACTCAAGGAGGGCATGACACAATGCAAGTAAGGTGTGGCCTGGAGACGGGCATGGCCTGGGGACAGTCCTGAGTTCCAAACAGGAATGCTTGGAGGGGTTTTGTAGAGGGAGGGAGGGAGGGAGGGAGGAGGTTGTTGCTTTTGAGTGAAGGCTTTCCCACGGAACTGTTTTTAATGGAAACGCAGTTGTTGTCTTGTTATTCAGTTGTTGCATTTTGGCATTGATGACATTATTTACGGCTTGTTTTATGGGATGATTTTATGGCAAGCATTTATGCACAATGTTGACACATCCCGACACTTCTGAAACCCTTATGATCATTTTTGTGAAAGCAAGATGTTATTATTATTATTTTATTTTATATTTATTATTTATTAAATTTATATACCGCCCGACTAGTGATAGCTCTCTGGGCGGTGAACATAAAATAGTATAAAAATACAATGAATAACAAAATAATATTAAAATACAATCAACAATACAATAAACATTATTAAAATTAGATCAATGTAACTTAAAATGCTTCAGAGAATAGGAAGGTTTTGACCTGGCGCCGGAAGGAAAGCAGAGTCGGCGCCAGGCGTACTTCCTCAGGGAGACTGTTCCATAGTTCGGGGGCCACCACTGAGAAGGCCCTAGATCTTGTCATCACCCTCCGGGCCTCCCTGTGAGTTGGAACCCGGAGGAGGGCCTTCGTAGCAGAACGTAGTGCACGGGCCGGTTCATATCGGAAGAGGCGTTCCGCAAGGTATCGTGGTCCCGCACCGTATAAGGCTTTATAGGTTAATACCAACACTTTGAATCTAGCCCGGAAACATATTGGCAACCAGTGCAAGCTGGCCAGAACAGGTGTTATATGCTCGGACCGCTTGGTCCTTGTCAGCAATCTGGCCGCCGCATTTTGCACTAGTTGTAGCTTCCGAACTGTCTTCAAAGGTAGCCCTACGTAAAGCGCATTACAGTAATCCAAACGTGAGGTTACCAGAGCATGTACCACTGATGTAAGGTCCTCTTTACTCAAATAGGGACGTAGCTGGGCTACCAACCGAAGTTGGTAAAACGCATTCCTAACCACCGAGGCTACTTGAGCCTCAAGTGAGAGGGAAGAGTCTAAAAAGACTCCCAGACTACGAACCCGGTCCTTTAGGGGGAGTGTAACCCCGTCCAGGACAGGGTATATATCCACCATCCAATCAGAGAACCCGTCCACCAACAGCATCTCAGTCTTGTCTGGATTGAGCTTCAGTTTGTTCCTAGACTGGACCGCTAGCTAGTACTGCTTTTCTAGATTTTCAGTGGCAAAATGTGTCTCTGAGGCACATGGACAAACACATCTCTAAATTTTTATACCCTCTTTCTGCATGGAGGGTATATGTAATGTACACGAGCAAAGATCCACCCACACTTTACTAATGGAAGTAATAAATATTTTAGGCCAACATCTCTGACACTTATTGGTTGAGGCACACTTGCATGGTCATCATATCACAACTGCAGCGTTTTGTGATTTGCATTTGCTGCCCTGGGCTCCTTTGGAAGGAAGGGTGGGATATAAATTGAATAAATAAATTGAATAAATAATATATGTGTGGACAGTTCATAGGCACCACAGATCAGATTTTCATATTGTTTTCACATAAACATAATCATAACTTATGACACAATGCTTTTTAGTGGAGACAGAACAAGGGAAAGGTCATAGCTCACATGCTTTACATGAAGAAGGTTCCAGTTTCAGTCCTTGTCATCTCAGGGAATATCTGAAACCCTGAAGAGCCACTGCCAATCAGAGTAGACTATATTGCGCTAGATGGACAAATGGTCTGACACATTATAAGGCAACTTATGTTCTTGTTCAGATACAAATTATCGAGTGATGCAGCAACAGATGTAGACCATTCCTTTGACATTCAAAGACCTGCTCCTAGCAAAACAAAGTTGATTTTAAAAGTGGTCCCTGTTTATACCGAAAACACAATATATAAGGTCTCTAAACCTATTCATAAAAAATCCTGATCCAGAGCCTCAGCCTGCAATTTCCTCAAGAAAAAGGTTAAAGCCAAGCTCTTATGGCCATTTGATTGAAAACTGGTTGAATATTATTTCAAAGGGCTGGGAGGGGGGTATTTTAAGAAATTCCAATTACAGATAAGTAATTTGCTTCTCTGGCTTACTAAGCTCCATTTCATCCTTCTGTAATTTCAAGATTCAAACCCTCTCCCCTCCTTATTTCAACAGATATTTTGAGGATGAGAATCTGATGTCAAAACTTAGCCAAACCCTTCATGAGCTTTTTTTTTTTTTAAGTAAGTTAGAATTCTGTTTCTGAGAATAAATGAATATGGATCAGAAAGATTTTTCTACCAGCTAGCCTCCCTTTCTGGATATGAGTTCACAAGCAATGTCTTTAATCATGTTTTGTTGATTATTTATTAGTTTCTGAGGGAAATCAAAGGATGGACAACCTAAAATATGTCTTCCATAAAATATTTCCTGAATCACAAGCTGTAGTAAAGAATTTATAGGAAGTGTCTTTCATGTGCCGATATGACCTGATTGAAGGATAAAATATATGTCTTCGGCATGCAGGCAACATGCAAATGAGGTATGGTCCCAAAATGGAACACTGTATCATGAATATCTGACTGAGTAGACGTTAGCCGAATGCTACCTGAGTAGGTAAATCTGTTGGGGTTACCTTGAAAGTCTGAGCAGAGAAAATTTCCATCCTTTCAGAGGAAACCAGAACATGGAACCATAATGCTAATTTACAACACAAAGGGGGGGGGAGAGAGAGAGAGAGATCTTCAAATATATAAAAAGGAACAATTGGTAATAATTCCTGATTATATATACTTCTAGAATACAAACTAATATTAATAAACTCAGTATTAATAAAACTCTTAATCTATCATCTGCTCAAAATCTGTATTAGCTGTATTTGAGAAAAGACACTGATGTATGTACTGCCTATAATTTTCTTAACCCTGGGTGGCCACAATCAGTAACAGGATTGACACTAATTGGGAGAAAAGTAATGTCTCATTGTAAGAAAGCAAAGCACATAAAAACATAAGAACAGCCTGCTGGATCAGGCCAATGGCCCATCTAGTCCAGCATCCTGTTCTCATATTGGCCAACCAGATGCCCGAGGGAAGCCCGCAAGCAGGACCCAAGCACAAGAGAGACTCTCCCCTCCCGTGGTTTCCAGCAACTGATATTCAGAAGCATACTGCCTCTGACTATGAAGGCAAAGCATAGCCATCATGTACATCAGCCTTTCCCAACCTTTGAGTCTCAGATGTCGCTGGACTACAACTCTCAACAGCTCCAGCCAGCATGGCCAACGGCCAGGACTTATAGGAACTATAGTCCAGCAACATCTGGGGACCTAGAGGTTGGGAAAGGCTGTTGTACATCATTGTACATTCTTTGAAATGTGGTGCTGGAGGAGAGCTTTGCGCATACTATGAACTGCAAAAAAGACAAATAGGGTGTTAGAACAAATTAAACCAGAACTATCACTAGAAGCTAAAATGATGAAACTGAGGTTATCATACTTAATGAGAAGATGTGATTCACTAGAAAAGACAATAAACAGAAAGGAGTAGGAAAAGAGGAAGGCCAAAGAAGAGATGGATAAGTCCTTTATCATATACAAGGTACTGCATTCAGGCAGAATCTAGTGTAAGTAGAGTCACAGTTTAGCGGTAGAACACATACTTTACACGCAGAAAGTCCTGAATTCACTCACTGACTTCTCCAATCAAAGCAATTTCAGACGGAAGTAATAATAAAGTAATAAAGTAGTGTTGCTCCTTTTACATTATTAAAAGGGGAAATGCATCACCCCAAAAGAGCACACAGATGTGCATATGCAATTTTGCATGTATGGATAGGAGCATAAGAAGTTGCCTTATATTGTCTACACCAGCAGTCTTCAACTTTTTCAGACCCAGGACCCACCTTTAACCCAAACAGACATCTTAAGGACCCATTTCTTTTCTTTTTTTACTATCTGTGTATATGACGGTAGTGCTGCTGTTGCAACACACCTTAGACAACATCATGACACGATAGTAGGTCCCGACTAGGGATTGGGGGGGGGGGATATTCGATACAGTTTGCATTTTGTACTTTCTGAAACAACACATAAACCAAAACACAGCCATCCTTCAAAATTCGCATTTTCTGAATTTTACAATGCAGATCTCCAGCCAAGCAATGTACAAAAAAATGCATATATTGGGGTGAAGCATGCATATAAATGCAAAAATTGATGAAAATAACATACAAAAATGCATTACATATGGGGAAATTGCTTTGCAAAATGGGTGTCAAAACTGCCTAAAATTGTCAAAACTGCCTAAAATGTGTTTTCTATGAGAAATTTGCACTAAAATGCTGTAGAATTTTCATAAGGATTAAAAAAAAAAAGTTTGCAAATTGCTGCCAAAATGTGGCATACTGGATGTAAGATTGGAAAAAATTAGAAATGGAGAGAACTGAAAATTGACAGGTTCATCCATCCCTAGTCCCGGATCCACCAAGACCAATAGTCTATACTGCCTGGCATATTCTTGACAGAGCTTGGAAAAGTTACTTTTTTGAACAACAACTCCCATCAGCCCAATCCAGTGGCCATGCTGGCTGGGGCTGATGGGAGTAGTCGTTCAAAAAAGTAATTTTTCCAAGCTCTGATTCTTGAGGGTTTCAGACAGGAGTCTCTCCCAGTCCTGTCTGCAGATGCCGGGGACTGAACCTGAGACCCTTTGCATGCGAAGCAGGCATGGCCCTTCCCCAAATGCACATTTAGAAATAACTACTATAATTTAACTAGAAATACAATACAGTACATCCCACCATAGTGGGGGAGACCGTGATCTGAGACCTGGGTACCTGCTCTGTCTGCTAACTATTGATGAGGACATTCAAGGCACCTGTGGGTCTCTTTCTTATGATTCTCTATCTTTAAACTGGATCTGGGCCAGGCAGTCCTTCCAACAGAGGACTGACATCAGCATTTCTTTGAAATACATACAGTGGGGTCAGAGCGAATATTATTTGGGAGGAAATTCCAGAGTTGAGGGGCAGCCACTGAGAAAGCCCTGTCCTGTGTCACCACCCTCCCAGCCTCTGCCGTGCACTGGATATTGAGCAGGACTTCTCCTGATGACTGTAACACAGGGGTTGATCAACAACAGGGAGGCATTCCCTTAGGTACTTTGGTTTCAGTAGTACACAACACTGAATAGGGATGGGGGGATTCAGTTGATTCAGTTTGCATTTAAAGATGAACCTAATTCACTCTTTCCAAAACAATACATGAACCAAAGCACAGCCATTCTTTGAAATTCACCCAATTTTGCGATGCTGTTCTGCAGCCAAGTACTATGTACAAAAATGCATATACTATTATTCATTCAATCAATCAATTTATATCCAGGGTTTGCTGGGAAGAGGGACTGATTGTGAAAACCAGCCTGAGAACTGTAGCTCTGTGAGGGCAATAGGAGTCTCCTAACAACTCTCAGCACCCTTAATAAACTACAGTTCCCAGGATTCCTTGGGGGAAGCCATGACAGCTTTATGATACTGCTTTAAATATATGGCCTCAGTCTAAAAAGGGGAAGTGGGGGATCATGAAGCACTTGCCAGACCTCTGTCACTGCAGCAGAGTGTCAGCAGGAGAAACGTC
The DNA here is from genome assembly GCF_030035675.1 of Rhineura floridana. Classification (NCBI taxonomy): domain Eukaryota; kingdom Metazoa; phylum Chordata; class Lepidosauria; order Squamata; family Rhineuridae; genus Rhineura; species Rhineura floridana. The sequence continues at coordinate 31,620,409 of NC_084492.1, read as the reverse complement.
CCACTTCTAGTTCATTTAGATATTTATTTTCTTTCATTTATCTCCCAACCATTTTTTTTTTTACCAAGGAAGCGAACATGTGGTTTCCAGGCTGTCACTCATTCAGGCACTGACCAGACTCAGGCCTGCTTAGCTTCAGCAAGGTGGTGACCTCATATGCCTTCAGACCATATCTCTTTCCTTACCCAAAGACAAGCCCGACTAAGCCTGTGAAGAAGATCAGGAAAGGAGCGAAACTTTGCCCTTTATCCCGGAGAAATTCTCTCTCCTCCTATCCAAGGCTAGTTGCCGGCTAGTTGTCCAAAGCCCCCCCCCTTTATCAAAGTCAATAATGAAAGCAAATCACTGCTATGTCACTCATATCTTACAATGTGTTCATGATCAAACGACACGTCTTTGGCAGCTTGATTTTTTTTTTTTTTAAAAAGGACTCAGTAAAGATTTCTATAAAATGACTTAAGGGACAATAGTGAGTAATTTACAGCTTTGAGTCACACCATTTTGAGGTTTGGGCTGGGTTTTTTCTTCCCCTTTTACAAAAACAGGTCATTACTTAATTCCTAGGTGTGTTTGGGAAGGAAACAAAGATAAATTTGTTTGCGAGTGAATTGGCGCCCCAGGTAAAAACCCAGGTGTTCTTTCAACTGTGCTGTGAGACTAATTTCTTCCTGGCCCGCCAGGAACCAGCTGAAGATGGAGACCAGCTGGCGTATCTTCAAATCTCGCATACCAACATCTTTCCCTGATTCGTAGATTTCCTTATATCCCCAGAAGTTCTGCCGATACTTGAAATACTTTGAAAAACGGCATTTCAAAGACAATGGCATTTGAAAAACCTTTCCGAGTCAGCTCTCACCAATACACTGGAATGGAATTACCTCCCCAGTGCACTTTTTATTGCAGAATTTATTTACACAGAAGTAGACCTACAATGTATTTCTTCTAAGATGTTGCCTACATAGTTGTAGACAATATCTTAAAATTTCTGCCACTTACCAACATTTACCATTTTCTTTCTCTATACAAGAAATACACAAAAGTAACTAAGACGTAGTGTCTAAGTTTTGTCTTTCTTCCTCCCTCCCAATCGCTTTTCCTTTTGTGTCATGTCTTTTAGACTGTAAGCTTGTCTTACCAAGGAACCAGTCTAGGAGTCATTTTTTTAAAAATGCTTTAAATAAATAAATAAGCAAGCCTTGAGGAGTGGGAACCAATAAAACCATGGGGTTTTTTTGTCCCAACAAATGTAACAGGTTTTTTTTGGGGGGGGGCAACAAAATTTGATCCAGGGATGTGAGTGCAGACAGAGTTTTCTTTTTAAAAAGCAAAACAAAATGACCACATAAATAAATAAAATCTATTCATTGTTACAACTTGAATTCTTTTTTTGTCCCAAGCTATGTTAACATAGTGGGCTTTTTATTTTTATTTAAATGTCAGAAGCTTTTTTCAAACAAAAACTGATCCAGGGAAGCAACTTGATTTACCTTTCTTCTGGCACATAGCTTTGTTTTGGGACATTTTACTAACCTGAAATGGAAATACATTGGAATTTAGCTTGAGGTAGGGAAATGTTCCCCCAACCCATTTGTATAATTTTTTTTTTGCAGGCATCTGGGATACTGTTGAGGCAATGAGGGAGAAAAGAAGGATGTCTCCTTGAAATGTTCTTGCAAAGCTTCATAGTTTTGACCTTTCCTGCGTGTTCATGTGTCCTATCTACACCCCAGACAATCTGGATTAATTGGCATGCCCCATCCTTAGGGAAACTTGGAAACTGTCGTCCTGTGAAGGGGAAGAGGAGTCAGAATTCTCACACGCTCACTGAATGGCAATTCCTGTCATGGCTTTGGGCTTATGTTCACAGCTGGAGGAGGAGGGGGAACTGGTGGAGGCCAGGGCTGCTGCACCACCAGCTGGGGAATTGGACCAAACTTCTCATTCCTGTCGTTCAGAGTCCACGGAACCTGAGACTGGGGGTCCAAAGCCTGCAGAACCTGACTCAGGAGGACCCTCAGGGCCGCTGTCCCCTGAGCCTGACTCAGAGGAATCAAGTGCTTCCCACACTAGAAACATAGGAAGCGGCCTTATACAGAGTCAGACTATCTCCCTCAGTATTGAGGCAGCTCTCCAGGATTTCAGGCAGGATCCTCTCCCAGATCTACCTGAAGATGCTGAGGATTGAACCTGGGACCTTCTGCGTGCAAAGCAGATGTTCTACCCCTGAGCTACAGCCCCACTAGGCCTGTGCAATGGCAGAGGGAGAGTATCAAGGAGGAAGCCACAGAAAGGTGAAAAAGTGCTTGTCTTCACACCAGGGGGTTGGTATTTTAAGAATCACAGTCTTCAGGCCAAAGGGAGGGAGTGGGGAAAGAGACTCAAAAGGCCACCTTTCTTGGAGCAAGTTGCTCACTGACGCTGTCCATGTTGCCCTGTGTGTACCTGGTATGGATAGAGCCAAACAATTCCCAAGATTCTTTGGGGGAAGTCATGACAAACTTATCTGGGTAAGGATTCCATGCATACTCCAACACATGCAAATGGATGCACACTTGTAACCTGTAGCCAGCCCTGAACCTATCCATGGCAGGCCATGAGGTGTGTGTGTGGGGGGGGGCTCCCATGATTTAGTGAAGAAAAAAAAAGATTCATTTTTTATCAATCCCATTATTTATGTGGGAAAAAAAGTCCCTGTGTACAGAAATCTGGCCTAGGAGTAAGCTGGGGGCAGAAACTTTCTCACTGACATGCTAGATATCTACATAGAGGGAACTTGTTTGTTGAAATGAGGAACATTCAGTCATGATAGCCCCCACCAGCAGTATGAATGGGTGCAGCCCATGGACAAGTTTAAGGAAAGAGCAGGAGCTCATTCGCAGAGCATCTGTTTTGCATACAGAAGGCCCCAGGTTCAATTCCCAGTACCTCCAGGTAGGGGAATGTCCCCTCGAGAACTGCTGTCAGTCAGTGTTGGCAATACACTGAACAAGATGAACCAATGGTCTGATTAGGTGTGAGGCAGCTTCCAGCACTTTTTTGGTAAAAAATGAGATGTGGGCACTCATATCTTGGTGGAAGCGTCATGGGTGCCAGTACAATATGGCTGCCATGGGTAGCACCAAAAAAAAAGAGGAGGCAGTACTCCACATCCATGTGTACAGTCACAAAAAAGTTGGCACTTTCTATGTTTACTAGGCTCATTTTGCCAAAGTACACATATAAGCCTTTTTATGTTTTGCAATGTATACATTTTTGCAAGCCCTTTTACAGCAAGGGAAACACACACACATTCACAGACACAATCTAATGATGTGATTACATGCATTTATCTCATTTATGTCATTATATGCCATTATTCTTACTAGTCTTAAGCACCACAGCAATGGAAAAAAGACTTATACAACAAAATTTTAATTAGAAGTCTATTAAATACAGCAGACACACCTATCAAGAGATTTACCTCGTAGCTGGTGGTGGAATAAATCAACCATATATAAATGTGTGCTGTAGTATTGCTTTGTAGTTAGGGCGCTGTGTGTGAAAGCAAACCCTTTTTTGTTTTTGCTATTATAAATCAGTACAGAATAATATATTGAGTGGGGTTCTGTTTGTTGCTTTCAAAAATAATGATTAAAAAGATCATATGTGTGTGTGTCTGTGTATATAACCTGTCCACCTGCTGGTGGCAGGGCTTGCTGAAATCCAACAACATCTGGAGTTCCCACCAATCTTTCCACTAAGAAAATTGTATAGTTCATTCTTTGCTGCCACTAACCCTGTTTATACTTTCGGGTAGTCCTGCCTTCCCATCTCCCCATACAAACTCTTCACGGCAGCAGCTCTTCATAATTGACCTTCAAGAGATGCACACACTGTAGAATCACAGGACCATGATAGAAATGCTGTATTATTTGTTGGCTTGTTTATAAAATTTCTATCCCGCCCTTCCTCCCAGAAGGAAGGCAAACACGGTACAAAACTCTAAAAACATCTTTAAACAAAACACCTCAAAAACAGCTTAAAAATAAAACATCTTAAAAATATATTTTAAAAAAACTTTAAAAGCATCTCAAAAAGCTATTCCAACACAGACTGGGATAAGGTCTCTACATTAAAGGCTTGTTGAATTAGGAAAGTCTTCAGTAGGCACCAAAAAGATAATAGAGATGGTGCCTGTGTACTATTTAAGGGGAGGAAATTCCAAAGTGTCAATGCCACAACACTAAAGGTCCACTTCCTATGTTGTGCAGACCAGACCTCCTGATAAGATGGTATCTGCAGAGTGCAGTGATCCACTGGGTATATAAGGGTAAGACGATCTTTCAGGTATCCTAGTCCCAAGCTGTGTAGAGCTTTGTACACCAAAACCATCACCTTGAACTTGGCCTGGTAGCCAATGGGCAACCAGTGCCGTTCTTTCAATAGCAGGATAACATGTTGGTGATATCCTGCCTCAGTGAGCAGTTGCACTGCCACATTTTTCACCAGCTCAGCCTCAAAGGCAGCCCGACACACGGTGCATTACAGCAATCCAGTGTGGAGGTAACCAGGGCATGGACTGCAGTGATCAGGCTATCCTGGACCAGAAGCGGCCACAGCTGTCTGACCACCTGAAGCTGGTAAAAGGCACTCCTAGCCATGGAGGTCACCTGGGCCTCTAGTGACGAAGATGGATCCAGGAGCACCCCCAGACAACCTGCTCTTTCAGAGGAAGTACGACCCCATCCAAAGCAGGCAATTGAACATTCAAGGCCAGTCAGTGGAGGCTGGCCCATTAGGGCAAATGTCTTCCTGCCTTCTGTCTTACCAGTCCCAATGAGCACCAGCCGCCACTGAGATCTGTCTACACAACACCTGGACTACAGCTACATTGCTCCTGTTTAAGCCTGTGTGGTGTAGTGGTTAGAGTGCTGGACTTGGACCTGGGAGACCAGAGTTCAAATCCCCACTCAGCCCTGAAGCTTGCTAGGTGACCTTGGGCCAGTCACAGTCTCTCAGCCTAACCTACCCCACAAGGTTGTTGTGAGGATAAAATGGAGAGGGAGAAGAAGGATGCATGCCACCTTGAGCTCCTTGGAGGGAAGGTGGGATAAAAATGTAATGATAAAACAAACAAACAAACACCCTATTGAACTATCACAAGTTTGGTGAGGATGCTGAAAATCCTTTATTAGAATTACGAAAGCCCCATTAACAAATCAGCCTCCATGAACAGTTTGGCCCCGCTCACAATATCACACTACCAGCACCCCTGATATTAATGTGTTGGTTGCACAGAAACACATTTCTGGGCACTCAAGTGTACATGCCCCTTTGCAGATATCTGCATTCAACATGCCACTCTGTCTCCACATGTTAGCCCTATGCACAAAGGGGGATGAATGGGGTGTTAGCCTTTTGACAGGACTGCAGTTCCCAGACTGCTTTGTGGGCAAGGGAACTGTTTAAAATGATAGCGTAACATTTTAGTGGAAGTATAGGCCAGGTCATGAAAAAACGGAGGTGTGAAAAACATGCGTGAGCACACAACTACCTGTCTCTCACAGGGTGGGAGCTTCTTCTGCTCATCCGTTCTCTGTCTCTCCTGTCTTTTGCGGCTGTGCAGGCTGCTATGCACGCACATTGCTGCCATCAACCAAGATAGCTTCAGCCCCTTAGGGAAACCTCAGCTGCCATCTTGGTTAATGGCAGTCCTGCCTGCACAGCCGCAAAAGACAGGAGAGATGGATAGGTGGAGTCAGTGAACGGGAGGGCGGAAGAAGCTCTCTCCCTGTGATCCGTGGCAGCTGCTCTACTGCGGATTGCGAAAAAGGAGTGCTACTCCTCCCCCACCCTATTGAGAGGCCCCTCAGGGGCCTCTGTGGCTCCAAGGCCCCTCGGCCAGGGCCTGACCTGGCCACCCTTTGGGACTGGCCCTGAATGTGACTCCAGCGACCAAACCACAATTTTGCAACATTTATTCAAGCAAATTAGCTTGTAAGCCTGCTAAAGCTATTGCTCCTGTAAGAACTGTTAGCTTCATGACAATATCACATTTGTGCAGCTTAAGCATCTCTATGATGAGAAACAGATGCACACAACCAACTTAATTTGATTGGGAAGAAAGAGATATCTGGGATATATGACAAATGCAGGGAATATGACTCTTTTAACATTAGCTGGCTTTTTTTTAAGTCCCTTTAGAGGCAAACTCTCATAAGAACATAGCAAAAAGCTCTAGAAGCAAGTCTCCTCTGAGGCAGCTATTTTAGATAGCAGAACATGAATCTGCCTGTATATAATTGCCCGAAATTGGCTCAAAAGAAGAAGATGGAGAACAAATGTTCATTGCCAGCCTGCAAAGGGTACAAAAGGTAGTTCTTTGATATTATGGGAAGTAAGGTCTTCCTGGTCCAGAAAACTGGGCTGGTGGTCATATCTTTCAACTGTTGGGATCTGGGGCAAGATTGTGGAGGTGCATATATCCATCACTACAGAAATGTCCAGCTCACATATCTGTCCTGAATGCCAGTTGCTGCAAATTTCATGAGGGGAGAGTGCTGTTGCACTCAGGTTCTGTGTTTGGGCAGATTCAGAATGAGAGCAAAAAGCATTATTCTTTCTCGGGTGTGTCAATCTGGTTGACAATGTCAGGGGTAGAGATGGAAGGATCTGTCATCTTTGGCTATTTCTGTTGCCCATTTGTCCAATCTTAAATTCAGTCTTGCAGCAATTAGCATTTTTAAAAAGAAAAAACGTCTCATGAATTTCCCCCCGCATTTTAGTGCAAATTCCTCTGAATAAATACATTTTGTATGCAGTTTTGACTGATGAGCACATTTTTGCAAGCAATTTCTCCTAATATAATGCATTTTGGTATGTTATTTTACTATATGATAATAATTATATAATAAGTGCAAATCTCAAAGGTTGGCTGTGTTTCGGTTCTCATATCGTTTTGGAAAGTGTGAATGTGGTAGATTCAGTGTTAAGCGAGAACTGATTCAAATTTCTCCACGTCTAGTGAGGGGTGGGCAACCTTTCTGCCCATGAAAGCCACATGTGGTGGTGGGTGAGCAGCCCATAGGCCTCATGGTAGTGGACATGGCCAGGGCTGGCAGTGGGTGGGATCTGAGCTGGTGGCTTGTGGGGCTAGTTACACAAATGTTGGCACACACACATATTCATTCACACATAGCCTCATGAAAGTGGAGGATGGTGGCTCTGATGTCAGTGGGGCAGTGAATCCGCTCCATGTTTTAGTTAAACTTCCAAGCAGCTGTCCAAGGTGCTCAGCAGGTTGGTTACCTGCTATATCAAAGAATTGCCTCCGATTATAACCTTTGCAGGCTGATGATGAACATTTGTTCTCCATCTTCTTCTTTTGAGCCAATTTTGGGCAATTATGTACAGGCAGATTCATTTCCTGCTATCTATGGAAACGCTGCACCTCCCCTCAACACTGTAGCAGTGGCTTCTGTCTAGCATATGTGGAAGAATTTGTTCTACCTCCAGGTAATGACACATACAAAGGCATGCACAACACTTCCAGATACGGGCTCTGGGGAACTGCCCATATATGCCCTGCACATCTCTGTGAGGATGCTAGAGTAACTGCAAAGATGCCTCACATTTTGGACCTTGTCTTCCAGGATAGAATCCACTGTGTCTCTCAGGCCTCTCCTATTCTTTACACATTTGTTTAGTGAGATAATTTCCAGCCCATATGTTTGCAGAGATCCAAGTCCATATGGTGGCACAGGAAATAACCATCTATTCAATTAAAATTTTAGTATTTAAATTTAACTTTGGGAGAGGTCTGCTAGGGCCTTTGAGACCCAGCTTTATTCACCCTCTTAATCCTCCTTCCCCTTTTGCAAGGTGCTGGGAAATTACATCAGTGCTCCAGCATCTGCACTGATCCCTTATTCTCCTCCTTAAAAAAACTGATGTAGAAATGAAAAAAAACAAACTTAAGATTGGAAAAATAAGAAAATGAGAGAGAAACAGAAATTGGCATATTCACCAATCTGTACAATTTAGTGCCTAAAATTGGTGATGTCACTGATTTTGTTTTTAAGGGAAGTCAATTCATGAAAAAATAATTTAAAAAAAACTGATTTCTTTGGGGAAAAAACAACTTCACCAAAAACAAACAAACAGTAGTCGAGTATACAGTAGGCAGCCTCCACACGTTCCCATGCTTAAGGCAAAGCCCAGATTAGGATGTCATGGAGTTTTCAGGGACCTAGGAAGACTGCAAAATTCAGACCACTGGAGAGATGACTTGTAGAATGAAAGAAAGAACATTCTCAAATAATCCTTGACCACCTTGAAAGTAAGATAAGGGCAACAAACACCCCGCATGTCATACCACCTATGAGAATTTCACAAAAATTTTGTGTCTCCTTTCATAATGTTCTCATAAATTGATGGAGAATGCTAACAACAACACACAAAGGAGAAATTTTCGACATGGCAGTAATTCAAATGCTTCTACCTTTCATCCAGTCTTCTTTAATAGCTTCCATTCCTGTATCTGCTACTTCTTACAATTTATTACACTTTCATTAAATATCCTTAGCTGATTGGGGTTCAGAGGTGAGAATCTGTTTCGGGGCAATAATAATAATAATAACTTAATGGAGACCCTTGTTAATGAGGTATTAACAAGGAGGTCTCCAATCCTTATTTCTACGGATTTAATTCAACCCATGCTACTGTGATTTCCATGTCACATAGAGTGGAGGATGAAGGGGAGGAGCCTTCAGATCATCCATTATTCTAGCTATCTGAAGATTTACTGGGCTGTCTTATTAAAATAATCAATTAATGCAGTCGTAATGCCAAGATCTTGGTCAACCTTGAAGGCTAAAGGGGGTCAACACCTAGGTGATAGGTGGTTAGCGGACTTCCAAAGTAGACCTAAGGTTTGGCATGGAAGACAATAGCCAAGGGGAAGGTTACTCTTCAAATAAAAGTGTTTTAAGTTAACAGGGATATGGTAATATTTGTAGCTGATGTCAACATTTTTGCTCCAGGGAAACAAAACAAAACAAAACAGGGTGAAACGTGGGAATGGAATATCAAAATTTGCAAACTGAAGTCTAGATCCTTGGTTCCAAACTTCTAGTCATGTGGATTCTTCATTTCAATGAAATTGTTTCCATGCCCATTCTTTTATGGAAGTTAAATGTTACATTAGGCCTAATCGTCCTGTTCTGTGGATGAACGTAGCGACTTAGTTCAGGGTCATGCAGTGAATTTCATGACTGAGTGGGGATTTGAACCTATTGAGTCCTACACCACAGCCCTGCACTTTGACCACTACGACACACTGGCAATGGGACCCACATCTGTTGGGTTGCACCTCTCTCTCTCTCTCTCTCTCTCTCTCTCTCTCTCTCTCTCTCTCTCTCTCTCTCTCTCTCTCTCTCTCTCTCTCTCTGTGACTACATTAGGGATGGAGAGTTCTGGCTCTCCAGATGTTGTTGGACTCCATCACCCATCAGCTCTAGCCAGCCTGGTCAGTGGTGAGGGATGATGGGAGATGAAGTCCAGCATCATCTGAAGAGCCACAGATTCCCAACCCTGCACTACATTATGATCTGATTCATAGGGTGAGTTGTACTAACTGATACATCCAGTCTGTGGGCACATAGAAAGCTGCTTTATACTAAGTGAGATCATTGGTCTACCTCACCCAGCCTTCCCCTACCTGGTCCTTTCCAAATGTTGTTGGACTACAATTCCCATAATCCTTGGCTGTAGCTCAGTGGCAGAGCACATGCTTGGCATGCCGCAAAAGGTCCCAGGTTTGATCCCTGGCATCTCCAGGTATGGCTGAAAACGTCTCCTGCTTGAAACTCTGGAGAGCCACTGCCAGTGAAGTGTCAACAATACTAAACTAGATGGACTAATAGTCTGACTTCACATGAGGCAGCTTCTAATGTTTCTATTTTGCATCAGTGGCTGTGGCTGATGGGAATTGTAGCCCCAAACAAACCAGGTTTGGGAAGGCTGGTCTAAACTCATTATTGACTACCCTGACTAGCAGCAGCGCTCCAGGGTCTCGTACAGAAGCCTTTCCCATCACTTGCTACCTGATATCCTTCTGGAGATGCTTTGCCACTGCATTATGGACCCTCCCCAAAGAACACTCACTACGGTGGTGCATGCCTAATGCAAAGGCTGGGCTGTCCGCTTCTGCTGCAATCCCAGGTTATGTTTTCAACTCCTGCTTCTCAAAATTTTCCTTCTTCTAATCCTACTTGCTAAACTAAACAAAACAAAACTTGCTATTTTTTTTGCTCCCCCCCCAAAAACAAATCCTACAGCTTCCAGCAACCGACAGCATGCCAACATTTGGTAGCCCATGTGAACCTTAAGTTGGAATCAAACAATTTCTCCATCTGAATCGCTCAAGCTAAAATCGAGAGGATTTACCTATTGAACACCCAGGCAGTCTCTCTTTCAACTCTGAAAGAAGGAAGACTGATGACAAATAATTCATTGAGAGCTATCTGTCCTGGCACTTAATCAAAGGGATTAGGACTTGGAAAGAAGGAAGGGGGGGAAAGGCCCACAGGTGACCCTCCAGGAAGCATACCAAGCAGTTATCAAAAACATACAAGTTCAAAGCAGCTCAATTTTCATATGTTAAGAGTATGTGGATGGTGCCCGGGGCTTGTTCCTAGGCAAAGTGCTGCGTTAAAGCTGATTGTACTTGCATATTTAACAGACAAGGGGAACAAAGCCGCAAGAGCGGCAGAGCAGTATTTAGGGTCCACCTCACCCTCTTGTAGAGCAATAAATCAAGCCTGTTCGGTTGATGAGACGTGAACTGTTGCCGCATCCAAGTTGCACATGCCCTCTCTCTGACTTTGGGAGTCACAACATTTACCTTGCCAACAACTAGAGCTGTCATAACACACATATAGGCAAAGATGTTATATGCTGGGGAAAAGCAGGGGGAGGGGAAAAGGAGGAAGAAGCCCTTTCCGTAATTGTTATTATTTGTGTCACTGAGGCTGGCTTTGTTTTGAAGACACTATCTTTTATTTGCAGACATGTCTAACAGCTTTATTTAAACTCCCAGCGTAAGAGGAGACACGTGGTAAGCTGCATACATATATATTTTAAAAACAAAGTGAATAGTTTAGTCTGGGCCTCATCTGAGCCAGGGCTGATGGGGACTTAGCCCTCAAACCTGTTGCCAATGCCAGGGCTCAGCACTGAACATATGAAGCAACCAGGGATGTTGCCCAGATTTGTAAACTGTTTGGCTTGGTGTTCCATAGCCTTCTGCAACCTGGTGCTCTCTGGAGGTTTTGGACCACAACTCTCATCATCCTGCATGGCTAGGGCTGTTGGGAGCAGAGCTTGGAAAAGTTACTTTTTTGAACTACAACTCGCATCAGCCCCAGCCAGCATGGCCACTGGATTGGGCTGATGGGAGTTGTAGTTCAAAAAAGTAACTTTTCCAAGCTCTGGTTGGGAGTTGTAGTTGAGCAATGTCTGGAGGGTATCAGGTTGGAGAAGGCTAGTGTGCTAGTTTGCCCAGCTCATAATGTTTGGCCATATTACAAATCGAATGTGGTTTCCCCTCAAAAGCTTGGCTTGAATATAAAAGAGGAAAATATGACATTCTATGCATGCATGGTTGGTTTTCAGCAAACTAGGTGCCCAGCATCAGTTGCTATGCATGCTGCTGCATTCAAGTTCTTTAATTCCTAAACCCAGAGATCAACAGATGTTGGCTTAGCTTTCTAGTGCAGGAGCGGGGAACCTTTGGCCCTCCAGATGTTGCTGACCTACACCTCCCATCAGTCCCAGCAAGCATGGCCAATGACTAGGGATGATGGGAGTTCTAGTTCAGCAACCTCTGGGGGCAGGAGAGAAAAGTTCCCCACACCTGATCTAGTTTATTGGAGATGCCAGGAATTTAACTGAGGACCTGTACAATGAAAGCAGCTGTTCTACGAGACACAGCAAGAACAAACATCTCCAGCAGTTGGAGTAAGCTGCTTCCCAGTGGAACAGAGCAAGCAGCCTTACACCAGGTCAGATTATTTGTCCACCCAGTTCACTGGAGATGCCTGGGACCTATGCATGTAAAGTATGTGATCTACCACTTAGCTATAGTCCTTTCCCTTGTGTTCTGATTTTCCTGGCGCTTTATGTACCTATTGATAAATTCAAAGGAGATCAGAATGGCCCTGTCAAAGGCCTATCTAATCCAGCAGTCCATCTGTTAACCTGACATGTTTTCTAAGCCACTGACATGCAGAGGCATACTCAGCCAACAATGTGTGTTAAGAGGGCCAATGCTTAGACACTTGCATTATTCAGTGTTGGAGGCATATATCAAGAGAGCATTTGGGTGAGGGGTGGGCACAATAGGAGCCCTGCCCTCCTTTGGGAGGAAGGGTGGGATACACGTTTAATAACAATTGAATAAAATAAACGTGAAGTTCCCACATGTTAAATAGAACAAGTGCCAACTGGATGAGCAACTGCAGTGACACACATTCACACAAGCACATGCATGTACACAATTCAGGATCATCCGAGAGATTCACTCGTACTACTAACACCATAACATAGATGCACGGAAAACACACACATACTGTAATTCAGCATTGGTGTGCAATTTAGTAACATGACACTTCAGGCATGGCATGACAAGATGGTTTCTGAAAGCCATAGTTACCTAACTCTGCCTAAAGTGAAAGCCAGAGGCCATGGAAAACGCCAAAGTTCACTTGAGGTCCCTGGCTTCTCATAGGGACTGTGGCTCAGAGGCCAAGCACTTGCTCAGGACCCAGAAGACTCCAAGTTCAAGCCCTGGCTTCTTCCATTACAAGGATATCAGTTAGCAGTGTGGAAAGACCCCCTGAAAAGATGCTGCTGGTTTAAATAGACTATTTAAATGGCACCATCCAGATGTTATTGGACTACACCTCCCACCATCCCTGGCCATGCTGGCTGGGGCTGATGGGAGTTGTAGTCCACAACATCTGGAGGGCACCAGGTGGGTTACCTGTGGAATAGACAATATTGGGACAGATCATCCAATAGTTTGTCTTGGTCTAGGGTAGCTCCCCATTTCCTATTTCATAGCTTCAAACATTTTCAAAGCTCCGGCACTGTGGAAGGCATAACTAGAGCTGGAGCCAGAGACAACACAACAATCCCGACAATGCATTGAGCATTTTCATCACCACCACTGCCACCCCTTTATTAAATTCAACTTTTCAACCAGCCAACTTCAGCCCAGTGAATCCAGGACCCTCCAACTCTAAGACAAATAGTCCACCTACTGAGTATTGAATTTTCTATTTGCTTGCTTGCTTCTTTGCCTTTTAAATTCACATGCTATTTAAATGAATTAACATATACAAATAGAGATTGACAGAGCTTCCACACAGAGAGAAACCATCCCCCGGAAGAAAAAAGGAAAATATTCATGAACCTTAATTACTCAAAAACTGCATCTTCTATTTGAAGCTAAACTCATACATAAAAGAATGAGCATATCATTTATTCTGCCATTTCTACTCTCTTCTAGAAATGCATTGCTTTGTTTCCTTCAGGTTCAAAGAAGTTATATTCATGTGTATATATTACTTCTTCTTCTTCTTCTTTTAAAAAGAGAATAAATATTTGCTTCATGATTGCTAAAATTTGGGGCGGGGAGGAAGAAGGTGAAAGGGGGAGTTTGCCTGAAAGAAAATATGGCTTTAATAGAAGTTTTACATCTGTGTGGTATTACGTGCATGTAAAACAGATGTAACCTAATTACATTTTCATTTAAATTGCTAAATAGCTACTTCAGTTTTTTTTTAAAGAAAAAGCTAAAATAACATACAAACAACAGTGACTATAATAACAAGTGTACTTAGAACTAAATGGGATGGATCAAAGAGGCAGCAGACAAAATTTGAGCTGGTCTTTGAAAAAGATACAGTGACATAACAATGCTGTATTGATTTACTTAGAAATTTAATGTCTCTCCAGCTCAGCCAGAAGACACAGCTCAGTTTAGCAGAGACACATGGAGGTAAATCCGTTGAGTTTATATAAAGACTTTGAGTTGCATGAAGATTAGATGTACTCTACTGGAGATTATGTAGCAAAACCCCAAATTGGAAATTAGAATGCTAATGCAATACAATCAACATGATTACAGTTTGAGTAATGTTACAAATCGGACAGCAGCTACAGCCTGACTGTTTCATTTCTTTTCATGTTCCACTAGCAAATTCTAAGCATATTCTCCTGGCTCAGGTTATAGGAGGTCATCTGTTTGACTGTTGCTACCACAACAAAGCTCTCTCTCTCTCTCTCTCTCTGCCGCAAAATAAAATTAAAAATAAAAATAGCCCTTTTAGCCGGGGGGGAGCGAACAAGGGATCAACAAATCTCTTGATTTTAGTTTCTTGAACGTTCTCATTTTCACAATCTTAAGTTGAGTTCCTCTCATTGCTACATCAGTTTGTGAACTGATTTTTTGAAAAGCCCTCACAAAAATTTGTCAGCATTTTAGTGCACATTTTTCCAAATACACATATGTCTGAATGCAATATTGTATTTTCTTACAACTTTCCCTAATTGTTTGCTACTTGTATGCTATTTTTGTTAACACATGCACCTTTATACTCACTTTCCCCTTTAATATATGCATTTTTGCACACTCTTTTTAGGTTGGAGAGCTGCCTGACAAAAATTGAAGAAGTGCAGATGTCAAAGAACAGCTGTGTTTTGGTTTACACACCTGAATCAGAAAGTACACCTAAGATAGGTCTGCCATCCTGGGCTCCTATCTGGAAGAAGCATGGGACAATAATAATAATAATAATAATAATAATAATAATAATAATAATAATAATAATAATTATTATTATTATTATTATTATTTGATTTATATCCCGCCCTTCCTCCCAGCAAGAGCCCAGGGTGGCAAACAAAAGCACTAAAAACACTTTAAAACATCATAAAAACAGACCTTAAAATACATTAAAACAAAACAATTTTAAAAACATTTTTTAAAAAGCTTTAAAAACATCTTAAATAAAAAGGGTTAAAAAATATTGTTTAGGAAAAAAAGGTTTTTTAAAAAAACATATTAAAAAGCAATTCCAACATAGATGCAGACTGGGATAGGTCTCAAATTAAAAGGCTTGTTGAAAGAGGAAAGTCTTATTACTTAATTATTACATTTCCCCCAAGGAGGTACATGTTCCTCCCTTTCTTCATTATATCCTCACAACAACCCTGTGAGGTAGGTTAGGCTGAGAGATGGTGACTGGCCCAAGGTCACCCAGTGAAGCTGCATGGCCAATTGGGGATTTGAACCCTGGTCTCCCATAGATCAACACTTTAACCATTTTGCCACACTGGCTGTCTTATTAAAAAGAAAAAGCCATTAAATATATAAAAGACAACCAAAATGGCCCAGGGAGATGGAGCAACTCCCCTAAGAGAAAAGACTGCAGCATTTGGGGCTTTTTAGTTTAGAGAAAAGGTGAATAAGAGGTGACATGATAGAAGTGTGTAAAATTATGCATGGCACTGAGAAATTGGATACAGAAAGGTTTTTCTCCCTGTTTCATAACGCTAGAACTCATGGACATCCAATGAAGCTGAATGTTGGAAGAAACAGGACAGACAACAGAAAGTCCTTCTTCACACAGCACATGGCTAAACTATGGAATTCACTCCCACAAGAGGCAGTGATGGCCACCAACTTGAATGGCTTCAAAAGAGGGTTACACAAATTCATGGAGGATAAGGCTACTAGCCATTATGGCTATGCTCTGCCTCAATAGTTGCAGGTGGCATGCTTTTGAATATCAGTTACTGGAAAATGCAGGAGGGGAGAGTGCTCTTGCCCTCAGGTCCTGCTTGCAGGCTTCCCATGGGCATCTGGTTGGCCACTGTGAGAACAGGATGCTGGACTAGATGGTCCATTGGCCTGATCCAGCAGTCTCTTCTTATGTTTTAAAGTTAGCTAGTGGTCATCATCACATCTTCTGGCAAGGAATCTCACACATTAATTATACATTGTGGTATAGTGGCCTCTTTTGATGTGACAATAGCAACCTATGTGGAATATAGAAATACTGAATCAGACCATTGGTCCATCTAGTTCAGTATTATTTATAATGAGAGGCAGCAGTTCGCCAGGGTTTCAGACAACAGTCTCTCCCAATCCTTCCTGCAGAATCCAGGGACCAAACCTGGGACCTTCTGCATGCAAGGCAGATGCTCTACCACTGAACTACAGCCCTTCCCTCAAATGTGAATTTGTCTATGAATAGTGTATGCAATGTCAAATACATCAGATGTAGCATAATGACATCAAAAGGATCACCATAGGTAATAGAATTAAACAGAGTAGTGTGGGAACATGAAGCTGAAGACAGTGGGGGCGGTGAAAAAAAGGGAAAAAATAACTGGGGAGATGGCACTGAAACAACGTGAAAACATTCAACATGAAAACAGAAACTGCTGAGAGTGGAAAATGGGGGCCACTTCTTGATGGAAATAAACATAAAATAAGATTAGTTGCTTTGCTTCAGCTGTAGTTCTGATCGTAATGTCAGATACCAGATTTTATGCTTCCATGGCAATCCTGTTGAAATTTGATAGGCACAGCACCCTGTCTTTAATCCAGGGCTTTTGGAAAATATACAGAACACTCAAAAGATATCCATTAGTGGTGTTCATATGAATGAGTCCCGATATGAGACAGGGTACATTGGAGGGATTTGGATTTGCCTGAAGCAGGATCTGTATGAGGCTTTACAGGTTGAAGCAAGGTCCTCTGAAGTGCTTTGCAGTGCCTCAGTGACCCAGACTTTAAAAAAATGCTTCAGACAAGCATGAACTAAAAGCAAGCGTCTAAGCTTACTATATAAGGAAAATATCAGGGTGTGGGAGGAGGGGGAGCTTTGCAAACTTATGTTTGTAGTTTAAGGGAAACACCACGATCAGGAGGTGAGAGGGGAGTTTCTTTGTGAGTAACAGATCTAGCGTGTGGTCACAGAAAAAAAAATTACCCAGAGAGTGAATTCCTTTTAGTTCTTCCATCCCAAAATCAGCTTTTGTGTCCAGCACAAAAGCCTCTGTATCTATCTGCTCGTAATTGGTAGGTTTTATCCATTCTGGAGCATGCCTGAAAATTTCATCCAATTCTGTCAAATGGGGGGAAAAGGTGGTAGTGGACAAGATGGAAAGCCCAGAGTCACCAGAGGAGTGCCCATTTGACTTCCAGGTGTCTCACTCACAAAAGGTCAGGAGTACAGGTCTACCAAGGAGGCTGGAGAAAACCTAGCTACAAGCAATGACACAGCAGAGGACCAAGTAGTAGAGCAGCTGGTACTGACTACATAAGTCTTCTATGGACCTTTGCTGGGCAAATAGCTCCCATTTCAGCTCCTTAATCTCAAGGACCTCCTGGATCAGCTCAATCTCTGATTCTGGTTCCTGTCTCCACACCAAGTGCTGGTCATGCACACTTGGATGCATGCTTCAGCATTAGCCTTGGCTGCTATTTTGCATCTTCTTCTGCCCCCACCCCTTGAAATGTAGTACTGTATGTTTATGAAAATGTGAGGAAGGACTGGCAGGAAAACTAGCAGACAAGAAAGCGGACAGTGAGCCATTATGGGTTGTGTTGTTGTTGTTGCCCACCCTTCACCCAAAGGTCCGAGGACGGGTCACAGCAAATTTAAAATACATCATTAAAAACAGTTAAGAACAACCCAAAATCACATCACAAAAAATAGGCTGGGTCCTAAAAAACACATCTCAGATGTCAAAGGCCAGGGTAAAGAGATACATCTTCAGCATTTACTAAAGCCTCTACAGTGAAGATGCCAGATGCAACTCTGTGGAAAGGGAGTTCCACAACTTAGGGGCTGTCACAGAGAAGGCCCTCTCCTGGGCCGCCACCACCCCCAAGATTCTGAGGGCAGTGGAACTACCAAGTGGGCAGCTTCTCAACTCATCTCATCTCTCAACTCATAATTTCCAGTCTTAGGGTTTTATCCAACTAAGTTCTATTCAGAGCAAACCCACTAAAATTAATGCACCTAAATGAGTCGTGTCCATCCATTTCAATGGGTCTGCTCTGAGTAGGATTAACACTGGATACAATCCTGTGAGTTTAGGCAGAATTCTGTTTCGTTCAGTTTGGTAATGACTGTGAATTTAGCAATTGGGGGAGTTCACTCCCCAAACCACAGTTTGCAACATTCTTCTTCATCCTGAGCATTGGTGGCCAAACAGCCAACACTGAAACATCAAGACCAGTGAGACATCAATGAGCTTCCATGTATTGACCGAAGGCACTGCCTTGTCTTTTCTCATCTTGGCAAAATCATCTTTATTAAAAGGAACACAAGTTAACTTGTCTGGGAGATGCTGTTCCGGTGGTCTTTCCAGACAGAATAATTGGCTTTCTAAAAACTTCCATCTTCAGTACGAAGAAACTTCCTGCATCACTATTTATAGAACCAGAAATGTTGTGAAACAAAAAAGGAGCTCTGTGTGAGTGTGCATGTGTGTCTTGCTCCAAATTGGCGAAAGCAACAGAGGTGTTCCTTTATCATGAAAGGCTCCCTGTTTGTAGTGATACACATTAAAACACCGACACTTCTGAAAGACGAACAAATCCTCTGACCCTGTTTTGAAGTGCCAACACATTCCAGTGTTTGCATCTTAAAATATTTATTCCCTTCATAAAATATCTATGTGCGGATCTCAGTCCCTCAGCAGTAAATATTCTTATTTTTCACATTAATAGAAGCCCTAAAGAAACTGGAGACTGCAATCAGAAAAAACAACAACACATATTTGTTTAAAAAGAAAAAAAAAGATGGTTCCTATTTAAAATATTACTGTTTTATTACAAGTCGGTATCTTCAGAGCAAAGAGCCTTTTCACCACTGTCCACATGGAAACCTTATGGTCCATTTAAAGTCAGTGTGTGTAGTGAACACAGGTGAGGAAATGGGATTCAAATCTCTCCAGCAGTCACCACATTTTTAGGCCTGTAGGCACATGATTTTTGAATAAGTGCCATAGGCATCACCCCCTCTGATCATTTCTCTCAGCTTACTCCTGGATCACCCCACCCAAGAGGGATGAAAACTCAACTTTTCCAAGGAACCTGGGTAAAAGCCAGATCCAACAGAATTAACCTGAGCCTTGAAAACCACGTAAAATTCCTTGGGAAGAGGGACTGATTGTTGAACCACTCTGGGAATAGCAGCTCTGTGAAGGGAATAAGGGCCTCTGAATAATTTTCAACATGTTAACAAACTACAGTTCCTGGGATTCTTTGGCTCTGAAAGTGATATCATAGGTTAAAGTGGTATCATAGCACTTTAAATGCAAGGTGCAGATATGACTTAAGTTGCACAACATTCTTCAGATGCAGATCAGGAGGAGAGGGCAGGATGTTGGTACTGAGAGAACTTCAACAGAGATTTTTATTTGCACCTCTGTACTTGCATTTTAGTGAATGCACATTGTATTTACTATTGTATTTACTATTTCAATAGCACACGCTCCACAGTCAAGCTCTGTAACAGATTCTGAACGTAAGCCTTAGCTCAAATTAAGTCCTGCTTTTAAGCCTGGACTGTTCCAACCTTCTGTGTGACAACCAGGGCCACAAGCTATCCATCTCCATGAAATCAGGTTTTGATTTCCTCAGCCATAGGATCCTGGAGAAAGAAGTGGGCACTCGTTACCCACAATAGGCTTGGAGATCCTGAAGGCTACAAAACTGCCTCAGGGTAAACAACTGAGCTTCCGTTAAGCCTGGACTGTACCGCTGGCTGATTTCCTCTAGCAATAACATCCAGGGTCATGCGTGCAGAGAATTCTAAGCAGTAAGATCCTGCCAGAAGAATCCTGACTGAACACTGCAGTTGCATTTTCCATTTTGAAAATGCCCATCTCTCTGTTCAGCCTGATCACTGAGCTTCAGGGAAACTTCTCCCCAAAATATGCTTTGGTTACTATGGTTGTACCTAAAGGGGCACCAGGGAACAACCACCTTATAGGGGTGAAAAAGGAGACCTGTTTCTACCTTTCTCTCTCAGCTACTCAATCTGCTAAAAAAAAATGAGTGGAAATCGCAAGTCTTTGTCCTGAAATATTGGTTTGTGCTATAAAATATTCAGCATCACACATCCTCTGGTTTATGAAATGGCAATAGTATTAAAATTAAAAACAAAAGAGTTGTATTCAATGTAACACTAAGTTAAAGTCACTGAATGGTATACTTGTTCCACTGGTGAAATTTGCACAGGTGGAATGCTGTTGCACAAGAGAATGCATAAGCAGATGGCTGGTAACTTTGTTGCACCATAGGTTGCGCAATCTGTTGTGCAATGAGTTTCTGCTAGCATTGGAATTCCTCTGTTGTGTAACATTAAAACGCACCCATTGGCTAGCATATGCATGCAGCCCAAACTCTTTTGATAAGTGCTACCTGCAACAAAAAGCATCAGTGCAGAGCACTCCTGTCCAGGATTCCAGATTCTCCATTCTATCCCACCCACTCTAGTTTCATTCCCACCTCCAACATATGTACCCACTGAGCATGCTCAATCCTCTATGGGCTGTTTTGGGGTTCTCTCCTCCACCAGGCTGCCCCAACCGCCCCCGCAAAAAAAGAAATATGTAAACCTTGTGAGTCCTCTAACCCTGCTAATACCTACCTCTTACACATTATATACCTGAGTGCAATATATATATATATATATAATCCAGCCTCAGGGTTACCAACCCATGGACTACAGAGGTCAGGCTATTCCTGTGCAGGAATGGCTGTCACTGATGAAAGCTGGTAAAAGGCACTCCTAGCCCCAGAGATAGCAACTTTGTTTAGTAGTGATTGAGGCATGATACCAGTGGCTTCAAGCAGAGTGCTGGTGGGGAAACAAAACTGTCCAAGCCATTTACATGGTTGCAGCTACATATACATATATATGTATATATATGAAGCCATTCTTAAGAATGCCCCACTTGTTGATTCCCCCCCCCAAAAAAAACAGTGCTCCAGGTGTGCAGGAGCTTCCTGGTCTCTTCTTTTGAAGGGAAATGCTCCACGTATACGTGGGGAGTGATGCTTTGCCCAGGGTGATCAACTGACCCTGCAGTCTCAGTGGTACAGGGGCTATGATTCGCCATAGGAGAGGGAAATATTAGGTCCAGGGGCTGAACATGACCCTCCAAACCTCTCGATTTGGCCCTTGCGATTCTGCCCAGAGCAACCTCCCTCTGCTCTAGCCACACCTCTCACTGGTTCTGCCTTGCACCCCAATTTTTATTTATTTATTTAAGAGCATTTACAAAGTGCTTTTTTTACCATTAAAAATTCAGCCTGAAATCAATGCAACAGCGATAGGAAAGCATATTAAAAACAGATAATACAGGAAATAATTTTGCCTGGCTGAAATGTTTCCTTGAACTTTGATAATCCATCTTGTTTGTTGGGTGATGGATACGAGTGTGTGTGTATATGTGTGTGCGTGTAAGCGAGCCTACTATACAAAGGTAAAAGTTACATTCATTGCTCCACCCACTTTTGCCTCTGGCCCCACCCACCACTAGCACATGGCCCTCCAAAGGTTGCTCAGAAGGGGATGTGGCCCTTGGGCTGAAAAAGGCTCCTCACCTCTGATCCATAGGGCTTCAGCTTTGAGTCCTATGATGTCTGAAGCTGGAACATAAGGAAGCTGTTGTATGCCAGGTCAGACTCCCAGTCCTGTCTCATTCTGGCTGGCAGTTTCCCACGGCCTCTTCTCTGATCTTTTAAACTAGAGACTCTGCAGACTGAATGTGGCACCTTCTGCATGCAAAGCATGTGCTCTGCTATTAAGCTATGGTCCCTCTCTGCCGGATCTCGCGGTTTCATTTTAAAAGGATGACTTTTCCAATCATACGTTGGCAATCTGACGCGGAAGAAATAGCGTGAAGTGGGCTGGGGGAGCAGATATAAAACAAAGCATGGGTGGCAAACATAATTCCTTCTGGGAACATGGAAAGTTTTATGAAAAGAGCCTTGGCCAAAATAATAATAATAAAAAAGTGGGCGTCTGGACACTTGGAATAGAAATTAATTGAAACCATTGGATCTCTACCTGCATAACATTGTTACATTTAACAATTAAAGCTTTTGCAAGTGTTAATGACCTAAATTTAAAGATGTGTCCTCCCCTATTAAACTGAAACAAAACCTCATGCTTTTTAATCAATACTGACAAGACGGGAGCATTAAAATAACATGCCACTTCAAGGCTGGCACAAATAGCTACTGCAGAGGGGACAAAATCTGGGAGAAGATTTTTTGTAAGTATCCAGACCAGATTCTACATTCTGCTCTATTTACTGGGTGATAGAAACACCGGCCCGAGTGATTTTTAAGAAAGGCAGGCCTTGCCATAAGTGCATGCAGCTTGAGGAGGCTTATTTCATCATGCCGGGTTAGACGGGCATCTACACTAACCAAAGACAGTATATTAAGACTTTGAACTTGTAACTCCAAAAAGCCACAGAGTGACATTTAAAATAAACCATTTATCACCCTTCAATACATGTCTCCTGAACGCAAAATGTCAGTGACAAACCCAGAGCGCTCAGAAGTGTCAGGTAGACGTCGTCTTTTGAAAATTGCATGTCGGCACACCCTATGACTGCTACCCTATGATTATATTTTATCCCTCACCTCGCTCGGCTATTTTTACACAATTAGGGAATGTGTTCATATGGACAAAGTGACTTCATTCATATGAACAACCCCTCTTTTTTCAAAAGTGCAGGCTAGGGACACCAACACAGTAATCGGTTACATCCCTACCAGGTGGGGACTATCAAAAGGACAAGGACGGTTTCACTGAGCCACACTAACAGCAGAATGAATTGTCCTTCAACATTGGAAAGCTTGGACAACACCAAGCACAGAAAACCGGATACAAGACCTTCTGCAACTAGCAGCCCATGAAGAAACTCTGCTTTCTAAACTACACAAAACATCAAACATCCAAGAGATTCAGAGTGCATTTTTGGAACTCTTCACCGAGTAAAACCCACAACTAGAAGAAGTGGGAGGCACAAAGCAATTCAGGGATAGCCACCTCTCCAAATCTGGGACCCCAGCAGAAAATTGTCACTCATCTACTGTAACCCTTATTTGAACATATGAACCGGAACACTGCATAACATGTTAAACAACTGACCATCAGAAATGAAAGTGAATGTAAAGAGAAAGAAAAGGGCATGAGGGCGAAGGGAGATGGGAAGGGGATGGGGGGAGGGAACAAGGAGCTGTATTATTTTATTGTAATAATACTAAAACCCTAATAAACTATAAATAAAACAACAGCAACAAACATGTTTAGGCTTAGAATGAATGAAGTCACCCATCTTGATTCTCCCCATTCACTTCAAAGGCAAGAGCAGGTTCATTTCTGCAAAGAAATGGATTCCGCTTGCCCAAGTGAGCTGAAGTGGCTTCTTCCTTTGGACACTAAAATCATGCAATTTATTTTGTATTATTTTTACAGTGTTTTGTATTTGATCATACGTCTTGATGCACATCACCTTGAGATCTTAGATAACCGTGTTACCCATGGCTGGTGCACAGTATACCAGGCCCCCATTGCCACTGTGGGCTGGGTGAGGCAACACTGATCAATAAAAAGGTGGGGAAAATACTATTTATATTGCTACCCCACCCCGTAGTGACTTCTATAGCTATCATGATTACGACTACTAAGAACCATCTCCCCAATGAGGCCAGAGAGATGGTGGAGGCTCTAGACATGCATCTGGAGGCATTTTGGGGTGGAGGAGGGCAAACAAGATGAAATTTAATCCTGATAAGGTAGTAGTCCTGTGGATTGTTGATTCCGCTCAACTGGATGGAGGTGAACAACTGGTTCTGGAGGTGGTTACACTCTCCTAGAAGAGTCAAGTATGCAACTCGGAGGTTTTCCTGGATTCAGCACTATCACAATGCAGTGCAGGTAATGTCAGTGGACAGAAATGCCTTTCGCTAGCTGTGTAACCCTACTTGGAAAAGACTGACCTTACTTCAGTGACACGTGCTCTGGTTCTTTCCTTGCTAGGTTGCTGTAATGTACGCTATGTGGGGCTGCCTTTGGAAATTACAATTGGAACAGAATGAACTTGCAAGGATGCTCCTAGGAGCCGAGCACTCATTCTAAACCATTTACACTGACTGCCTATTTGTTTTCTGGCCCTATGTACAGTGCTGATCTTGGCTTTCTAAAGCCTAAATGGTTTGGGACCACATTACCTGAAAGGATTGTTTGCACCTGTATGAGCCTGCCTGAGTTCTATGATCAGCATCAGGGTCCCTGCTCTCCCAACAAAGATATAATATATATCCCTTTTAGTCAATGCTGCTGGATCTGATGGCATCTCTGTCGCTGCAATGGAAAAGTCCAACAGGCTGTGACCCTTGATGTTAAAATGCTTTGAAACTGGTTGCTCCACTTTTTTTTGTCAAAATTGCCGACTTGTATATATATATATATATATATATATATATATATATATATATATATATATATATATATATATATATTATGGAACATGAAGCCACGATCCACAAACATTCCCAGGTCCATCAAATCCATTCAAAGAATCAGAATTATTTCTCCAATGACATTTATGTATATATATTTAAAATGTTCTGCAAAGAAGCCAGCCAGATCTAGATCTAAACAGATACACAGTTGAGACTGGAAAGAGTCTTCAGTCCAAGACAAAGCACAAAGGCTTTTGTTTTAATTTGCCAAATTTATCCCTAGGAACAAAAATAACATCAGGTATATAAGACAGAAAAGTCTTTTATTATAAAAGGACAGATGGTAACATCACTGCTGGGATTTGCTGTGACTGCCCTAAGTGGGGGAGAGGGAAGCTTATAGTTTTAAAAGGCTTTGAGAATCCCCAAAGGGGTGTACATCTGGATATAAGGAAGCCTGAGCAGGACAGATCATAGTCCGTTTCAGCAATGTTTTTCAGCTCTTCAAGACGCGAACGACGAGCACCAATTCATTCAAGCTTGAATCTTTTGGCATGCCAGGATGATATCTGCCAGTGGAGGAAGAACCTGACCTAATGCAGAAAAATGGGGAAGCTAGAGGAATACATTGATGGTGCATATTGGTGGATACATAGGTGTGTGCATGCACCTGCCCATTAAGAATTGTTAACATATTTTGATGGAAAGTACATGAGTACAGATATACAGCATCCAGTCAAATGAGCTGGGCAATCCTTGAGCACATGAGAGCCATATGTGCATTTGACATACATGAATCTCAAGATTGGTTTTCTTGCGTTATCTAGAATCACAATGAAAGGCTACATATTCCATAAGCATTGCACTGAAAAGAGAGGTCCCATCTGCACTATATATTTAATGAAGTATCATATTACTTAAAAAAAAAACACTGTGACTTCTACCAAAGAATCCTGGGAATTGTAATTTGTGTAAAGTGCTGGGGATTGTTAGGAGACCCTTCTTTTCTTCACAGAGCTACAATTTCCAGAGTGCTTTCACAATCAGTCCCGGTACCAGGGAACTCTGGAAATCGTATCTCTGTGAGGGAAATAGGGGTCTACTAACAACTCTCAGCACCCTAACCAACTACAGTTCCTAGGAACCTTTGGAAGAAGCCATGACTGTTTAAAGTGGGATCATACTGCTTTAAATGTATAGTGCAGATGGGGCCACTCATTCTAACGTTTTTTTAAAAAAAACTAGATATAGATAAAATAAATGTAAAAGATGTTTTGCAACCCTTCTCGTTCAGACTCATGCTCGCAACTTCGTGGAATTCTATAATAGTTCGTCGTTTTGCAGATGAGGCTGAAATAATATTTATTTTTATTTATTATTTATTCATTAGATTTATATACTGCCCTTCCTCCTAGCAGGAAACCAGAGCGCAGGGCTACCCAATGGGCCCATGGCTGAGGTGGAAGATGAGGATCCAAGTGTGATAGGCTCAGACTCACAGTGGCTTGCTAGCATTATCTGCTCAGTAGTAGAGCAGCGTCTTTACATGCAGAAGTTCCCCGGTTCAATCCTGGGCTCCTCCAGGTAGGGCGTGGGTGGAACCCCTGCTGGAAAGCTGCTGCCATTCAGTGTATACAGTACTGAGCTAGATGGACCAACAGTCTGACTCAGCATAAGGTAGCTCCCTGTGTTCTTATGGGTTGGCATTTTAAACACACAGACACACGTCCTCCCTCCATCTCCGCTCTAGCCTAGTTTCCAAGCCATGGCACCCTGTTTTGAATGCAATGCTAACTCTATATAATTAAACTGTCCACCCCCCACCCCGAATTGCGTATCTAATACAGGAAGGCGCATGCACACCCACCAATACGTGATTTGCACTTTTTCTAAATTAATCCAATTATTCAAATGTCAGTTAAAACTGTCAGAAAGCAGTTCCTTGGGCTGGACCAAAACTGTTAAAAATTAAAACTGTTTTACTTCGTTTAGTCTCTCTGCCCTTTTAATGTAAAACCCATAGTCCTGACAAAAAGATGTGGGATTCGGCACCCAGTGCAACACAACTCTGCTTCTGTCATACATGCATAATTCACTTTGGAAATATGTGCTCGCTTTTAAAATATTACTAAAATATACATGTAACATATGCTAATCTGGCCTCCTTGGCCCACCGACGAGAGCCAATAGGTTAGATGTAAACTTTGCCAAGTGCACACACTGTACATAAAGGGATTATAAATGAAAGGGAAGATAGTGCTTGTCCCTAGCTCTCTGTCTTCAGCTTTGGCCAAACTGACAGCCCCAAATCCCTGCAACATCTAACGTGCCCTTCCTGTGGTGAAGACAGCCTGTTCTCTGAGTCTTAATTACATCCCAGCTGACTGCCCAGCCTTGCCAGAATCGCGCAACAAACGACATACCTTTGCTGGCAATATGGTCAGCTAAACAGGCTCCCAGTCACACAGAAATAAACTTTCCACAACAAGGAGAAAGAAAAGGAACGCGCCAGGGAGGAAGGGAGAGGGCAGGCAGCTATCAAAAGGATGTGAGAGGGAGAGGGGAGGGGTAGTGGGGCAGAGGGGAGAAAGCTTTCTTCCCAGAATCCTCCAGGACTGACAGAATGCAAGTCAAGAAAGCAATCCCTCGCTTGCTATGCAGGCTTCTTGCGCCAAGGACTGCTGTTCTTCAAGATGGGCTGCTGTTACAAAGACTCTGTAGATTAATGATAGTTAAGGAAGGCTAACCAACCCCACACTGTTTAGGCCATTATAATTACAGGAGAACAGCAGGCCACATTCTGCAACGGCAAATGGTATCATACGTTTCCTTGGCTGGTTTATAAAGAAGCTTCCTTTATGCATGCGCTTCAAGGTTTTAGCTTTTTCTTCTTTTTTAAGGGGAGGGGGGATCTGAAAAGAATAATCTAATGAAAGATTAGAACAACACGTTATTCTTTCAAAAAGTATTCAGGTCTAAGTTTAATATTAACCTCACAAATGGTTATGCTCCTAAATGTATTTAAAACATAAGACAATATATTTCCCCCCTATACACATACACTTCTAGTAAGCCTATTTGAAAGATGGTGATTTGTTAAGATCTCTGGCTATTTGTGGATTTGTGAAATGAAACATCTTTTTTTAAATAAATAAAAATAAAAATATAGTTTTGAAAGTCAAAGAGATAGATTGTTATTAAATTCACAGGACCAGTGGCCCTGTAGAGATTCCACAAAGCCAGCAAACTGTCAACAAGGAAGAGCTGAAGTTCTCAGAAACTGCAGTGGATTCATTTCTCATGTTATGCCAAGCAGGGCCAGCTCCAGGAATGCCAGGGCCCTTGGGCATCAGCTTGCCCTGGGCCCTGGCGTGTGCGTGCATGCGCATTCGCATTTGTGCTCTCTCGCACGTGCGCAGCCCACCCCACCCCCACCTACCTGTCTGCTGTCTTTTAATATTGCCATTAACCAAGATGGCAGCCGCGGTTTCCCTAAGGGGATGAAGCCTCTGCCACCATCTTTGTTGATGGCACACATGCGTGCTATGCGCGCGCATCTCTGCCATCAACTAAGATGGCGGCAGGGGCTTCAGTACCTTAGGGAAACCGCGGCCACCATCTTTGTTAACCAAAGCAGCTAGATTGGCGGGTACTAGAGAGAGGGCCTTTTCAGTGGCGGCCCCCACCCTCTGGAACTCCCTCCCACAAGATCTTCGGCACATCTCTTCCCTGAATATGTTCCGCAAGGCCTTAAAGACCTGGCTCTTTCAACAGGCTTTTGGGATTTCTGGGGAGGCTTAATATTTTTTGTTTACATGCCTCCCATTATGTATTGTTTGTTTTATAATCTATACTATTACACTGTATTTTTTGTATTGTATTTTGCTATATTTATTGTATGTACGTCGCCTAGAGTGGCCACTGGCCAGATAGGCGACACATAAATTAAATTTATTATTATTATTATTATTATTTGTTAAGGTCAATGGTAAAAGACAACAGGTAAGTGGGGAGACGTGGAGGGACGTGGGGGAGCCACGGATCATGGAAGGGGAGCGGAGGGGTGGCTGAGGGGCCCCCTGTAGCTCCAGAGGCCATCGGGCCAGTGCCCAACCTGGCCGCCCTTTTGAACCGGCCCTGATGCCAAGGGTCACTAGTGTTTGAGGTCTTCCTCTGGAGCCCACAAAGCCTCTGGAGCCCCACACACACACTGCCCCCTTGGCCATGAGGTGGTAAAGGTGGTTACCTTTCTCCTCCTCAAAAAATACATAGCACTAGAAGAGGAAGTTGAAAGAGCGACACTCTTCCCCATTTCTTTTTTGGGCTCTATGAGCTTTTCAAGGTTTAGATTAATTCCAGCTTTCACCCAGATCCCTTAGAAATGCAAAGTCTGGGTGTACATGTGTTGTATCTGTCTCTCGGGATGTGTGTGTGTCTGTGTGTGTGTGCGAGCGTGCGCGTAAGAGAGAGAGATATCTGGGGGAGAAAAATAAGCAGACATTGTGGCACCCACAACACTCGCTGAAAAATCTTGATATGTGCACAGGCCTAAAAAAAGGTTGACAATCCTGTTTTTTTCCCTATTGGCAACCCTAAGAGAACATCCAGCCCTATCCAGGCATTCTCCTCCTCAAGCAATGAGGGAAGGAGTGAAGACATGCTGGCTAGCTTTTCTACCTGCCGTTGGCCACATCCTTGTCATGGCCCTGCCATCCTCCATGTGCTGGGAGGGCAAACATCTGCACAATCAGGGTTCTAAATCATGTGGGGAGTCCTCTGTGAGTACATCTGGCTACCCACTGCAGACATTTGTCTTTGCATGTATAAAAGGCAGCAGGCCCAGGCAATGACAATGAGGCAAAGGGAGTAGAGCTTGTACTCTATTCTCACCTGATTCTTACTAGGGGTAAAAACACTCTCACTGTTCTGCCGGTTCCAGTGCGTCTCCACCTCTCTTTTCTGAAAAAGGGGGCACACAATGCTAGACAAACCCCACCCCTTTTTACTGTAAAACATGGTAGGAGCATCTTGAGTGTATTTTTTAAAAAAAAAATCAGCTTCAAAAAGATTTCGCAATTGATTGGCAGATGAACCTGTTTCCCCTCCAGGTGTGGCTAATGGAAATGCTTTGCTCTGGCGACTAGTGTGCTCCCAGCGTAGGGATGAATGAAAAAATGTGATTTAGTTCGCATTTAAAGGCAAATTTATTAAATTCATACTTTCTGAGGCAATATGAGAGTCAAAACACAGCCATCCTTTGAAATTTGCACTCATCCGGATTTTTCAATGCAGTTCTCCAACCAAGCAATGTTTGCAAAAATGCACATGTTAAGGGAATGTGAGCATAAAAATGAATGTATGAGTGAAAATATCATACAAAATGCGTTACATGAGGAGAAACTGATTGCAAAAAATGTGTACATTAGTCAAAACAGCATACAAAATGTGGAGAAATTTGCACTAAAATGGTGAAGATTTTATATGGGTTGTTTTTTTAAAAAAAATCCGCAAATTCCTGCAGAAATGCGAAGAACCAAATTTAAGACTGGAAAAATTAGATACTGAGAAAACCGAAAGTGACAGATCCTTCTGTCCCTAATTCTTACTTAAGCCATGGAGAACTGGATTCAAATCTCCATTCTGCAACAAAGCTTAGGAGGTATAAGCCCAGAACTGAGGTGAACACAGCTCAAGGCTGAGCTGTGGGCAGCTGCCAGCAGTGCCGCTTCAGCTTCAGAGAGGCCTTTGGGCAAACTACTCTGCATGGTCCCTCCTCCCCGAGTGAGTCACCAGCTGGTGCTCTTCCACCTCTCTGTCACCGTTCCCCCCTGATTGCTTGCCAGGCAGACAGCCAATCAGCAAACAGGCAGTGGTGTCTGCTCCTACACCTCTCTACCACCATTGTTGTCTGGGCCAGAGTGAAAGGTGAGCGAACACACAAGCAGGTTGCAATGGTAAAGAGGAGAAGGGGACCCTCAACAGATGCCCAATTATGCTGACTCTTCATGCTGGGCCTACATGTCAGAGGTGAGTCAGACGCTGAGCCAGGGAACACAGCAGAGCTAGGAAGACTGCTGTTTCATCTCACCCAGGAGGCCTTCCTCTCCAGGAGGGCCCACCGGCCAGCCTGAATAGACAGGGTCAGTTCTGAGCCAGGATATCCCAAGCTGCAGTTCTGATGGCTCACCACCAGGAGCAACCATACCTTGAACCAAAGCTTTCCGATTCTAACTCTGGCAGTTCCTAACTTCTAGTCACTGCCTCTAACCCACCTCTCAGGGTTGTTGGGAACTAAATATGCAAACCACTTTAAGCAGAAAAATCAAGATGAAAGTCTACTATTATTGATTATGATGATGATGGTTGTTGTCAGAGATATAGTTGTCTGGGATCTCATACTTTTTTGGGAGCAGGGTCCCAGCAGAGTCCCTATATCTCCAGCATCCCGTGAGCCAATCAGCATGAAAGGGGAGTGTGCTAGCCACTGGGAAGAGTCTTCTAACTTGCTTCCTTGTCCTTTCCTGCTGATTGGAGCCAATCAGAGTGAAAGGAGATGAGTCTGCCACTGAGAAGATTCTTCTCAGGATCCAACACTCTCCCCTTTCACGCTTCTTGGCTCCCAGGGACATCTGTTGTTGTGGGAGAAGGCATTAACAAGGATCTCATTCTCAACCCTGCAGCAAAGGGGGAAAAAAATGGGAGGGGACTTGGCTGTGACTGTCAAGAAGGGACGCTGCACTTCTGAATTTGCGACTACACTACTGAGTATTGGTCATAATAATAATAATTCATGATTTTAAACTAATCTTTAGTTGGTTTTTGTACCATTTCGAAAACTAATTTTTGGCTGTTTTAAGGCAAATCACCTTTAGAACAGAACAGTCTATTGACAAATTAACCAACCAAATATACAAATAATAAATAACGCATTGTAAATTACTGCTGGCAAGCAAAGATGGGGATCAAACTCCACCAGGAACACTATGACAGCCTTCAACACACACAATGACAATAGCATAAAGTGAGATCAGTTCATCAACAATTTTTCCTTTCTTTTCTTTTTTTGTCGTGCTGGTAGTGATTTTAAAATGTCAGTTGTTTTACCGTTTGCCTTTTCTAGAAAACTCCAGGTTTCTTGGACTTCAAGATGGCAGGATCAAATACGGGAAGCTAATTCTGTATATAGTTTGGATGTGTTATTGTTGGAGCCAACACACAGGAAAATGAACTATTTCCCCCATGGATTTTGGCAGGCTATTATTCCTTGTGTTGGCAAGGAAATGTTTCCTCTTGGGCTGGACATCAGATGTAGCACCCTTGGTGGAGTTGCTGCCTGCCTTTTACGCGCCTAGCAAGGAAGTGGGGAAATGTAAGGAGGAATGAATGGAGGAGGAGGGAGGACAGCATTCCCTGCCTGTGGTTATTCTGCAAGGAGAAGATCTTAAGGTTCCATCATCGGTTTCTAGAATCTGAAAGCTGCTACCCACAGTTATGCAAACACAAACACCATCTGATCTGTGACACATCTACTGTACATGATGCAATGTAACTCCATATCCTCTTCACATTATTACATGTGGTTCGAGTCTGATAAACGGCACTTTGTCTGGGAAAGCCTAGAACAGACTGGTAGAAGGTCCAAGAGAAAAGCAACAGAGAGAGAGAGAGAGAGAGAGAGAGAGGCATTTCTTTCACACAGTCTAGTTAACTGAGGAAAGGAGAAGCAGTAGATGCTACTGCAATAAAGCAGAGGTGGACAATCTCCGGCCCACAGGCCAAACTTGGCCCACTAGGCCTCCCCATTTGGCTTGCCAGGCCATTTTGAGGAAGCTCACCCAATGCCATACAACAGCTTAAAATGAGCTCCTGGTTATTCCTTTGCTGGAGCAAGACATGCTCCTACCTGCCTATCAGCTGATGGGCAGTGGAAGTGCACCTTGCTCAAGTTGGGGGAAGTGGTTTCCATTCAATGGAAACAACTTCCCCCTCCCAGCACTGTTCTTTGAACCTCTGAAAACTGGAGGTTGAAACAGCATCACAGGGCTGTTTGAAAGCCTTTTCCCAAACAGCCCAGCACTGAACTTTGCAGCCCCAACAATAGGGCCTTCAAAGCCCAGCAACACCTGATGTCACTATGACATCAGGTGATTGATAGGTGGGTGGTTTGCAGGGGTAGAGAGATAAAAATCTGGCCTATCAGCCAGAAAAGGTTCTTCACTCCCCATCCCTCCAGTAATGCAAGGATGGAGAAAACTGTGGCCCTGTAGATGTGCAAGACTCCAATTCCCATCAACCCAAGCCAGCATGGCCAATAATCAGGGATGATGGGAGTTATAGTCTAACAACATCCAGAAGGCCACAGCAGATGCTCTACTACTGTGCTATGGCCCTGAGGAGACTTTTGAGAAGCAGCTGATGGTAGGACACAGGGGTTTACCCAGGCCCTTCGACAATGCTTAGCCCTTTGGATCTTCGCCTAAATTTTTATATTTTAAAAAAGTAGAGATGAGACCAAGAGAGAGTAATTCCACTAAACTGAATGACGGAGAGACTCTGAAAAGTGAACCAAAGCTCCTTATCTGATCAACACCTCCGACAATCATGAGCAAGGCTGCTTTAGTTCTCTAAAAATAGGGCACTAGGTAATTGTGGTGTCTGAAATGGGGGGAAAAATCCCCCTTTCCAGCATTATCTAGTAGACTATAATTAATTAAAGTCTGGGAAACTGCAGGTACAGCCAGAATAGTTGGTCCATAAGGATGAATGGGGCACTGCCCCACCAACTTCAATCTGGCCTCAGCCAGCCCCCACCTACTACCCTTTTACTTACATCCAGTCAAGGAGTTGGCACGGCCTGTCAGCCTCCTTCTCCTTAATCTCAGTGTTGCCTTTGTAGAACTCAATAGGGAAGACGATGGGGACAAAACAAAAATTAGGTAGCTCCACGCCTCATTGGCTCTGGCTCCACCTACTGTTGGCCTACAAGTCCCAATGTGCACCAGCCTCTGTCAATGCAGAGCCATTGTATTTCCATTCTTGCTCCCATGACGTCTAAGCAGTTCTGTTACTCACATTATAATCCTGTCTCTTCCACTGAAAATGTATTCATTTATTTACTGTTGTTTTATTGAAAGCCTTCGTTTCAGCATCTTGAACAGATTCTTTCATTGGGAGAATGTTTTCTGTTATTTTACTTGACTCCAATATAACATTTTTTTAAATCTTTCCATCCCAATATTTGCAATACAATCCCTTTAGTTCTTCTAGTTTTTGGAACAAAGATGTGGCTTCCTCTGATCAAAGGGTAGAGCAATGAAAATTAAATAAAAACACAAATAATAGCGGCTCTCCAGTTATGTCACATGTTCCCAATCAAAATCACATCAGTTAAGAAGAGCTGAGAGGCAAAGAAAAGGCCACTGATAGCACATAGTACTTAAACATCTATTACATTTGAATTAATATCTATATTGGTATATGCCGAAAAGATCAAAGTTGCTCTTGATAACTAAGGATGCAATCCTACATCCACTTAGCTGGGAGGATGCTTCACTGAATTTCAATGGGGCTTACTTCTGAGTAGACATGTCTAGGATTGCACTGTAAGTAAGGTTTACAACAAGGGTGAGCAACATACGGCCTTCCAGATGCTGTTGGACTACAACTTCCATTATTCCTGACCATTGATAGAAGCTGGGAGGATAACATCTGGAAGAGCACAGCATCCTCACCCCTGGTTTAGATGTAGTAGAAGGAACTCTAGTTCTCTTACATGAAAGAAATTCATCATGCTCTTACCGTATATTTGGATTAGTGAAAAAAAGTCTTTCATCACAGATCTAATCGTGCACAGAAGTACGTTCTCCAAAGAAGCAGGAGATGAATGCTGCATTCAGCGGGCACTCATAAATCAAACCGGAGGATGTAATACCTGTTGTAATTTTCTCCAATTTATTACAGGAAATAACAAACATGGGAATGTTTCCCTGGGGAGTGGGTGGGTGAGTGGGTGGTTGAAAGAGATGGGTCCAGGTGCTGCAGCACTGGTTCAACATCCAGGATTAAAGTTGTGCACGCTAACAAATTTTCATTCATTTTTATCCATCGCAATGGAGACACTCTGCAACCAGCTTTAATAGTTTGGAATGTCAGTTCGTTAAATGACTTTGTAAAGGCACTCGAGCGAAGGCAGACAGCGACAATTTAATTAGGCAGTTTGCTATGATTCTATCTGGGAGCTGTAGGCAGCAGACTAGGAACAAGTGTAAAACTTCGCTCGGTCCCAAGTAAGGGGAAGAGAGAGAGAGACAGAGGGAGAGAGGATACTTTGATGGCAGATCCTTTCATTTACTCTGGCGTCAGGTTGGCTACAGGTGAACAGCAGCAATGTGACTGTTCCTAGAAGAAGAAAAGGGAGGTTAAGAGACCAATCACTTATCTTGTATTGATTTCGGGACACTATGCCCTAGATTTTTTTCCAAGATAGAATGATAGCTCTCGGGCTAGGCTTTGTGCTGTGAAGAAGTAAAAACGACGAGGGCATCAGTGACCGTGGGTTTGTGATGATATTTTCTTTTAAGAATATGCTGCACTTGGAAACATATTTATATATTGGGAACCAAACATATTCACCACTTTAAAAACCACCACCACAAAGAACAGGGCAGCACTGAATCAGCCCATTTGTATTCACTGCCGCATAACTTGTGAGTTGAGAGGTCAGAATCAAGTGCAATTGGCCCTTCTTATAATAATAATAATAATAAAAAACCTCAGGTAACCCCACATCTCTGGTAATTGAACCCATTCTACCCAGTCAAAGGTCCTGTCGACTCATATTCAGTGTCGGTCATTACTGAGAAATGTTTCATGGCATGTTACGCTGAAGAGAGCACTGTGGCACGGTTTGAAAGATTCCCCTGGCACCAGAGGCAGAAGACAATGAAAGCTCTTTTCAAGATCAGCAACGTTTCACTTTTTTTAAAAAAAAAATTGCTGGCGCTGTGACTAACCACCAAAATATTTGGAACCTCATGAATGGCAGTGTTAAAAACAAACAAACAACAATGACCAATGGGGAAGCTCTAAAAGCACCAGTAGAAAACTCACTCTAGGTTTTTTTATATCTTACTGAAAAGAACCTATTTTGTATTTATTTAGACTTCCATTCTCACTTTTTAATTGATGATTTGGACATCTAACTAAATTAAAGATAAACAACCATTTAAAGTAACTTAAAGCTTTGTTACGAAGAGTTTAAACACCCATACCCCTTCAAACCAATCTCTGGTGAAGGAAATCTACTGAGAGCCTTTTTCAGGGCCAAATGACATAGGAGACTAAATGCATCACTGCTAACCGTGTCAGCTGGAAAATATTATATCACACACACACACACAAACACATAGAAAATCAGGGCATTGTTCAACTCTTTCCTCCCTTAAAGTGCTCCTGACAAATTGAGACCTCCTTGGGGGAGGAAGAAAGGGCTGTCGCTAAGTCCTTAAAGGACTCAGGGTACAGGTCCATGACAAAAATTTGCAGACACTAATTTATATGCATAAATGCCTTTGGACTTGCTGGAGCCTCAACAGCACAGCGCTTTGCAGTGCACCTAGCTGTCCTGTAAGCAAAGGGGCAGGAGATCTGGGGTACCCTGTAGCAAAGCCCCTGGCAGGAGATGATTTTAATTGAGGCTGTATTGGGCCATGGTCCCCCCCCCCATGTACCTATTGACTTTTTAATTGATGTGGTTTTCAATGACAAATGTAGCGCAATGGCTAGTTTGGGCCTAGGACCCTAGCTCAGTGGTAGAGCAAATGATCTGTATGCAGAAGGTTCCACTTTCAGTCCCCAACATCTCCAGTTTAAAGGATCTAAGGGATGGGAAACCTCAGGCCCAGGAACCACATGTCCTTCAGACTTCTCCTTATGGCCCTTGGGAGTCACCCCAGACCACACCCTTTACCAGCCCATCTCTGTGCCAGTCTCAAGAATGTGTCCCCAGGCAGGGGGGGGCTAGATAGAGAGATGTATTTCAATGTGCATGGTAGAAACCTCTGGCTTGTATGTGGTTGGAATGTAGAGTACTGTACAAAGGTGTAAGAAGTACATCCTGTGGGATACCCACTTTGGCCCTTGGCCACGGCCACCACTGTCATATGGTCCCTAAAAGGTTGCCCATGAGGGAATGTAGCTCTTGGGCTAAAAAAATGCTCCTGTTCCCTGGAGTTAGGAATGTGGGAGAAATTCAATTCAGTTCATATTTCATACCAAAGCTTTCAACTTTTCACTTTCCAAAACAATATGAGAACTGAAATACAGCTATCCTTCAAAATTCACACTTATCTGAATTTTGCAATGCAATTCTCCAGCCAACCAATGCTTATAAAAATGCATTAAATTAGGAGAAATTGCTTGCAAAAATGTGTACCTGAGTCAAAACTGCATAAAATATGTGTTTATTAGGAGGAATTCATACTTAAATGCTGAGGAATTTTCATGAGAATATTTTTTTTAAATGCACACTACTGCAAAAATGTGAAATTTAAGACTGGAAAAATGAGCAAGTGAGAGAACTGAAACTGGCAGATCTTTCCATCCCTATCTGGAGTAGACAATAGTGCAGCTTGATGGACATAAATAGTCTGTCTTCGTATATGGCATCTACCTATATTTTCATTCTTAGCTCTGCCTCCATAAAGTGCCTCCATATCAAAGGTAGATAAATCTTAACATGTACAACCATAGCCCAAGGATCATAATTAATGGTATTCAGGCCTTACAGCCTAGCAGGGGAAAAAATGTGTTGTAACAATTTTTCTAATGCTGAAATACCACATCGCCAAATGTTCCTGTCAAAGAGCGGTTTAATTACTTTGGCACCCACGCCACTTATAATCACCTGTCATTAACAACAACGCTTGCATCTGTTTACACGTCTGTCAGAATCAACAGCCCAGCTGAAGCCGGGGGATGCAAGACAACGCTTGCTAGGACATGGCCCCAGATGTGCAAAGGTCAGCTTAAGGTGATCCATCCCCCGGTGTGGGATGTGAAGAACCTCTGAGAGGTAGCCACATGCAGGAGACATTTCAGCCGACTCCTTCTTAATATAAGCATAGGGGCTTATTTTCAAGCTTAATATTCATGCAATTGCTCTAATACTGAGATGCATGACTTTAAAAAGTGCTGTCCACTTGGGAGGAAAGATCCTCACATTATGCGGACATGCTGTAGAAGTGAGGAAAAGCTTTACTCAGCCACACAACAATGTGGGAGAAACCACGGAGGAAGCAGAAACCACATGGCTCTAGGTAAATGGGTCTGAAGAATCTTGGGCCACATCTGCACCATACATTTAAAGCACTCTTGTATTTCTTTAAACTATCATGGCTTCCCCTCGAGAATCCTGGGAACTTCAGTTTCTGAAGGGTGCTGAAAAGAGGGATTGACTGTTAAACCACTCTGGGAATTGTAACTCTGTGAGGGGAACACGGGTCTCCTAACAACTCTCAGCACCCTTCACCAAACTACAGTTCCCAGGATTGTCTGGAGGAAGCCATGACTGATAATATGATATCATAGTGGTTTAAATTTATGGTGTGGATGTGGCCTCACTTTCAAGAAGCTACTCCCAATGTGAAGACTGCAGTGGTACAGTCCCAGAAGTGGGCTGTACCATGTAAGCCAATGAATATCTTTATAATCTTTAACTGTAACTTTGTCATCTTAAGATTTCTTTGAGCTCTATATTTAGGGCATATGATCAAACAAATAAAAGAACACTTAAATTGTTAACCATAGAAATGGAAGGTGTGCCAAAGGTCAGCTAGTCTACCCCCTGCCAATGCAGGAAATCCACTACTACAAACATTGCTGCTGGTGGTCTTCCGGCCTCTCCTTAAGAAACCTCATACAAAAGGGAGTATGCCACTTTCCAAGGCCAACTTTTCCACTATCAAGGAGCTCTCTCTATCAGAAAGTTCTTCCTAATGCTTATTCTCAATCCTTTTTCCCTGTGATTTGAACCCACTGGTTTGGTTCCTACACTCTGGAGAAACAGAAAACAAGATCGTTGTTTGAAGATGTCTATCACATTGTCTCCTAATAATCTGTTCTCCAGGTTAAACATACCCAGCTCCGGCAACCCTTAGTAAGAACAGAAGAAGAGCCTCCTGGATCTGGCTAATGGACATCTAGTCCAGCATCCTTTTCTCAGTGACCAAACAGATGCCTATAGGGTGCCCAAAAGCAGGACCTAAGTGCAAGAGCATTCTCCCCTCTGGTGGTTTCCAGCCACTGGAATTCAGAGGCACGGTGCCTCCAGCATAAGAACAGCCTAACAGAACAGCTTTGTTCTGTGCTCACGGGAAGCCCACAAGCAGAACGTGAATGCTACAAAACACTTTCCCCACTTGTGATTCCCAGCAACTGGTACTCAGAAGCTTACTGCCTCCGACAGTGGAGGCAAGACCATAGCTGTTGTGGCTAGTAGCCGCTGGCAGCCATATCCTTCATGAATATGTCTAATCCTCTTTTAAAGCCATCCACGTTGGTGGCTGCCTCTTGTGGGAGCAGATTCCAGTTTAACTGTGTGCCATGTGAAGGACTTTCTGTTGCCTGTCCTCACAGGACTTGGGGCTCGTCCAAATAACTGCATAATCCGGAATGTAATTGCTTTGTGTAGTGATTAATTTGCCGCGGTCCATACGACGTTGCAAGCTGTTGCGGACTTTTGCTCTCACAAATCTGCATTAGCAATTCCTGGGAAAAGCTGATATGACTTCCTAAAGCGGAAATCAATCGCATTGCCTCATGGAGCTCGGAAGCAATGTCGCAGAGTTTACCTTGACAGGCGGTCCAGGGGCAGTCCAGTGTCATATTCCGAGCCCATTCTCTCCTTCCCAACCAATATGTGCATGCGTGTAGGGAAAGCAACAGAGCTCGTATGGACTGATTGTGAGGGGTTCTGCTGGAATTTGGCAGTGCAAAGGCTTGGAGAGCAGCCCTATGCTGACTTCTATTCAGCAGGCCAGATCTCTGTGAGCTTTGGAAGTTTTACTCGGCAGCGCACTCAGTGGAACTCTGTCCCACCCTCCCGCAACGGTGGGGCTCCTGTCCACCACCACCCCCAAAAACACAGGAAAGGGGGGAAAGGGCAAGCCCTGTGGGAGAGCACCTCTCATTGTGTCACCAAACAATTCCCCGGCATGTATTCCCCCCACTAAGGTGAGGAATTATTGGATGGTTCATGTGACTTCATCATTAACCAAAATGGAGACAATAGTCAAGAAATCAGAAGAAGGCTAGGACTGGGGAGGGCAGCTGTGAGAGAACTAGAAAAGGTCCTCAAAGGCAAAGATGTATCACTGAACACTAAAGTCAGGATCATTCCAACCATGGTATTCCAGATCTCTATGTATGGATGTGAAAGTTGGACAGTGAAAAAGGCGGATAAGTGAAAAATCCACTCCTTTGAAATGTGGTGTTGGAGGAGAGCTTTGTGCATACCATGGACTGTGAAAAAGACAAACAATTGGATGTTAGAACAAATTAAACCAGAACTGTCATTAGAAGCTAAAATGATGAAACTGAGGTTATCATACTTTGGACACATCATGAGAAGACATGAATCACTAGAAAAGACAATAATTCTGGGAAAAACAACAGGGAGTAGAAAAAGAGGAAGGCCAAACAAGAGATGGACTGAATCTATAAAGGAAGCTACAGACCTGAACTTACAAGATCTGAACAGGGTGGTTCACGACAGATGCTCTTGGAGGTCGCTGATTCATAGGGTCGCCATAAGTCGAAATCGACTTGAAGGCACATAACAAAAACAACAATCATGTGACTTCAAGGAAGTGGGAGGAGCTGCCAAACGCAGGCGGGTGCACAGATCTGCCGCCCCCACCGCTACTTGGGATTTCTCCTTCCCTTCCTTAAAAAAAAAAATGCCCCCAAATGAAAGAATAACTTGATCTCCCAGAAATATGCACCCCGGGAGCAGGGAGGGGGAGGGAGAAAGCATACATGAAAAGGGGAGAGAGAAAAGTGTTTTGTGCACATGTTGCTTGAGATGTCAGCTGCCCACCCAGGAAGGAGTTTGGTTAGGAAAAGTAGTGTGCGTGCGTGTGTACAGCATAAATTCAAAATATTGCGCTCTTCCACCCAGTCTCCAAAAGTGCATGTACTTTGAAATGCAGATTTATTCTGCTTGAGGCAATGGGGGTGGGGGGGGCTAGCACATGTCATTTTTTGAGGACCAATTGGCCTATATGGGTGGAGTTACAGGTGGAGCATTCTGAAAAACTGGAATTAATGGGATTTCATGTCAGCGCGCGAAAACAGCACATTTGTTGATATTGAAAACTGCGAACAAACAGCTGGGGTGGGGATTCTCCAATGACAAAGCGAATATGGAAAATGTGGATTATTGTTTGAGGTTTTTTTAATGTTTTAATGTAATTTGTATGTTTTTATGTTGTATGTCGCCCAGAGTGGCTGGATAACCATCCAAATGGGCGACTAATAAATTTAATAAATAAATAAATTATCGAGGTACGTTTGGATGTTGCCTTGGTTTCCAAGCTTCTCACCATCTTTGCCTACGGGTCTTACCTTCACAGTTCCCGTCACACTATGTCCATGGAGATACACGTCTGGTTTCCATTTGGTGGATTTATGTATCATTATTAAGGGCCAAGATGTTTCACCCTAACAGCCTGCCTAAGCTCCCTGCTACTTGCTTCAAATTTGTCCACAGTTGTGGCTGTTCTCAGAGTTAAGGATAACTCATTTTCTTAATCAGTTGCAATATTTCCTCAAAGCTGTCTCTTTTATTTGCTTAAATTAAGTGCTCACTGGGAATCCCTTAATGATGGGCCCAGACTTTCAAGGAATGGAAATGCCAGAGTGCTTACATTACATCTTGCATTATAGAAATGCCTGCAATTGTTAAAGCAACATGTGGCAACATTTGATGCTAAATTTGAAATGCATTTTCTGCCCCCGTTGCTCACCTGAAACTGAGCCAAGATATCTCTTTGCTTTGCATTATAGTGAAATCCAAACTGGTCTGAATGACTATAAATGGTTAGTGTTTGTCTTGGCTCCTACCTGTATCAGATTCAGACTAAGGAATCTTAGCAAAGAAATTACATGGGATAAAATGGATATTTCTAAATTACAAGCCTGCAATTCCAGGGTCTCGGTATATCGGTTTTCTGT
The DNA here is from genome assembly GCF_030035675.1 of Rhineura floridana. Classification (NCBI taxonomy): domain Eukaryota; kingdom Metazoa; phylum Chordata; class Lepidosauria; order Squamata; family Rhineuridae; genus Rhineura; species Rhineura floridana. The sequence continues at coordinate 31,578,624 of NC_084492.1, read as the reverse complement.
TTCATCTAATCCTGCTGGAGAGAAAATTGTGTGGATCTGACAACAAAGGATCGAAAAGCATTTGCTTTCACGGGTGAAATGCTCCTTGTTTTGATTATATTGGAGATTTAAAAACAAAATAAGGATCAAGATCAATTACAGCTTGCTAACAAATCCAATAGCTGTAGTTTTAAAATAGTGGGAAACTTGGAAAAAGTTTAAAATTAGGCATCATGGCACTCTCTCTCAAGGCCAAACTCTAAATTATAAGGAACAAGGGGCTGCCAATGAACACACAGTCCTGTGTTGAATTCCCCACTACCAAACATGCCTTACCATTTACTTTGTGTTCCAAATACTCATTATATTTGAGTTTCCCCGCCTGCCAATGGCAGGCAATGGGGTGGAGTGGAGGGTGACACAATGCAGAGGGTGATGTCAGAGAAGTTGCAAAAGATGTTGCAATGGAGCAGAAGGGAATTTGACCTGGGACTGCTGTTTACAAAGAAGCCCCCATAGTTCTTCCCGCTCATGCCGCCAAATAGAATTACGCTCATGTTAGATATGATCCATGTTTCAAACCAATTGTAAACATTTATGACAGTTCTATTTATTACAGTTCTGTTTCAAGCAGTTGAAATAAAAAGAGCATGGATAGTTCATCTCAATTTGTAAGGCTGAGAGACAGAACATGAGGACCCAACCATCACCAACTGCAGGCAGGGTCGGTCTGATAAGAGGGATAACTCCTCCTCCTGGTGAGGAGGCAAAAGGCTTTAGTGGACCCTGCCTGTTCCTTCCAATAGAAGGTGTCATCCCCAATAAGGAATGTCATCCATCATCCTCAGGTAAATATTTATTCACAGGAAAATTCACAACATCAGTGTTGTGACCCTGGGGTCAGAATCTCCTTCTTCGGGTTCAGCCTGGACATTCATAGTTGGAGAAGGAATTGCTCTCAGGGACAGTCCCAGAAGCATTTCTGCCAGAAGAGTCCATGGTGCCAGTACCCCTCCGGCCATAGGATATCACATTGTTATTTTTTGAGAGGACCCCAACTCAGAAGTGCCAATGCAGCCATGGACTCCTCTGCTCCACCAGCATCGACTGCTAGAACAGGCTGGGTCCCTTTAAGTGATGAGGCTCCTCCCCACAAAGGTGGAGTTTGCTACTAACACAGCTGCAACTCCCACTGAAGGTCCAGTCTGACTGCTGCTGAAGCAACATCTAAGTCCTGCTCTCCTGAAGTCTCCAGCTAAGCCCTATATGGAACTGTCTAGGGCAAGGATGGAGAACCTCAGGAGCAGGGGCCCAATGCGGCCCTCCAGGCCTCTCTATTTGGCCCTCAGGACTCTCCCCACTCCTTCCCTATCCAGATCCCTTCTTTCCAGGCCACAGCCCTCAATGGCCATTCTTTGCACCCTCCATGAGTGTTTTTGCCAGGTGTGAATGTGTCCTTGAACTCCGATGATGCTTCTTGATTGCCTGGATGGATGTGTGAGTATGAGGAAAATAGCCTACTGTACAAAGGTTATTTGTACTTTGCCTTTGGCCCACCCATCACTGGTATGTGGTTCCCAGAAGGGAATGTGGCCCTCAGGCTGGGAAAAGGTCCCCACCTCTGGTCTAAGGTATCTGTACCTTCCCTTGCCTCTGCTGAGGTCAGCACTCATAACAGGATGATAAGTCGCCATTCAGCAAATGGTGTTTACGTGTGTGCCATTGTGATCAGCCTCAGAAGTACAAACTGTATCATCGTACATGACAGTGATAAATCATGCACACAAATTATCCCATCAAAATCGCGGTATGTGCAATAATAATAACAACAACAATAATAATGTAAAGTATTCAATAGCTGAACAAATGGAAGGGATGTGCCAAAGATGTGCATCACCTTGACGCCATTTGGTCTAGGGCTGGCTATAAACAGGGCCATAAGAATATACAAGGGCTAAACACAACAATGACTTGGGAACATTCGAAAACCAGACTGGAAAACTGCCCAGATTTCTCTTTTCAACAGGACTATTATTTTATCATGGTCATAAAAAGCATTTTTCTTTTTCTTTTTTTAGGAAAGAATGATTTAAATGAGCAGTGATTAAAATAATGAACCCCGGAGCCGGAGCATTTTAGATAAAAAAGATACATTTGGTGTTAAGAGAGATAAATTACTTATGGAAGCTCAGTGAACATACCTACAGCAAATGCATTGCCACATTATGGCGCAAGGGCGGAGGACAACATAAAAAAGTTTCCACTTGCATCATTAGCTTTTGCTGTAATAAACGAGACACTCCATGTGATGTATAATACAGCAAAGGAAAGCACAGCTGCTTTGCTTCGGCAGGGGCAGCACATAGGTGTGTGGCACCTGAGTCTTCGCACACTTAATAAGCCCTCTATAGTGAAGCTGGCGAGCTCATCGAAGCTACTGCTGGAAAAAAACCATTATCTGTGGATAATTAACTATGTCAGGACACTGAGGTCCTAACATGAGGCCTTCACAATTCCGCACTAAGGGAGAGAGAGGATAACATTATTGTAATATATTACTAATTTTTAACAATAAGGCCAGAACATTGTTGTCTTATTCAGGAGAACACTACAAAATGTCCTAGGTTTTAAAACAAGCACTGTTTTGCTTCTACAGTTTTAAATTCTGCTGCCTCCACCTCCTCTCTGTCTGCTTTTATTTATTTCTTATGCAGGGATTTATACCCACCCTTTGAAACAGATCTCCAGGACAGCCTACAATACATACCTTGCAATGCATTTTTTAAGCATTAATTCAGTAGAGAATAACCTAATTACAGTGACTGCCCTTTGATACAATTATTTTTATTTGTATGGCATTTGTTTCTTTAAACAAACCAACTGTAATCTTCAATAATTTATGCTGAGTGTCTTTTATCTAATATAATAGTCTCTGAGAAGAGCATAAGGTAAAACAGTGTCTTGTATTTTATTATTTCAAAGCATTGCAAAGATATTCCTTTTCTCTATAATGAGTTATCGGTATTCACTCTTTCTCTTGGACAATGTTTTGACAGTTTAATCATAAATACCATCTTCCAAACTCTGAACAGCCAGTCTGTTAAAGAGGGTGAGTTGTATCTGACTAAAGCTGCAATCCAATACATGTCTACTCAAAAATAAGCTCTATTGGGTTCAGTGGGGCTTACTCCTAGGTAAGTGTGTATTGGATTGCAGACTAAGTCATACACATATTAGACTCACTAAAATAAATGGACATGACTAAAGTCCATTATTTCAGTAGGTCTACTCTGTATATAACGTAGTAGGATATAACTCGGTAGGTTTACTTTTTCCATATTTACTGTACTGTGTGCCTCCTTTTGATTGCTAATGGCACATTTTTTAAAAAAGGCACATGAAAATGAAAAAAATGCCATTTTATATACTTTGTATATACATGCTGTATTCCTAATTGCCATGATTGTTCAGATTTGTTGTGTTTGCATATGGTGGTCAGATTTTCAAACACACACACACACTCCTCTAAAAATTTATTTTCCCTCCACCCAGAAAACACTAAATTATCCATAGCTGTCTTTGCAATCCACTTTATCCCCTCAAAGCATCTCCTTTTTTTGGAGGAGGGGGAGGAAAACTAATAAAGGGAAAAAAGAATATTTTAATCACTCAATAAAAAGGCTTTTTGACACATGGAGACAAAAGCTTGAGGACATTTATTAAGAAGACTGCCCACCGTGTTGGGCTTTGCTCTGTTTCATAATTAAAATCACACCTGAGCAGAGCCATCTGTGAGTGTGTGTTTAGTTTCTTACAAAGCATGGAAATCTTTTTTTCTGTGTACACAAATGGCAATAGATTTCCGTACAACTCTGATGTGAAATAATACCAACCCCAACACTCCAATGAACCACAGAAATCATTGATACCCTTATAATGCAAGCGGGTTCAAAATATAGCCATACCCGACCCAGAAAGGATGCAGGACATCTTCTTTCTTCAGCTGTACAAAAGGTCACTAAGGACCTTTAACACTTAGCATTACCCTAAACAGGCATAGTGAAAATGTGGATCTGTATTATAAGACAATTTTGTCCAGTCTGCAGTTAAAACTCACAAATTGTAAATTGTTTTAACCGATGTTAATCTTGTATTTTTATATTGTTGTAACCCTCCCTGGGACCTTATGGTGGTGGTGAGGATTGTGATGGTAGGAGTAATAATAATAATAATAATAATAATAATAATAATAATAATATGCAATGCTAGTCATGCTCACAGTAGACCCATTAAAATTAATGGACCAGCACAGGTCCATTAATGTCAGTGGTCCCACTCTGAAAAAAACTTAGTTGGATACAATCCCAAAACAATACTAAACAAATCAACTTAATTTGCAGTTCCTAGACTTGTACATGGATCGGAACAGTTAACAAACAAGCAGTAAACAATCTCCAAATTTTGTAATGCAGTTTTAGTTTTAAAAGTGTGTACTGTACATTTTATGGGGGGCATGTGTACAAAAACTCATACAATTTAAATATGATTTAAATATGAGTCTTTTTAAAAAAAGTCTCTGCAGAAATGTGGACTGAAAAGATTCCTGATTAAATACATGTGAAACTGATACAACACTGAAATAGGCTGATCCATCTGTCCCTAGTTGTTAAGTGAAGATTACCTACGCATGAACATTATTTTGTGTACATGCTCTGGGAAGTTCTGATTGGAAAACAGATGCGTATAAGATCTTCACAGTTATTTTTGAGTATACTTTATTTCTCCATTCAAATAGAACCATGCATACCAGGGCCCAATGAAAGGTCTGGATGCACTCAATGAGGCAGCATGCATGGATCTGACCCATGTGTAGATGGGAAACCAGCGGAAACTTCAGGTTAGATGCCTGCAGCTTTCAAATGGAAGTGAAGATTAAAATGAGGCAGCACTTTCACATTATCAGATACCTGGATAAGCCTTGGTCCATGAAGATGAGTTATTAATTACAGCTAACATATTCTTGTGACCCACCTGAGGACCTTCTGGTGAAGGATGGGTAATAATAGCAGCAGCAGCAACAACAACAATTTGTTGTTGTTGTTGTTATGTGCCTTCACGTTGATTATGACTTATGCCGACCCTATGAATCAGCGATCTCCAATAGCTAATAATAATAATAATAAATTCACAGTTATACAGTATTTCTGACAAAGAATGGTTACAAAGGTAAGTGTTTATTGACCACACTGAAATGTATGGCTTTTGTATGGGTTATTTTTGGGGAGTGGGAGAGAGTGGGAATCATTTATGTGTTATTGGAATCTGACAGTTTAAGGACCATGACTCTTTGAGAAATATATTTTCATTGTTAGTTTGTCAATGTGCACACTGAACTGTTTTGCATTTTTTTCATCTGGGAGACTAGGATTCAAATCCCCATTTAGCCATGACGCTCCCTGGATGACCTTGGGGCCAGTCACTGACTCTCAGCCTAACCTACCTCACAGGGTTGTTGTGAGGATAAAATCAGGAGGGGGAGAATGTTTGTACACCACTTTGAGCTCCTTGGAGAAAAGGTGGGGCATAAATGTAATAAATAAATGTTTATCTATTTTTAATTGTAATTATGTAATGGTAATTGTATCTGGATTAAAATCATTGCGGTGGCAGCAGCAGCAATGATTTTAATCCAGATAGAGTGAGTTGACTTATGACTACATAACTGAAATCATGACTAATTTAAGTCCTGGTGCTTTCAGTTGTTATGTCATCTGTTGTTAATTTAAAATTGTATATTCCACATTTCTTTTTTACGACAGACAGACAAACAAATCCCTTAAGTCAACCAGCAACTTCAATAAAACAATGCCACCTCAATCCAACTAATTCAGGCTTAGCCTACAATCCTAGGCAAACTTACCTGGGAGAAAGTCCCATTGAATTCAGTGGAACTTATTTTTGAGTAATGCTACATAGGATTGCTCCAAATCTCATGATTAACTTTAGCAGGATTGGGGTGGCTGTTTGATCTATTTCTTTTAGAAATGAACCTGTTCATCAAACTTACCTTGAGCTAGATGTAGGAGCTCAAATCAGAATTCACAATAAATTTATGTTCCTTATATGGCTATATAATGATCTGGATCTACAATTGCTTTGAATAATAGAGGAGTGTAACAGGGGGACCTACATGATAAATATTTTTAGCTGCATACCTATATTCAGCATTAGAAGATATATTTATATTTTGCATCTCTACAATGTTAAAGTGCCTTTCTTCCTGACTGGGAGCGGAGGGGGGATAAACAAATGTCCAGACAGATCTCTGTTTTGCAATCTGCAAATCCATAAATAAGATCCTATAAAATAAAACCTAGATAGCAGTTAAATTAATGGGAGTTCTCTCAGGGCCAAGGTTTCTTTCTATAAAGGCAATTTCCCAAATGTATTTTTGACCTGATACTGACCCTGCCTTGAAAATGCAGTTTTCTTCCTGGATTGTTGATGCAACAGAATACAACAGGGCTTTTGGAACCATTCCCTCTTTGGTCTATTATTTCCTTCCACTGCATTCTTTCTTTCTTTCTTTTTTACACATACTTGTATATATATTTCATTGAAAATATTTCACAGTTCACAGATGCCAGCAGACTCCAATCAGTCAAGTTTTAACACTGAGCAGCGAATTTTAGTATTCCCCTCCCCAAATAGCAGACGGCATTACAGGAGGATGACTGAGGGAAGAAGTAATGAAGATACCTGCTTGGGACACAACCTGGATGGAGCATGAAATAGGCATCAAAGATTGCGCACTGCACTATCAGTTATGGGGAAAAAAATTTAATACATGTAAAGTTATCATTAGGCACATTTTTGAGACAGAAGAGAAAAAGCCAGCAAGAGGCTTAATGAAGGCAGTGGTACCTCCGCAGTTTCCACTGGCCCTCTGTCTGCAGCCTAACACAGCAAAACATATCCACATGTTACTACGGGTGGGGGAGAAGAAATGATAGAGAAATGAGATTGGCGACTGCAATTCTATATCCACTTACTTGGATAAGCTCCATTAAAATCAATAGGGTTTCAATCTGAATAGACATACTTAGAGCTGGATTACATTGAGCAGATACGTGTAGGATAGAGCTGTCGAAGCTGGGTGGTTTTGTTTGTTTTTGATCAACTAGCACTGGGATAGGTGTATACAAGATGTCAAATTTCACAGAACTTTATCATACATTTTGTTGCACCAACCCTAATGTTGAACGAGTATAAGGTATCATTTTACGCAAATGCCCTTCATTTAACTTTGAAGCCGTTTATCTTTTCCTGTTGGAAAAAAAATATATTGCCATGCTTTTTGGAGTAGGATTTATTGGCGGGGGCCACACACAATCTAATCTCTAGGGAAACTTTACATCTTAACAATTCACACAACTTTTTTTCCTCAACATAGAAGTATGGCTCATTTTCTTTCCTTAAATATAGATCAATAAGCATTCACTGATATAGATAAATGGAGATACTCCGGAGACAAATCCTGTTAAGAGTACGCTGTGATTAGTTAAGGATGGAAGAGCCATGTTACATATTTTGCTGAGTATACTCTAATAAGCCACTTTTGGGAGGGGCTTTTAAGGATACCCCAAATGGCTTATGAATAACTAGCAGCCTCATACTTATCATTGCTTGGGAATTCTAAGAAACCAAAATATCAGTGCAGTTTTAAAACATTCAGTCTGCCATCTTTATTCATAATGGCATCCAATCGTTTTGTCCAAAAACAGATGAAAACCTGCTTCTTAATCTCAAGAACCATCATGCAAAATTTTGGTTACGGCATCGTAGGAGCACAGAAAACAAACAGCTTCCCAAAATATAGATATAGATGTAATGTTTTAATGAATTGGATATTATAACTGCATATTGTTGGTTCGTAGATGTATTGTTGGTCAGATTTTCAGGTCACACAGCTAGATTCATATTTATTTACCTTTAACTCTAATATAAACGTTGAGAAAATGAAGAGGGGGGAAAAGTCATCTTTCACACCTTGTAAGTGACAAAAGGCTTTTTTCCCCCTGAGATGCAACCAAGGGAATAAAAGGACTTCACTTTTCCCAGTTAATTCACCATTTTAAACCCATGCTAACTTTATTGAAACTTTCCCCTGCAAACTATTTTTGCAATGAAAACTCACCCTGTCAGTGTGCATATGAAAATAAAAGTGAACAGATGTCCCCCTCCCCCTCCAAACCCCTCCCTCCCTACAATTAAACCAACAATGATTTTACAGACCAGTGAGTTGCTCCAGCATGTGAGCGCGCATCTGTGTTTGTGTTTACGGGGCTAATCATTCATGTCTTCAAACTCCCCCACCCTCCACCCCCACTCTAACTTCAATACTTAACCATTGCCATCAGACAGTATCAAGTTCATCTCTCTCTCTCTCTCTCTCTCTCTCCCTCCCTCCCTCTCTCTCTCTCTCCTTGTGCTTTGCAGATGATGCCTCTAACCATCATGACAACAGTGAAGAGGGGAGGGGGAAGGTCTCTGTACCTGCCTACCTAAAACAAGTTTCTGTAAAGTAATGAATAGAGACAGCTTGGGGACCATCCACCTGCACCAGCCTGCCTTTTACTGCTTGAAAAGCAAAACCACAAGGGATTGGCAGAAGGTACTTGTCTGACAGGGCCAGGACAGGCTTCCTCCTCGGTGACAGCCCGGGCCTTGCCTCTTAAACCTGACCCGCCATAATTCCTTCACAATGCAACAGCAAGGCAGCTGACAGTAGCAGCTGCACCTCCTAAGCGAGATGGATGGAATTTTCATAACTAGTTCCCCAAGTTGCATTTTACCTTCAAGATAATTTATGAGCCGCTCCAGAGCATTGAAGAGACAATATGCTTGCCATAAAATTAACTGTAACAGTCTTGTAGGTTATAATTAACACTGGGAGGGTAGCACCAACTGGGTGAAACACATGGCATAATTGATAGTGAAACTGGAAATTAAGGGAAAGCTAACAATATCATTACCGTGCACGTCGCTTGAACAAAACCAATGCTTTCCAGGGGTTAACTGCAACCCCCAATGTACAAATTTCTGATGGGGAGTGGATGTATGTCCTGGGGAGGAGGAGGAGGCAGGTATGCTTGGCAGGTCCATAGCTGCACCTGGGCTGGTATATATGCCTTATGGCATATGCATGGAACACGGCAGCATCTAAACGTCTGGCGCCAAGCATACCACTGATGAATGGCAAAACCTCACCAAATCTTTCATTGTCCTTTTTATGCTAAGGTGGAACCGTTCTCCTCAGAAGCTTCCCTTGCTGCTAGGTGACACCTCCCCTGTATCCTGAGCAACAACTTTGGCTCACATTTTAACCCAGCTGAGGAGGGAACAGCCAGATTACCTCCAGAGCGGCTGGTCCATCCAGAGGTCCTGAATACCAAACCAAGCCCCGACATGACACTTGTGTCTGAGCCAGATCCTGGTGGCTGGGGGTTCCTTTAACCCCAAATCAGGACCTCCAAAGACATCATCTCTCCGCCGAGCCCTCTCTGCACCAGGGACCCAAAGTATTTTTATTGTCTGCCTACCTGCCATTGCCAGCAACAAGCCTAGAGAGAAGTAATGAAGAAGTATAGAGTGCCAGACTTCCAGGCACAGGACTGTCCCTTGAAGAGCTTGGGATGGAAATCTGGCCCAGTAGGGATAAAAGGCCTCACTGCAGATCCAGGCCTCATCTTAGCAGAACTCTCCAAGGTTCTGAAACTCTGACCTACCGTGGCCCACGGGCTGGTACTTGAGTTTAAAGAGAGGGCATTGTCTAGGGCTGCACATCATAGGATGCAACATTTTAGCTGCAACAGATCAAAGGGAAAACCTGGGCGTACAGCAGCATTTCAACTTCTTTCAATGTAGCAACCCAGCCTGGCTGTGAGTTAAAGATTTGCCACAGGTATAATCCCACTTTCCCACTCTGTTGTATAACTGTTGCCTTGAGAAAGACTAAAGAGTGATCATCATAGCATCTTGTTTATCAAAGGAGAAAAACAAACAGAAATACTGATGCCGCGGGATTGAAGATCAGAACCAACTTTTTATTTTAAAAAAACAACAACTGGAAAACCATCAAACTAATTATCCATTCTCTAACCAGTGATCAGAAGCTTATGGTTTCTCTCTATATTTGTCCCTGGACAAGATATTGGAAAACAATTTGATAAATGATGGAACAGTGTCACCTACAGGCAAGATAAGCAGTTAATAAACTGCCTCCATCTTCAGCCACTTCCCCAAGCTGACAGCTGAATTTAGACTTTATCTATAACCTGGAAAATACATGGCAAAGGAAATGACTAAGATACACCGGGGACACCCCTAGTATAAAATAAAATTACTACTCTTCATGTGTGGCAAATTGTCTTCTTAAGATAAACACACTGTACAGCTAGCGATTAATCCATTATGGGGCGGACAAATTGCTAACCTTTCCTCTCCAGGGCGTTTCTTCAAATCAACCTTGACCAGGATGGTAAAAAATCATTCTGATTAAAGGGCTAACACGGCAGCTAAAGACAAATTTGGGGGTGTCAAAAGTACACTTTTCTCTCCTTAACATCGAGCAGACGCCTACATAACTCATAAGCTTTGTGGAAATGTTATCCATGAATCTATCAGCCCTGTAACTAAAAATATCTACAGGCCAAGCTTATTATAAGTTGAAGAACAAAGTGCAGAAAAGATACCAAGACAAAACATCCAACTAGTGAATATTCAATAGCCATGAATACTTATTTACGTTATGAAAGGAGGTCTTCACTACACAATCATGTTTCCTTGGTGTGAGATAATATCTCCCCTTCAAGACCAGTTTAAGTTTAAAGGGCTCCCTGCATGCACATAGAATGTACATGAAGCTCTCATCTATCCTGGGATTTCAGGACAGCTCCCAACAGTAATGGGTATGCTCATTACAGAGAGTGGCTGTTTTAGCTCCATCTTTTGTAAATGTCTTATGCTTTCACAATACAGGTTACACAGGAAGTACTATTTCGAATTGGCAATGATAAGTACTAATTGACCTAAAGAAGACACACCCAGCAGTGCTACGTTGTGTGTGTTTACTCGGAAGTAAGTCCCAATGCGTTCAGTTGGACTTACTCCAAATGTGAGTGTGCCAAGGATTGCAGTCCTACTGTAATTGATGCCAAGAATATCTGGGCTCAGGCAAATGTTGGGCAGCATCATTGAGAAAGTGCGAATTACAAATGGAATAGCTAGCTAAACTTGGAGGAGGCCATTCTGAAACATCAGAACAGACCCATTAAAATTAATGAACCTAAGTTAATCATATCCATTAATTTCAGTGGGTCTACTCCAAATACAGTAGAACTTAGTTGGACAGAACCCATGGCTCTTACTAAGCTATAGGCCTGCTTATTCATTTGATCAATGTGCCAAATAAAAATAATCATATTTGTTTTTGCCAAGAAATGTAGACTGTTTACAGCAGCAGTAGCCAACGTGGTGCCCTTCAGATGTTGGACTTCAGCTCCCATCATCCTTGGCCATTAAGCATGTTGGCTGAGGCTGATGGCAGTTGGTGTTCATCAACATCTGGAGGGCACCAGGCTGGCTACGCTTGATCTACAGAATAGTCTTCAGTGACAGTCTGCAAATGTTAGGCATTAGCAATCTAGCAAAAAAAAAAAGTTTGGCAAGAGGGACTAATGATCTTCTGAAAAGTATTGCAAGATTTTTGTGTGAACAGAGAGGAAAGACAACTTTTTTGGGGGGAAATACATTGCTTGTTGTTACATAAATTTCATTGGGGTTTCTCCTTTTTTTTTTCCTGGACAGAGGACAAGGTGATAAAGATGAACAGGTAATGATGGAGTCTCATACAACATTAGTTGAGAATAAATCTCACTGGATTCAGCAGCATTTCTGAGACAACATCAGCTGCAAACCTCTTGGGTAAGTCTCCTATATGGAACAACTACCAGCAACAAAAGTACAGTACAGCAATAGAAATCAGCTTATATGGGATGATTTTGTAGTATGCAGAAGCTTGATCTTTTAAAGCAAAAAGGTACAAGCTGATCTTCATTGGGGTGTCACTGGCCTATCTTAGAATTTACACATATTTTGTTAATTATATATTTAATTAAGTAAAAAGCAAATTAAGAGGTGGTGGTGATGATTTGGAGGCACCCTTGTACCAACATCACTAGGGGCAATGCTTAAGTGGATTGACTTCTTTTTTTAAAAAAAAAGCGGTATATAAGTCTTACTGGATACATCAGCAAAAAATAAGTAAGGAGGGAAGAAACGTAGGATGGTTTAGAAGGAAGTAGAGAAAACAGGAAGTGCCATTACATCCACTGAAAAGAGTAGGGATGGTTTCAGGTCCTATCGAAAATAATTGAATGGTACCACGCCAGTGTGAGTACTGACCAGGGTAGGTGTGGGAGGAAGGGAAGTACAATAGCACTCGGGCTATTTATCTCCATCTATGTTTCTTCTTCCACCCATATCATCTGTACCTTCTCTTTCTCTCCAACCCTGTCCATTTTTTTCTTTTGTGTCATGTCTTTTGGATTGTAAGCCTGCAGGCAGGGACTGTCTTGATTTAACTGATTGCACGTAAGCCACGCTGGAAACCATTTGGGAGGTAGAAGTGCTCTAAATAAATAAATAAAGTTCATCAATAACTCCATTAAGGTGTTGGACTATGACCTGGGAGACCAGGTTCGAATCCCCACACAGCCATGAAGCTCACTGGGCCAGTCACTGCCTCTCAGCCTCAGAGGAAGGCAATGGTAAACCCCCTCTGAATACCGCTTACCATAAAAACTCTATTCGTAGGGTCGCCATAAGTCAGAATCGACTTGAAGGCAGTCCATTTCCATTCATTACTTCTCAGTTTGCTAGCTGTCATCAAGGTTGTGGGGTTTTTTTGGGGGGGGGGGAGGAGTGTGACTAACTTTAATTTTTCTAAAAAAAACTTTCCTCTGGCATGTGCTCTTTTAGCCTTCACCAACGGTCTAAGTAGTTTCTAGCATTTCCAAAGCAATAATAATATAAAATAAAATGAGAAGAACTGGAACAATATTAGGAGGCTGGGTACCACCAGGATTTTAAGGGGCATTTTTTTGAAAAGGTCCCCCCTCTATGTAATCATGGCTCTCCAGAAATTGCAAGGGGTTATAAAAAGGATCACCTTCCAATGTCACCTTGTGTCTCCACCTCCTCCCACCCTCCCTCCTACAGTTCCCATCTGATGCTGTAAATATTTTTTTTCAGGGGTCACCAAGTTCATTGCTTTAAAAGTAACATGTTAACAGAAACAGACGTTGCTCCATGCCAGTATACTTTGACAACCTAGCCTGCACCAGAGATTTCTCGGTCACTGCTTCAGTTTTTGAGAGCAAAAATTGTACATGTGTGTGTATGTGTGTATATATATTGTACGCGGTGTGCACACACGCACACACACAAACACCCCACAGGGAATTATCTGTGTGAAATTCTGAACAGAGCACTTTACTATCAGCTGGAAAACATCTTAATTTTTATTGTAATTGCTTTAAAAAAAAATCAGAAGCACCCTTAGGAAGGGCAGGATAGGGATCACACACTAAGATTCAGAGTCCACACATGGCCCCTAGCCCACCAACCCGCAAATATCTGTTAGCCAATTATGCCCTAAAGAAACCCCCTACCTTTTATATAAAGCTTTCTTTCTTTTCTGAACTCTTTCAACAAGCCTTTTAAGTTGAGATCTATCCCAGTCTGCATCTGTGTCAGAATTGTTTAATATATTTTTAATAATGTTTTTAACCCTTTTTAAGGTTGTTTTTTAAAATGTTTTTAATGCTTTTTGTTTTAATGTATTTTAAGATCTGTTTTTATGATGTTTTAAGGTGTTTTGGTGCTTTGTTTGCCGCCCTGGGCTCCTGCTGGGAGGAAGGGCGGGATACAAAATAAATAAATAAATAATAAATAAATAAATAAATATACTCATTACAAGAATACCCCGATTTACATACCTTCGTTTAACGGACTCTCACGATAACAGACATGCTCCATACGCCACCATACCCCGCTTAACATACGTGCGCTTCGCAATTACGGACACTTAATGTCATGACGCCGCTGCCATCTAGTGGTGATTGCAGTGCAGTACATGCATAGATAATTGCTTCACTTTAAGTACATTTTCACTTTACATACACGCTCCAGTCCCATTGCGTATGTTATTGCGGGGTATTCCTGTACCGCATGGGTGAGCTACGCCTCCCACTATCCCTGACAATTGGCCATGCTGACTAGGGCTGATGAGAACTGGAGTTGAACAATGAGAACCATATAAAAGAAACATTCCCAATATCATACTAGCCAACAAATCGACAAAGATTCAAGCCGAAAGACAAATGAAAATGGCACATTGCATGTAAAATGGTGGGAACAAATAAGAGTTATGAGCACCTTGCATGTGTTCAAAGGAACAAAGCCTATCTCTGACTCCCACAGCTTCCAAATGCTTCATAAGTGGCTTATCCTCTCGATTTATGAGGGATGCCAAGCTGGTCAGTTGATATCATTTATTGGATTCATTTCAGTATCCAAGTATTGGAGTTATCTTGACAGAGAGTAGTGTGGCTCAAAAGGGTAGCAACTCCCTTGCCAACAAAGGCTGGCCTAATATAAGATAACACCAAGTCTGACAACCCCTTATTCAACACAGTGCCATCTAACTATAATCAACTTGGCATTTGATTATCAAAAAGCATGTAAGTGATGCATGTAAGTTGATGCATGGGCAACAGAAGGGAAGGATAGCTTTTTTTTCTCTCATTGCATCAACATGAACAGCTCGGCTGTCTGTAGCAAAAAGACCTTGCATGAAAGCTTTTGCAGGCTGTGTTTTCACAGATGCTGGGAAAGGGCTCCTTGGCATGTCCCCACTCCTGTGTTAAGTAACACAGGAGCTTTAACATCTCAAGAGGGCTAATATAAGAATGTATGTAGAATATAAGAATGTAAGAGCCCTGCTGCATCAGGCCAGTGGCCTGTCTAGTCCAGCATCCTGTTCTCACAGTGGCCAACCAACATGAGCACTGTCCCCTCTTGCAGTTTCTCAGAGGTATACTGCCTCTAACTGTGTAGGCAGAACATAGTCACTGTGTCTAATAGCCATTGATAGCCTCATCCTCCACAAATTTGTCTAAACCTCTGTTAAAGCTATCCAAGTTGGTGGCCAACCACTGCCTCTGGTGGGAGCAAGTTCTACAGTCTGCCTATGCCAGCCTTTCCCAACCGGTGTGCCACCAGATGTTGTTGGACCACAACTCCCATCAGCCTCAGCCAGCATTGCCAATGGCTGAGGCTGATGGGAGTTGTGGTCCAACAACATCTGGAGGCACATCGGTTGAGAAAGGCTGGCCTATGCACTGTGTGAAGAAGTCTTTTCTTTTGTCTGTCCTGAAACTTCCAACATTCAGCTTCATTGGATGTCTACGTGCTATGAGAGAGGGAGAAAAATGTTTCTCTACCCACTCATAAAAGGAAAAAGGAAACACAAGTCCAGGGATTGCATGAGGCACAGACAATGTTCCAATGTTGCATAGCTCTGATTTACTAGCTTGAGTTGCTCTGAGCCCATATAAACTTCATCCCACTTTAAAGTTGCACTTATTACAAAACCCAACAATAGCAGTAACAGCAGCACCTGCTCTGAACTCCACCAAGATAATGGGATCATTTCTTGGAAAGGCAAAAAGCAATTCCATCTCTGGGATCGTTTAAGTTCTAAATATCTATTTTTATACAAAGTTTCGACACGGTGCCAAGCGTGTGAACAGGTTTTATGGAGATAGCTGGTTATGAGACACCAAAGGATGTTCTGGGAAAGGGGCAGAAGAAAAGCATAGCTGAATGGCGTGGGAATCAGAATACTCAACAAACAGATTAAAAATAAATCTAGGAGGTTTCTTCTTCCCCAAGCAGCCACTCCTTATTCCCAGTTCCAACATCAATTCAGTAGTTGAAAAAGGACAGGAATCGAGCAACAGGCGCGCTTTTTCCTCCCACGCTACCCTCTGGCAGGCACCATTGTTTTTAACAGGCACGATGACAGCTGATACTAATGCCACTTTGTGGTTCAGCTGTCAGATGATGGAGCTAACACTCTGTCTCCACAGATTATAAATTTGTCAGCCCTGTGATGTACCGGGTTTCCACTATCCTACGTAGCTGGGAAGTCCAACCATTTCAATTCTCCTGCACTTGGAGAGTCCCAATGATAAGGAAAAGGCAAGGGGATGCCACCAAGCTACCAGAAAGCCAAGCCATCTCTAAGTATCCTATTTTTAAAAATCACCCAATTAGCAAACCAATATTAGATTGTGTTCAATTCTACAAGTGATGATGAGCTTAACATTTTAACATATAAAATTTGCTAAGCCATGATTTAACAAGCAATACATTAACCATGGGTTGTACCACAGACAAACAAACAAACCATGGTTTGTTTTCCAGCTGCTCTTGTCTCATGCCTTTGGAATTCGGTGAGTACCTGTAGTGGGGTGGCTAAACAAACCATGGTGAAGCAAAGATGCAGGGTTCACACATAACACCAAGCCACAGTTAAAACAAACTAAAGTTCATAAGCCAACAACAATGGTTTGTTGGCAGTAAATAAATCATAGTTAAGCCACTAGAAAGGGTTTGCACATAACACTAAGCCACAGAATAACAAACCATAGTTTATTAAAACATTTAGTCATGGTTTAATAAACCATTGTTAAATAAACCATAGCATAGTGTTATGTGCAAATCAGGCCACTGGCTGTATTTGTATGTTATGCTGAGCCATGGCTTACATGGATGAGCCGCAACAAATATGAGAAGATCGTTGTGCTACCCTCTCCTCTTTTACTTCTCCTGTCTGCCCAGGATGATGTCTTCTGCAGAGATTAGATTTAAAAAGTTGGTTTGTTGTGTTGTATGGACGAGGAATACTGGTGTACAACAAACTTTGCAAAGTTTCTAAACAAGCCACTTTCAAGCCATGGATCAGAGCATGGATTTGGACCAGAGATCACATTTCAAATTTTGAGAGAGTGCTGTGGGCACCATTCACAAAATGGCTATCATGGGGCATGGTATAACAGAAAATGGCTGTCAAGAGGGTGTGGCATAACACAGAATTAGAGAGTAGTCATGGTGAAGATCTCCCCATAATTGTATTTCCATACTAGAAAAGGCTTGACCTGTTGAATTTTTGCTTGCCATACAGATGTAAAACGGACAACAACCCTTCCCCCCATGACAACCCTAAACCAAAGCTTGGGCTGCCATCCTATGCCCACTTACCCAGACATAAGCCCCATTAAACACAAAGATGTCTTTTTTGAGTATACATGTATACCATTGTATTATACATTAACTATATAATGGATTCTTAATAAGGTCCCCGGTTTTAAGCTCCTGCAAAGCAGGAGACAGGCCTAAGCCTCGTTGCAAAGTTTTCCCATTTGCCTTTTGGGGAGAAGATTCTTTAATATTCACCCACACTTATTGTGTAGTAGTATTTGCAGAAAATAACCGCACTACCTGATCTCAGGCGAACCCAGCACAGAAAAGATGCATCTGGGTTGCTAGGGGGAAAGAAAGGACAAACTATGCAGATTCCAAGGACGAGGGGAAAAAAAGGCAGAAGTAGTGAACTAAAAGGGAGAGTAAAACAGCAACTCTTTAGGACCCCAGGGATTCCTATTGCCTGCTTTTCAAACAACTCAGTTAACAATCACAGTTCTAACTTTACTCATTGCCTAACAGCATAGATCACTTAGAAGAGTACTTGCACCCTTTGCTTCATAACTTTTTTTCTAGGAGGGCTAGAGTCTTACTTTTTTTTTAACGAAAGCTCAGATTCTGGACTTTCTGCTGGGGGCACCACTGAAGGTCTTCACAAATACTATGGTGGTCACAGGCTGGTTGGCGACCCCCATTAAGATTGTCTCTGAAAGGTATACAGGAATAAGGAATGGCAAGCTTCTCTATATAGGAAGTCCTACGGAACTGAAACAGTTCTTCTGGTTTTGCTATTTGTGAAAAGAGCAAAGATACTAAAACACAAGTACCAAATATCTTACCAGCGTCCTCGCTGGCTACTGAGATTTCAGCCTGCACTGCTGAATTTTCAAGCCCATCTTCACATCCCTAAGGGCTAGAAACTTCACTATTCTAGAACAGAAGCTGCAATTCTCACAAAGTTGAATTCAACAACTGCTATCACATGTGGCTGTTGTTTCATACCTTTCCATGAAATCATGACATCCTCCATAGTACGTGTCACATACATTCAGTATGTCACACCCTTGGGGTGGACTCCACAAATTTAGAGGATGGATCTAGGTACTATGTTAGCAGGGGAGATCCCCTTGGTTTCACCACCACTGGGTACTGCCTGGTTAGCAGTAACAGAGCCTTCTTAGTGGTCGTCCTGTTTGTGGAATGCCCTCCCTAGTGAGGTCTGTCAGTCTCCCTCACTACTCACTTTTGGGAGAAATTTAAAAACATTACTGTTTACCCAGGGATTTGATGGCAGAAAATCCTGTCCCTGGAAGCCCTGAAATTATTAGTTTGATAGTAGGTGATTGGTTTTAGGAGTTTTTAACTGTTTTTAAAAGGCTGTTTTTAACTGTTTTAACTGTATCATTTTATTATTGATATGTTTGTCACCCTGGGCTCCTATGGAAGAAGCTGTGGGATATAAATTTAAATAAATATATAAATACTCTGAAGAGAAGGTGGAGTGAGGGTGCAAGTTGTCATCAGCACCCAGCGCAGCACATGTGGAACACCATCATGTCACCACCCCCTCTGTGGCCCCAGGAGGTTGTGCTACCCTCAACTTCATCATCTGAGGAATCCAGCCCAGAAGCTGCAACACAGCCACAATCCCCCTCCGCCACTGGGGTCAAGTCTTCCTCACCCTTTAATTACAGGAGGCTTTCCCCAGTGAAGGCAGAGCCAGACCTGTCTGAGGTTCAGCTTACACCTGAACTGCAAGAGGCCCAACTCAGGCTTCAAAGACCATCCAGCAGGGACTACCACCTGGTGGCACCCAGCCTCTACAGCAAGGGTGGCTAACCTAGTGTCCTTCATCTGTTCCTGGCCTACAACTGGTCATGCTGGCTGAGGCTGCTGGGAGCTGTAGCCCATCAACATCTGGAGGGCCCCACGTTGGCCATCCCTGCTCTACAACCATTGCTGTGGTGTCAGAATAGGGTAGGATGAAAACTCTGGAGAGCAAAAGGGATCTGATTTATCAGGGCACACATCTCAAATGTCGAGTTTTGCACTAAAGCACGCAGCCAAAACCGCAGGACCTGTATAAACCCCTTAAATATACACACTTCCAGTCTTATTTTTTTTCCCCCACCTCTGGCTGCTTTCTCTCTGATCTACTTGACCTACATTTCTCAAAGTTGCATTGTTCATAATATGTCTTCTCTAATGCACAACCTAAGGTAATTAGAGTCATCTGTATTTAACTTCCAGAGAAAGGGGGAAAGAAGGGAGAGGGGAGAAATCTATTATCTAATCTAGCTGATCCCCTGATGGCCTGCTGAAAGTAAAATACTATAACCTATTGCCTGGCCTTTGACAAGCGCTAATTATTTCCTGTGGAAGCACATTTTTCTTGTGTAATTCCAAAGTACACAATAGGCTGATCTCTGAAACGCAGGGCTGCTCTGCCAGAGCTACGGCTGATGTTTTATAACTTTCACCACCGTGGGCCCGCTCCATGGCTACTATCGCCAGCGCTTTGCTCCAGACATCTCTCTGAGCCTTTGAAGAGGTAAAAAGTGTGTGGAGATGGCAACAGTCTGTTTGGGTGGATCATATGGATGGGGCTCTTTAAGATAGGTCACCGTGATGGGAAATGTCAAATAGAGTCAGCAGAGGGGGGAAACGATTACAGTTATTTAATACTCTGGAGGCACCGTCTTTTCTAAGGCTTTCAAGACACCATGCTCTTGAAATTTTCTTTCAGGTGTTTAGTTTTAATGAGGCCTGCGTTTTGTCTGCTGCTAACTCTCCCCCTCCCCACCTCATTCCTCCCCTTCCCCATCCTACCCCGATGCCTGCAAAGTACTTAACATTTTTTTTTTGTTCTAGGAGCTAAATCATGTCTGTTGGCTCCGGCTTCTGAGTAAATTGCTAGCCGTAAAGAAAAAGCCAGAAAATGGTGTAACTAGATTCTTTCCAAGAGGGAGTCCATGTGCCCCCTCCCCCTTATCACCCCCCCCATTCTGCTCCTCTTGGTGATTATTTGCTCTGCTAAATTGTTCCACTCATTGAGTTATATTTGTTATGCTTTCGTGACTTTTCTGTATTTATTATTTACATTTCTAACCCACAGTCTAAATAGAGGACGTTTGGGAGATATTTGCTACCGGGCACAGAGCCTCTGGAATCGCGAGGGCTGAATATCTACAGCCCCAAATCTGATGGGTACAGCCAGCGTGCAGAAAGAGGCTTCCTGAGAGGAATCCAATTAACAGTTTGCAGAAACCAACATCTAGGAGGATGTCCCCACAAAGGGAACATTTGCCACTGATCTGAAACACCAGACTTGGCAGCTTCAATTCAAAGTGCTGTTTTTGATATATAAAGCCCTATATGGCTCAAGACCCCAATACCTTTCAGAGGGTTTTTCTTATTATGAGCCTATCCACTCTTAGATCTAAGGCTGTCCTCCAAGCACCCCTCTCCAAGGGAGGTTTAGAGGGCAGTGACGAGGGAGACGGCGTTTTCAGCTGTGGCTCCCAGTTTGTGGAATGCTCTTCCCAGTGAGGTCAGCCTGGCAACATCAGTAACATCCCAGACATTTGACAGATTACAGTGATTTGTTGGATGATACATTGTGCTGCTAAAGATTTTTGCTCCTCTTTTACCAGGTCTGTTCTATGGATTCTTCTAAGATTTTTATTGTAATAAATTAAAAAAAAATCTTTCTTCCTTTTTTGATTTTATGGGATGCCTTATGTTTTTAAAGCTTTGTAGTCGCTTAGGGACTTTTTTGTTTTACATAGCAAGTGACTAATAAATTGAACAAATAAAGATAATGTAGAACAAGTAGTGTAAGACACCTTGGGAGGATTTAGATCCTGAAAGGCAGGATATTAATACTTTTAATAAGTGAGTGTAATAAATAAATAAATAAATAAGTGTGGAACAGTCAGGGCTAAGACAAGAATATCTCCTTGCGAACCATAACAGTAAAGAGGGCCAGTACAAAGCATGTTACATTGCACAGAAGGGAAAATGTATGACCACAAAAACTGATAAAGATCATGAACGGACTTGCAAACTATAACACCTGCAGCATTCAAGATATGTCGAATTTGGCTATATTTATTTATTTTATTTATTACATTTATATCCCTCCTTTCCTTCAAGGAGCTGAAGGTGGTGTACGTGGTTCTCCCTTTAAGCCAATGTCCCCCAGATGATCAGGGGACTGGAAACAAAGCCCTATAGGGAGAGACTGAAATAACTGGCCCTGTTTAGCCTTGGCAAGACTGAGGGGAGATATGATAGCACTCTTCAAGTACTTGAAAGGTTGCCACACAGAGGACAGCCAGGATATCTTCTCGGTCGTCCCAGAGTATAGGGCACGGAATAATGGGCTCAAGTTACAGGAAGCCAGATTTCAAGTGAACGTCAGGAAAAACTGATGTACAACAATGGAACCAATGACCTAGAGAGGTGGTGGGTTCTCCAACACTGGAGGCAAGAGGTATCTGGACAGCCACCTCTAGTGTATGCTTTAAGTTGGATTCCTGCACTTAGCGGGGGATTAGATTCAATAGCCTTATAGGCCCTTCCAACTCTACAATTTTATGATTCTATATTCTACAGGGTATGTTCCTAGTCATCTGAAGTTCAGCATAACAACAACTGTTGATGTGTGTGCGTTGTTGCGTGAAACAGCATACGTTACATTGGAGTTAAGTTGAGCAAGAAACATCACAGAGGCATTAGATCAGGTTAAGAGTCTTTACTACAAGACATTATGGCTTAAGGCTTTAAGATTACATGTAGAGTTGCTCCCCCTCCTAGGAGAGAAGTTCTCAGTTCAAAGACATGACACAGAAGACTCAGCTCAACACAGATAGCTGCTAGAACTCTCCCAGTCTATCTTGATGCTACCATGGCAACGGCCTTGGCTGTCCGTTCCCAGACTGGGCAAAGACATAACTCCTTCTAGCTACAGATTTCCAGACTTGCAGACTTGATGGAAAAATAAACTCAGTGACAGTACAGTTCAATGGTCAACAATTCCCCCCTTTTCCCATCATGTCTGTAATTCATGACAACAATAACAATAATACATTTCTACAATACATCTTGCAATACAGTTTACATTTCAGTACAGTTCAGAACATCTCTGTACATTTAGCTAACACTTTATTCAATCAAACTTTGGCTGAACACAAGTCAGATATAACGTTTCAGGATCCATTTCAACCTGTTTGTGCATTCCAGGACTGGTCACCACCCCCACTGTGAATCCTGCAGGCGGTTTCCCTATGTTTGATCTTGTAGAACGTCTTAAAGGCACTAGGGCTTCTGCTCTCTCTGCCCCCCCATTTGTGCTTGTGCTTGGCACAGCGTGCCCAGGATCTTCCATTTCCACAACCTTGCGTTTCTTTGATCTTTGTTTCCCACAAATGAGCTCATTTAACGCATCTCTGAGTGGAATATGTGTGCGCTCCACCTTTATGTCTAGATTTGGCTTAAATGTTTGTGCTTGTGTGTCATCCGACCCTGTAAGAAAGACTGTTTCCCTTTGATCCCAAGGCTTTTCTGAGACTTTGATGCTTCTGCTCAGAACTAATTGCTGTGTTTCTGGCAACCAAATTCTGAAATATGCATTCTGAAATCCCAAAACAAACCCTTGAAGTGCTCTGGGTGCAAGTTTGCCTCTCCTTTTTCCCTGTGAAATGTGGACCCAGCAACGTGCAACGAATTTTTGAATGTGTTGTATTTTCGTCTTTCTGCCAGTGATTTTCTCATAAGGAGACATTCCAAGTGCACTGTGTAATACCTTGTTGTGAATGTAATTCGCATAAAGAATTGCTTCTCCCCAGAAGGAGTTCCCTAAATTGCAATCCATTAGCATGGCTCTCATTGCTTCCTGAAGCACCCTGTTTTTTCTCTCTGCAGTTCCGTTGGAAAACGGGCTGTAAGGAGCAGTGAAATTCTGGTTTATTCCCTTACTCTCGAGGAAGTCACCCAATGCTTTGCTCGTGAATTCCCCTCCCTGGTCTGAGTGTATCGCTTTCACAGTGACGCCATGTTGAGTTTCGATTCTCTTAATGAACAGCTTCAGCTTCTGCTCTGCTTCACTTTTCTGCTTAAGCAAATAAACATGAGTGTATCTCGTAAAATCATCGACCACTACCATAAAAAATCTCGCACCTCCTCGTGAAGAGTTTATTGGCCCTGATAAATCAACATGAACTAGCTGGTAGGGAGCTGTTGTGGTTCTTTCAGCCTCCCGGTTAATTGGTGCAATAGTCATTTTAGCTTTATGACAAGAAT
This sequence comes from Rhineura floridana, assembly GCF_030035675.1. Classification (NCBI taxonomy): domain Eukaryota; kingdom Metazoa; phylum Chordata; class Lepidosauria; order Squamata; family Rhineuridae; genus Rhineura; species Rhineura floridana. The sequence continues at coordinate 31,555,011 of NC_084492.1, read as the reverse complement.
CACAATCCATTAACTGTCCACAGGCCTTCAACTTCATGTTTTCACTATGCATTGGGGTTTTCTTAATCGTGTCAAAATTTGCATGCCCCAGCCTTTGATGCCATTCATGGATGCAGCCCTGATGTACCTGTGGCTCAACATTTAACACAGCACACCCTGCTTGACTGCTCTTTATTACAAACTGTGAATCATTAAGGCTTCCCTGCAAACACACTTGATCTCCCCTCATTACAAAACATTGGTCTTTGTGAAACAAGACTGAAAAATCACAACTCACCAGTTTTCTCACAGACAATATGTTATGATGCAGATATGGTACAAACAAACAATCTGACAGTATTCCAAGCTTATCAAATCTCACCAGTCCTCGGGCTTCCACATTCTTCTGTGATCCATCCGCAAGTAAAACAAAGTCCTGCTCATCTGTAGACGTGTAAAACAAACTCCTGTCTTTGATTAATATATGGCTTGCACCACTGTCAAGAAGCCAGTTAACAGGTCCTAAAGTTTGTGGCTTCTGTTTACAAACAAAGTTCACACTTCCCTGCTTCAAGCCTCCTTCCCTGGAGTTACGCTTGACTGCACAGTCTCTTTGAAGATGCCCACGAGCCCCACAGGCATAACAAGATTTCAGCCGCTGCTGCTCCCGCTTGTTTTCCTGTCTGTAGCTGCTTTCTTCTTTCAGCTTGGCTCTTTGCTTTTCCTCAGCACTTTTCGCCTCTTGTCTCCGCTGCCATTCCTGGGACAGTTTTTCCTCAATAAACGCAACGTTCAGACCTCCGTCAGGCATGGCTTCGAAAGCCATGACCATATTATTCCAAGTCCCATCGAGTGAAGCCAGGATCAGATAGGTCTTCTGAAGGTCAGAGTGTTCCATGCCTCGATCCTGCAACTCAGCAAATAGGCGCCTGAATTCCATGAGATGCTCACTCATTTCGCACTCACCCGTGAAGCGCATCTGGTACAGCTTCCTTGCCAAACACAATTTAGATCCCGCAGTCTGTTGCACATGTAGGGCCTCCAACACGTCCCACATCTGTTTGGCGTTTGTAACATCTCTCACATGTAACAGTTGAGAGTCTGATAGAGCCAGAAGTATAAAAGCTTGCGCCTTCTGATCTCTACGCATCCAGGCCGCGGTCAGTACCGCCGGAGGGGGTCCATCTATAATGTCCCATAAATCCTCTTTTATCAGCAAAGCCCGCATCCTGGGCTTCCAGCTGGCATAATTCTTTTCCGTCAATCTTTCCATTGGCAAGCCTCCCCCAGACAGGTTTACAGCCATGTTGCTCACCTCTGTCTGGTACAATCGATCAAACTGTCCTCTGGAACTCCGTCTGCCGTTCAGACCAGCCACTTACTCCTGAGTAACGCGCTGTGGATCTGGGCCCATAACCCTGTTGATGTGTGTGCGTTGTTGCGTGAAACAGCATACGTTATATTGGAGTTAAGTTGAGCAAGAAACATCACAGAGGCATTAGATCAGGTTAAGAGTCTTTACTACAAGACATTATGGCTTAAGGCTTTAAGATTACATGTAGAGTTGCTCCCCCTCCTAGGAGAGAAGTTCTCAGTTCAAAGACATGACACAGAAGACTCAGCTCAACACAGATAGCTGCTAGAACTCTCCCAGTCTATCTTGATGCTACCATGGCAACGGCCTTGGCTGTCCGTTCCCAGACTGGGCAAAGACATAACTCCTTCTAGCTACAGATTTCCAGACTTGCAGACTTGATGGAAAAATAAACTCAGTGACAGTACAGTTCAATGGTCAACAACAACAACAACAGAGACTTACGGATGTATAGTCATATTATCAGTATATTTTTATATGTCATTTCCCACATATTGTGCTCAACTCTGTGTATGTCATAGCCTCCCAGCCATATATGGTTGTCCAAAACTGTTAAAACTCCAGTTTTTTTTCACACTCAGAGAAAGTATACACAAATATGTTCTGCAGACAACCATTAATTTTGCAGATGCAAAGGAAGAGGGATGACTGCCAAATATTTGGCCTTTCTTTTTATAAAACTGAAAAACATATTAACATTTAAGAAAACATAATTTTAAATGCATCAGGCAATCTAAACTAAAGTCCTGGCTGACAACATCCCTGCAGGGTACCATTAGCCCCCTTTCTTACCGCCACAACATGAATTGCTATGAAGCTACAGTCAAGTCAGAAACATGCCGAGTTAAGAACATAAGAACATAAGAAGAGCCTGCTGGATCAGGCCAGTGGCCCATCTAGTCCAGCATCCTGTTCTCACAGTGGCCAACCAGGGGCCTGGGGGAAGCCCACAAGCAGGACCCGAGTGCAAGAACACTCTCCCCTCCTGAGGCTTCCGGCAACTGGTTTTCAGAAGCATGCTGCCTCTGACTAGGGTGGCAGAGCACAGCCATCATGGCTAGTAGCCATTGATAGCCCTGTCCTCCATGAATTTGTCTAATCTTCTTTTAAAGCCGTCCAAGCTGGTGGCCATTACTGCATCTTGTGGGAGCAAATTCCATAGTTTAACTATGCGCTGAGTAAAGAAGTACTTCCTTTTGTCTGTCCTGAATCTTCCAACATTCAGCTTCTTTGAATGTCCACGAGTTCTAGTATTATGAGAGAGGGAGAAGAACTTTTCTCTATCCACTTTCTCAATGCCATGCATAATTTTATACACTTCTATCATGTCTCCTCTGACCCGCCTTTTCTCTAAACTAAAAAGCCCCAAATGCTGCAACCTTTCCTCGTAAGGGAGTCGCTCCATCCCCTTGATCATTCTGGTTGCCCTCTTCTGAACCTTTTCCAACTCTAGAATATCCTTTTTGAGATGAGGCGACCAGAACTGTACACAGTATTCCAAATGCGGCCGCACCATAGATTTATACAACGGCATGATGATATCGGCTGTTTTATTTTCAATACCTTTCCTAATTATCGCTAGCATGGAATTTGCCTTTTTCACAGCTGCCGCACACTGGGTCGACATTTTCATCGTGCTGTCCACTACAACCCCGAGGTCTCTCTCCTGGTCAGTCACCGCCAGTTCAGACCCCATGAGCGTATATGTGAAATTCAGATTTTTTGCTCCAATATGCATAATTTTACACTTGTTTATATTGAATTGCATTTGCCATTTTTCTGCCCATTCACTCAGTTTGGAGAGGTCGTTTTGGAGCTCTTCGCAATCCCTTTTTGTTTTAACAACCCTGAACAATTTAGTGTCATCAGCAAACTTGGCCACTTCACTGCTCACTCCTAATTCTAGGTCATTAATGAACAAGTTGAAAAGTACAGGTCCCAATACCGATCCTTGAGGGACTCCACTTTCTACAGCCCTCCATTGGGAGAACTGTCCGTTGATTCCTACTCTCTGCTTTCTGCTTCTTAACCAATTTCTTATCCACAAGAGGACCTCTCCTCTTATTCCATGACTGCTAAGCTTCCTCAGAAGCCTTTGGTGAGGTACCTTGTCAAACGCTTTTTGAAAGTCTAAGTACACTATGTCCACTGGATCACCTCTATCTATATGCTTGTTGACACTCTCAAAGAATTCTAATAGGTTACTGAGACAGGACTTTCCCTTGCAGAAGCCATGCTGGCTCTGCTTCAGCAAGGCTTGTTCTTCTATGTGCTTAGTTAATCTAGCTTTAATAATACTTTCTACCAGTTTTCCAGGGACAGAAGTTAAGCTAACTGGCCTGTAATTTCCGGGATCCCCTCTGGATCCCTTTTTGAAGATTGGTGTTACATTTGCCACTTTCCAGTCCTCAGGCACGGAGGAGGACCCGAGGGACAAGTTACATATTTTAGTTAGCAGATCAGCAATTTCACCTTTGAGTTCTTTGAGAACTCTCGGGTGGATGCCATCCGGGCCCGGTGATTTGTCAGTTTTTATATTGTCCATTAAGCTTAGAACTTCCTCTCTCGTTACCACTATTTGTCTCAGTTCCTCAGAATCCCTTCCTGCAAATGTTAGTTCAGGTTCAGGGATCTGCCCTATATCTTCCACTGTGAAGACAGATGCAAAGAATTCATTTAGCTTCTCTGCAATCTCCTTATCGTTCTTTAGGACACCTTTGACTCCCTTATCATCCAAGGGTCCAATTGTCTCCCTAGATGGTCTCCTGCTTTGAATGTATTTATAGAATTTTTTGTTGTTGGTTTTTATGTTCTTAGCAATGTGCTCCTCAAATTCTTTTTTAGCATCCCTTATTGTCTTCTTGCATTTCTTTTGCCAGAGTTTGTGTTCTTTTTTATTTTCTTCATTCGGACAAGACTTCCATTTTTTGAAGGAAGACTTTTTGCCTCTAAGAGCTTCCTTGACTTTGCTCGTTAACCATGCTGGCATCTTCTTGGCCCTGGCAGTACCTTTTCTGATCTGCGGTATGCACTCCAGTTGAGCTTCTAATATAGTGTTTTTAAACAACTTCCAAGCATTTTCGAGTGATGTGACCCTCTGGACTTTGTTTATCAGCTTTCTTTTTACCAATCCCCTCATTTTTGTGAAGTTTCCTCTTTTGAAGTCAAATGTGACCGTGTTGGATTTTCTTGGCAATTGGCCAGTTACATGTATGTTTAATTTAATAGCACTGTGGTCACTGCTCCCAATCGGTTCAACAACACTTACATCTTGCACCAGGTCCCAGTCCCCACTGAGGATTAAGTCCAGGGTTGCCGTCCCTCTGGTCGGTTCCATGGCCAACTGGTCTAGGGAATAGTCATTTAGAATATCTAGAAACTTTGCTTCTTTGTCATGACTGGAACACATATGCAGCCAGTCTATGTCCGGGTAGTTGAAGTCACCCATTACTACCACATTTCCTAGTTTGGATGCTTCCTCAATTTCATATCTCATCTCAAGGTCTCCCTGAGCATTTTGATCAGGGGGACGATAGATCGTTCTCAGTATTAAGTCCCTCCTGGGGCATGGTATCACCACCCACAACGATTCTGTGGAGGCGTCTGCCTCTTTTGGGGTTTCGAGCTTGCTGGATTCAATGCCTTCTTTCACGTATAGAGCGACTCCGCCACCAATACGTCCTTCCCTGTCCTTCCGATATAGTTTATATCCAGGGATAACCGTATCCCACTGGTTTTCTCCATTCCACCAGGTCTCCGTTATGCTCACTATATCAATGCTCTCCTCTAAGACCAAGCACTCCAGTTCTCCCATCTTGGTTCGCAGGCTCCTAGCATTAGCGTACAGGCACTTGTAAGCAGTGTCTCTCTTCAAGTGTCTTTGGCACTTGTGGTTAGGCCTGTGGTAATTTTGCTCTTCTGAATTTATATCCTGTGCCCCTGCTCTCACAATGCCTACTTCTAGGCCTACCCCTTTTAAAATTTCATCATTTCTTTGGTTTTTATGCCAGGGGGGAGGTTTATTCCGAACCGGACCTTTCTCAGCTCCTGTCGGGTTTTCCCCCTCAGTCAGTTTAAAAGCTGCTCTGCCACCTTTTTAATTTTAAGTGCCAACAGTCTGGTTCCATTCTGGTTCAAGTGGAGCCCGTCCCTTTTGTACAGGCCCGGCTTGTCCCAAAATGTTCCCCAGTGCCTAACAAATCCAAACCCTTCCACCCGACACCATCGTCTCATCCACGCATTGAGACTGCGAAGCTGGGCCTGTCTGGCTGGTCCTGCGCGTGGAACTGGTAGCATTTCAGAGAAAGCCACCTTGGAGGTCCTGGCTTTCAACATCCTACCTAGCAACCTAAATTTTGCTTCCAGGACCTCACGGCTGCATTTCCCCATGTCGTTGGTGCCAACATGCACCACGACCACTGACTCCTTCCCAGCACTGTCTACCAAACTATCTAAACGATCTAAACGACGGGCGATATCCGCAACCTTCGCACCAGGCAGGCAAAACACCTTGCGGTCTACACGCCCATCACACACCCCACTGTCTATGTTCCTAATGATCGAATCACCCACTACAAGGATCCCTCCACCCCCTGGAGATATATCCTCGGCACGAGAGGATAGCTGCTCATCCCCCAAGGAATGGGTCCCTTCTAAGGGATCGTTTCCCTCTTCCTCAGCTGGATGCTCTCCTTCCCCGAGACCATCGTTCTCCATGATAGCAGGAGAGCTATCATCGTTGGAGTGGGACACAGCTATAACGTCCCTGAAGGCCTCCTCCACACACCTCTCTGCCTCTCTCAGCTTTTCCAGGTCCGCCACCTTGGCCTCAAGGAAATGAAGTCGTTCCCGGAGAGCCAGGAGCTCATTGCACCGAGAGCATACCCACGACTTCTGTCCAACAGGCAGATAGTCGTACATGCTGCAGGCGGTGCAAAACACTGGAAAGCCCCCACACCCCTGCTGGCTTCTTACCTGCATAGTTTTGTTTAAGGTTTATTACGTCAATGGGTTGGAGACTGCAGTTTAGTTGAGGTCAGGGAACAGATGGGCAGAGTGTGGGGCCCTGGCCTCTTCGCCCTGCTGCCGAACTCGCTCTGCTGCTTAACTCGCCTTGACGCTTGGTCAGCTGGGGCTCCCTCTAGCTCGTGGAGCCCCACGGGTGTGTGAAAAGTGACTGTAGCTCTTCAAAGTGGAGCAAGGAGGGCTGACCCATAACTGAATATACAACATCCCTGAACTTAGAAAGCTAGACATCAAGGAGAAGAGTTCTAGCCTTGCCTTTGCTTGTATATTTCTGCATGCTAGAAATTCTTCCATCCACCCTTTCTAGCGACCAAAGAGCATTCCATCATGTGATGTGGGACAGGCCAAAGTGTGAACGAGCCCAGATCATATCATTATTTGGCAGCTTTAATACCTACAGATATGTAACTGAAACAGCAGTGTGATGATGCTGGTTGCAATCACCTTGTTTTAACAAGAAACCTTATGCGACATGCTGTAATATAGTGGCAAATTCAGAAGTGCAGTCTCTCCATGATAGTCACACCATGCACCCTCACAGCCACGCCCCCCTTTTCCACTTTCCCTCATGTCCCTTGCTCTCCATGTTGTATGAGTCCACATTCCACTACAACAGACATCTCTAGGAGCCACTCAGCATGAAAAGGGAAGCTGCATATTAGCTACTGAGAAGGGTCTTCTCAGTGGCCAGCTCACCTCCTTTCACTCTTATTGGATCCAATCAGAGCAAAAGGACAAGGAGTCTTCTCAGTGGCTAACACACTGCCCTTTCATGATGATTAGCTCATACATAGGGACCTGGCTGGGATCCTGCTCCTCCAAAAAGAAAGGGGTCTGTGCCCCCCGCAACCCCAGACAGCTACACCTCTGTCCACATGCAATGTTTGTGTACATATAAATGTGTGCATACTTAAAGATGGCCCCATTATGCTTTCCTTTGCCATCACATTCTCACCTTGCAAGCCATTCCTGGCGTAGCTCCTGACGCTGCACAAGAAGGGGCAAGAGGCCGCCAATTCTTCCGCTTCTTTGTTCCTCTACCTGCTCTCCTTTTCTGACTTTGCAGAGCAGTAAACTTGTCTTGGTGAGCGGTAGAGAGGGGGGTGGGATGGAACAGGAGGGGAAAAAATGTCGCAAACTTGACAATCCAAATATAGGAAACAAAGCATAGAATTAATTAAAAAGCCCATAAGCAAATAGAGACAGTAAATCAATGGCCCCCTCTTTTTTATTATTATTTCGGTTCCCCAGCTTCCAAATCAATACAGTAAATGATGGTCAAAAATGGCCACCATCTATCTGGTTTTTAATCAAAGTACATGGAATGTAAGGTAAACCCTTAAAGCATCGTTGCCCTAAGTAATACAACAGACTGAGCATTCTAGGTCTAATTTTCACATTTTCGCCAGACAGAATTGCTTTTCTTTTTCCTTGTGTGGGTGAATTATTATTAGAAAGCATGCACACGACTTGCTTCCCTCACCACTCTAATGATTATGAAAGGGATGCTTTGGGTTTTCTTGAATAGTTTCTGATACAAACTGCGGCTATCTATAATGCAGCTTTGTACAGACATTTTCTACTTCTTATTTTTTGCTACTTCTTATTCTTTCCCTTCCCCGGCCAATAAAACAATTCATTCAATAAAATAATTTTGGCATTGAGAAAACACTGGATGTTGAAAGTATATACACCTGGTTGGCCACTGTGAGAACAGGATGCTGGACTAGATGGGCCACTGGCCTGATCCAGCAGGCTCTTCTTATGTTCTTATGTTCTTATAGGCATATCCCTTTCAGTCAAATATGCAGCTATCTAATACTCAATGAGAGTGTGTCATTTAAACCACTCTTACAGCCCTATCCTATGATTTTATTCAATTCAGAAGTCCCACTGAATTTATTTATTTATTTATTTATTTATTTTATTTATATACCGCCCTAAGCCAAAAAGGCTCTCTGGGCGGTGTACATGAGATAAAACAAGCACAATATATAAATACAATAAGTATAACAAAATCAAAGATCAAAACAAACAATAACAAAGAACCAACAACGTCAAAATACAACAATAATGAAAATACTGATAAAATACACTATAAAATACAATTTAAAATACACTTTAAAATGCCTGGGAGTATAAAAAGGTTTTCACCTGGCGCCGAAAGGATAGCAGCGTCGGCGCCAGGCATACCTCATCGGGGAGACTATTCCACAGTTCGGGGGCCACTACCGAAAAGGCCCTAGTTCTAGTCACAACCCTCCGGGCTTCTTGATGGGATGGCACCCGGAGGAGGGCCTTAGATGTTGAGCGCAGTGTACGGGTAGGTTCATATTGGGAGAGGCGTTCCACCAGGTATTGCGGTCCCATGCCGTGTAGGGCTTTATAGGTCAAAACCAGCACTTTGAATTTAGCCCGGAAACAAATAGGAAGCCAGTGCAGACGAGCCAGAACAGGTGTTATATGAGCGGACCTTCTGGTCCGCGTCAGTAATCTGGCCGCTGCATTCTGGACTAGCTGTAGTTTCCGAACTATCTTCAAGGGCAGCCCAACGTAGAGCACATTGCAGTAGTCCAGCCTAGAAGTTACCAGAGCGTGAACAACTGAGGCGAGGTCGTCACTGTCCAGATAGGGACGTAGCTAGGCTACCAGTCGAAGATGGTAGAAAGCATTCCGTGCCACCGAGGCCACCTGGGTCTCGAGAGACAAGGAAGGATCGAAAAGAACTCCCAAGCTACAAACCTGTTCCTTCAAGGGGAGTGTAACCCCATCAAGAACAGGATGAACATCCTCCATCTGGGCAGTGAAGGCACTCACCAACAGCATCTCGGTCTTGTCAGGATTGAGCTTCAGTTTGTTAGCCCCCATCCAGTCCATTATCGCGGCCAGGCAACGGTTTAGCACGTTAACAGCCTCACCTGAAGAGGGTGAAAAGGAGAAATAGAGTTGCGTGTCATCAGCATACTGATGACAACGCACCCCCAAACTCCTGATGACCGCACCCAGCGGCTGCATGTAGATGTTAAAAAGCATGGGGGACAGTACCGATCCCTGCAGGACTCCACAATGGAGAGTCCAGGGTGTCGAGCAATGTTCCCCAAGCACTACCTTCTAGTGACGACCCACCAAGTAGGAGCGGAGCCACTGCCAAGCAGTACCCCCAACTCCCAACTCCGTGAGTCTTCCCAGAAGGATACCATGGTCGATGGTATCAAAAGCAGCTGAGAGATCAAGGAGAATCAACAGAGTCACACTCCCCCTGTCCCTCTCCCGACAGAGGTCATCATACAGGGCGACCAAGGCTGTTTCAGTGAAGCGTACTCCTAAGAGAGTGTGCAGTGGAGTGCAGCCTTAGATAGTCATAGGAACAAAGGAACCTGCCTTACACCAAATCAGTTCATTGGTTAATTTAACTCAGTATTATCTACACCAGTGTTCTTCTTCTTTGGGTCCCCAGTTGTTGTTGGACCACAACTCCCATGATCCCTTGGCCAGCGGCTAAGATAGATTGGGGATGATGGGAGTTGTAGTCCAAGAACACCTGGGGACCCAAGGTTGAAGAACAGTGGTCTGCATTGAGCAGGGGGTTGGACTCGATGGCCCCTTCCAACCCTACTATTCTATGATTCTATAAGATGCCAGAACCTGGGACCTTCTGTATACATAGCAGATGCCCTGCTCCTGACCTATGACCCTTTCCCAAGGCAACTGAATGCACGCAGAAGGTGCATAGAGGGGTCACCTGTTCTCTCTTCAATCAGATATGACAAGAAAGTGTTGCAGTGGTGTTCCAAGTCTAAACACATGTATTTGCTTGCACAGTTAATACAGATAGGAACATAGGATACTGACTTACATTCAGTCAGACTATTTGTTCATTTAGCTCAGTACTGTTTACGATGACAGCTGGGGGCTCTCCAGAAATTCAGACAGTGGTCTTTCCCAGCCCTACCTAAAGATTTCAGGGATTGAATTTGGGATTTTCTGCTTGCATTGAGCCATGACTGAGCATTGAGATTTGAGTGTCAGGGTCTCAACCAGCAACTCAGACATGGATTAGGAGGGTCCTCTACCCCAGCCTTTCCCAACCAGTGTGCCTCCAGATGTTGTTGGACCACAACTCCCATCAGCCTCAGCCAGCATTGCCAATGGTCAGGAAAGATGGGAATTGTGGTCCAACAACATCTGGAGGCACACTGGTTGGAAAAGGCTGCTCTACCCTCTGGTATATTGCCCTCTGGTCGTGATTCAAATGTGTACCAGCAAGATGTGAGGTCAGACAGCTAATAAAACAACAAGGAATCTGAAGCCCCGTTGGGGAATGTCAAGAAGAGACAGACACACCTCACCAACCCACCCAAGGGCAATTCTGGAACAAGTACCTCAGGCCATCCAAGGTGCTGATGAAACACTGAGAAACCAGCTTGCCAAATGCCCAAGAGCCCATGTTTACCTATCCTCGATTGCTTAAGAGACCAGGAGGTCCACTAAGAGAATACAGCTCACTAAAGGAGACTCAAAGCCAGAGTGTGGCCTTTTAAAGAGAGGGGATAGAGCCTGAGGCAGCCTTCAGGGCTTGAACAATTATATAGGGCTAAATTCTGCTCTGGAAGTCATCAGAACAAGTTCCCACTTGAAGCAGTCAGGTTCTGCATACCTTGCATCCAGCTGACCCTCTTGTCTCAGGGGGTGGGGAAATCTAAGCACTCAGTTTGATTCAGGGAACTTTTCTGAATTACCCCCAGTTTGATAAGGGGGAACTCAGAAAAAAAAAACAGAGCAAAGTTGTGGGGAAGTTTGTCCATTCCCAAAGAAAGCAATAAAACTAAAATGTTATTATGATTGCTATTGTTATTATAATTCCCACTCTTAAATGTACCCTGATAATCAATTTCTATAAAGAATAACAAAGAACATCTAATATAGCCAACAAAGAAAACAAAAAAATAACTTTGCCAGTTGCACTCCACTGATTCCAATGGGCAGGACGGCAGCCTAAGCAAATAAATATGGTGCATTAAAGGGTTTCCGGTGTTCACCCCATTTTAAGAACCTGAGTTAAGTAAAGGTTAGAAGGTGAAAAGATGTGCCCTGACAGTGAGAGGGTAAAAGTTCAAGAAAGGTGGTCAAAGATGTTATCGACTGAGAAAACCATTTCCTCAAATCAACACTGATTAAAAAAAAATAATCCATCAATAACTTTACTGGTATGACTCCTGTCCCTAAAAGATGGGAAGGTTTACTTTTGAATGTTATGTGTGCTATCAAAGAAAGGTTGACCCTAGGTTCTCCATCCATGTAATGATCTCTAATGACAGATAATTGTCTACAGAAACTTTGTTTTACCCAGTGCTGAGTGAAACCTTCAGATTTGATAACTGGACTCATCTGTTGGTTCTCTTTTACCTCAAGCCATGCTTGGCACACAAAGCCAGCAGAATAAACAAACAAAGCTTGCAGGTCTGCCTTATCTCATCAGTCTCTCAGCAGAGAATTTTTGGAGGGCACTAATGTTTAGGATCTGTTGAAGCTCTCTCTCCTCTGCTCCCCATGCTGGTGAAAGCACATCCTGAACAGGCCCAAGAGAGAGATAACAAAACATAGTTTGCTGTTGGGAAGTCACAAGCAGCGTTCTTGGGATAGTTATTCTCATCAGTTAACTTAGGGCCCAGAAGAAGCTCTCGGCTCACGTCAAGGCCACTCCCCTTCCTGCAGGGCCGGGCCGCAATTCCACATACTCCACATCAGTCAGAGTTCTAGAAAACAAATACTTCCCCGTTGCCAGAACCATATTGGCACACAGGACTGTTCCGTTTTCACAGTCCCACTTTATTTTGTCAACAAATGAAGTTTTCACCAGGAGATCTAATGTTCTCGTTAGACTTTCCAAAGAGATTAGCAGGATAAACCTCTGAGCCCTTGTTAAGCTCTTTCCACTTCAAGGAAAGCAGACTAACAGCCAATAATCAATAGCAAAGAGGAGCAGGGGAGAGGGTGGAAATAGGACTTGTGTTTGCAAGCAATGAGATCTAGCCCCTACTAATTATCCGGCTGAGTTGGACACAACTAAAAGTATAAATTGACTTGAGATCTCGATGGCGTAACTGTTAGCTAGGACTTGACTGGTGTATGTCAATAGTAGCTTGTATATCTCATCAGTATCAATGACATGTCCCCCCTTTTACATGGCATATTTAGGGGTCTCATTGACAACGCTGCAGTGAATGTGGCTGGCATGTTTTAAGTTATCACCCAGCTATTTGGACACATTACGCTCAAATACTAGCCTGATTTGTTTACAGCATGTCATGCTTCATATCAAAGTTTCACTCAACATCTTCTGAAGGGTTTTCGGGGGGGAGGGGACAATGCTGAAAAATGCCCATGTGTTTATGGAAGAAAGCCAAGGGGGAAGGGCAAGGAATTGATGAGGAAGGCAAGAGGAGAAAAGAAATTGTTTATAAAAGCCAGCTGCTCAAGCATTGGCGCCAGCAACTTCTCATCCTGTGATTTTTACGCCTGCAACCCCTTTACCTCCCCACCCTTAGCCTCGCACAGGTATAACTAAAATGTTGATTTCAATGCTTCGGAGAGCACTCAAATGATTCTGTAACATGATTAATTGCCGAAGACACAGCCGACCATATGGAACAGAGAACGCATCAAGTAATTCATACTTCTGTATATGATCATTTTGGCCCCTGTTGTTTTAATGTACAGGAAAGAGCTAGTATAGCACAGACCTGGTGTCTTGCCCTTGACAGCCCATTAAGAAATCTCAAAGCACCTAGTTGAAGTTATGCTGTTGGCTTTTCAATAGCAGCCCAATAAAACAGGAGCAAAGCTTTTCCAGCGAGTCTTAAATCTTTCACATACAGTACATTAACCACTGCTGCTAAAAACAACTGGTTTCTTATGATAGGAAATGGGATTTGATTTCTAGCCTCTGCATATTTACCAAGAGCCTTTTTCTGACCTCTGCAGGGTTTACAAAATTGTTGCTTCCCCCTACCCCAGCCTTTTTCATTCTTTTCTGCAATTTCCCATTTTTATTTATTTATTTTTGGGGGGCTGCGGTGAGCCTAACAGACTTGTTTAAAGCTCAGTACATTCTACTCTTAACAGTTGCAATATGCAGCCTGTACAATGCAGACAGACTCAAGGGAGCTGAGAGGCAAGAGATTATTATTAAGAGCTTTCTCCCCCGGAGTCATAGAAATCATGACGACAGGTAAAAACATCAGCTACTTTTAAAGAACCTATAAAACAAACAAAAATAGAAAGTATGTATGTGGGGGGCAATGAATCTTAATGAAAAATACAAAACACACATTAGCTTCCCATCAGACAAGGGGTCAAATTGTTAGGCTTTGTTAGAGCACCAAGACAAATCTATTTATTTTAAGGGCATTCTTCTCTGGAATTATGCGGGGGGATATAATTATTCTGCTACACTTAGGGGGGTAAAGCACTTCATTAATATAACATTGGGGTCAAACAGACCCCGGTCATCAGTTGTTTTTTGGGAGGGAGGGGGACCCAATGAGATGAATTTGACAATGAGGACAAACCAGACACTCATCCTAGAGGGCCTAGAAGAGCATCTCGTGGAGATGGTGCTGAACATCTCCTTGAGGGGTCCTCCGGTAGGAGACATGTTGAAGAACCCTTAACATAAGAACATAAGAAGAGCCTGCAGGATGAGGCCAGTGGCCCATCTAGTCCACCATTCTGTTCTCACAGTGGACAACCAGATGCCCAAAGGAAGCCTGCAGGCAGGACCTGAACACAGAAGCATTCTTCCCTCTTGCGGTTTCCAGCAACTGGTCTTCATAGGCATACCACCTCCGATTATGGAGGCAGAACATAGCTCTTATGGCTAGTAGCCATAGATAGACTTTGTCGTTGTTATGTGCCTTCAAGTCAATTACAACTTATGGCGACCCTATGAATCAGATCATGTAAGTTCAGGTCTGTGGCTTCCTTTATGGAATCAATCCATCTGTTGTTCGGTCTTCCTCTTTTTCTACTCTCTTCTGTTTTTCCCAGCGTTATTGTCTTTTCTAGTGAATCATGTCTTCTCATGATGTGTCCAAAGTATGATAACCTCAGTTGCATCATTTTAGCTTCTAGTGATAGTTCTGGTTTAATTTGTTCTAACACCCAATCTTTGTCTTTTTCACGGTCCATGGTATGCGCAAAGCTCTCCTCCAGCACCACATTTCAAATGAGTTGATTTTTCTCTTATCCGCTTTTTTCACTGTCCAACTTTCACATCCATACATAGAGATCGGGAATACCATGGTCTGAATGATCCTGACTTTAGTGTTCAGTGATACATCTTTGCATTTGAGGACCTTTTCTAGTTCTCTCACAGCTGCCCTCCCCAGTCCTAGCCTTCTTCTGATTTCTTGACTATTGTCTCCATTTTGGTTAATGACTGTGCCAAAGTATTGATAATCCTTGACAAGTTCAATGTCCTCGTTGTCAACTTTGAAGTTACATAAATCTTCTGTTGTCATTACTTCAGTCTTTTTGAAGTTCAGCTGTAGTCCTGCCTTTGTGCTCTTTTAAAGCCATCCAAGTTGCTGGTCATCACTGTCTCTTATGGGAGCATATTCCATATTTTAACTCTGTGCTGCGTGAAGCAGTACTTTCTTCTTGTCTGTCCTGAATTTTCCAACATTGTTTCATTGGATGTCCACAAGTTCTAGTGTATGAGGGAGAAAAACATCTCTCTAGCCACTTTCTCCATACCATGCATAGTTTTATACACTTCTATCATGTTGCCTCTTCTCACCTTTTTTCTAAACTAGATTAAAAAGCTGCAGATCCTGCAACCTTTCCTCATAGGAGGGTTGCTCTGTCCCCTTGATAATTTTGGTTACCCTTTTTTTAACCTTTTGCAGCTCTTTAATATCCTTTTTCAGGTGAGGCAACCAGAACTGTACACCGTAGAGCTTGGAAAAGTTACTTTTTTGAACTACAACTCCCATCAGCCCCAGCCAGCATGGCGCTGGCTGGGGCTGATGGGAGTTGTAGTTCAAAAAAGTAACTTTTCCAAGCTCTGCGTATTCCAAATGTGGCTGCACCACAGATTTGTATAATGGCATTATAATATTGGCAGTTTTATTTTCAAAACCTTTCCTAAGGATCCCTAGCATGGAATTTCACTGCTGCCACACACTGGCTTGACATTTTCATGGAGCTATCCACCGTGACCCCAAGGTCTTGTTCTTGGTCGGTCACTGACAGTTCAGACCGCTGGAGATGTCAGAGGAGGTGGTGGAGCCACCCTTCAGTCCTTGAGAATGCTGGTGCCAAAAGGTCCACATCCAAGCCAAATAGTGACCCAGAGTTGTCATGTGCCTTGTGAGAAATCAATCCCTGAAACACCTTTATGTATCAGCAGCTGTGCTTAGGGTGGCGTCTAACAGGCCAGATTATGCAAGGTCTTCCTCTGAATCCTTTTGGTTGCTGGAAACCACACAGGTCTCTGGCTCCTTGCTCCTGATTCTAGGTCCTTGTTGTGTTATGATGACGATATCATTATTGTTATTAAATGCATATCCCACCTTTCCTCCCAAAGAGGCCCACACTGGGAAATATATCCACTTAAAAGGCATGTTGGAAGATGAAGGTCTTCAGCAGGTGCCAAACAGAGAGAAGCACTATCCTGGCCAAACCCACTGGATTTAGACTCAGACTCACTTACATGTTTTGTGTTTAAGGTGGAATCTTAGGTCATTTCATAGATCAGCTAACAGATTATACAGCACTCTGCGTCTCTACACAAGCAGTATTAAGCATGACTACTCAGGCTAAGACGTCACAGCAATTAGATATGCCCCTTGAGACCCTTTAAGTAGGCTTTCTAGTTGTGTGAGAAACAGTTCTCTGAATGGGACTCCGTGAGCAAGCGAGCACTCCTACAAACAGGTCAAAATGATTGTCGGTGCTATTTGTGAGCACCGGTGCATCTTTGGTGGCAGTGGCGGCGGCACTTCATCCAGATCCTCTTCTGACACCGCCTCTGGTTGAGCCTCCAAATCCTCCTCCTCGGGAGGAAGCGCGAGTGACGGCTCAGGCGACAAGGCAGGGCTGAGAGGTGGGACAAGAGCTGGATCATTGTCAGGCAGTGCTTCTCCCATTGTAACTGGAACTAAGCGGAAGGGAGCTGTCACTGTGCAAACTGCTGCAGCCTTCTCCTGTTTCAGTCCCCTCCCACTGTAGTCCACTGGGCTCCTCTCCAGGATCCCATTCTTCTTCCTCCTCCTCCTGATCACTCCACTGGGAGTCTTCCATGGGGCCCATGACAAGTGCAGTGACAGATGGGGCATAAAGGGGTGAGATTATCTTTTAGAAATTGACCTTAGATTGTTGCATGACCTTGCATCTGGATCACGTTTGGACCTAGACTGAGTCTGAGTGTTTGACCTTGGCATTTTTGGACTGTGCTGCTGCGCCTTCAACTTTGGTAAGAGGCTTATACCTCCTGAGACTGAGACCCTAGCCCTTGAGGACATCCCCCACAGTGTGGCAGCCAATCAAGACCTTTATTGTTGGAGCACACATATAGTGCCAAGGATTAGAGAGGAAAGTTTTATATATTTGCTTATAATCATCCACAGTAGCTTATAAACCCAAATGCATAAGAAAGTCAGGTAAGTAGAAGAGGTGCCTACTCAATATACATGTCAAATTCCAGAACAAAAGCCTCGAGTTTTTTTTTTTTTTAATTTGTTGCTTACATTTTTTCAGGCAGTTAAATGCCAATAGAGAAAGAATACAGCTTCCCTTTGAAGCCTGTTAAAATGACAGTGCTAAAAAGTTTAATCCCCTCCACAAAGCTCTTCTAGCAGAGTTTGACATACGTTAGCTGAAACATTATTGCTGGCACTTTTCATTATCCAAAATATTTACTTAGGAGAGCTTTACAAAATCTTTTTTTTAAAAATGTATACGTCTATATTACTTTTGCTCTCTACAAAAGTCTATGGTAGAGCAGAGCCAATAAAGTAAGCAAGAAAGCAACTGGAAACCAGCTAAACACCAAGATTAGAATGACAGACTCATGACATTTTGCAGGGTCACCATTTCAGGGAAGGGCCCCTGGCCTGCATCAATGCACACACAAAGTGCATGTTTGTATGCTCTGTGTAGTTCTTACTGATGGACTTGTGAAGTTTGGGCATTGGGGGGGAGGCACTTATCACAATCTTGGTCCCTCACTCTACATGTTTACTATTTCCATTTTGGATGCATAAATAGGACTTAGGAAATTAAGCTTCCATTTCAGCGATCTATACCTGGATTCTTCTTCAACTGCAATTAGGTAAACGAATATGAACAACAGAGAGGAGAGAGATGCTTTTGTTTTTACCCTGATTAATGCAATTTGGAAAGTGGGAGCCACCATCATAAACAGCTCTCACTTCTGGCATGAATCTTTACTGAAGTATAACTTGCAGTTTTTTAGAGCAGTGTTCTGCTTTGATAAGCATATATTATTGGCTCATCTTCCAGAGATAATAGCTTCCTTTGCCTTCCTCGGTATATTTATATGTTCCATTTACACTGAGGAACAATTGCAAAATGAAGCTTTCATATAAATACCGAAGGCATATTCCTCAGCTGAGCTTGCTGAGAATGAGCTGGTATGTCTTTTAGGAAACACAGTTGAAACACATCAAGGAGTTTGGCTCTTCTAAAACAGAAGCCCCAAACCCTACATTAATATTTACGCTCTTAAATAATAATATTTTTTTTTAAAATGCAAAACTTAAAAAAAAACTTAGGGTAAAAAAAAAGTTGCTTTTTTTAAAATGACTTGGAAACGTACAGAACTGCCCTGTGTCAGTTGATCCCACAACCTCAGGATTCAGAGGAAGAGTGTCTAGGGACAGTGGCTAAGTGAAGGCCAAAAGGTTCAGTTTGTTAACGTTGCTGGGAATTTGTAGCTATGTGAAGGGGAAACCACATTTCCCAGGACTCTTTGGGGGAAGCCATGTGATTTAAATGTGTAATGGATCTGCATTAAATGTATGGTGTGGATCTACCCTAACACTGTGGCCCAACCAGGCTGGTTTCATAACTCCTGAAACTGGCAGCAACCCATACATAGAGTTGTGAGGCTACAGAGACGCCAGATCAAGTTCAGGGCTCTGATCCTTCTGCTGGAGATCAGGGCTGCTGTGACTGAAGCTGGTGGACAGGAGCCCCCAGAGGAACCTCCTGGAAGAGTGGGGCCGAAGCCCAGACTTGCAAGGGTGCCTTCCCCTGAGGAATCAGATGCTTTGCACCGCACTTCACCAGTCCAGCAGTGCAAGGAATGCATGAGGAGAGAGCCTATAGAACAGAGGAGTGACCATCCTTACAATTAGGATTATAATCACTAAGGGAATGATTGTAGAGCAGTTTTCTGCTATGATCTTGCTATAATTCCTTTATTTCTTTTTTTTAAAAAAACACCTTCATCCTCTTTTTGCAGCAAATAAATTCTCGTTTTTTGAAGAAAACAGAGATACAACACTGGAAAGTTCAAGACAGTCGTTCTCTAATATGGCTGTCCTGAACTTTCCACCATTGCATCCCATTAAAGAGGACTATTGTCATTGTATGCCAGATTCCCTCCCTCTTTCAAATCTTTGTTCACAGGGAGAAGAACGAACTTCTGAGGGTGATATTGCCAGCATCAACCCACTGCGAGGAGACAAAAATATGCTCTCTCGTCCATTTTTTAAAACAATCAGCTATTTAAGCCTTGTCAATGCTCTTGTTTTGCATCCTGCCTGTATACTACTTTGGATACGCATTAATGAAAACAAAAGGAGGCCATTTATACTGTGGCAATGCCAAGAGGTTAAGCATGTGACCTCAGAGGATGGTGCACTTGTGCTCAGGGGAAAGGCCTCTTGACAATATAAACAAGAATTACTGCTGTTGGAGAAAGGGAAGACAATTAAAAACAATCCAGGATGTTTGTTGGACAGCTGTTCAAGTTTCAGCCCCATCTGATCTCTAAAGATGTGGCGTGTTTTACTCTGACAACTCAAGCGTTTAAGGTGTTTATTAAGAAAAACCTAAACAAATGAAGGAGGGAGGCAGAAGCAGATTGTCCTATTTATGCCTGGTAGTTTCTGATGAAAAATATGCTTTGCCATGTTACAAGGTATCACCATATTTGCACCTCTTTGTGGATTCTGCGGAGTTATTGCTAAACATGAGCCACTCTGTTTGGGGAAAAAGAAAAAAGAAACAAACTAGGGCTTGCAGAAAAGTTGCATTGCTCAGGTAGAGGACTCAACTAAGTAAGAAGGGCACACATTCTTACAAGATGTACTCCAGGCTTTAGAGCAACTGTTTTGAGCAAACATGAGACTTAAACAAAAAGCACTCCAACACAAACTTGAAGACTTTGTTGTTGCTGCTGCTGCTGCTGCAGAATAGCCCTGGTGATGTCACTTAACTAACTAGACCACCACACACAGTGAAACTAGATAAGCAATTCACAAAGCATCATACACTCTCACACACAGAGATCACACTTAAAGGCTGTGACCTAAAGCTCCAAATTACAGAGCAGGGTGCTCATTACATTTCTGCATGATTCAAGGCTCTGGCTTTGGATCTGGCCAGCCAGTGCCTGCTGGAGTTGGATCATTCTTTCCCATCTCTGTGTCAGGTGTCATTGCAGCATTTAATCATCCCCGATATGGAGAAAGTTCTGTTCCAGGCAATGGCGTGAGCAACATGGGTTTTTGGCCCAAGCAGAGGATTCAATGCAAGCATTCTCGTTCCATCAAAGCAGACCAAGGCAGGCAGAGCAGAGCACAAAGCCAGGCTCCAGTAAGGCAAGCCTGGGAACTGTAGCCCTCCAGATGTTGTTGGACTCCAACTCCCATCAGCCCCAGCCAGCAGGCCAATGGTGAGTGGATCACAAGGTCTTCCCAGAGACTGCCTATTGCATCCCTGTTTGAGTCCCTGTTCTGGGTTTGCCTCCTTCCAAACACTATCAGTAGCCTTATGGGATATATAATTGAAGTGTGCCTCAAATTTCAATTCAGAAAACAGTATGTATTATTTAAGGTCCTGTTCAATGCTTACCTGTGTTCCATTTTTCTCTTATTAATATTGCCAAGGAAAAAGGGAAAAAAGCCAATTAAAATGATTTTCATTTCTTATAATCATAAACCAGGATCTATCTAAATACATGCTTTGAAACACAAAACTCCAGGCAATGGAATTTAGACTCTTCAGAAGCCCAGCATGACTTATTTGCAAGATACCTCAAGGTTAATGTTGCTCAATTTCATAGCAACCTTGATACCACAAAAACATTCCCTGCAGTCTCCAGTGAGGTATGTGGTGCAACCTCTCCCACAACATCATGGAATCAGTTGCAGTTGATGTGGCCTGATGACGTGGACAAGGTGCTTATAATGATGCAGTCAATAACCTATTCCCTCAACCCTTGCCCTTCTAGCAGAAGGAGTATGACTGGGTGAATCCTGGTTGTGGTTAATGCATCCTTGTGGAAGGCAAATACATTTTAATTCATCCTTGTCAATAGTAAATTTAATGTGAGCAAGTGTAAAGTGATACTAATTGGGGCAAACAATCTTAATTTCACATATACACTCATGGAATCTGAACTGGCAGTGACTGACCAGGAACGAGATCTTGGGGTCATAGTGGACAGCTCAATGAAGATATCGACCCAGTGTGCAGCAGCTGCAAAAAAGGCAAATTCCATGCTAGGGATCATTAGAAAAGGTACTGAGGATATAACTGTGGATATCATAATGCCATTATACAAATCTATGGTGTGACAGCATTTGGAATATTGTGTATAGTTCTGGTCACCTCAACTCAAAAAGGATATTGTAGAGTTGGAAAAGGTTAAAAAAGGGGCCACCAAGATGATCAGGAGGATGGAGGGGCTCCCCTATGAGCAAAGGTTGCAGCACTTGAGGCTTTTCAGTTTAGAGAAAAGGAGAGTAAGAGATGACATGATAGAAGTTCATAAAATCATGCATGGAATGGAGAGAGCAGACAGAGAAAAGTTTTTCTTCCTGTCTCATAACACTACAACTCATGGACTTCCAATGAAGCTGAATGTTGGGAGGTTCAGGACAGATAAAAGAAGCAATTCTTCACACTACGCATAGTTAAGCTATGGAACTCGCTCCCAGAGGAGGCAGTGATGGTCACCAACTTGGAGAGATTTAAAAGAGGATTAGACAAATTCATGGAGGGTATGAGTAGTAAAGGCTCCTAGCCTTGATGGCTATGCTCTGCCTCCACAGTCGGAGGCAGCATGCTTCTGAATACCAGTTGCTAGAAACTACAGGAGGGGAGAGTGCTTTTGTGCTCAGGTCCTGCTGATGGTTTCTGGTTATCCACTGTGAGAACAGGATGCTGGACTAGATGGCCCATTGGCCTGATCCAGCAGGGCTCTTGTGTTCTCCTGGGGGAGTGGACGTCCTGATCCAACCACTCCTGAAAAAGCCCACCCTGGAATCATTGGTTTGTGACAACTACCTCCTGGTCACAAATACCTCCTTTTGGGGAAAAGTGATTGAGAGGTGTGCAGCATAATAGTTGCAAGTACTGTTGGATGAAACTGATTATCTTGACCCTATTCCACTTTGGATTTAGGCCTGATTATGGGCTCCCAGATCCACACAGAGGCACTCTATACATGTGGATCAGTAAGCACTTAGAGACCCTTCTGACGAGCATGGATGATGGAGTGGGGAAGGGGGCAATGCTAGCCCAAGTGGCTCCATGACCTTGCACATTCTTTCAGTGCCTGGGGAGGGGTCTTCTGAACTCCCATCCCAATATCTCCAAGGGATCGAGGACAGCAAGGCAAACAGAAAAAAGACCATGAGACACGTGACAAAACATTAATTGCTTCTTTCATTCTCTCCTGTGGCACAGCCCTGGAGGAAAATCATATGAACCAAAGCAAACTTTCGAAGTAAACAACAAAATATTGGCTGCATTTCTCAAGCCCACCATTCCCCTGCCCGTTTGATCCACAGTCAGCTGAATCTACATTTGCTCCTACACAAATGAAAAGCATTCATGGGAAGCTATCGGAAATCCACGTTTTCCTTGGGGACTGAGCACAATAAAAGGAAAGTTTGTATCTGCCACGTGGGCTTACAACCGGTCTTAAAACGCACAAACCACGGCGCTATCACTTGGCTTCGTGAAAAGTGATACTTCCAACTCCTTTCTTTCTTTCTTTCTTTGCAGGAAGAAAGGAAGCCATGTATAAACAGAACAAAGGACAGAGGCAATGCAAGTGAAGCCACTCATAATAAATATTACAGTGAAAGTTTTGCTCATCAAACTAAGATTAAAAACATATTCTAATCTCCAGAGCCACCTCGCTTTGATGTATGCTGAAACAGAAAGAGTATGTATTTTGTACGATTTACAGCATCCCAGTGTGAATCGTCTCGCGTTTCATTCCCCCCACCCCATTTGAGATTAAGAATATATTAGTTGACTTCAATCTCCTGACGTTTATTGTGTCAGACTGACAACTTACTCAAAGAGCAGGATTTCTTTATACTCAGCGATACCAGCAATATCACCCTCAGAAGTTCATTTTTCTCCCCATGAACAAAGATTTGAAGGGGGGTGGGAATCTGGCATACAATGACAATAGTCCTCTTTAATGGGATGCAATGGTGGAAAGTTCAGGACAGCCATATTAGGGAATGACTGTCTTGAACTTTCCAGTGTTATATCTCTGTTTTCTTCAAAAAATGAGAATTTATTTGCTGCAAAAAGAGGATGAAGGTGTTTCTTAAAAAATAAAGGAATTATAGCAATATCACAGCAGAAAACTGCTCTACAATCATTCCCTTAGCGATTATTTCTAATTATAATGATTATAATTATGATTCTAATTCTAATTATAATCACTATGAGAATGATCATAAAGCAGTTTTCTATGAACGTGGGGCCATTCTTGGTGCTGTTGCCCTAAGCACCTGCACGAAGCAACCTCTTTTTCTCTTCCAATCTCACCTCAAAACCCGCCTGTACAGTGACACCTTTAGCACAGCCCTCTAGTTTCTATGCCCTACTGCAGCCTTCGCCAACCTGGTGCCCTCCAGATGTTTTGGACTATGACTCCCATCAGCCTCAGCCAGCACAGTTGTAGTCCTAAACATCTGGAGGGCACCAAGTTGGCGAAGGCTGCCTACTGGGCAGGCACAGCTGAAACAACTGCCTGTAGCACACTGCTTCCCTGTTTACCCGTTTCCACTTCCCTCACCTTGCTCTGTTTTTCCTCTGTGCCAAAACCTCGTCCCACAGGCCACACCCTCCATGAGTGCTTTTGCCTGGATGGAATGCATCCTTGAACTGTGACCATGCCTCTTGCTTGCCTAGGAGGAGGATGCTCTCTCTCTCTCTCTGTCTCTGTCTCTCTCTCTCTCTCTCTGTGTGTGTAAACCTCCACTGCTCTGCACACTTTTGCATCGGGACCCACTGAACACTGGTTTGTGGACCCCAAAAGGTTGACCACAAGGCAATAAAAAAGGTTCCCCACCCCTGTTCGACATAAATGCTAAAAATCAAAGTAGTGGCAAGATAAGGAATAACTCCCATCTCTGTAACACAGAGACCAGCTACCATTGCCATAGACACACATCCAATATCCCAAATACAGCTGACTAAAGCTGCAATCCTAACCCCACTTTCCTGGGGGAGAGCCCATTGAATTCAACAGGACTTACTTCTGAGTAGCCATGGTTAGGACTGGAGCCTAAATAATCAATTGCAGGTGTGGGGAACCTTTGGTCCTTCAGATGTCGCTGAACCACGACTCCCATCTGCCCCAGCAAGCATGGCCAATGGCCAGGAATGATGGGAGTTGTCATTCAGCAACATCTGGAGGGACAAAGGTTCTCCATGCTTGATCTATTGTGTTTTTATTTTCTTTGGTTTGGGGAAAGTCACTCTTCTTTCCTCTCCTCTAGGCTCTCTCTCTCTCTCTCTCTCTCTCTCTCTCTCTCTCTCTGTGTGTGTGTGTGTGTGTAAACAATAGACACACAGATTACCCCTTCATATAGATGAGCGAAGCTAATGAAATCTGACAGAACGTTAGGAGCAAAAGAAGGAGTGGAGGGAAACAACAACAAAAGAAAGTCTCATATTTGTACAAGAGAACTACAACTAACCACAAGCCAACGGTTGACTGGCAGACAGCAGTAAAATAACCTTAAACAGAAAATCATGCTGAAAGCCACAGGGCCATATGCAAGGATACGCCTTAAGCACAGCTAGGTAAAAACAAACCCGCGTGTGGGGGCAGTAGGCATTTCTGCTTTTTGTCCTCTGAAGCAGGGCTAATTGCCTGAAATGTCTTCACACTTTCTCTCAAGCCTGCTAACTGTATGGCTTTCCCTTCGCTGCTTTACAGAGACAAATGACAAAAATTTGGAACATTTGGGGGGGGGAGAGACACACAAAAAGGGATGCACAAGCACAGAAAGAGGTCACAAAATCTATTGAGAAAGGGGTGAGTTTCCTGAAGTTCCCTGTGGTTTGTCTCCTACTCCCGGGGTGGGGAAATTGAGACAATTGAGTCGATTCAAACAGTTGAGAGAACTACTGGCCTTGTGCAAGTCCAACTACTCTCAAAAGACGCTCCTTATTCTCTTTCCTTCCCTTAAATTGGCAGCAGCTTAAGAAGAGCAGCAAAGGGTGGATGAGGAGAGGAGTAACCATCCCTCTCGGCACTCACCATGGTTGCTGCTCCCAAGTCAGTGGCATAAGAGAAGGGGTGTGAGTTTGGGGGTGGGGATGACTTTTGGAGATGGGAGAGGGTGGTGATGGGCAGAAGGGAGCTGGCCGTTCTTCCCAGGATCAGATTTTGAGCTGAGATGGAGAAGAACTTGGGGACTGGATCATTCTAGATCATCTAGATCAGTGTCCTGTTTCCTACAGACCCACAGCGGCAATAATTAAGGAGTGTTGCAGTCAAGTAGGAAGAACTGGGTACTGAATTAAAATCCTTCCCTCCAGCATGACTATTGTCCCTGCAGCAATGTTGACATGCCGATCCCTCGATGTGGAACAGCCACAGCTCAATGATTAGAGCACATGCTTTGCATACAAAAGGTGCCAGGTTCAATTCCCAACATCTCTAGATAGGGCTGTGGCGAGGGAACTGGAGAATCATAGTCAGTCAACATAGACATTGCTGAGCTAGACAGATGGAAGAAAGGTCTGGCTGAACTTCCAAACTTCCTTGTAGGAACAGCAGGGCACAAGTGCAACCGAGGCTGAGGTTGTGTAGTACCATGTGCATTATGACTATGTAGTTGGGAATGAGTGGATAGAAGTAGTTTTATACCCCTCCAGGGTGAGAGCCTTTTCTGGTGCAGAACTGGGCCCCTCTCATGTGAGAGATGGGAGGAGTATTTGGTGGGTGTGGGGCATGAGCTCTTTAGTGCTTCAGAGATGGGGAGTGTATCTGATATGTGTATTCTTGATAATGATTCTTTGTATGTGGGTTGCAACATTGCTGGGTGCAGGTGGTTGATATATGGGCAATGGGTTATATGTTTAAGTGAGTGAATGATGGTAGCGGCTGAATGGAATGTATGGTGAGTGGTTGTACGATAACGTGTAATGTTGGTTGTCATTTTAGATCATACTGCCTTGTAATGCTCTGACTTTTTAAATTGTGCTTATGTATATGGATACAGAGCCAGTGTAGCGTAGTGGTTAGAGTGTTGGACTATGACCTGGGAGACCAGGGTTCAAATCCCCACACAGCCATGAAGCTCACTGGGAGACCCTGGGCCAGTCACTGCCTCTTAGCCTCAGAGGAAGGCAATGGCAAACCTCCTCTGAATACCGCTTACCATGAAAACCCTATTCATAGGGTCGCCATAAATCGGGATCGACTTGAAGGCAATCCATTCCCATTTTTCATGTATATGGATATCATTCACACGTTTTGTTATGTAAATCAGTTTGATATGTTTTTTCTTGTACCTTGTGCATTCTATTGTAAACAACTCTGAGACCTTTCAGATAGTAAGCAGTCTGTAAATAGAAATAACAGCAACTCCTCCCATGTTCAATCCCTGGCATCCTCTGGTAGGGCTAGGAAAAGACACACACACACCCCGTGCTTGAGACAGGTCTGCTGCCAGTCAATCTAGCCAATGCTGAGCTATGTGGAGCCATGGTTTGACTCTTCTAAGGCAGCTTCCTATGCACTCTACGATAGCAAAGTGGCGCTCCCTATGGCCTCAAAGAGCCTAATCAAATGAGGTGACAATCAATAAACCATGTCTGAAAGCCAGTCAGAACTTATTCAGATTCTCCGTTAATGCTTTTTTGTTTGTTTGATACAATGATAAATATATAAATAAAATTGCCGCGGGGGGGGGGGGAGAGCGAGTCATTTCAGTTCTCCCTTCCCTACCTAATTTGGCTACAACCAGTGCCGATCAGATAGATCTTAGATAGAGCAATTTACAAATCAAAAAGAAAACCAGTGAGCCTGAAAAACCACAAAAGTAAATGTAGTCAAAAGGGGAACACACACTGAACACCCAAACAAAAAGAAAGAAAGATCGATCTCTCACCACCACCATCACCGTGCTGTTAAGCCAAATTGGGTGTTAATTGCCCTTGGATTAACACACTTTGCATCATAAATAATATAATGTCATTAGGAATTGTAAAACTTCATATAAAGCAGGACTCCAGCACAGCTTAATGCCACAAACAGTGGGAACTGAAAGGCAAGAGAAACTCTTTTAACATACGGTAACAGTTTGAAAGGACTGAACCTTACATGACATGAGGAAGGATGGTTTAATATTTAAATTCATGCACATTTTCTCTAGCTTTAACTTCTGTTCCAAGCTTATGCTTTATTCAGAAATATTCGATATCTATGAACCTTTCATTGAAAGACAGTTGAGGAAATTATCCAGCTATATCTAGATTACATTTAAATCTGTTATCAATACCTTATCAATACCTCGGCACAGTCATTAACCAAAATGGAGACAACAGTCAAGAAATCAGAAGAAGGCTAGGACTGGGGAGGGCAGCTATGAGAGAACTAGAAAAGGTCCTCATATGCAAAGATGTATCACTGAACACTAAAGTCAGGATCATTCAGACCATGGTATTCTCGATCTCTATGCACGGCTGTGAAAGTTGGACAGTGAAAAAGGTGGATAAGAGAAAAATCAACTCCTTTGAAATGTGGTGTTGGGGGAGAGCTTTGTGGATACCATGGACTGCGAAAAAGACAAATAATTGGGTGTTAGAACAAATTAAACCAGAACTTTCACTAGAAGCTAAAATGAGGAAACTGAGGTTATACTTTGGACACATAATGAGAAGACATGATTCGCTAGAAAAGACAACAATGCTAGGAAAAACAGAAGGGAATAGAAAAAGAGGAAGACCAAAAAGAGATGATTTATTTATTATTGTTGTTGTTATTTTACAAAATGTATATACCACTTGATTATAGAATACCTCTAAGTGATTTACAAAAAAATAACATTATCAATAAAAACAGTTAAAAATAATTAAAACAGCAATACACTAAAAAGGTAAAAACACATCAGCATCTATGTGTCTGGATAGGCTTGCCAAAACAACAACAAAAATTAAGCAGGCACTGAAAAGAATACAGCAAAGACACCTGCTGGGTATCAATAGTTCCAAAAATCCAGCAGGGCTGTTTTTATGTTATGTTCTTAAAAATAATTTTAAAAACAGCAAACTTCTTCCTGCATATTTCAAGGGTCCCCCTGGTATTCAGAGGCCCACTCCAACCTTCGTTACAAACCTGTCCTCATGCACACATTTCGACTTAGCAGAGAGAGCCAGGATAACAATGTCAGGAATGGGGCAAGCTAGAAATATGAGCAAATAAATACACTTCTTAGCTCAGCCGTTCTCTGGGATGGCTCATACTGGTTTTAACATGCTAGTCACTTTTAATTTTCTGATATCCACCCATTACTGTGTCAACAGCAGAGAAAACCCAAGGAAGATTGGATTGAACAAATGCAAAACATTGGAACAGAATTGTGGCATCTGCCCCCGGAGAGCCTTGCCTACAGGTGCAAGGGACCACTTTCAGCCGTCCACAATTGAAGCATCTCGGCTGAGCACTATGTCTGGACATGAGACATACAAGGCAAGGAATCCATTTCAATTCCCAATCCCAACTCAAGCGCAGCATCAGACAAGTCTCTTCTGTGCACTTCATCCCTCCTCCCTCCCTCCCCTACACACAGTTCCAGTGAGTAATCCTGAAGCCGTACAGCCACAAATAAGGTGCAGCTTATCTATTTAATGTTTGCTTGTGTGCTGCAGCAAGGAAATAATTATTGGCTTTTCAGAAAACATCTTCACTTAACAGTACTCCACACACACACCCAGCAGTGTCCTCTGAGGACTCGTAGCAAAATCAAAACTCTAAGTAATTCGGGGGGGGGGGAGGTTATAGGAAAATTTAAACATAAATAATCTTACTCTTCTCCTTCTCCCTGTCCTCACTGCTCCATTCAAATCTGAGGAATAACTGTGACTGTTTATCACCGTTAAACTGAAAAGCATTCTTGTTTCTGTGAATCCTTTTTTTTAAAAAAAAGAGAGAGAAAGAGTTGTTTGTACAACTATGTACTATGGGATCTAACATGTGTCTATGTCCTTGGATGGATGCCCTGAAGAATGTCAGTGGCCTGTGGACCACCATCTAGCTCTGGCTGAAGGAAGGAGCTACATTAAGGTGAGCCCCACCAGCCACCTTGTACCCACTGGCCAGAGTGGGCCATGTGACACACCTCGACCCCTCTCTATAAAAACGTGCTCATTTGTCTGATCAATAAGGAGAGGTGCTCTTATTGAAAACAGACTGCCTCCCCTTGCCCCCATCAATGCCTTCACCCTGCCCTCAGCGGCTGCAAGGGCTGGGCCATCTGGAGTGAGCCAGGAACTGAAGTCCAGACCAAGGAGCAGGAGCAGAGGGCAAACCAGAAGGCAGGACTACAGAACAAGTCATGAACCAGAACGGGAACCAGACTAGGAACACAAGAGACACCAGAGCTCAGGTAGACCTTGTCACTCAAGCAAAGCTCCCCTGAGACAGGAAGCCCACTTATACAACTTCCCACCCAGTGAAAGGTTACAGTGGCACAACTCACCACAGGGGGCAGCAGTTAGCAGCTCGTAAGACTTTACTGCAATGATGCAGCTTGCCACATGGGGCAGTGGTCAGCAGTTCTTAACAACTGCAAAGGATCCCAATCAATAATTTATTTGGTGTAATGGGGGGAGGGGGAAATTGGGTGAATATGTTATTTCTGTATTGCATTTTTATGTCTTCCTCTGAAGGGCCTACCTGATCCCCCCTCCTTTTATCCTCACAACAACCCTGTTAAATGGGGGGGGGGGTTCTCCAGAGAGCTTTGTAACTATTCAGGGATTTGAATCTGGGTCTCCCCAGTCATAGACCAGACACTCTAGCTGCTATGCCACAATGAGATGCTGCAACAATCAATGCTGCCCAGGTGGATCCAACCAAAGAACAAATGTGAGTCAGATGCCACAGGTTTAATGAAAACTAATTCTCATGTTGACCTTGGTTATGTTTCTGTGCATGCAACTGGGATCTGTATAGGGGCTCTAATGAACCCATCTCCAGGGTTGGAGGCTAGACTTCGTTAGCCCTCAGACCTGGGCCCCAGAGATCTACATTTGTAGATCTTCACGGTTTGTGGCAAGGCAGTTGGCATGATCCAAACCTGAGGCATTGTGAGCTGATAAAGTCTCAGAAGCCAGCTCCATGCTCACAAGCAGTGAAGTCAAAGCAAAAGAGGGTGTCATGGACTCCTCTGAACTTCCTAAGACACATACACAAGGGAACGGCCATAACTTAGTGGTAGAGCATCTGCCTTGCATCCAGAAGGTCCCAAGTTCAATCCCTGGCATCTCCAAGTAAGGCTGGGACAGACTGCTGCTTCAAACCGTAGAGAGTCACTGCTGGTCTATCTAGACAATACTGAGCTATGGTGTGGCTCAGCATAAGGCATCTTCCTATGTTCCTATGAAACAACAGACTTGCAATGTGTGTGTGTGTATGTGTGCGCATGCATGTGCAGCCCACCTAAGGGTGAGCAAAATGGATTGGAAATCAGTTTCTTTCCAGTCTGTGTTGCTTCTGCATATGTTCACCCATTAAGTTCCATCACATTTCCCCATTAGCCTGTACTGTTTTCAAAAATCTGCACACGCACAAAAATTGTGTATTTTAAAACTTTTTTTTAAAAAAAAGTTTATATATTTTATTGAGCAGTAAACAACACTGGAACATTTAGGAAGTGCAAAAGCTGGTGGTTAATTATGTTTCAATTTGCAATTGCATCCTACAATTAGTCCAGGAGATGTAGATCACGTCAGCTCATAGGCAGTGTCACACACAGCACAGCTACAAACCTGGGTTAACTACCATACATGCATGGAGACGTGAAGGCCCAGGGGGGAAAAATGGAAAAATTCAGGGGAGGGAGGACAGACAGTTTTTTTCTAACTTTTCCAGTCCCCTCCCCCGGCCTTCACATCCCTATGTGTGCACTCCACAGAGAGCTGCAGACAACCCCAGTTCTCTGAAGAGTATATGAGACATGTGTTTTCAAATACCTGTAGTGTCACATCCACACATTACATTTTAACTCTTAAATCAACATTTACAAAAGTGTGAAGCAGTCCTCAACACTGAAATAGGGAAGGGTTTGCTGATTAAAATCTATTGGTTTCATGATGATTTTATTGTGTGTTTTATGTATGGTTCGTTTTCATGTGCAACGCTTAGGAATGCAAATGATTAAGTGGTATATAAATGGTTTAAATAAATAAATAAAACAGTAATTTCTGGTTTAAGGTACGATATGCACGTATATCCAGAACAGCCACCTCCAGAACTGGAGGTGTTCAGAGCAAAGCTTTGGCCTCACGAGCAATGGCCAATGCCTTAACTCAGGGATGAGGAACCTTCTTCAGACCAAGCACATTCCCTTGTGGGCAAGATTCCAGGGCCACATGCCAGTGTAGTCAGAGCAATAGATGTGACTCTTATCTTTCTTACAGTAACCTATAATTCAGCCACACAAAAGTCAGAGGTTTCAACACAGACACACACACAGTACAGCCCCCCCCCCCCGGTCCTGTATCCTCCTTCTGGAATGGTGGGATATAAATCTAATAAATAAATAAAATAAAAAATAATAATATAAAATTAATTTTTAAAAAATCCAGGCAAGCCAGAGGCATTATCCGTTTTCAAAGACACATGCCAGCCAGGCCAAAACACTGAAGGAGGGTGCGAGGCTGGGTCATTGACGGGTATGGCCTGGGGAGTGTCAAGGGCCAGATCAAAACGCTTAGAGGGCCATAGTCAGCCCACAGACCTGAAGTTTGCCTCTCCTGCCTAAGAAGTCTACTCAGAAGTAAGCTCCATTGGGTTCAGTGGGACTTATCCCCATGCACGTGCGCATTGGATTCAAGCCTTAGCCTCTTTCTTTGGTACATCTTGAAGAAAAGAAAAGGAAAATAAAGGGGGTGGATACCCCCAGGTTTGTTTTTTTTAAAAAAACAAATTCAATTCTTCAAGATTTTCTTGTTTAAAACGCTGTAATTGAATCACAGCCCAAGGAAACGGGGGGGGGGGGATGTTTCCTTAGCTCCAATTTTTAAAGTAGTATAGAGAAAAAGAGACAGAGAGCGAGGAGACAAACAAGAAGAAGAAGAAATGAGTGCACGAATGTATAATCCCAGTGGAATAAACTGACTCTTGCTAGACAAGCTGAAAGCTGATTAAAATATTTCTCATCCTTTGGGTATGCAACAGCTTTTGATGATGGAGAGTGTATTAATATTCAGGCGAGCCGCTTGTCAACACTTCAGACAGGTCCCAAGAAAGAATCTGAAATTGACCAGGTTCTCTCACAGTGCCAGAAATCTTTATGAGACACAGAGCAGCACCCTTGCACCGGCAGAAGCAAAGATAACCATTTGGGCTTGCCTTTCAGAGCTTTTAAAGTATTATTATTATTATTATTATTATTATTTAAAAAGACCAAAAAATAAAATGATGCTTTTCTTTTCCTTTTTGACTTTGCATATGCAAAAGGTATAAGAGAAACATTTCAGCAATGTTAAAAACGGCGAAAGAAGAAAAGCTTCTTGATTTTGGCTGACATGGATGATCCTGTTACTGCCCGTTCGATTTTAACCCAACTGCCCAAGCTGCTTCCAGACACGCAGGCTCCAACGTTAATATCGGAGAGAGAAATCTCTTAACAATAATTGCTGGAAGAAGCAGAGCTGAGATGGCAAGGGTTGGACCTGCTTTTGTCTTAACCATTTCCTTGACTGCATCTTGCCTGGTGAAAGGAAGGCAAATGAACTCTCTCTCGGCTGGTATTTCGACAAGCAGAGCAAAATATCAAGATGCCTGCATCTTCTTTCTCCTTTCCTCCACCAGTTTCTAAGTGCCAGGAGACACAAAGCATGGCAAAAGTGCATTTAAGAATTATTCCAGGGCCAAATATTCCTTGCAATTGCAGGCTTCCCATAGGTATCTGGTTGGCCATTGTGAGAACAGGATGCTGGACTAAAAGGTGCCTTCACCTGACCCATTAGAGCTCTCCTTATGTTCTTACAATAGGTGAAAGGTAATCAGTGTGTTTATTTTTAATTATGTATATTTAGTCCATTAATTTATTTTAATTTTATTTGGTTAGATTATTTAATCCAATTATATGGGTTCTCTGTCCTCTTCTATTAGGCAATGGGTTCCCCACCCCTCCCGTGCATATGACCCAAGGTAAAATTAATTTCTAAACTCTATTAAAGTTGCAGGATCTTTTTAGAAAAGTTAGGTAAATAACAGAAGGCTAACAGTGGATAAAAACTGATTGCATTTTCACATTGCTACCAGTGGTCAGGCTTGTTTAAAATCACTGAAACTGAAGGCAAGTTCAGAGTTAATATTGGCAGAAGACTCTCCCAAGCTGGCTAAATTTTAAAAATCCAACAGGGCTGCACTGCAAATAATCACTAATGTATGTAACTGGGATTGTTCATATTCATAATGTGAATGTGTCTACTGATATTATCACTCCAGCAACCTTCCCTATCACAAACAAACTTAATTTTGAACTACTCTGTATTTGGTAGTAGTGGTGGATGGATAAAGGGGAAAGTAGTAGTAGTAGTAGTAGTAGTAGTAGTAGTAGTAGTAGTAGTAGTAGTTTTATTCATTTATATCCCACCTTTTCCCCAGAACTGGGACTCAAGGAGGCTTACAAAATTAAAACAAATACAATTAAAAACATAAACAAAACATACAGATTAAAATGTTAATTAAAATGTAATTACACTATAACATTAAAACCAATGAAAACATTAAAAAAAAACCACAAGATACAAATCAGTAAAAACAGTGCCCTATTTAATAGCCCTTGCAGTCAGTTCCCAAAAGCCTGTCAGAACAGGAAAATCTTTGCCTGCCGAAGGAAGGACAGCAGGAAGGAAGTATATAGCAGGATAAATAGTATAAAGACACACACTGCTTGGTGCATTGATCTTTGGATTGTGTCCAACAATGGGCAAAGAGAAAAATCTCCAAAAATGCCTAACCTTTGATGAATCCAGAGAGAAGCTGAGCGGGTGGGACACAGGTGAGGCTCAAAGGTGGCTGAGGGGAAATATCCATAGATCAGCAATTCTCAGATTGCACACTATTATGGCCAAATATCTATTGAAAACATAACCCACCATTTTAGATATATCCATCACTCAAGCTGGTATAGCACAGTGGGGAGGAGAGCCTGGCTGGGAGTCCAGAGTCTGTGAGTTCAAATCCCTGCTCGTGTCTCCTGGGTGTCAAGGGCCACCTAAAGATCACCCCCACAGTGAGTGGCTCAGGGGTGATGTGCCCTGCCACCTGGGCAGCCATGGGCAAGCTGCAGAGTCCCAAGGAGCCCAGTTGCCTCCCAGCTGGCAGTTGTGGACAAGGAAGGGGCTGGCTTGTGCAGCTGTGGCAAGCTGAGCAGGCCCTAGCCAGCTGGGGAGGACTAGCCTCAGAGGAAGGCAATGGTAAACCCCCTCTGAATACTGCTTACCATGAACACCCTATTCATAGGGTAGCCATAAGTCGGGATCGACTTGAAGGCAGTCCATTTTTCCATTTTTCAATGCCCCTCACAGTTGAAAGGTCCATACAGAACTGTTTATCTTTGCACACTTGGACCCTTTAGAAGGAGGAATGTAGCTCAGTGGTAGAGCATCTGTTTTGCATGCAGAAAATCCCAGGTTCAATCCCTGGAATCTCGACGTAGGGCTAGGAAAGAACCCTGCCTGAAACCCTGGAACCCGCTGCCAGTCAGTGTAAGCAGTACTGAGTTGGATGGACCCATGGTATGACAGCTTCCTCTGTTCCTAGGACAGAGGCATCATTTCTTAGGGAGTTTAAAGACACAGTGGAATTCCCAGATACAGAAATCTCAGAAGCATCACCAAAGACTTAAGGAAGGTTTTGTTCACGACAGAGCAAAAGTGGGCAGACGAGAAATGTCGGGGAGGGGGGATTTTAACAGAACTATTTACAGTGGCAAGGAAGAGAATGGCGGCCTATTGTTCTGTGACATGACCGTGAAAGCATATGCATATGCATCTTCCCCACTGTTAAAAGAGTGAATTCTTCCTCCAATTTAGGGATAGATCCAAAGTTTTCGATCAAGAATGTTTAGCTTGCATTTCTCACTGCTTGCATATGGGATGGTGGAAATGCAGAATGGCTTTTCAGCTCAGCCCTAATTTTAAACCAGAAAATAACCTGTGGCCCAGGTAACAAGACTTTAGGAAACATGACTAGTGAGAAAAGGTAATTAAGTAAACCTGCTTAATTAGATGCTATCAGAGAGCCAGTGTGGTGTAGTGGTTAAGGTGCTGGACTACGACCTGGGAGACCAGGGTTCGAATCCCCACATAGCCATGAAGCTCACTGGGTGACCTTGGGCCAGTCACTGCCTCTCAGCCTCATGAAAACCCTCTTCATAGGGTCACCAAAAGTCGGAATTGACTTGAAGGCAGTACATTGACACTGAGAGTTAGTGGTGGGTGCATCCAACTGATTTTCAGGTTGAACAACACAATAGCAGCTCCTGTCTACTGTTTTTGCCAAAGATCCAAAGTTCTTTAAATCAAGAGAAAAATAAAATTTAAAACAAGCCAACAACATGAAAATAACATATTTTCAAAAAGCATAAAAGTATCCCTAAAAAGTTGCATTCTCAACGTCTGACTGAAAAAAGTGTCTTTATCAGTGTGTGTATATTTAAGTAGACAGCCTTTTTGAAAAGGTATCTTGACATCTAATTATAATAATTAACAATAATAATTCCATTTATTAGTTTCTTGCTCTATACAAAGTCTCTAAAGGATTTACAAAGCTTTAAAGACAAAGTTTAACATTAAATGAAAAACAATACATTACAACAAAAACCTTACAAAAATCCAAAGAACAGACCAAGTAAACCAACAACGGGGGGGGGAGGGGAAATGCCTTCACCAGCTAAACATATTATCCAGCAAATCACCACAATTCATCTAATGCCTGAGAGAAGATATATGTTTTTACTGGGCACCAAAAGCAGAAAATGATGGCTCCAAACAGACCTCATTGGGAAGAGCATTCTGCAGAGCCACAACTGTAAAGGCCCTCTCCCTTGTTGCCACCCTCCAAGCCTCCCTCAGAAGGATCACCCAGAGGAAGGCCTCGGATGAAGACCAAAGGGTCTGGGTAGGTTTATAACAGAAGAGGCGCTCTGAAAGATAATGGGGTCCTGAGACAGATAATCATGCCTACAGCTTCACCCATAATCCTGAGGTCTACTGACTTGTTCTCAGGTGTCCCAATGACTTTACAGGAACTGCCAGATTCTGCAGTGGTTGCCTCCAGAGCTTGGAAGAGTTACTTTTTTGAACTACAACTCCCATCAGCCCAATCCAGTGGCCATGCTGGCTGGGGCTGATGGGAGTTGTAGTTCAAAAAAGTAACTCTTCCAAGCTCTGCATGTTCCACAGTTTATGGCACAGTCACAGGTACATACAGTTCCTGATCTGCAGCACACAATCATAAGAACATAAAAAGAGCTCTGCTGGAATAGGTCTGATTCCATCTGTTCCAGCCTCCTGTTTCCAGCTGGCCAACCAGGTACTTCTAGGAAGCCCACTATAGGGCATGCAGGGCCACAGCTCAGTGGTAGAGCTTCTGCCTTCCATGCAGAAGGTCCCATGTTCAATCCCTGGCATCTCCAGGGAGGGCTGGAACAGACTCCTGCTTGAAACTCTGGAGAGCCACTGCCACTCAGTGTAGACAATACTAAGCTAGATGGACCAATGGTCTGACTCAGTAGAAGGCAGCATCCCATGTTCCTATGAAGGCAATAGCCCCTCCCCTTTGTCTGTTCTCCAGTGTCTGATATTCAGAGGAACACTGCCTCTGAACCTGGAGGTTCCATTTAGCTAGCATGGTCGATACCCATGAATGTTTCCAAGCTTTGCTCCTTCAAGCACATTTTGTTGGTTCTAGAACAAGGATAGTCAATGTGGTGCCCTCCAGATGTTCGACTACAACTCCTATCATCCTTGAACATAGGGCCACACTGGCTGGGGTTGATGGAAGATGGAAGTCCAAAACATTTGGAGTCTGTAGGGCACCCACAGTGGTTACATCTGGCCTAGAATATCAGGCAATCCAGACAAGCATCTACCAAGCAGCAACTTATCAAAAAGGGCATGCAACCACACATTGGTAAGCTGGTTGTCTATATTCCCCTGCAAGTGGAAAGAAGAATTTTCCCCGCTCTCCTCCTTACACTGGTTTCTGATGAGGTACAGAAGTGTGCCAAAAATGACTTGTGCAACTCAGCAGGAGAATCCAGGCAGCCAGTTTATTGAGTGATTGCATACACGCCATTGGTAAATTACTATTCCTTGGTAGTCTGTAGTCACCCTACAACGGTATGGGGATTGTACAATGATTCTCTTTCAGGTAAGGAGGGGGTGTCTTCCCCATCAATTCCAGCCTGAAAAAAGAAACAGCACTCTACGCTCTCATGGATCTGCACTCATTCACGGAAGGGTTAAAAAAGAAAGAAAGCAAGTGCTATCCACTGGTTTCCTCTGATGTTCCTGCAGATATTGTCACTGGATGTATCCTCGGTAGAATTCTATTCAACACCTCTGTCTTTAAGTACAAAGCTGTAGGCTGTAGCAGCTTTAGGAAACATAAGTATCCTTTTTTTTTACCGCACAGTATCTCTGTGTGAAATTCTCTAAAGGGGTTTAAGTATTTACCCTGAACACTATCAGACAGTTTCTAAAAAATTTCCTTATCCTATTGGAAAAAAAAAAAAACACTTCAAAGAGAATCATAAACACAGCCCTTTGTGCTTTGAGCACACATTTTGTTTTGGAAGCTTAGCTTTGCATTCGCTCAGAACTGTAAATGTATCTATATGAGGGAAATGCGAAAGACAACTATTTTATTAAAAAGTAATAGTCGTTCAGCAGCTGGAGAATGCTGAATTTTCTTCCATGTTTATGGAGATTGGCAACACTGCCGCTTCAGCTATAAACATATTTATTAGGGAGTAAACTCCGCTGAAATCAATTGGGCTCATTTTTGTGTAAGTGTGCCAGGTAGGAGAGGGGAAAATATATGCTGTGTCCCGAGTTTAACTTTTCAATTAAGGTCTATTTTTTTAAAAGATTACTGCCTACCTCTACGCACAGAATTTAGCTGTTCCGGGTTGCTGGAAGCCTCAGGAGGGGAGAGTGTTCTTGCACTCAGGTTCTGCTTGCAGGCTTCCCCCAGGCACCTGATTGGCCACTGTGAGAACAGGATGCTGGACTAAATGGGCCACTGGCCTGATCCAACAGGCTCTTCTTATGTTCTTAGCTTTACATTTAGTAATTTAAATATGTACTCTTCAAAATTTGAAATAAGCAAATAAAGTTATCCCCCCTTCAAAAAAATGTGTACTTCCTAGGAGTTTGGTCATTATAGATTTTTAGTATAATTCTAATCACATTTATTTGACAGTAAGTTACATGGAAGTCAACCGTACTTTAAGTAAGGCCATATTCACACCATACATTTATTCCACTTTAATCAGATATGGCTTCCCCCAAAGAATCCTAGGAACTGTCGTTTGTAAAGGGTGCTGAGAGTTATTAGGAGACCCCTATTCCCCTCACAGAGCTACCATTCCCAGAGTTTCCAGAGGAAGAGAGACTGACTGTTAAACCACTCTGTGAGCATGAGCTCTGTGGGGAGGAGTCCCCTAACAACTTTCAGCACCTTTCACAACCTAACCTTCCCAGGAGTATTTGAGGGAAGCTATGGCTGTTTAAAGTGGAATAATAGTGGAATAAATGTATGGTGTGAATGTGGCCTGAATGTGTTTAGGGATTGTGGTGTTGACATACTCACAAATAACTGTTTCCAGGATTATTTGGGGAAAATCATGTGCTTTAAATGTATGGTGTCTATGCCACCTGAGTGCTTCAGGTCCACTTAAATTAAGGGATCAGCCTAGTTCATTCCACTTTATCTTGCCTTTATTCCCATCAAACAGGCCTGCTCCTCTCCAATACCATGTCTCATTAAATCTCACCCACCCACAGTAGTCAGCAACAAAATCAAGCTGACTGTACCAGAGGTTGGTCCCTCACAACCAGTGGCGCACTCACTCCTTTCTCATATTTCTTTTTCTCTAGAACTCCCTTTCATTATTTCCCCCCTCTCCTTCAAAAGAGTATTTGCATGGACTTACATTTGTTTGTTTCAAATGAGCCTTATACTGCCGCAGTGATATTGACAAGACTTTTCTGTGCCTTGTCAGTTTCACTGGAGAGCAGAAAGGCAGGCCAGTGGCAGAAAAAGAGAAAAGGCGGGTCAGAGGAGACATGATAGAAGTGTATAAAATTATGCATGGCATTGAGAAAGTGGATAGAGAAAAGTTCTTCTCCCTCTCTCATAATACTAGAACTCGTGGACATTCAAAGAAGCTGAATGTTGGAAGATTCAGGACAGACAAAAGGAAGTACTTCTTTACTCAGTGCATAGTTAAACTATGGAATTTGCTCCCACAAGATGCAGTAATGGCCACCAGCTTGGACGGCTTTAAAAGAAGATTAGACAAATTCATGGAGGACAGGGCTATCAATGGCTACTAGCCGTGATGGCTGTGCTGTGCCACCCTAGTCAGAGGCAGCATGCTTCTGAAAACCAGTTGCCGGAAGCCTCAGGAGGGGAGAGTGTTCTTGCACTCGGGTCCTGCTTGCAGGCTTCCCCCAGGCACCTGGTTGGCCACTGTGAGAACAGGATGCTGGACTAGATGGGCCACTGGCCTGATCCAGCAGGCTCTTCTTATGTTCTTATGTTCTTAAATTGCAGCAATGGGGCAGGTAAAAAGTGGGGTTATTCACTGCCCCCCATCACATCACTAAACATTCCTCCACACGAGCTGGGACAAGAGCATTCTGTCAGTTTACATCAGGAACGCTTGTGGAGCTATCATGATGAAAACTCTAAAAAAAAAAATGGCTGCAAACCTTTGACTGAATCAGGATAAAGGTTTCAAGTGGTAATTAATGTCTGTCTGCCTTTTATTTTATTTTATTCATTATTTATTAAATGTATACCCCACTTTTCATCTCAAAGGAGCCCAGTGCAGCCCATGTCACTTCAGTCTCAAGAGAGCATGAAACCAAATTGTTGTATTAATAGATGAACAAGGGCCTAAGCAGGGAGGTGCTAGAATTCCATCCAATTCTCTCTTGTTGCGGATCAGATTCTTATGCAGTGATTTTCTGATGCTATTTTCAAAAATGGATTTAAAAAAAGAAAAGCCTTTACTGATATTAAGAATAATTTCATCAATATCTCAATTCAAATATCAATATTTCCTTTAAACATTGATATTTCCTTTTAAAATATTAATATTAATATCAGTATTTTTTGGGGGGGGGGACGACAGATCAGTAAAAGAAGCAGATAGTGGACAAAGAAGAAACTCAAATCAATACCGGCCTGCTAGGTCGACAGAATGCCTTCAAACTGGCTCTAGCCAAAGGATCCCATTCCGAGGCCTAAATTTGTATTTGTGGTTGAGATTAATTGGGACCTTAGTCTACCTAGCATAAGGAAAAATGGTTGAGATTTTGATACGGCAAGTGCACCGGCACATTTTAATAATAATTCTTTATGCACAAAAGTGAATAAAGGTCATCAAGGCCACTGCATTCTAAATACACAACTCTATTGTTAAATGGTCTGTCAAAAGGAGGGGAAGCATCATACAATACGGCATGATTTGAATTAAAAATACATACAGAAATGAATGTTTTTTTTAAAAAAAAATTGGCAATGTGCCATCCATTGATAATATTTTAAAACAAAACAAGTTTACACCACAAACAAAATACATTATTTTAGTATCATTTTATCTTGCATTACGGGGAAGGAAATGGTTGAGATTCTTCTTGCTTTGTTCTCTCTCATTTTTTTCTTTACATCTTTCCTCATTCTCTCATCTTCAATGCAAACGTTAAAACATTTTTATAGGTAAAATAAATGTCAGTTTTGTGAGGTTTTGCATGATACTAGACCCTGGGAGACAAATTGTCTGCCTGCTGAATCTCAGAGCAGCTTCTGCAAGAGCTCCCCGGTATCACATGAGATTTCAGCCTTTCAGAACAGACTCTACCCAGAAAGCAAAGCTTCTACAACCCCTTTCAAATGGTAACTCTGCCTTTGAATTCACCGAGAACTTTATCTTGATGTTGAGCATGATAACTGGCTAATCTTGGGCAAGTAAAATTATACACACACACACAAAATTTGATTTGCTTTCATATATTTAAATGGGTGGGTGATTGAGGGGACAGAAAAGAAATGAAAGGGAGGACACCCGAACTTTAAACTGTTTTGGCTTTCACCGTCCATAAATTCATGAAGTAATAAGGGGGGGTAGGGAGAGAGAGAGAGAGAGAGAGAGAGAGAGACTGTGTTTTTATCAGAATGTCATTCAAATGAAAGGTTTAACATTTACATCACAAGAGCGAGCTGTGAGCAAAAACTATCCTTAGGGGAAGAAATACTGAGAACAAATATTGGTGTGTGTGTGTGTGTGTGTGTGTGTGTGTGAATACAGTAATGTGCCAATAAAAAAAAAGTGAAGATGTCCACAAGCTGTGGAGACAAGTGAGGTAAACGCTTTTGAAATATGCTTTGGTTAGAACACTCAGGAAATTAGTGTTAACATAAATGCAGTGTTTGAATATATATATATATATATATATATATACACACACACACACACAGGAGGAAAACATAAATGTGTGTTTGTACAGAATGCTACAATATTCATTTTCCACAAATTACGTGTTACATAAAAAAATGAAATTTGTTTAATCTGTATAATTTAAACAAATAAATTATCTTTGTGTGAAACATCCAGGAGGGTTTGTTTTTGTTGTTTCAAATTAGCTTTATGCTATAGAAACCAGATCTGTCCCAACACACTGCACTTTTTAATGTTAAATTGCTGTTGAATTTGTTAGCCCACAACTGATTTCCTGTATTACGGAATCTTAGAGATTATGGTTAACTTGAAGAAGCTAGGGTAAATTTTGATACTTATACACACAAGCAGAAGCATTTTTTTCCCCCAAGTCAGTTGTTGGAAGCTTAACTGAACACTGTAGCTCAACAGTGCCCCCTGCTGCCCAATGGTTTTTTGTGTTTTTTAAAAAGAGTTTGGGACTTAAGGCAGGTATGAAATGCAACAGATTTTTTTGGGGGGGGGAATAAATTTGAATCCCAACTATAATAAGCACCCACATTTACTTAGAGTCCCAACAAAAACAACAGACATTACCTATTAACATTCTCTTCTGTCTCTCTCAATCGCTCAAATTAATTGTGATTAATGTGTTAGGAGTCATAAACATTAAAGACATTCTTTAAAGATTTAAATTAGAAGCAGCTTCTGTCTTGGCCTCCAAAAAAAGCCCTGCAAGCTTGCTGATAAATATCGTCCCAAGCTCCGTTGAAAGGAGATACACTTGACAGCGCTGTGTTTCTAATTAGAGACACATGGAAACGTCACACCAATTGCAGACAACTCAGCCCTTGAGAATTCTCTGACTTTGCAGGGGGGGGTTCCATGTCCTCAACACACAGAGGAGATAAAGTAGCAACTCAACCATCTTGATTTTTGACTTGCTAAGCAAGGCAGTTAACTGGGGGAGAAGACTATGACAACCATGCCAAAACAAAAACAAAGAAACCAACAGCGGGTGGGTGAGAGCGAAAAGGCAAACCACTTAGATCAGTGTTGCCCATGCTTCTTACATCTGCAGCACTACCGCCTCCCTAAATCCAAACTAGATACACATTGCTATTATACCCACAGACTTTGTTCGGATGTAACAGTAAACTATGGCTTACTATTATGAAAATGAGCCCCCCAGGCTTGTGCAGTTGTGCAGTCTCCACTCTCCCTCTCCTTCAGCATGGCCATAAGGGGGAGAACAGAAGATTCTGACGTGATTTTAGATTGACCACAGTTTAGCATGATGTGCAAGCTCTAGGCTGTGGCTAATCTTAACTATTGGTTAGTGAAAACAAGCCAGCTACATTTCAAGCTATGGTTTGAAACTGGATTGTTTCCACTGATCATAGTTAGTTAAGCCCTCCGTAGTGAGATGTATCTGTCTCTCTCATTACTGGCTTTAAGGAGAAATTTAAAAACATTCCTGGTTACTCAGGCATTTGATGGTTGAAAGACACTGTTCCTGGCAACCCTGAGATGTTTTTAATTGTTGTTAGAATGTTTTAAACTATTTTTGGAATGTTTTATCATTAATGTGTTTGCTCCCCTGGGCTCATTTGGGAGGAAGGGTAAAATATCAAATGAAATTTAATAATAACAGTAGTAGCAGCAGCAGGAGGAGGAGGAGCAGCAGCAGCTGCCGCCGCCGCCAGGATTTGTCCTGGCAAACTGGACATAGCAAACTGTAGTTAATCAAAAATAGAAGCAAGAGCTTCTGAACTTGTCTCAGCTGCACCAGAGGAAGGGAAGGTGGGGACTACAGAGCATGGAAGTTCAGGGGGGTAGGCTCTTTCTTGTAATGCTAAACTACAGTTTAGCTCTTTCTTGTAATGCTAAACTACTAATGCTAAACTACAGTTTAGTATGTTACATCTGAACCAGTGCAAAGAGTATTGGTCGCTTTTAGAATGAGTACGGGGAAGAATCATCGACCCTCTGGCCATGCCTTCTGATGGCAGAAAGAGGCAAAACCCAGAAGATTCAATCATGTACAAACAGCAGGGCATTGTGTGGCATAACCCATAACCCAATCACACAGAGAGATTTGGCAGAATGACTTTACCATTGCAAAGGCCGTTTGGAAAAGGGTGTCCTTTCCTTCTACGGGTAGATATGAAAGACTCATGGGGGTGGCATAGATAGGCAAGCGGCATGTTGGGCTGGGCTGAAATCTCAGGATCCCAGGTAGCACCACACAGACAATTTTCTCCAACATGGTCTGGAGCTCAATGGTGCCCTTTTATCCCTCTATGGCCAGAATACCCCTCTCAGGCTCCAACCCTTTGCTGAAGAGCAGAGTGACTTAATGGCGTGGTCAAGGTCATGAGCCCAGCACTCTGCCACCTCTCAGTGAGGTCCCCCTGCTCCAATCTGTCCTCCACAAGAGGAACCCATAAGGCAAGGCAGATGGGATGTCAGCACCTTAGATAGCTCCAAGTGCACCATTTTCTTGGGCAAAAGCTGGAGGTAGACTGAAACCTTAAGTCCCCCTGCCCAGCTTCTCCCTCCCAAGCTCCCAACTCTCCACCCAAGACCTCAAAGGCCAACCACCTGGGCTGAAGGCAAGTGTTTTTCCTCCTCCTCCCCCTTGCAGCTTCTCACGTGGAATCTCCCTGCAACCATTAGGCAGATGATGTTGAAGCAGGAGGGTGGAACCTCTCAGTGGGGGTCTACTGACAGGAGGCAAGGGCCAAGCAGAGGGACACAGAGTGCAGTCTCCACTGCGAGCAGGGTCTTTGGGCTCACAAATGGACTTTAATTAGCTAGCTA
Source organism: Rhineura floridana (assembly GCF_030035675.1). Classification (NCBI taxonomy): domain Eukaryota; kingdom Metazoa; phylum Chordata; class Lepidosauria; order Squamata; family Rhineuridae; genus Rhineura; species Rhineura floridana. Next base: position 31,510,380 of record NC_084492.1, on the reverse strand, counting down.
ATCACTTATTAAGTTGCACAGGAGGAGCTCAAATCAGAATTATGGAGAGACCCTCAAAAGCCTGAATACATCACAGAATCATAAAGTTGGAAGGGGCCTATAAAGCCACTGAGTCCAATCCCCTGCTCAATGCAGGAATCCAGTGGGAGTAGATTCATAAAAAGCATGAATGGATGCATCAAACAACAACAATTAACAAAAATCTTTTGTCTGTTTACAGTATTAATTTAGAGTAAATGGGAGGGAATTACCTAAGCCAGGTCCTGTCCTGGCATAGATTTCCAGTGTAAACATAGGTCTGCTCTACCCCCATACCACTCTGCCACACCCACAAGTGAATCCCCATCCTTGAACTGAACCCACGATTCAACCCAGTTTGAAGTTGGGATCTGGGGACAGGACTTTCTAGAGGGTATTCTGCGGGAGTCTTTGCAGCTGAGGCTTTGAAATCATTCATAAAAGGCAGCGTTTGAATGTTTTGTTTTGTTTTAAATTAAATAGAAAAATAATTTGTATTATTCCGATGAGAAGTACTTAGGGTTACAGCAGGAAATGGAGACCGGTGGTTGTGCTTAAAGGCTTCCGGAGAAAGTTGGGTTATAAAGATGGGGAAAGCAAATAGAAAACAGAATTGATACTTTGTTAAGTAGCTACAGCTCTTTTGTTTGTGGGTTGGTAATTAAAGGGATAAATAATATCCCTGGGGTTCAGGATTAGCCCAGGGGCAACTAGTTCCCTTTCCCAAATAAACTTAATCAACTGAGTCCTGAAGGTTTTCTAAATGGAGTTGAACGTTTTATGGCACCTTCACTCCACCATCTAACCAGATGGATAGTCTTGCTAAAATATATATTTAAAACCCAATTAGACACTGAATAATGAAAACTGGAAAGTTGCAAGAAATCTAGGTGTAGAAAATGGTCAGGGGGTGCTATGCCAAAGACTGATACATACCATGAGCTCCATCTTCCTCCAAAATTCTTCCAGCATAGCCATTGGCTTGTCCCACCAATCAGTGCACTTCCTGTAGCGTTTGCCCTGGAACCAAAATTGCCGGAGCCACTCAAACTCAACCTACAAAACATAACAAGGATTTTTTTTTCCCTAAAGGAATGGTAGAAATTTTCAATTTATATTGATAAATTAGAAAAGCAGAATCTATTGTATAGAAGCAAGTAAATTCTATCCTGTGGTTGTAAGACTTGGAACAGATGGGTTTGTCCTGTCTTAGCAACTGGCTACCCTGTAGCAAACTGCCACTTCCCAGCCTTAAATCTCCCATCTTTAAAATGAATGCAGGGAGGGATTATTCACTCTCTCACAAAATGCTGCATGCAACAGCAAGTTCAGCATGAGCTAAAGGTTGAATGTGTAATCAAACTATGGAATGGAGGGCTTATTGTTAAGGAATAGGTGAATTAACAGAGGATAGACCATTTACAGCTTAGTCTTATTTGACTAATTTTTGTACATTTATAAACCCACTTTTCTTAGAAAGATAGGAATCTGTCTTGTACAGAGTCAGGCAACTGGGCCATCTAGCTCAATAATGTCTACACAGAGTGGTAGCACCTCTCCAAGTTTTCAGACAGGGTTCTCTCCCAACCCTAACTGGAGATGCTGAGGATTGAACTGGGGACCTTCTGTGTACAAAGTTGATGCTCTACCACTGAGCTATGGTCCTTCTTCCAGTGTGGAACCAAAGATGGCATGTATGTGGTTCCCAGGGGATCTCCCATCCGAGCATTAACCAGATCCAGACTTGCTGCAAAAGAGTATAACTATTATCTTGTCCCCTCTCCTGGGCTTACCCTGTTTGGCTTTCAGAGATCGAAATATTGAACATGAACTTTGGGCTTCATCCAGTATAGCTAGTTTTTATGTTCTTGGAGAGAAGCCATACAATCAGGCCTATGTCATGCATCTGTAATTGGGCTATACTACTTCACACTGCAGTTGGGGGGAAATCTTGTTTGAGCTCTTCCCCCATATTTTTTTAAACCAATAATCTACCTGCACATACAAAAGTAGTATGCCAACAAAAAGGTTCTAGTAAGCTTTGTATTTGCAGGGGTGATTTAACATGGGTTAACATTCACACGTGAGATCACCTACTTGCAGTCTGAAATTGTACAGTCCACTAACAGAGCCATCACACCAGCCATCCTATTATTTATTTATTACATTTATACCCCACCATTCTTTTCATGATAGAAACCCAAGGTGGCTTACATATGGTTCCCAGGAGGTCTCCCATCCAGGCACTGACCAGACCTGACCCTGCTTAGCTTCAGCAGGGTGCTGGCCTCATGTGCCTTCAGACCACAGTCTGGGACTTATATGGCTTGCATATAAAAATGTCGAAGTCTTGCTATCTTGGATCAGACCAAAATGTATCTATGGGTGTACAACCTAGCAACAGGTTCATCAGATGAGTTTGCTGATCATGTAGTTCCAGCACTTCATCTATTAACCTGCCTTCATCCAGTTGGTGCTGTGCTGCAAAATGAACAAAGGCCATATTCAGACATCAGGTTTATTGAGTCGGTTTTACTGGTTCTGTCCCAGTGTCCTTTTACACATTTGCAGCATTTGTTGTGTTCTGGAATTGTGGCTTTTAGATCGATGTACCACGTCACACTAAATGTTATTCACGTTAGTGGGCATGGTGTGACATAACAACAAACTTATTTATTTATTATTTATTTAGTATATTTGTATGGCGCTTTTCATAACCAGATGACCTCAAAGCAGTTTCCATAGCAAGAACAAAGCAATATAATAAAAACAATTCAGAACTTAATAATAATAAAAAACCACAACTGTAGCAATAAATAACACCACAAAATATCACGAAACAGGCTGAAATCTCAAATCAATCTAGTCTGCAAAAGAGAGAGAGAAAAATATATACAGCATCACTGGGAACTTCATCGGGCATGGCGCCACTCCCCCACACTTTCTGTGCATGTGTGCTTTTGTTTCCCCATGATTCACCACATGGTATGTCCAAAATTTTGTTACGTGAGCAGTAGGGGTGGCATCCATGAAAACTGTAGCAAACATACAGAACAAAACTCCCAAGACATTCCAAGTTTCCAGAGTTGCAAATAGATTTTTCCCCCTGGAAACAACACAGAAATGAGTGCAAAACCCCTGGTAGATTCCACTAGATTACCAGAAGTGGATTTAATATCATGTAAAAGATCACATTAAACACAAAAATTAACAGGTAAGGAAACGTCAGGAAGATGGGATAAAGTGCTGTCTGAATGCAGCCCAAATCAAAACCATGGTCTTTCGATGGGTTCCCTTCAGTTGACTCCGCTGACATTTGTTTCTGTCACAATGCCATGAAGGGCCAACACAAAACCTTCTCAAAAAATTATTCAGCATCTTGTGTTGCCACTACTGTAGCTAAGAAGCAACAATGCAACTTCAGAGAGCTCACTGGTTAATCTTCAAGCATGGGGTTTTTTTTCCTTTTGTGATAGGCTGTTCTCACTCTTTTCTTCCCTCTCTTTTCCTCTTTTAAAAAAAATATCAAGTGATCTGCAGTTCTGGTCAATTGGAACTGCATGTTTATCTTTGTTATGGTAGTTTGTGTTTTATACACAGGATTGAATCCCCTTTCAGTCTTCACCTGCAACCACAAAGAATTTTGTTCTGTTTACCCTTATTGAAACTGTGATGGGCCAAACAAAGCGAAACCTGTGGATGAAGCAACACTGACCCCCCCCCAAAAAAACCCCAGCGATTAAGTTCTCACCTGAGAAAATTCTCTTATTTGCTGCCACCGCTCCCCCCTCCAAATCCTCCATCGCTTCCTCCTCCCTCAGGCTAAACAGAACAGATACAAAAGTCTGAAAGTGATTTTAGTTGACAGTCGCTAAACGTCCGTTTGATGTGTGTAACTGCTTTCAATAGAAGCTGTTTAAACAAAAAAGACTATAGAGTTAAAAAAAAATTAAAGAGAGCCCTGTTGGTAAAACATATTGGCAGGATTAGTGGACACCAGTTAACAGAGGTACATCTTAGATGTTTTGAAAGAAAGGTTACACAAATAGTTTAACTTCTCTTAGCATACAGGCTTAATAACATATGTCCTTTCTTAACAGGAGTTCAGCTAAAGTTTAGTTATCCTTCCAGTATCACCTATACATACAAGGGTCTAGTGGGGCTATAAAGCGGGATGTAAGTGTTCTAAATAAATAAAACTACCTCTGGAATGCCAGACTCAGTCAGCTGATCCCAAGAGCCAATCTACTGGGCCCTATCAGGTTCTAGCTGTAGAGCTCTGATCAACTTGTATCACCAGAGAAGACCATGCCTGGCTAAGTTCCTTTTCTCTGTACTGTTACCATTTGGAATGTCACTCTCCCCGTCCCACTGGCTGCCCATGGCCCTTTAAATCTTCTGTTGCTGCCTTGGGAGGGACTTGACCTCTTGCCATAGGTCAGAACAGCCTTTCCCAACCAGTGTGCCTCCAGATGTTGTTGGACCACAACTCCCATCAGCCTCAGCCAGCATTGCCAGTGGTCAGGAAGATGGGAGTTGTGGTCCAACAACATTTGGAGGCACACTGGTTGGGAAAGGCTGGGTCAGAAGACGAGCATCTGCTTTGGTTGCAGTTCCTGGTTCAATCCAGGCCATCTCTGGATTGAACCAGGAACTTTGTCAATTTGTCAGACTGTATCTCCCTATATGAACCTGCCCGGGCCCTGAGATCTTCAGGAGAGACCCTTCTCACGATCCCAACACCTTCACAAGTGCGACTGGTGGAGACACGAGATAGGGCCTTTTCGGTGGCTGCCCCTAGGCTCTGGAACTCCCTCCCTAGGGAGGCAAGAATGGCCTCCTCTGTGCAGTCCTTCCACTGACAGCTAAAGACTTTTTTCTTCCAGCAGGCCTTTGGAACTGAAGGTTTTAAGGGTAGTGACTGAAGAGGATGTTGTATGTTATTGTTTTACTTGTATGCTCCTAAACTGGGTTGCAGTATTTTAAGTGTATATCTAATTGGTTTTAACATCTTAATAGTTTAATCCTGTTTTAATGCTGATTTTATGTTTATATGTTTTATATTTTTATAGGTTCTTAATGATATGTACTTATTTTTATCTGGAAGCCGCCTTGAGTTCCAGTTTGGAAAAAGGGCAGGGTATAAATCATAATAATCATCAGCATCAGCATCAGCATCTCCAGGTAGGGCTGGGAATGACTCCTCCCTGAAAACCTGGAGAGCCACTGCCAGTCAGTGCAGACAATACTGAGCCCGATGGACCAATGATCTATCTCAGAATAACACAGCTTCCTATGTTCCATGGTTCCCCCTCACCCATGTTTTGCCTGCAGAAGCTTCTGTCGCCAACATCTCCAGATAGGGCTGGAAATGTAGACCACTGTCCTTCGATCTTGGGCCCCCTGATGATGTTGGACTACAACTTCCATACTCCTTGGCCATTGGCTAAGATGGCTGGGGCTGATGGGAGTTGTAGTCTGACAACATCAGGGGACACAAGGTTGAAGAACAGGGGTGTAGATGAAACAGAGCTAGATGGACTAATTATCTGATGCAGAATGGCTTCCTCTGTCTTTGGTTCCTTTGCACCTTCTGGAACATCACCCACGCCCACCCTACTCACCTCTAGCCCATTGGACTGACAACCTGTTCAGGGGTGAAGGGGTTGACTCTGATGGTCTCTTCGTGATTATCACTTACCATTCTGGAGAACATGCAAGTGGTGCCATTCTGAGCTAGAGTTCCAGACTGCTTTGCCGCCCATGCACAGAAAGGTTTGCGCCCTTTCTCCAAACGTTCACTCTGTAAGGGCCGATGCTAGGGGGAGGGGCTCCTTGGCATGGCCCCACTTGCACATTTTCTGGAACTAAAAAAACCCCAAAAGGGCCAATGATGTGCTTTCTTCATGGAAGTTTGGGCATTAAACAGATGTCTCACTTTCTATGAGGTCAGATCCACACCATGCTTTTAAAGCACATGTTTTCCTGCAAAGAGTCCTGGGAATTGTTATTTATAGAGCTATAATTTCCAGCACCTTAACTGAACTAGTTACCAAGATTTTTTGGGGGGGGAGGGGGAAACCATGTGCTTTTTTGGAGGGGTCATGTGCTTTAAATGTGCAGTGTGGATATGACCTGAGTTACTTTCAGTAGGACAGCAGAAAAAAATCAAAAGAGCAGACGAACCTCTCTCTCTCTCACACACACACACACACACACACACACACAGAGAGAGGGAGAGAGAGAGAGAGGGAGAGGGAGAGAGAGAGGTTCATTATTTTAATGCTGTCCCTTTGTTCTTTAGGAAAACTCAGTGCAACATACATCAAGTTCACCTATTGGTCAATAATGGCCACCTATGGGGTGGGACAGAGGACATGTATTGAGCTTTTTTCTTTAAAAGAAAACAACAAGAAGAGATGGGCAAACCTCATAAAGCTTCAAATCAATATCAGTCCTGACAAGGCATTCCCTAGAGAACGGTCTTGTCTCCTTTTTCGTCTGGAACAGCAGACCCATAATGGGTGAATTGCTACAGCAAAAGCGGCATCACAGAGCTTCCAACATACGCCAAGGACAAGAGCAGGGAGAAGACAGAATCGCAGCAAAGCGAATGCCGCTTGCAGGCCTTACCTGCCAATGTGTGATATAGAACATTCCCATATTTGCACCCAGATTTTGAACGAAGGCAAGTTTCTTTCCTTCTTTTTTTAATGGCTTGTTTCTTTGTTTGTGCCAGTGTTGTCCTTTCAGTGGGAACTCATTCATACCAAAGCCAAAGCAGGCCACAGCAGTGAGTTGAATGGCACCACCCCAGAGTGCATTGTAAAAGCAGCACAACATAATGCTGCACATTTTTTTGTCTTGATCTCCCTCTGTTTGCAGCACTGATTTACCCCGGCATCACATCAGCCCCTCTCCGCTCGCCCTTTAAGCTATTATTAAAGGCACACTTTGAGAATTACAGTCAATAAGGCGCAGAGGAAAAGGCCAACGGACGCTGGCTGACATTTGGTGAGCCAGACAGGGGGTCCTCGGTCAATTATTTAAAGGCACTTGGTTTATGAAATGCCACCTAGGTAGGTGATCTATATTTCCTCTCTTCAGTGCCAGCTGGCCACCAACTGCGCTGCCATTTCAGTGCAATGCGCTAAACATACACATTAACCTTGCCTTTGCTGTGTACATCAACACTTTTCTAAGAGGCGACCTAACAGTTCTACCAACACAACACCTTTGCAGTCTGTATTAAACTCAGGTAACCATAGGAACACAGGAGACTGCCTTATACTGACTCAGACCATCAGTCCATCTAGCTCTGTAGTGTCTACACTGACTGGCAGCAGCTCTGCAGGGTTTATAGGCAGCCCCACCTCAGGGACAGAACCTGTGACTTGCTGCATGCAAAGCAAATTCTCTGCCACTGAGTTACAGCCCTTCCCCTGCAACCAGTTCAAATTCTTTTTGTAGCAAGAAATGTTTGATGCACTCTGCAGCACCTTTTCCATTGGTCACCACTGGCAGCTGGTGCTGCTGGTAGAAAAGAGGAGCATTCCAGGGTAAGGGATGAGAGAGAGAGAGAGCAAGACCATCACCAAAACACCTGACACTGAGCTCTCTTTCCCAGCCAGGCACCCTAGCTGCCCTGATAAGTGTTGAGCCAGCATTCTGGAATCATATTGTTCGAAACACCAAAGCACATACTTTGAAAAAGAGCTACAGTGTGGTGTAATAGCCAGAGCAGAGGTAGCCAATGCAGTGCCCTCCGGATGCTGTTGGACTCCAACTCCCATCATCCTTGACCGTTGGCCATGCTGACTGGGGCTGATGGGAGCTGGAATCCAAAAGCATCTGGCTACCAACCTCACAGGTATGTTTTAAAGATAAAAATGGAGGGAGGGAGAAACCATGCTCACCATCTTGAGCTCCCACAGAGGAAAAACCCGATATAGAACTGTAATTAACAATAACGAGAAAAGGGTTCCACTTGGATTTTTTACTATGGAGATTTTGCATTCCTGTAGACCTGCCTAACTGCTTGGCAAACTTATTTTCTTTTCCCTGTTTAATGCTATCTGCCAACGAGTGGTTTCTCCCCTCCTCCCAATTATCTCAGTGCACCATTCTAGACACATCCCAGAAGCTGAATAAATCTCAAGTGCTGGCCAGATCAGCAGATCAGCATTCATTCAGCAGTGTCAGATCATATATTTCAGGGTAAATTACTAGTGACCAATCACCTGATTGCTTGAAGGGGCAATTTAACTCCTTCTGTAACAACGGTATTTTCTGTTGCCATCATCATTGTCATCATCATCATCATCGCAAAGATGGCTGTACCGCAGTGGAATTGCCCCAGAGTAGTTACTTGAATAAGGTTATCACATTCTTTGCCAATATACGTTAACTTCAGCCACGTATTTCAGGCTCAGTTTCTTAATTTTAAAACAGGAGCAAGAGACACATTTGTTAATCTATGAAGTTTTTATTATGCTCTCCATCTAACGGTTCTGTGCCCCCATGCAATCCAGTCAAGCTCACATCAGAATACATTACTAGGTTCAAGTCAAAGGCCTGACAAGTATCAGGATCGCAAGCAGGGCCAGATGCAATTTGCAGATGGCCAGGCCAATGTTTCAGACTGTCAAGGGAAAGATATGGAGTGGGGTCGTTGCCATGCTGGATACAGCGATTTAAAACTAAGAAGGGCATCAATCGCCTTTTTTACTGGTCCAATTTCTACCGCTAAGAGAGTGCTCATGATTCAGAGAACCTTCCCCCTCCACACACAGATTGCTGCCACCTTGCAAACTAGCAGCACTCATCCAGGACCCTGCAGAGAAAAATATTTAGAGGGGATTTTACGTATTGACGGTCATGATTTTTAGCAGCGAGCCCCCTATGAAGAGCATTCACTGCAGTTTATGCACATGCATCACCTTCTCCACAAAGAACAGGAATAGGAAACCTGTGGCCCTCTAGATGTTGTTGGACTAGAACATGTATCAGCCCAAACTTTCATGGCAAATGGTCAGGGATTATGGGAGTTGGCATCCTGCAACATCTGCTGATGGCAGCAAAGGTTCCCCACTCCTGCAATAGATCAAAATAAGGGGAAAATCTGTTCTGCTTTCAAGCAAAAATACACATTTGTACAGTGCTGAATAGCTGGCCCTGGCAGCAAGCATAAAACTACATCCCCTCCTCCTTAGATCTTGGCCATGTATTGCTCAGATTGGCTGGCCTTTGCATCTGGTGGCAAGGGTGGTGGGCATCCACAAAAGCAGGGAACGGACAAAGGGGGGGGGGACCCAGGATGCCGTAGGGAGAAAATGCAGATAAAAAGGTTCCAATGATTTTATTTGAAAAAGTAAAAAAGCGTGTGCCCAATGCATTTTGGCCACATAAACCTCGGCCTTCGTCAGGTCACCTGAATCTCTTCATTGTGTAATATCACAGTATATTTGCTATATTAATAATAATAAGTATAATAAATAAATAATATTTGTACATTTCGACTAGTAGACGACTTTGTTGACAGATTCTAAGTTTGCCCCTGATGAAGGCCGAGGTTTATGTGGCCTCACCAAAGACTCCTGAGTAAACTTAGCAGTCAATATAATAGAATAAGAGGAGAGGTCCTCTCACAACCAGGAACTGATTAAGTAGCAGGAAGGAGAGCATAGGTATAAATGTGCAGTTCTCCCAGTCGTGGGATATAGGAAGTGGAGTCCCCCAAGGATCAGTACTGGGACCTCTGCTTTTGAACTTGTTCATAAATGATCTAGAGTTACAGGTGAGCAGTAAGGTGGCCATATTTGCTGATGATACTAAATTGCTGATGACACGAAACTCATACTAAATTCAGCCTATCTGAAATACAGTAGCTGCCTCGCTTTACGGCGTTCCGTGTTCCGCTGATGCGGCAGCTTTCAATTAGGGGAAATTCCCCGTTTTAAAGCCGATTTTGCGCTTTTACAGCATTTTCACGTCATTTTTGTGCAACGCGACCCATTATAGTCAATGGGTTCCGCTTTACGGAGATTTCTGCTTTACGGCGGGGGCCTGATCCCTAACCTGCCGTATAAGCAGGGCCCTACTGTACATGGGAAGGGAGGGGCACACCTTTAAGATCCTAACAGTCCTGGTCCAGCATCCTGTCCAGGATCTAGTCCAGAATCCTGTCCTCACAGTGGGCAACCAGATGCCCATGGAAAGCTTGCCAGCAGGACTTGAAGGCAACTGTGCTCTCTGCACTTGTGATTCCCAGCAACTGAGGCATACCCCCTCCAGTAGTGCAGATAGAGCATAGCTTTACTCTCCATGAATCTGTCTACAGGAAAAAATCTAGAGGCTATAGCTGCATCATTACAAGAGCAAAATTTGTGAAAGCAAAGCTCACTCTGTAGCTTGAGAGAAAGGGCCTTTATAGTAATGGCACTTTGGCAATGGGCTCCTTGACAGATATTTTAAATATAGTTTTGGTGTCAGGAGAAGACCTTTTTTTAAAAAAACCAGCCCTATAGCCTTCTTAGCTCTGTTTCATTCCTCTGCCTTCAGTTCTAAATTGATTTGTTTCTAGAAAGTTACTTTCCCCTCCACTTTCTACTTTAAAGCAATTTGCAATTTTTATAAAGGTGGTGTACTGGGGTCATTTCAGCCATAATCTTGTTTGCTTGACTCCTTGCAAAATGCCCAAAGAACGTTGGTTATAGGGCACCCTATAAATGTTATGTATAAATCAAACAGACTCCTGCACCCATTTCTGTTTCCAAGGATGTCTGCCTGTAACCAAAGAGATGGAAAGAGACCCACTGATAGCAATATTCCAATCACAGTCTCCTTCATCGTCATCAGCAAAAAAAAATTCCCACACCAAAGAAAGTTTTGTGGTACTGCTGAGTTGTCTCTAGGACTTTGGATGTAAAACTGAGATTTTCTTCCAACATATGCCTCACAGATTAAGAACATACCAGTTGTATTAGGCCATGAACCTACCAAACGTTACCCTATAATTAATATACAAAAGGCATGTGGTCCTTTTTTCTTTCTTTCCTTTTTCTTTTCTTTTTTTTAAAGGAAGAATCAAAGACCTGCATTAGCACCGCAGATGTCTGGGCTTCCCGTTTACAGCAAAGAAATGTGTCTCTGCAGCAATGTAAACCACAGATAAGTTGCCCACATGTGTGGCAGAGAGGAGAGGCTTGTTGGAAGAAAGGGAGGAGGGGGAGGGCCTGCTATTGTATGGAATTAACCAGCTTGCTGACTAAACACCTAATCTCAGGGAAAGGGCAGGGCGGGAAGATCAAAAGCTCATGAACGAGCAACTCGCTGCTCGTGTTCAGAAGAGATCCAAACTCTCATTTCATAATAGCATGTACAAATTGGAATGGGGGGGCATCACAAAGAGTGGAGTGGGAGGCAGGGGTTGGGAGTGGTCATCTGGTGTCTGAGGGGAGCCAGGAGTTGAGTCCAAGATTGTAACCCAATTGGGAAGACTTTTAGAGTTCTTCTTTAAGGACAGCCCCATAGCCAGCCTGGTTAGAAGAGGCCAATCCACTGCCTGAAAATAGTTTATGCAAGAAATGTGTTCCAAGCTGCAGCTCTACTATCTCACCATTTGGGGCAGCGACACACAAAGCCAAAGGTTTTCACTCCTAGTCCTGGTGGTTCCAGGTGAAGTATGGAACCTCCTGCACGCAAAGCATGTGCTCTGCTACTGCACCACAGATGCCTCATATTTAGTCCCTCTGTTATCTGAAGTACATATACAAAATGCAAGTTCCATAATCTCCATGAAGCTTTTTGTGCAATGCAAACCTTCTTCTCACCTCATTGTGGATTTCTTCTACTCGCTTTATATCACCGACATCCAGAGATTTCAAAGTCAGAGATCTTAAATCAGTATCAGCGCACAAGTTCTGAAGCGCTATATTGCACTGGCCCAAAATATAAGGCAGGGTCCCTTGTGAGCACTGTAGGAATTCATAAATACAGGAAGAAAACTGAGTTTAAAACAAAGTCAAACGCACACAACAAACATCCCAAAGCCAACCCCAGTCATGACAGCCCATCTGCACTATACCTTTAAAGCAATCCCATACCTCTGTAAAAAGTAAGGGCTTCCCTCAAAGAATCCTGGGAAGTGGAGACTGTTAAAGGTGCTGAGAGCTGTTAGGAGACCTCTGTTCCCTGCACAGAACTACCGTTCCAAGAGTGATGTAACAATCAGTCCCTTTTCCCAGGTAACTCTGAGAATTGTAGCTGTGTGAGGGAACAGGGGGTCTCCTAACAACTCTGAGCACCCTTAAGAGGCTACAGCTCCCAGAATTCTTTAGGGGAAGGCATGACTGTTTAAAGTAGTATAATACTGCTTTAAAGGTATAATGCAGATGGAGCCTAAGATTTACACTAATCAAACTATAGGCATGTACCCATGAGCATTCAATTGATACTACTACTACCACTAGTAGTAGTAGTAGCAGCAGCAGCAGCAGCAGGAGCAGAAGAAGAAGAAGACGTTCTGTATGGATGCATGGCCCACTAAAACCAGAATAGCAGCTAAATAAATGAGCATAAGACTTATGTGATGCATTTGACACTGGGATCTACTACTTCCGGCTGTCGATGTGGGTTCCAACATACCCCCTTGCAGACACAAAGCTGTCAGGGAAAAGGTTATTCTAGACCTCTTTCATCGGCATGCAAATTTTGTGCACATCTCTCCCCACCCCCATTTTGACTCCCCCCACCTGTACCATGAAATAGTATAGCCCTGCAACAAGAAAAAAAATGCTGCAACTGAAATTTAAGGTAAATAATCCATGCTGATAGCCCAGTTCTAAGAAGTGTTGCAACAACAAAGAAAAAGCTTAAGATCAAAACAACACATAGCAACATCTTTAAGCAGCTTGAAACATGAGAGCAAACCAATGTTGTCACAACACCGTGCTGGCATCACAGACAGATAGGCTAGCATAGATAATTACTAATAGAGAGTCAGGTTGCCTCAATGATTATGGCTGAAAGGGGGCAGTTTGTTTAACAATAATCTAGCATAGCAGCTAATCCCACCTACTCGTCAGCCTCAGAACCCTACCTCCAGTCTGGGGATAATGATACTCACTTACCTAATAATGCTGTCATAAGGATCACAACAGGATGATGTATGCAAAGCACTTTGAACGCTTTCGCATCTCTGTTATCTAGTTCAGCCTTTTCCAACCTTTGGGTCCACAGATATTGTTGGACTGCAGCCCCATGGCAAGCTGGCTGGGGCTGATGGGAGGTATATTCCAGCAACATCTGGGGATCAAAAGGTTGAAAAAGGCTGATCTAATTTTATTGCCCTTCAGGCATTCAGAAAGAAAATGTGAGGTCTCCAAACTGGGGAGGAGGATATATGTGCTGGGTGCAGATGCTCCAACCCTGAATGCCCCATGTTCAGGTCTGAAGGGGGCTTTTAATTTCATTTAGCTGAACGAGCTTAAAAGCCTCCTTGAGATTGGGAACCCCAATAACAAAAGGCTCCTGACTATGAGGAAGCTCCTAAGCGGATTCAGCACAGGATGCTTAGAAGTCTCCTTCAGACCTTCCCTCTTGGGTCACAGCTCAGTGGCAGAGTGTATGCCTTGCATGCAGAAGGTCTCGGGTTCAATCCCCGGCATCTCCAGGTAGGGCTGGGAGAGACTCCCGCCTGAAACCCTGGAGAGCTGCTGCTGGTCAGTGTAGTCAAAACTGAGCTAGGTGGACCACTGGTCTGATTCAGTATAAGGCTCCTTCCTGTGTTCCTAACAAGCCTTTAAAGCAGAGATCTTTATCCCACTGTATTGGAATTGTTTTTAAGGTGAAAAGGAAATGGACTGCCTTCAATCCCGATTCATGGTGACCCTATGAACAGGGTTTTCATGGTAAGCGGTATTCAGAGGGGGTTTACCATTGCCTCCCTCTGAGGCTGAGAGGCAGTGACTGGTCCAAGGTCACCCAGTGAGCTTCATGGCTGTGTGGGGATTCAAACCCTGGTCTCCCAGGTCATAGTCCAGCACCTTAACCACTACACCACACTGGCTCTGTTTTTAAGATATTTTGCTTTTAAAATGTTTTTAGGCTGTTTTATTGTTTTATCACTTGCTGTTTGGCACCCTGGGCTCCTTTTGGAAGGAAGGATGGGATATAAATGAAATAACAAGCAAACAAACGCACATAGACCAGTGGTCTGGCTCAGTAAAAAAAAAAAAAGTTTCTCAGTTTCTCTCTCTCAGACTAACTTACCCCATAGTTTGTTAGTTACACCATAGAGAGAAATTGAAGAAGCTTTTTTTTTTAAACAGAGCCAGACCACAGAGTTTCAAACCCTACCGGGTAAGAAACATAGAAAGCTGTCTTATACTGAGTCAGACCATTGGTCCATCTAACTATATACTGTCTACACTGACTGGCAGTGACTCTCCAGGATTCCAGACAAGGGTCTCCCCCAGCCCCACCTGGAGATGCCAGGGATTGAACCTGGGACCTTCTGCATGCAAAACAAATGCATCACCACTGAGCTACGGGCTCAAAAGCGACTATGTGTGTTGACAAGACAACTACATTACTCTAACATGGACCAAATACCTTGATCGCGTGCTTTTTGGGGGACAGAATAGGATGAACTCATCTAAAAATGTTGGGAAATTTGTGACAATGGACTACAAATGAAACTAATTTAAAGGGGGGGTAAGCAAATTTAAGGAGCATGGATCTATTCATGGTTTTGAGCCACAAGGAACTTCCTGTATGGAACTTCCAACTGCTGGGTGGGGGTCACTGATGGTAGGCCAGATCCGTTGCATTCGTGTGCTGCTTGTGAGCTTTCCGGAGGTGTCTGGGTGGCCACTGTGGGAAAACAGGATAGATGGAACTTTGTTCTGATCCAGCAGGGCTCTTCCTATGTTCTTAATTAATGAGCAAAGTAGGGGGAGGAAAACCCCAGGTATGAACATGCCTACCAAACTCAACACTTTGAGGTAGTTGGGAGGGGCAGCTCTTTATCTAATACAGTGCCTGGAGTGCATCACTCAAATGTGGGGAATGTATGAAACTAGCAAATGAAAAATTTTGTGCTGCAAAATGTATTTCAAGATGAAGGGAATACACATGTATACATTGGACCATCTTCTTCCCCCCCACACACACAAAACTTCCTTCTGAACTGTCAGAACAAACAAAAGATAAAACAGCCTTTCTTTGGGAGGGGGCAGAACGGGGGGGGGATCACACAATGATGTGTCTATATCGGGATTCTTTTCAGTTAAATATTTATAAGTGCAGCTAAATCCCCAAGAACAACCTTGAGAAAGGACCCCTTGGTGTTATGATTCTTTGTATTGAAAATTTCCATACTATATCATGTGAGGTCACAGAGGTTTATAAAAACAAAGCAGGAGCTTCTAAAGAGGAAGCTGTTGCTTCTTTTTGTGTGTGTGCCTGGAAGTAAATGTGCATTTTAATATCAGAATAACAGAGTGGTAGGGGGCTGGGTCAGGGAGTTCATTCTTTACTGCAAAGGACAAACAACCAGTCTTTTAAGTGGCGTTCAGAACCCTAGGCTAATAGGGGCATATTACTATGATAATAGTATCTAATACTATTACACTATTATGTGTATATTAGATTGTTTATTTTAAGAGTCTTAGCTTGAGGTCTGTACTAAGGTTTTAAGATGTCTGCATGTAAGTCTGCATCTTATTTCTCCTGTACAGCTTCATCAACCTGAGCATAAGAGATACCATCACAGTCTTAGGCCGCATCTGCACTATACATTCAAAGCATTCTTATACCACTTTTAAACCGTCAGAGTAGTTTATCAGTCAATCTCTCTCTCTCCAGGGAACTCTGGGAATTGTATCTCTGTGAGGGGAATAGGGTTCTCCTAACAACTGTCAACACCCTTAACAAACTACAGTTCCCAGGATTCCTTGGTGGGAAGCCATGACTTTTTAAAGTGGAATAACTGTATGGTGCAGTTGGGCCCCCAGCTTGCATGGGTTCCATAATAATGTTTTAAGATGTCCACATGCAAGTCTGCATTTTACTTCTTCTGTACTGTTTCATCAGCCTGGTCAGAAGAGGTACCATCACAGTCTTATTGTGCTAACAGCATTATGTAGATTCACACCCTATAAGCATGAGGGGTGGGGTTTGCTGACTGTTACCCTGACAGTGTTTATCTGAGGGAACAATGAAAACAAATTCACAGCCTGGGATGAATGAGATGAGAACTAATAATCTACTTAAGCCATTCCCACTCACCTAATCCCTTCTATCTCCCACTCTCTTCCAAGTGATACAGTTCCCACCACTACGCAACTCTCAAGTCCATACTGTTTCCAAAGTCCCTCTTCCACCTCAACAGTCTATACTCCACAGCAATCTCACCTACCTTCCCCGCCAAACTCAAACGTGGTTCATTATGAAAGGCGATATCTCCCTGTACAGATCTGCATCACCACTTAGAACACTCATGGCACCACACTCTATAGGGTGGGCATTTTCTGCTGAACGCCCCTGCAATGCCCTTCACTCTGCCATATGTGAAGCAGCAACCATCAATGGCTTCAGACACCTTGTGAAGACTTATCTTTTTCCCCACCCCAGGCTTTCCCTGACCCATAAGATTAGATCATGTGTTACATGTTTGAATCTTCTGAATTTCTGTTTCATTCGCTTTTATGTGTTTTTATATTGAGGTTTTACTGGTTTTAAGTTTTGTTTTAATGATGCAATATTTTTAATGATGCAAACCACTCAGAGGTTTTTTGAAATACTAAGCTGTATATAAGTAGGTAAGTAAGTAAGTAAGTAAATAGTACCATCAGAAAGCTGAAAGAGATGGGAAGGCAACATTGCCCCTAGGAACACCAATAATTTGGTGTTATGTGGTGTGTGTTTTTTTAAGTTTGAATGGCTGCTGTGGGGCAGGGAATTAGGACTGTGATCACAGCCTGGGGAGGGGACTTTTTTTTAACAATTTCCAACCACACTGCAGTCCAGACTAAAATTGCTCCTCTGACTGCTCTTCATGTCAGAATGGAAATTCCTATTGGCATCAAAAAGGACATCAGTATAGGAGGAAAGGGTTTTAAAAAACCCTCCACCTGTCCTATAGTACCAATCCTGAATGCCCCCCTTGCCCTGTGGCTGCTACTGAAAGTTGTTTTAAAATAAATGCATGCAACGTAAGTTACTCATTTAAAGTAACACATAGCTTAGCCCTATGAGAAGGGCAGCCACAATCAGATAATGATACAATTAATGCTCTTGAAAAAACTATTTTTTTAAAAAAACCTCCATTACTCACCTCTGCCACCCTGTGAGTAGAACTGAATCTTGGCTGCAGGCCAGCCAAGACACAATGCTGGTGAGTCATATTTAGATCATCTGGAGATGGATAATAAAAATTAGAGTCAACTGTGAATGTGGGTAAATGATGACATAGCTGGAGCTGAACCCCTACTGAAATTAAGAGGAAATCAAAGTACTGTAAGAGCTAAGGCCTCCAGATGTTGCTACTAAACTACAACTCCCATCATCTCCAACTATCAGCCATGCTGGCTTAGGCTGGAGTTGGAGTCCATAACATTTGAAGCGTGCCTGGTTTGGGAGGACTGATATATTTTTATTGATTTATATACCGCCCTTCCTCCCAGCAGGAGCCCAGGGCAGCACAGCTATGTGCAACATCTCTGTATGCATACTTAGCTATGTCTACCATGTGTCCATCTTGAGGGTCTAGGGATGCATAGCTCCCCTTCACAGACTGTACATGTTCCCCATATGCTTTTATGATACCTAAATCAAACCTCCATGTTCACAGATAGCATACCTCTGAGTACCAGTTGCTTGGGGAGGTGAACAGCAGGGGAGGGCTACCACCTTCATGCCCTGTTTACAAGCTTCCCAAAGGCATCCCACTGGGCATCCACTGTTAAAGCGGGATGCTGGTCTAGATGGAGCTTGCTTTCATCTTCCTCTTAGGTGTTGGGTGTTTGTGCATTAAAAGAAAAATCCTAGCCACTATAAAGTGTGACTCAATAAAGAATTATTCTGTAACTATCAGAAAAAAGTATACATAAAAGGGGATTTGAGGGGAGGGGTGAGAACCTCACATAATTAATTAGCAGACAATTCAACAAAACGTACCAGATTTACTAAACTCATATGATTAAAGTTTAGCAACAACAAATAACTTTAAGGAGTTCATGGCCTTAGCAAACAGAGACATATAAAGTGTAGATCAAATGCAGTCGTCAAATTTCACAGGCAAATTAATTGGAAAGAAATATGAATGACTCTCCAGGTTCATACAGAAGGGGTTTTGTGCTGTGTTTTTTTCTCCCATTAAATGCTGTGATTCTCCAACCACAGCCCATCCATATGAGTGTATGCTCCCAACTTCTGGTTAATGAAAATAAATTTTTTGATGCTCCCTGAATTATATAATTTGCCCAGTCCTCTGCCCACACCAACGCCTCCCTGCTCCCCTTCCAAAAAAGGCCGCTGAATGCATCCTCACACTGCTCTGTTTGAACCCCCTAATCTTCCAGCAACATTTGATCAATAGGAAACAGCTGTGGTGAAGTAAGTCTTCCAGCTTTGAACGAGCCCAAAGTGTCTCTTGCTTCAATGTGTTTTGAAGTCACGGTAGGGAAAATTAGTGACAATTGTAAATCTGCTTGAAAAATCTGCTTGTGTCTACCTCTTAGAGATTAGGGGCGTGGGAGACTTCAATTTAATGCAAAGACCATGACAACCTCAGTTAAGCATGCTATAGGGGCACAGCAGATGGGGCCATACCTAGTCGCCTCCACGTGCTGTGGATTTATTGCACACACCCTCCTCAAATACGTTTTGTATCAGACATCCCTTTGATGAAGTCCTGGAGATGGCAAAGTTCAGCCCAAATTCCCTCTGCAAGCAAGTACATTCCCACACACACACACACTAAATTGAGCTAAAGTGTTTCTCTTGCTCAAAGGGCATGAAGATCAGATTTCACTTATCAGAAAAAGCTTCTGTATGGGAAAAGAGAACACCTATTCCAGATAACCCTTCAAAGTTTATTTTTGATATTATGGGAAAAGGTGACAATCAATTCTCCATGCAAACTGCACAGAGCCAGGTATGGTTTAATATTCACCTGAAAAGTGGGGGGGGGGTGAAGAAAGAGTTTAAGCAGGTGTTGAACTAACCTTTAAAATTTCAACTTCAACACCTTCCCCCTCTCAGCGCAACAAAGAGTCTTATTATATTTGCCAGCAGCAGCACTCAGGAATTCTTTGGAAAAAAAGAAAGCAATAAAATACTAAAAATGCACTCACTCTTCCCAGTCCTTTGAAAGATGGGGGTTTTTTTCTGGTTCCCCATTCAGCTTGTCATAATACATCATTTATGGCATGTACAATGCAGAAATATTTGAGGGAATAATACTGCTTTCAGAATTAGCAGAAGCTGTAGCACTGAAGTGGGCATATCCTGAGATCATGAATTAGACCAATTAATGCCATTTCTGTTTCTGAGGGATGACATGGAAATATTCCCTTTGCCCTCAAATTTCATTTAGGCAGAGACTGTGCTGTGAAAGATACTCCCTATTGCCTATTGAAAAGCTCTATTTCTGCAAGAAAGAAAGAAAGAAAGAAAGAAAGAAAGAAAGAAAGAAAGAAAGAAAGAAAAGAAAGAAAGAAAGAAAGAAAGAAAGAAAGAAAGGAAGGAAGGAAGGAAGGAAGGAAGGAAGGAAGGAAGGAAGGAAGGAAGGAAGGAAGGAAGGAAGGAAGGAAGGAAAGAAAGAAAGAAAGAAAGAAAGAAAGAAAGAAAGAAAGAAAGAAAGAAAGAAAGAAAGAAAGAAAGAAAGGCTTGCTGGAGTTGAGGTCCTGCTTGTGAGCTTCCCATAGGTGTCTGGCTGGCCACTGCGAGAACAAGATTCCTCAGTATGAATTCACCATGAATATCTGGAGTAACACTCTCCTTGGCAAGTTTACTGGCAAATATCAATGTATCATTATCAGCACATTAGTTGCAATAAGAGGTTTCTGGATGCTTGTGTGAATGGGTGCAGTGATCATGAATGTCTTTCCCAAGTTTATTAATTAATTATGATATTTTCATTTCAGGATTTCAGACAGGGGACATTCCCAGCCCTATCTGGAGATGCTAGGGATTGAACCTGGGGCCTTTGGCATGCAAAACAGATGTTCCGTCACTGACCTATGGCCCTTCCCCAAATACAAGATAGACCATCATCATCACCCATCAGACCACCTCAGTGGGAGAGATGGGAAGCATAGCTCAGTCCATCAGCTTTGTTGAACAACCAGCTATCCCTGAATCATTTCTATGCCAGCTGGTCATTACAAGAACTACTATTTAAGAATTGGAGTTTATTTTCTTCCTTTTCCCTCCCTGCCACTTTTCCCTTGTGTGTCGTGTCTTTTAGGTTGTAAGCCTGAGGGCAGGGACTGTCTTGTATTAATTGATTGTCTGTAAGCTACCCTAGGAGACTTTTTATTATTTAGATTTACAATCTGCCTTTGTTCCAAGGAGCTCCAAAGGACCATACATGTTTTCTTCACTTACAGCCTTACAACGAACCCATGAGATGAGATAGGCTGAAAGATATGATCGACATAGGGCCAGACAGAAAGCATCATGGCAAAGTGGGGATTGGAACCTGGGTCTCTGTGGTTGTAAGTCCTATACCACCACACCAGTTTGTTGGTTGTGTCCTAGCACCACACTCTACAGCAGGGATGGGGAGCCTATGGCCCTCCAGAAGTTGTTGGACTACAACTCCCATCATCCCTGACCATTGGCCATGCTGGCTGGGGCTGAGTTGGAGACCAAACAATACTTGGAGGGCCATAGGCTTGCACTGTTGGGGCTTTGAAGGTAAGAGATGACCAGGCTGTCTGTCCACCCATCAAACCTTATGGGACAAAAAATATGCATTTATTTACTTCCATTTAAAGATTGTCCTTTGTTTGTTTGTTTGTTTGTTTGCTTATTAAATGTATATCCCGCCCTTCCTTGCAGAAGGAGCCCAGGTGACAAACAAATGATGAAGCACTAGATTACAATGCCATCATCCCTGAGCATTGGCCAATCTTGGTGACACTTATGGAAGCCGGAGTCCAAAATCATTTGGAGGGTCACAGGTCTCCCACCTCTAACTGTAGCTGTATTCAGCAATTACAGGAATACCCCGCATTAATGTAAGCAATGGGTCCAGAGCGAGTACGTAAACTGAAAATGTACTTAAAGTGAAGCACTACCTTTTTTCGCTTGCGCCGCCACTGTGCCACCTCTCCTTCACGTGGACCCTCAAAGCCCCGTGCTAAAGCCTCTGCTGCTGCGCCGCTGTGCCTCTCAGCTGATTGCGACCGTGCCTCCCAGCTGATTCGTGGTTGCGCGATCGCATCTCTTTCCACCACCCCCACACACCGAAAGAACAGGCCACAACCAAAGGTGAAGTGTCCGTTCTTGCGAAGCAAGCGTACGTAAACAGGGGAATGGTGCTACTGTAAGTATGTCTGTACTCACAAGTGTCCTTAAAGTGAAGGTCCATATAGCGGGGTATTCCTGTATATGTGGGGAAGAGCAGAGCTGCCACTTGCTGGCCCCAGCCCTGCTTCCTTGGTGACCCCATCCATGCATTAAAGCAGGAAGCTTACATGTGTACAGCAGGCTCCCTGCTTCAGACCTCCCAGTCCAATAGAGCCAGCAAAGTTGCAACAGTGGAAAGAGGACCACTGAGCCCAACATCACTCTTCCGCTCACACGATTGCAATCACGTGGATAATTAATGCCTGAAAAGGGCTTGAATATGGCTGGACAGCCCCAGTCCCCCACAGTCCCACAGACTGCCAGCATCTCATTGCTCCATCCACTATTGTCGCCATGCACTTCTCTTACCTCTGGGTTAGCATATGAAAGGCAAACTGGGTGCTATTCAGGAGGAAGTCTTGGACGCTCATGCTGTGGTGTGAAAAACTGTACTAACACACAGTTCCCTGTTGCATGCCGAAACTATACATTGGGAGTGGAAAACCTGTGGCCCACCAGATGTTGTTGGACTCCAACTCCCATCAGCCCCAGCCAAAATGGCCAATGGCTAGGGATGATGGTGACTGTAGTTAGTGGTGTCTGATGACTCCATGTCAGTGGGGCAGTGGAATCCGCTTCAGGTTTGTGTCCAAACATTTGGATTAAAACCCAGAGCTGATTCTACTGCCCCACTGACATGGAGCCACCAGCCATCACTGATTGCAGTCCATCAACATCTAAAGGGCCACAGGCTTCCTGGCCCCGCTTTCAATAAACTGCCTGAACTTGCACAGGCAGTCACCATCATCACTAACAGAGAGCCTTCTGCCACCTTTGAGAATAACAAACTTAATTCAGCACAGGCTTTTGAGGACTTACACATGCTTCATCAGATGCATCTTGCATCAATTCCATACCATAATAAAACTAGCTTTTTCTTTAACATGACACAAAATTGTCATGGTTGCTTTTGCTACAACAGACTAACACAGCTACCCCTCTGAAAAACATCTGCATTAGCAGCTCTTTCTAGGGTAAACCCACTGTCAGAGATTAGGAATCCGATGACCAGGAAAAGGGCCTTTTCAGTGGTGACACTTTGATTTGTGGGATCAGGGCTGCTTGATTGATGCCTGGTTAGTTTTAGGTGCCAAGCTAGAATTTTTAATTTGCCCAGGTTTTCCGCTGATTTTAAAGCTGCTGCCTGATGGTGTTTTGAGTGTTTCCTGCTGGTGTTCCTTCTTGCATAGGTTACTGTTTTTCTTGAAATTTTAATTTTTAGTTTGTTAGTAAGCCACATTGAGCAGGATAAAAATGTGAATGAGTGTGATTAAAATGGAAAAAATAAACAAAGAAAAACCAGGGAACTTTGTGTGGGTAAAGGCCCTGCTTATGTCATTTATCCACCACAAAAACATAGTTTTACAGAGCACATGAATAACAGGTGGGGAACCTTTTACAGCCTGAAAGCACATTCCTTCATGGGAAATCTTCTGGTGGATTGCCAATGGTGAATGGGGCTGCATGGAATGGAGCAGGGCCGAGAGGTGAAGCCCTGCATGCCAGCGGCTCCCCCACCTCTGCTCTAGAGTGATGTGGGAGAGAGAGGAAGCATATGGTTTAAGGGCAGGGATGGGTAAGAAATTTGATTCAATCCTCATTTCAGGCCAAATGTATCAAATACATACTTTCCAAAATGCTATGAGAACCAATCCACAGCCATCGTTCAAAATTCGCATTTATTTGAATTTTGCAATGCAGTTCACCAACTGATATTTACAAAAATGCTTATGTTAGGGAAAGTGAAAATGGCCTTCTCAGTGGCGGCCCCCCATTTGTGGAACACTCTCCCCAAGGAGGTACACCTGGTGCCATCATTATCTATCTTTAGGCACCAGGCAAAAACATTTCTCCCAGGCACTTGGTTCTTAACTTTGGAAGGCTTTTGGAGGGCATCTGCTGTGTAGACTTCCTAAGAAGGGTTGCTCCACCGCCTATGTACTCTTTTGTTTTCAATTTTTTAGATTTTTTTTATCTTTCGCTTTTTAATTTTTATTAACTGCATGCCACTTTGAGTGCACAAAAAGTAGAGTGTAGAAAAGCGACTAACAAATTTAATTAATAAATAAAGTGTGCCTAAAAATGAATATATGAGTGAAAATAACATACAAAAATGCATTATATGATTATAAATTGCTTGCAAAAATGTATACATTAGTCAAAACTGCCTACAAAAATGTATTACTTAGGAGAAATTTGTACTAAAATGGGGGAGAATTTTCCTGGGGATTTTTTAAAAAATCACAAATTGCTGCAGAAATGTGGAAAACATGAGAAACGGAGAGAACAGAAACTTTCTATTCCTATGGGGGGGGATGCTTGTTGAATAAGTTTTCCTTTCCTTTAAAAAAAAATGGCCATGACTGTCCTTGTTTTTCTGCATATTACAAGATTGGATGAGAAAGAGAATGAAATTAACATGGCCACAATTTTTTGCTTTTGAATATTTCACCTAGCATAAAGTAGCTGTCTCCTTGGTAAAGGGGTACAGCCAATCCTGGGTTCTTTACGTCCCAAGCGACTTTCAAGCCAACATGCCAGACAGCTGGGTCTCTACCATCCAGAGCCTTCTTCTGAAGGATATCAACAGCGGGTTCTGAAAAGTAAAAGTAAAGCAAAGAAGTTAACGGACCTGGAAGCAACCTCTTTTTTGTTAAAGGAAAAAATCTACTTTGCATCAACGTTAAGAACCTTTTATGTTCATTCACAAGAGATCTGAATGGTAGATAGGTGAGTAACAATTTTACTTGTAAGATTCCAACAGGATTTTACAATCCTATATTCTATTAGCAGGTTTGGACATAACACTAAACTAAGGAGCCTGTGGCCCTCCAGATGTTGTTGGACTACAGCTCCCATCATCCCTGAGCATTGGCCATGCAGTCTGGGGATGATGGCAGTTGGAATCCAACAACATCTGGAGATCTAGAGGTTCCCTATCCCTGCACTAAGCCATAGTTTAGTATTATGAGGAGGGAATGCCTTGTCTAAGATGGTCCCTGCTATAACACACAGGTGCATCATTGATTGCTTTTACTACTTGCAGATTTAATAGATCAATAAACATGGCCGAATCAGGAAAGAGTTCTGTAATAAAGCAACAACCATTTTTGTTATTGTTGGATTGGAAAGGGGCTTTAATGAGCAAATGATCCCTGCACAGCCAAATGGGGAAAAGGCCTCACTTAGTGGTTGAATACATGCTTTTCAAGCAGAAGGTGTCAAGTTCAGTTCCCAGCGACTCCAGGTAGGACCAAAAAAATATCTCTGTCTGCCATCCTGTAGGGCCACTGCCAGTCAGTGTAGACAATACTGAGCTAGGTGGACTAATGCTCTGACTCGGTATAAGGCAGCTTTGTATGTCCCTAAGACATCATCAAAAACCAACAGCCACATGTCTCATCGTAAACTCTGTAGAATATTATACATGGGCATGTGTGTTAATTTTGTCACCCATGCAAACAGGTGTCAGAGGAAGGGGGGGTTGCACTTTTTAACCTTATCAATTTTCACCCCTATCTTCCACAAAAAAGCTTGGGTGGGGGAAGACAGATTTATAACTTTCATTATTGCCGCCCTGGGCTTCTGCTGGGAAGAAGGGGGGGATATAAATAAATAATAAATAAATAAATAATTCCACACACCAACCTGTGGCCAAATGCTGACCTCCTGGCTTCTCAATATGCAAGCCATCCACCACGTGAGGCTGCTGTGGCGTTTATTTAGACTGGGGCTTTACAAGTCAGTTGTAAAATATGAAAATGATTTTGAGCATTTTTTTAAAAAAAAGTTACACAAATACACTTTTTTAAAAAATGAAAAAAGTGTGCATGCAGGCCTGATTCCCAGAGTTGTTTTTTTTCCAGGGAAGCAGGATTCTCGATGGTTATGTACTTTTCTACAGAAGACGACACCTATGAAATACTCAATGCTAGCTAACCAGCTTAAAAAGCAACACCACCACCAGAATCAATGCTAACTTGCTTTCAGGGGCCTTCAATATTTTTGTCTCCTTTTCAGATGAACTCTAAGTTAATATTAGAACTGGGGATGCTTTTTGATAGCTGCAGATAAGAGATGCTTTCCCCATCACTTTCAATGTAATCTTTTGAGAGTTAACTTTGCCCATTAACCTGCATTCCCCATTTGCCCTGGCAGATGCCCTGTTCATAATATGGTCTCGATAAAACATGGAACTATAATCAGAGACAGCGATTTCAATCAATGCTTCCAGGGGTGCCCTCATAAATCCAGCACCTTTGGAATGCACTCGTTAAACAACTCTCTCTCTGCAGTTTGGTCATTTTCTTCCCTGTTATTTCTTAAGTGCGGAGTTCAAATATAGCTCTCACACTGTTCTTCCCACTGCTCTCAACTAACGTGCCTTGTAATTATCGTCAGCAATTGAAACTGATTACTCCCACTGTGCTATTTTGGAAACAACAGAAAGCAAGCTGCTACTTGCTTTCAAAATGTTGGTTCCTCCACAGTGCTAAAAAACTTTGGCCGTAACTCGGTGGTAGAGGCGATGCTTTGCATGCAAGAAGTCCCACGCTCCATCCGCAGCATCTCCAGACAGGGCTGGGAAAGTTCCCTGTCTCAA
Source organism: Rhineura floridana (assembly GCF_030035675.1). Lineage (NCBI taxonomy): Eukaryota > Metazoa > Chordata > Lepidosauria > Squamata > Rhineuridae > Rhineura > Rhineura floridana. Next base: position 31,484,120 of record NC_084492.1, on the reverse strand, counting down.
TCCCTGGAAAGTCACTACCATTGTAAATAGAGAGCTACTTGGAGCAATGGTCTGACTTCTTAACGTTCCTATGAAAAGCGGGCTGCACAACATCCGCCGTGCTCTTCAGATCAGCCAGCAAAACCTATCCATTGGGAGACGTTAAAAATAACGAGTGGTGCACTGAGTCACTTCAGCTTACATTAGCTAAGGCAATTCCTCTTGTTTAGATGAAGACACTGGCCTACATCTAGGTCTTCTGCCTTGACAGGAGGTATTTCTAAGGGATCTGAGAGACTTTATCTGAGGTCTGAGAGACCTATTCTCAGTCTGCATCTGTGCTATAATTGCTTTTTAAGATGTTTTTAAAGCTTTTTTCAAAAAAAGATGTTTTTAGAGATGTTTCCTTTAAAGATGTTTTCTTTTAATATATTTTAAAATCTGTTTTTAAGATGTTTTAGAGTGTTTTTAGTGTTTCGTTTGCCGCCCTGGGCTCTTTCTGGGAGAAAGGGCGGGATATAAATTTAATTAATAAATAAATAATAAATCTGCAGAGATCTTATCTACACAGAAAGCTTTTATTATGGATTTCAAAGAGGTTAAGCTTTTGGGGGGGTTTTCTTTGTAGAATTCAAACCACCTTGCTCATTTTCAACGTAAGTTTTGGGGCAGACATACTGTTACGTTTCTAGTTGCTGCATGACCTGCAGCTTCCTGCTAAAAACCTTTAACTTTTCATATAGCAAATGATGGGGTGAGGGGATGGTACACTGTAGCACAAGAGCGCCCTTCCAGATGGCAATAATACAGCAACATTTGGGGAGCATCATAGAATAACAAATTCAGTGGAATGATGTGACCAATCCAGTATACACCCACCACTAATGCACTATGGTAGTGTCAATGACATGTTGCGAAAGATATCGAAGTCCATCAGATGTTCTATCTTATCACAGTTTATCAAGAATGGCCAGTGTGTCAGGGCAGTCTGCCCAAGCACTTCGTTTTGCTCCTGCCCTGCAGAAACTGGATAAACAAACCAGAATAAACAAAAAAAAAGTCCTATTTTGTGCTATGTCCAAACCAAGGATCACAGTTTGTTGTTCTCTACCGAACCACAGTCAGCAAGCCAAATGCAAACCATAGGTGCAGGTTGGCTAGTATTCATGGCTTGTTAGGAGAAGGGCCATACTAATTATTTATTTAAGCAAGCAAGCAAGCATCTGCTTTGGATGCAGAAGGACCCAGGTTCAATCTCTGACAGGTAGGACTGGGCAGGTTTGGACTGGGATCTTACTGGATTTGAGTGCCCTCATTTGGACTGGAAGTGTTCCTATGATAAAATAAAAGGAAAAGAAGTAATACCCGATAAATTGATGAAGGTCTTTACAGTAGCTGGCCTGTAGGGTTTAGCTGTTATTATCATTTTTAATTTGTCATGTACTGGATATATTTTGATATGTTTGCATCTTATTTTATGTTTATGTATATACATAAAATCCAAATAAATATATACACACACACAAAAAAACCATGTTGCAGAATACACCTGCCTGGAGGGGCCCTACTGGCCCCTGTGTCTTCCCCCAGAAGTATCAGCAATGGTTCCTTTTCTGAAATTTTCCATAGCTGTGGCAGATGTCCCTGGAATTGTTGCCTAGTTTGCACATATGGTTGTGCCTGCACTACTTGCAAGGATAACCTTCTGGTTTTGGTGTGCTTCCTCCCACCCCTGGGTGACATCTTTAAACACATTACTAGCACTAGGAAAATCACCAAACACAGTTCCTTGCAGGCTGTACAAATTACTGTTAACTGACCTTGCATCTATTAAGCAGCAAATAGAGGGGATTACTGGTCAATTATCAATCTGTGGGAACATTCCAATTGGTTTATAAAGTCATTAGCAATGAAGAAGCTGTCAGTACTTCTTGCCCAATCACAGCTGTGGTGGAAATTAAGTGGCAGTTGCTCAGCTTAGCCAAGATATATATTTTTAATTTAATGAAATAATAAAGTATGCTGTGCTGGGGAGCAGGTGAACCAACACAAATTGTACATTATGAAAGTCAAAAGTAATAGGCCTTTCGCAATCGGTCACCATTGCAGTCAATCACTGGTTTGTTAGCCTGTTAAACATTAACTTGTCAACTAACAGATCCAGTTGTTTATTACTCTAAGATTTACACACTCAAGCAAAGCTTAAGAGGCACCAAGCCAAGAACAATACGGGTGAAAGATTCCACAGAAAGGAAAACTCCTTCTCCCACATTGGAACAGCTTATCCAACTTACAGAGAAGAGAAAGAACTGGAAGAGAGAAAACAGACACACACACACAGAGAGAGATAGAGATAGATAGATAGAGAGAGAGAGATGTTATGGTATTTCTTCATACCTGTTAGTCTTCATCCATTTTCATGAGTCACTGCGAACCAAATTCAGGGGATAAGCCCCAGTATCTACTAGAGATGTAAAGGACAAAAAAGAAAACCAGGAAAAAATGGGGCTGGGGGATTCAGTTTTCCCCATTTTCCCCACTTTTTCTGGGCCTTTGCATCTCTAGTATGTACTACTACTACTACTAATATCTTATTTAAATATTATTTCCATTTATATCCCCATCCTTTCTCTGGAAGGAGCCCAGGGCAGCAGACACATCAATAATAAAACATTTTTAAAAAAAATCCTAAAAAAAAATCTAAAAACAGTAATCACAAGGTTACCAGAAACAGTGGCCCCACCTGCACTACAAGTATTATACCGCTTTAGATGGTCATGACTTCCCCCAAAGAATCCTGGGAACTGTATTTTGTTAAGGTTGCTCAGAGGTGTTAGGAGACCCCTGTTCCCCTCACAAAGCTCCAATTCCCAGAGTTCCTTGGGAAGAGGGATTGACCATTAAACCATTAAACTGTGGCTCTTTGAGGGGTTTAGGGGTCTCCTAGCAACTCTCCGCACCCTCAACAAACTTCGGGGGGGGGAAGCCATGACTGCTTAAAGCAGTACAATAGTGCTTTAAATGCATAGTGCAGATGGGGCCAATGTCTCGCAGCCATCAAATGCCTGGGTAAACAGGAATGTTTTCAAATTCCTCCTGAAAGTCAATAATGAGGGGACTGCCACTGAAAAGGCCCTGTCACAGGCCAACACCTACCGGGCAGCCCTTGGTGGCACCACCACCAACAAGGCCTCACCTGCTCAGCATAGGGTCCAAGATGGCAATGAGACCAAGTAAGATGAGAAGGAAATAAAAGGCACACACTAAGCCTAGAAGTAAAAATGACTGTTGTGAGGAAAGCTGTGATAACAGACAGAATTTCTCTAATTTATTCAAAACCAAATCGCTGCCTTCATCTTCCTAGTCAGTAAGAAATTATTTATTTATTATTTATTTATTTTATTTATATCTCGCCTTTCCTCCCAGTAAAAGCCCAGGGCAGCAAACAAAAACACCAAAAACAACCTAAAACATCTTAAAAACAGACTTTAAAATATATTAAAACAAAACATCTTTAAAAACCTCTTGTTTAAAAACGTTTAAAAACATAACAATTCTAACAGACACAGACTGGGATAAGGTCTTTATTTAAAAGGCTTGTTGAAAGAGGAAGGTCTTCAGTAGGCACCGAAAAGATAACAGAGACGGCGCCTGTCTAATATTTAAGAGGAGGGAATTCCAAAGGGGACTAAAAGTCCACTTCCTATGTTGTGCTGAATGGACCTCCTTATAAGATGGTATTTGCAAGGAGGACCTCCTCACCTGCAGAGCACAGTGATTGACTGGGTATAAAAAGGGTAAAATGATATTTCAGGTATCCTGGTCCCAGGCTTTATAGGGCTTTGTACACTAAAACCACAATCTTAAAATTAGCTCGGTAGCTAATAAGCAGCCAATGCAATTCTTTCAGCAGCATGGTGAAATGTTGCTGATACCCTGGTCCAGTGCACAGTTGTGCTACCAAATTTTGCACCAGTTTCAGTTTCAGTTTCTGGACCAACCTCAAGGGCAGCCCCACATAGAGCGCATTACAGTAATGCAGCCTGGAGGTTACCAGTGCATGGACAACAGTGAGCAGGCTATCCCAGTCCAGAAACGGCTGCAACTGTCTTACCAGCCAAACCTGGTAAAAGGCACTCCTACCCACTGAGATCACCTGAGCCTCTAGCAATAAAGATGGATCCAGGAGCACCCCCAGACTATGAACCTGCTCTTTCAGAGAGAGTATGACCTCATCCAAAGCAGGCAGCTGACCAATTATCCAACCTCAGGAACCACCAACCCACAGCACCTCTGTCTTGCTAGGATTCAGACTCAATTTGTTGGCCCTCATCCAGCCCTCCACCGAGTACAGGCGCCCATCCAGGGCTTGCATGGCCTCTCCCAATTCAGATGTTACAGAGAAATAGAGCTGGGTATCATCAGTGTACTGCTGACACCTTGCCCCAAATCTCCTAATGACCGCTCCAAAGAGCTTTATGTAGATGTTAAACAGCATGGGGAACAAGATGGTACCCTGCAACACTCCACAGCACAACTGCAAGAGGGGCAAAAGACAATTGCCCACTGCTATTCTCTGAAAACAACCCTGGTGATAGGATCCAAACCACTGTAAAACAGTGCCTCCAATGCCCATTTCATCACATTGGCACAGAAGGATACCATGGTCAATGGTATCAAAAGCTGCTGAGAGATCAAGTAACAGGGTCACACTCCTTCTGTTCTTCTCCTGATAAAAGTCATCTATCAGGGCAACCAAGGCCAATTCAATCCCATAGACCAGGCCTGAACCCAGTCTGGGATGGGTCAAGATAATCTGTTTCATCCAAGAGTACTTGCAATTGCTGCACCACAACCCTCTCAATCACCTTCCCTAAAAGGGGGTATTTGTGACCGGACAGTAGTTGTCGCAAAGCAATGGGTCCAGGGTAGGCTTTTTCAGGATAGGTTAGATCACTGCCTCTTTCAGGGTGGCTAGAACCACTCCTTCCCACAACAACATGTTGACCATACCCTGGATCCACTCAAATCCCCTCAGCAAGCTTTAATAAAACAGGCAAGGGTTGAGAGGACACGTTGCTGGCCGCATTGTCGCAAGCACCTTGTCCATGTCATCAGGCTGCATCAACTGAAACCGATCCCAAGAAGTTGCAGCAGCCATTGTACTGGACACTTCACTGGAGTATTAAGAGCCTGAGGTGCCTTGCTGCTCCACAGCATGACAAGGGCTTCAACAGGGTCATCTACTCTATCTACCGGGGAACTTCTCCCGGGCATTCAGAAATCCAGTGGATTCCATTAGTCTCTAGGGGTGGACATCTTAATCTGTTCACCATCCCTACAGGGGAGGATTGGGATACTGTAAATCTAAACATCACCAGGAAGTGGTCTGACCATGACAATGGGGTGACATCCACCACCACACTATCTCCAGACCACTCCTTCCTCCATCTGGAGCAAAAGCAAAGCGCATGCAAGAGCTTATGCAAGAGGCTACAAGATTGCCTGTAGCCTCTCTCTGGATTCAGGGTCAGGCACGGGGTCTCAGTCCTTGCAGCACTTACCAGGGACCTCAGCCGTCTTGAGAAAGAGCAACCCAGGGGAGAAAGCAAGCAACCAGTTCCTCAAGTACTCACTCCCAGGGCAAGGCTTCCCCAGTGCCCCAGTGCTGCAGCTATTCTCCAGTGTGCACAGTGATTCAACATGCTATAGTTATGCTTTCTCCAGACTAAAGCTACTGCTGCCCCCTACAGAACAATGTTTGAGTGCAACAGGCTCAGAAAGTCAAGACTAGTGGTGACAGGCAAATATTACATTCACGGCTCTCAGTCCCAGCTCTCAAAAGATTTACAACTTTAAAAGCTATTAGCTTAAGTAGACTAGTGAATTCCACCTGTCATGAGAGTATATGAAATAAGAGTCAGCCTCCAACTGCTAAGACTCAAGTTATAAGGAACTACATAGATCAATGTCAATTTAGTTTTAGTGTATACCTAAAAGCAAATAGGAAGCTGGAGCAGCTGTTGTGGAAAGAAATAATAATAATGGTGTGGCACATTTTCGGTAGCAAGCACCCCCAGTGTTAAGGATCAAGGTGACCCACAAAAGGTACAGGCACAGGGACCTTGCTCTAAGAATCCAATTGCATCAGGGTTGGAGTATACCTATTGTGGCAGCATTCCTTCAGTGGATGAATGGCTCTGGCATCCTCCTAAGATCCTCTTGAGAACAAGTATTATAGAAAAGAGGTGAGGCAGCGAGGCCCCTTCATTGGCCTGGATGGAACCAATTGCCATTTGACTTTTCCCCTCTCAAAACTGTCTCTACAGGCAGCCATTCCAACTGACTGCATCAAAGAGGTGAGGCAGCAAGGCCCACTCCATCAGCCTGGCTGGAACTAACTGCCACTTGGCTCCTCCACTTCCACAATTCCCTCATTCAGCAGACATGGCAACCTCAATTTGCTTTTCTCCATCTTCCCTCTCAGTCCTTTCCCCCTTTTCCACCATATCTATTAAATTGTAACCCATCATTCCAAACTATGAACCACCTTGAACGCATTGACAGAAAGGTGCTATGTAAATAATCTCTGTACAAACTTTGTACAATATACGATACATTTGTTATATGGTTGACAATAGCAAGTTGCGGCAAGGGAGATGGGTCCGAAGTGGTGCCAGAGTTTCAGGGTTCACTCTCTGGCCATCCCAGAGGCCTCTGTCCAGTTGGGTATAAATGCGCCCACAGACCTACATTATTTCTTTCACTACTCTCAGCCAATGGATACATTTCCTTACTGGCTCATTTCTTAACTCTTTGTGCTAGTCCAGGGATCAGAACACATGGCCCTTCAGAGGATGCTGGATTCCAACTCTCACCAGCCCTGGCAAGCATGGCCAATGGCCAGGGATGATGCAAGTTGTAGTCCAGCAACATCTGGAGCTCCCCAGGGTTTCCCATCACTGTGGTAGTCTATATACAGGCTCTGAAACTAAGCATAAATACTATGCTATATTGGCTCTGCCTTGACTGTACTGGAAGGCCCACCATTGCTTTTGGTTCAAAATTAGTCCCACCTCTGACATCTCAAAATCCCCATCCTGTGCTACAGATAATTCCACCTACTTCCCAGGTCATTCCCCAGTGTGTTGGCCCCTCAATACAGCCATCCATAGCATCACCATACCTAGCAGTTCAGGGGGGCACATAGAGTGGAAGGATGCAAGAGAAGCAAAATCAAAGATATTTACTTTCATTTTTCTACAATTAGCACTGTGGCAGAGCCTTCTTGAAATTATCACACTTTAGAAAAAGAAAGTTGCATACAGGGAATGCCTCTTCTTGTTGTTCTTTTTATTGCAAGTTTATTAGGGAGAAAGAAAGAAAGAAAGAAAGAAAGAAAGAAAGAAAGAAAGAAAGAAAGAAAGAAAGAAAGAAAGAAAGAAAGAAAGAAAGAAAGAAAGAAAGAAAGAAAGAAAGAAAGAAAGGCATTAACCATTAATACATCCATCTTAGTTTATACATATTGATCAAGACATGGCATCCAAATCTCTGAATAGGTATCCAGGTGAAGCTGATATTTATAGAGTACATTTAAATGTAGCAAGGGTGTTAAAGTCTTCATACCATTGCATAATAGACAGTGGGTATTTATTCTTCCAGGCTCAAAGTTCAAGTTTCTTAGCCACCGTAAGGGCACATAAAACCCATTCTTGTCCTGCCATTAGCCCCCATACAACAAGGTTATGATTTAAAAGTACATGAACATCCACAAATTTCAAAGATTACGCCAATACAAAGTTGATATGGACAACAACTTCAGACCAAAAAGAATATAATCCTGGAAATACCCACTTCATATGGCTCAACTTGGCATTTTCAGCATTGCATCTAAGGAATGCTTCTTCTAACCATTGACACTATTGCCATAATGGTCCGAGAGAAAAGACTCTGTGTTTATTGATACAAGGATCATTATGACATTCTATTCTATAGCACTAATCACCTCTGCTTAATCAACCTATTTGCAAGTAGCAACAGTTCTGAAAAGTTTCCTTGGATCTGCGAAATGAATGGGTTACCACCACATTCTGCCAAGCACAGAAACACAAGGCAGCTATTGATCAAACTGTTCAGAGTAAATTGGGAAACAAAGACACTTTTGTAAAGGTAATGCTATCATATAACACTACACCAAGCACATATTCTGCCAGGTGCACTCCCCTGCTAGGGAGATCCTGAGCTTCTGGCACTCCCAGTAAAGGCCAGACAAACCCGAGAGATATCAGTATTTCTCAGGAAGACCTCAGCACCTTGAAAAACAGAGCCCCGATTTAGCTAAAGTCACCTTTTTAAAGGTTTGCATGCAGAAATTGTTCAGCAAAGCAGAGTCTCCAGTTACAAGTTTCATAAAGGATCACAATTTACATAGGCATTGAAGTTCAAGCTTCTGCGATCATCAGGACAATATATTAACCATTCACTTTTGAAGTGGTCTTTTTTAGAAATGAAACTTCATACTCTCTACTTTCTCTTCCACATTTACTGAGAAGGCACGTCTCTGCCCACAGTATTTGTTGCCTTTCATATCAGTTTTTCCCCCCTCATTATTTCAGTAATGATCTAGAAGTGAGGTTCACACCACAGCAGCTCCTTGCAATATTTGCCATGACAGCTCATTCACAAGGACTTCTCTTTTGGCCCTCCTGCCAGGGCGGAACCTCACACAAGAGGGAACTAAAAGGCGTGGGACATTATAGGGGTGAACACACACAGCAGCCAACACCTAGTATGAAGAAGGAAGATGGAAATACAGGAAGCTGCCTTACTATATAGAGGCTGTCTTTCTTTGGCCGGGATGGGGAAATCTGTGGCCCTTCAGATGTTGTTGGACTCCAACTCCCAGCACGGCCAATAGTCAGGAATGATGGGAGTTGGAGTCTATGAACATCTGAAGGGCCACAGATTCCACATCCATGATCTATAAAATATTGTCTATTCTGACAGGTGGTGGCTCTATGGGGTCTCAGGCAGAGGCCTTTGCTATCACCAGCTGAAAAATGAAATGGACTGCCTTCAATTCGATTCTGACTTATGGCGACCCTTTGAATAGGGTTTTCATGGTAAGCGGTATTCAGAGAGGGTTTACCATTGCCTTCCTCTGAGGCTGAGAGGTAGTGACTGGCCCAGGGTCACCCAGTGAGCTTCATGGCTGTGTGGAGATTTGAACCCTGGTCTCCCAGGTCGTAGTCCAACACCTTAACCAGCTCCTGATATTTTTTTTAAGGTACCTGGTATTAACCTGAAATCTTCCGCATGCAAAGCATATGTTCTGCCACTGAACTATGGTCCCTTCCAGCCACAAGGAATTGTTGTGCAATGCTGTTACCAACAAAGATGCCCAAAATGTTTGCTTCAGCTGTCAAAATGGATGCTCACTTTTCAGTAGCTTCTTCATTCTACAGCTGATCAGTTCCATCTGCCTGTGAATCATTCGGTACAGCCATAAAACAACCCCGCCCAAGCAACTTCTGATTAAAATCTAAATGTTGTGAGAATTTATGTTCCTTCACACAGCTCCATTTAATAAAAGCAAGTAACAAATATGTAGAAGAGTGATTATTGTTTCAGAAATGGATATAGATTTAATAAAATTGTCACACAGTGGAAAAGGTGGCATATGCAAATGGCAGGGTGCAGTCTCAAGAAATGGCTTGGTCCACAGAAGCTTTGGCCTGGCCAAATATTCTCTGAGGTTATACAAAGAGGGACTCCAAAATAGCATGTGGAGCCAAGAAGAGACATTGGTTTAATTCAGGCATTGTACCAAACCATGGTTTATGCTGTCCATAGTTAAGAACCCACAACACGGTTTAAGGTCCCATATGTATGACAGGCAACCATAGTTCAGAGCCGCTTGTCTGCTTTCATTTTGCATTTGCTCATCCATATGTTCACCCCAGTCTCAATGGTGCAGCAGACTCTTGAGGCAGAGATATGGTCACTGGAAGATGGCCGCGAGCTACTAAGGTCGAGATAATCTCTCCTCCATCCTAAAACAAAAATTTTGTATTCTCCTTAGAACTTTTTAGAATTCAAATAAGTGCAAATAGAACTTATCTTATCTTAAACGAAGCATTTTAAACTCTCCTACCCTTACTGGAAATGGAATTGGAATTGTAAACTCCGGCGTCTGCTCTTCAAACGCTATGTTGCTTATCTGATTCCTAGTAGTTGGATTCTTCCGGGAGTCGAGCCAAGTGTCTAATGAAGCTTATTGAAGAGACTAATGAAGCTTATTCTTTGGAGGACTGTGAACTAGTGAGAACTCTAAGAATTTAATTCTAAGAATCTGTTAGCTTTGCTGCTTTTAGGGTGGGGCAAACAAAGCTACTTTTAGTGTTGAAAATCACTTAACTGCTATCATGGTCCTAACAAGACAAAAATCCAAAGACTTAGGCATTATGCTGAATAATGAAGAGTGGATATTACCTGCCAGAAGGAAGCAAGCAAAAATAACGCAATACTACCACCCAAGGGCAAGTAGTCCAAGCATTGTTAAAAATATTCCTAAGGAGGAGAGCAATGATATAACACAATGTGAGAATACAATTAATAATTGGACTTTAACTAATTTTTCTCTCTGGCACCTAAATAACGATGACACTGGGCTATTAAATTTAGCTCAAGAACTGGAAGAGGCGGAGGAAGAACAAAATTCATTGCAATCCAGGCTTGAGCTTAATAATACAGCAATAACTACAGCTAGCTCAATGCCGCCACTTGAGTCCTCATATTCTTATGAGGTATCTAGTTACAGCTTTTTGCCACCCTCTGTGCAACCAAAAGAGCCAAAAGTCCACGAGGTACCCAGTTTCTGCTCAGTACCTATGAATGAGAGTCGGTCTCAGCTGATGTCCAGTACATTATCTCAATTTCCCAGACCTATGGTCGAATCGGATTTATTGCCCTCAACAGCCCTCATTATGCAACAAGGCGATGCTGACGAGAAGATCTCTATTAATAAAAAATTAACTCCTCTTAATGAAACTTGGAGCCAAGCGGTAACTCAATCGTTATCCTTGATCTCAAGATTTGTTGCGGAATCAAACTCTCTTATCACAACACTAATGCAATATTTTATTTAAAAAGATTTTAACATAAATGAAGAAAAAACAACACCCAAGACAATAACTCAAGCAACCCAGACAAAACGCAAAGATTTCTGCCACTTAGTGGGGAGAAGGAGGAAGAAGAAGAGATCTCCTATCACCAATCAAGTTAAGAAACCTAAAAACCTAAAATCGTCAAAAACCCGACACAAAAGTCACATGAATTTCAAAAGGCTGTTTAATTTAGCAGACCCTTCAAATCTCAAAAATAAAAAATTGAAGAAGAAAAGGAAGAACAAGAATAGAAAAATCAAGGAGGCTAATTCCATTAGTCTGATGTCTGCTGTTCAAATGCCTGAGATGGACCAGATTTCTAGTAACAAGGAAAAAATGAGTCAGACTTGTCCAGAAATTATAACTCAACATGAAGAAGCAATGCTAGAAAAAAGCACATTCCAAGTCAATCAAAGTTATAAAGCCTGGAAACTGATTCTTAATCCGGCTAAAATAGCAATAATAAATTTTCCGAAATCCAAAGGTTATCTAACTCAACAAGAATGAAGATCCCATTTTTGGCATCTAATGGAAAACATTAAGCCCGATCTATTCAAGATAGAGGATGTTCCCCGGGTTCAATATCTATTTTACAACTATACAAAGGCGAGAGCCATAGTTACGTTTCATAATAAAAACCTCGTAAGAAATTTGTATAAAAATAGACAATTGTTCTTAAACTATGATCTACTGATTTCAAGAGTTTTTGAGAACACTGCTCCCCCTTTGAGCCTTATTCCATCTCAAAATAAAACAACGAACACTCCAACTTTAAAAAGACAGGATCAAGCAACTCTCCGAGATACCATCCGCCAGGAGGTTGTATTATCACCTGTTAATGAGTCAAAAATATCTACCACAAATTTCCTTGATCATCATACCATTCAGTGTCTAGAGACTGACACCAATTATGTGGTCAATGACTTCATACCAGAAGAATGCCATCTTCTAGAGACTTTTACACACTTATCGAAGGGGGCTCAATTGGAAATCACTAATAGATTGGAAAACCTATTGACTGACCTAAAAGAAAAAACAAAGACTTTGGAAATTAACGAACCAATACTGGACAGGTCAACTAATGTTGAACCTTGGAACATATCTAATGTCCTGACAATCGACTAATACAAAATGGAGGTTGATACTCTGAACCTCGATCCTTTATCTCGACTTGCAAGAAATGTTGACATTAATGGTCATTATTCTATGCCCACCTGACAAGGATCTGTATCTAATTCCGCCCAATTGAAGTTTACTTCCTGGAATGTGGCGGGTTGGAAAACTAAGGCTACTGACCCTAATGTTATGAGTTCCTTATCTCAATTTGACATCATCTTCTTACAGGAAACTTGGACGGAAGGGGATATAATCCTAGACGGTTATTTAACACACCATATGGATGCTACCCCTAGTAATAGGGGTGGTCGTCCTAAAGGAGGCATTTGTACACTAATAACAACTACAATTAAGGCAGCAACCATTAATATGGTATCGCTGCCCGAGTTGGCAGTTGCTACAATTTTAAAATTTGCCTATTTTTCATTATTGTTGGTTAATGTCTATATACCCCCCAGTCGTGACAAAAACAGTGCCATAAAGAAAATAGAATCACTTGAGTCCTATTTAGTTAATTTATCATTTACTTACCCTGACTCGCTGATACTCTTAGCAGGCGACTTTAATGCGAGAGTAGGCCCGTCGGATGAAACTATATACAATAAATATCAAATGGAGATTTGTCCTTTAGATCTTTTGCCCAATATCCCTCCTAGGCAATCTCAAGATAAAGGTATGAATTATGCAGGGCTCCTTTTAACCCAGCTAGCAGTAAAGCTAAACCTAATACTCCTAAATGGGCATACTGAGGGTGATTTGGATGGTGAATTCACCTTCCTATCCCCCAGGGGAGCGTCCATGATCGACCTAGTATTTGTCTCCTTAGAATTATTCCATCGGGTGGCAAATTGTAAAGTAATAAATCGATTAGATAGCGACCACTCTTTAATAACTATTGTATTTTCCTCCGACGACTGTTCCTTACACTTGAGGCAACAAATTCCCGCAGTAAAAGATAAGATGACACGACCAGGTAGGATTAAATGGGCTCCTAAATTGGAAAAAGATATATCAGTCAGATTAAATTCATCTGAATTTCAAACTATCTTTTTTTTTCAATAATTTTTATTCAGATTTTCATAAAACATACAAGACGAAATCATAAAACATTCAAAGACAAAAAACAAAATCAAAAATAGTTAAACAAAAAAAAAAAAAAAGAAAAAAAAAAGAAAAATAAAAAATAAAGAGTAAAATATTGACTTCCCATTTGTCAAAGATCAAATCAGTTATAAGTCTATAATATATAACAATCCTGTCTCTTAAGTCATATTATAAAATCACTTTCCTCCAGTAGTTATCTTACTTAATCATCAAATCTCATAAACATTACTTTATTCTTTCCACAAAAAGTCAAAGAGAGGTTTCAATTCTTTAAGAAATATATCTATCAATTTTTTTTTTCCAGATAAGCATATCAATTAATCCATCTCATTACTAATTATGATAATCTTATTGTCATAACCATAGTCAAAATAAACATTTCAATTAATCCATCACATCAGAATCTGTTAGGTTCAGTAATTTCAGTAGCCATTGTTCTATTATCCCTATTAGTTCCATTTTCCATCTTCCATCTTCAGTAGTCTTGTTAAGTCCAGTAATTTCAGTATCCAATCTTCCATTATCAGTATTCCATAATAATCTTGCTGTCAAAGCCATAGTCATATAGTAAGAGTCTGATGGGAATTACCTCTATCCCAAATATTTTCTTGCCATCCATTCTGAATAGGTTGCTGAAATACTGCTGTAAAATCATATCTCTGTTCTTTTTTTCAAAATACACTGGGTCATCTCTTGAAAGTTTTTCCATTGTCACATGGCTGCAGTTAATTCCATAAATTTTCTCTATATTGGGCTCCATCACATCATTCCAGTCCAGAAGATTATCCATGCCATTGATAACTTTATCTCTAGAATCTTCATTAATTTCTTCAGAGATAACATTGAGTTCCAAACAATAGATTTTATTTCTAAAGTCCATAGACTCCAAATCTTGTTCCTGTTCCACGTTTGTTCCAATCTCTGGGATCTCCTCTCTCACAGGGACCCCTGTTCCAGTCTCCAGGGTCTCCTCTCTCACAGGGACCCCTGTTCCAGTCTCCAGGGTCTCCTCTCTCACAAGGACCCCTATGTCTTTAATCTCCTGTGTCTCCAAACAATAGATTTTGTTTCTAAAGTCCATAGACTCCAAATCTTTTTCCTGTTCCACGTTTGTTCCAATCTCCGGGGTCTCCTCTCTCACAGGGACCCCTTCCAGGGTCACCTCTCTCACAGGGACCCCTATATCTTTAATCTCCTGCTTCATTTTACTCAATTCAATTTTCAGCTCCTTACAACCCTGTCGCAGGTTTTGTTTCGTTATCTCAATCTCATCCATTATTTTCTGAAACATAGTTATTTCCAGATTCTCAGCCACTTTCTTAATTGCCATTTTAAAAGAAAAATATAGGAAAACCACTTCTTATTTCAGCAACAATTGGGTTAATACTCCAAACTTGGTGACATCACAGTATAAACAGAGCAGACAGCCTTATCTCTCCATGCTTAAGTAAACAAAATGCAGTTCCCAGGATCGAAACAATTAATGGCGGTCGTCAGGAAACAGATTCGTCAAAATAAAATAGACCAAAAAGAGAGTAGTCTCAGACAATATAATATTCTTCAAAATAAAAATCCGGAATAGAAATCCCTCTTCTGTGTATATCTTTAGAATGCAAATCCAGGACAGCTTTTTGCAACAAAAACAGAGATAAGCTATTAATTAGTGAGTAACAGAGAGAAGTTATGGCTCCCCAGTGAGATGTCAAAAACCGATCAATCTGGCAAATCTCTTTTAAACAGCAACAATTTAAGTCAAGTAAAAGAAAAATATAGAAAGAAGGGTGCTTGCCTGTTAGTGCGTTCTCTCTTAGAAGATAAGATGAACGTTCGCTTTATCAGATAGAGCTTGTTGTTGAAAATCCGTCCCACCTTCGTCGGCTGGACCTCGTCCCATAAATTAATGAGATCTGGTCGTCCCAACAAAAATAGGCTTTGAGGTTAATCTCTTCGTTTCTCCCTACCCGGGAGAAGTTTAATCAGTCAAAAAAAAAAAAAATCTGACTGATATATCTGAATAAGCTTCTTTTGAGGCAGGAGCCCGTCTCAAAAGCAGGCACAGGCTAAGTCACCCTTCCCGGAAGTCTCCTGAATTTCAAACTATCAAGGAACAAATTGTGCTATCCTCTCAGACAGATGTTCTTGTTTGTCATTTCCACCAACTAATTCTTATGCTCCAAACGGTCCTTTTAACCAACTCCAAACAACAACCAACTAGTCAAGTCTATAAATCTAGATCCTGGTTCGACCATAAATGTGTCGCATCCAAAAGACAACTTATTGCTATTCACCAGGTTTATAAAGCAAACAGATCTCCAGATTCCTTACAGGAATATTGTATAGCGAAAGAACAATATAAACAACTAATAAGAAGGAAAAAGAGTTTAGAACAAAGAGTCATTTGGCAGCATCTGCTACAGGCCTCTAAACTGAAAAATCCTTCTACTTTCTGGCACCTTATAGCACATCATTGGCCAAAGCCTTATGCTAAACCCGACTGTTGCATTTCATCAACGGTTTGGGAAAAATTCTTTGGGGAACTATATCAGACAGGACATGGTTTAAACACCATACCTTTCGGTCCGGTAGATGAAATTCCGAACTGGCCTCCAGTTTCAACTGAAGAAATACTTGAGCTTCTAGCTGCGTTAAAATCAAACAAAGCACCTGGGCCTGATAATATTCCCACCGAAATATATAAATCCAACGCAGCTTGGTGGGCTCCTATTCTTGCAACCCTTTTTACATACATTGATGCTTCGTTGCAGATCCCTAATGATTGGAAATCAGCTATTATTATTCCTATTCATAAAAAAGGCTCATTTTCTGACCCGGCCAACTATAGGCCTATTAGCCTGCTTAACATAATCAGCAAGCTCTATGCTGCACATCTTTACAAGAAGCTTATAACCTGGATAGATCAAAATGACATCTTAGCACAAGAGCAAGCTGGTTTCCGCAGTGGTCGCTCCACAACGGATCATGCTCTTGTACTGCACCATCTTATAACTAAATACACCACCAGAAAAGGTAACGCCCTATATGTTGCGTTCATTGATCTAAAAATGGCGTTTGATTCCGTATCCAGAATAAGACTTTGGGAGAAATTAAACAATCTAGGTACTGATAAACGTCTTCTAGCATTAATAAGGGGCCTATATGAAAATACATCACTCCAAGTTAGATGTTCCAACAAGGGACATCTTTCAAACCCTATTTACACCTTTAAAGGTGTAAAACAGGGTTGCCCTTTAGCGCCCCTGTTATTTGATATTTACATTAACGATGTTGTATCCAAGCTAGCTCCTATTGTGTTGCACCCTCCAAGGTTAGCTGGAACTCCGCGCTTTCTATTATTATATGCGGACGACATAGCTTTAATGTCTAGGACTCCCATCGGCTTAAAGCGTTTACTAGCCGCATTAACATCTTTCTGTTCTTCAGAATTTTTAACCATAAATCATGCAAAAACGAAAGTTATAGTCTTCTCCAAAAAGAAAACAAAACATCTCTGGCGTATTAATGGCCAGGCAGTTGAGCAGGTAAATAATTATAAATATCTAGGCATAACTTTTCAAGCCTCGGGATCCTTTCGGCTGCAGACTGGTGTAGCCGCTTTAAATGCAAAAAGATCTATGAAGGCATTAATGACCTTTTTCTATCAGAGAGGTGGCCAATCCTTCCCATCAGTTGTTAAAATATTTATGGCGAAAATTATTCCCCAATTGCTATATGGTTCTCAAATTTTCATCTCTGAGAAATTTTCGGCTCTGGAATCTATTCAAAACACTTTTATGAGAGCTGTTTTAGCTGCTTCTACCTGTATACCTAGTTTTATTTTGAGACTAGAAACGGGATTGCAATCTGTTGAATCACGCATTTGGGCCCTTAAAATAAATGCGTGGTTAAAACTGATTTTTGAGCCAAAAGGTCTTTCCCCTTTTATTTTAGTCGATGATTTTAATTCAATATGGGAAAAGCAGATTTTAGATAAAATAGCTAATTTGGGCTTCTCTGTCCCGATAATTCTAAAAATGGGCCTTGACACAGCCCGAGTGGTCATCCGGCAACGCATCAAAGACATAGATTTCCAACACCATTTGATGCTTGTAAGAAAACATAGGTACAATCCTAGATGTTTTTCTCCCATGCCCTATCTAACGGATTTGACACTCCCTAAGTATCGAAGGGCTTTTACTCTGGTGAGGACGAATACTCTCCCCTCTGTCCTTTTAGAGGGCAAGTTTAATAAAGTCCCATACAGTGATAGAATTTGCCCTTGTGGCGAAGGTGAAACTGAAACCAATGTGCATGTTCTATTGAGATGCCCTTTTTATCGTGATCTAAGGCAACAGCTAATTTCCCCTATTTTAATTTCCTTCCCAGGTAGACCAGAATCCTTTTATGCTGATTATTTATTGGGAGATTACTCTCCACAAGTTACATATAAAGTCGCCAAATATATTGCGGCTTCTATTTCTTGTAGGAAGGTACAGGTCAAATGCTTGTAAAATCTTGATTGGATGTACTATTTCTAAATTGTATTGCATTTTATTGGTTTTTATTTTTTGTATTCTATGTATCTGGTCAATGACTGAAATAAATTATTGTTGTTGATATGGTCACTGGCTATTTGTGAATTAAGACATAATATAAACCACAGCTAGCACAAAGTACTGTAGCTTCAAAGTCTGGTCTGATATCCTGGTTTGGCATCCCATTACAAGCCATGGTTTAAGAGCTTACACAAGCAAAAAGTAAACCATAGTTTTGGTGTAACATCTGAATACAGAAATTAATTGTTAGGGTGCCCCCAGACATAAATATCCAGTCCTTGCACTGCACCAACCTTGCTCTTCCCTTCATAAGCACCACTGATGCAGGCAACAGGTGATCAGGTGAGGCCTGTTTTAAAGATTTCCCCTCCTGGGGGCAGGCTGCAGTGAGAAGCATGCTAGTGTTGACCCAGATAGCAACTGGGAAAGTTCTAACAGAGTCTGTAAGTTGTGTCTTCTGTATATTGCCTCTGAACTGAGAGGTTGTCTTCTGTGTTTACCTTTGGAGAGAGATGTACCAGAAGGGGGGGTGACTGAAGAAACTCTACATGTATTTACTCTTAAGCCTGTTGGCCCTAATGCCTTAATAAAGACTCTTAACTTGATCTAATGCATCTGAGAAGTTTCTTGCTCAACTTAACTCCAAAGTAACGTATGCTGTGTCACGCAAGAACCGGCACCATCAACAGCTAGCTCTACCCCTTTCATGATAAGGATATAACAAGAGCCTGCTGGATCAGGCCAGTGGCCCATCTAGTCCTGCACCCTGTTCTCACAGTGGCCAATCGGGTGCCCACTATGGTAAGCCCACAAGCAGGACCTGAGTGCAAGAGCACTCTCCCCTCCTGTGGTTTCCAGCAAGTGCTATTCAAAAGCATACCACCTCTGACTATGGAGGCAGAAAGTAGCCATCATAATTCTTGGTGCCCTCCACAAGTTGGAGGGAGCCTGTGTGAAGCAGGGAACCCACTCGACTCATCTAGGCTTCCTGCACATTTTAGAACCCTGATTTCCCAGAGTTTCTAAGCTTAAAAAACAAACAATCAGAACAGATATTCTGCGCCACTTTCCCCATCAACAAGGCTGCCGCGTTGGAAGGTGCGGCATCTGACAGGACCATAACAGTTCAGCATGCCTGGACAATAATCTATGCACTGTTGTGTAAACAGGGGGGAAATTTTGTACATATTGTGTATAAATAAAGGATGGTAGGGAAACCAGTACAGATCTGGAAGAAGTTGATATTTGACAAATCACCCTACGAGAGAGAGAGAGAGAGAGAGAGAGAGAGAGAGAGAGAGAGAGAGAGAGAGAAACTGTCAAACGACAGGGTTTTTTTTCTGTTTTAAATACTAATACAGCCCTGGAAATGGGTATCTGTGGGAACCTGGAGAGCAGAGCTTTAACAGGTCTTGTTTTCTTGGCTCCTGATCAGCTGGTTAATTATAGCAACTTTTCAGTACACTTAAAGTGCTCCAGATAAGAGCAGCTGTAGCAAACAGCTTAGCTCACTCGCCTTTCATTCTCCCCCTCCCTCTCATAACCAAAAAGATTGAGAGGGACAAATAAGTGTTTACAAGGTAAGGGGGCGGACACACAGTTTTGCATATGATACGGTAAACCTGCTAACATGTGGCAAACTTAGGCTTAAAGATAGGCAGGTACGGATGCCTTTTTGTGCGCCGACAGGTAGATGGAGATACAACTTTGAGGTCTAAAACTGCACTTAGAGCAAGACCCAGTTTATTATTTGCGTTACTCACCTTCACAGCTATAACTGTAGACAGCCACTGTTGACCTTTCAACTAGATTTTCATCATGATGCCAGCTCACAGCCATTTTCCCCATTCCAAAATAAGGCTCTTGTTTCAAGAACGGCATTTGTTGTGGATCCATATAATTTAATAACGACAGGTTGTAAGATGTTCTCTCTTTCAGACTGGTACAGTCATTCTTTGGGACATGAGATGGGCTTTGATCTTGTGGAGAGGACCTCATTTCTGTAATGGAAGTAGCATAATCGCGATGCCTGTCAGTGACAGGGGAATCTTCCATTTCTTTTGTTTTGGCCAAATTCTGCTCTTGCAAAGCCTGGATGGTTTCTCTATGCAAGTAGTCATTAAGTCTGATTAATGCCTTACAAGCCTTGGATATTTCAGGATGGGAATAATTTATTTCATAACCTTCCATGGGCCAGGGGACTGTAAATAACCTCGTGTTCAAATATTTGTAAGTACAACCTGGGTTTCCAATTAATATCCAAGATACTGGGGTAACAAAATCTTTCCCTTTGATCATTACAAGGTCTTGGAAAAAACAAGCATGCTTTTGCAAAGTCAAAAAAGCTTCCTGAACTTCTTCATGAACTTCTTTGGGAATCTTCTCAGCAGTTCTGAGGACAAGTTTTGTATATTTTGTCTTCCACTGAAAAGAAAAATCATGGATGTATAAATACAGAACAGATGCATCCTCGAGGTGTTAGTTATGGGCTATCCACCAAATAATTGAATAAATTCATATATAAATACAGCAAATAAAGTGATTTTTGCTTTTAAAATGCAAGAGGCTAAATGCTATTTTTCGCCCATCACACTCAAGAATACCACCCTCATTCCACCCGCCCCAGCCATTAGCTGATTTAATGGAATATTACAGAATGCTCTCAAAACATTCTGACTGTTCAGGATGAAAAGGTTACCAAACATTGATGAATACAGCAGATTCTCAGCTACAAAGTATATATCTCACAACAGGAACTAGTCCTTCCCTGCTGTTTCTGCCAGAAGTTGGTATACATTGTTGTGCTGTCTCTCAACATAGTGGGCCACATAGTCAGCATGGCTAATAGCCAGTGATACCCTTACTGCTTATGACTTCGACTAAGGCCTATGTGCACCACACAAGGCCAGGCAGCGTTGTCAAAGCTGTACTGAACCAGAGGCCATTAGACTCTTGGCCTAATGCTCTCCCAGTTTAGATACCTTGGCTCTGCCTTCAGTATATATTCCTCTCTCTCTTCTCCCTCACTTTTGCTCCCTCCTATTGCCAACGCCTCCCCCCCCCCTTTTTTTGTTATCTTAGAAAAAAGTTTTTTAAAAATAAAGGAAAAGGTGGTGGGAACACCTTAGGACTTCTCAGCTAAAAGCTAATCCTTTAAAAGCCAGCCTTCTCCAGCCTGCTGTCCTACAGAAGCTTTGGACTACAACTTCCATTATCCCTGACCATTGGCTATGTTGGCTGGAATGGATGGAAGATGTAGTCCAAAGCATCTGGACTGGGAAAGGTTGGGAAAGGCTGATCTAAACCTACCTCCTGATAAGAAGCACACAATCTCGCCCTGTTGAGATGTACCCTTTACAATGTTTGTGTCTAGTTTGCAGGCTTCCAAGAGGCATCTGGTTGGCTCTGTGGGAAGCAGGATGGTGGACCAGATGAAGCTTTGCTCTAATTCAGGAATGGAGAGCTGTCCATAAGTTGTTGGCTCCCACTAGTCATGGGCTCAAGGAGAACCACTGGCAAGGTTGGAAGAAAGGAAAGTGGGGTACAGACATTGGGAAGCACGTTGCCAGCACTGATGATGGAAATGAGGGGGTTACAGAGGAGGTGTCTCCAGAAGCCTTAAAGCCAGCTGCTGGGAACTTTCTGCAGGCAGCAAGGCCAGACACAACCGTTGAAGACATAAGCCCTAACGAACCCTTTGGAATGTCGCCAGCAGTGGAAAACAAAAGTAATTCAACAGAGGCAGAGATTGGCATGATCCCTCCCACATAGTAGCCCCCGCCTTGCAGCTCATGCTGAGAAGAGTCCTGAATTAATTGTGTCAAGTGCCCTCCCTATTTCTGTATAGAGGTAGCGCTGCTTGTATTTGCTGTTGTGACAACACGTCTGCGGTTGCTTGAAATGCCTAGTATACCTGTTCCTGTTTGAATCCTGGTTTAGGCCTAGCATGAGATGCTAGATCCCTGTTCTGATTGCTGGAATAAAGCTTTATACAGAAAAATCCCATTTCTGAGTCCTAGCTCTGCTTCTCTCATTGGGAGCAAGGACACCCATTCGCCTCAGCCAGCACGGCCAATGGTAAGGGATGATGAGAGCTGTAGTCCATTAACATCTGCAGAGCCACTGGTTTTGTCAGGATCCTGTCCAACTCAGACCCTGGAGAGACCTCCGTGGAGGATGAAGCTCGAAGCCCCATGCACCAATTGGATGGAGGAACCATCCAAAGGCATCCTGAGGAGATCCATCTCAGGGATGCTTCACCTGGGACCTAAAATACATTGTCAACTCCATCCTGAGCCCTGCCTTGATCCCCAGCCACCGAAGCAAAGGCAGAAGCAGACCTGACGGGAAGCTCAGAGTCATTAAAAGACCTACCCAGACAACTAGACACTCAAAGGTCTACCCAGAAGGAGGGAGAAAACCCAACTTCAAGCAATCACTCAGCAAATGATCAGGCAGAAGAGCAACTGGCAGTGACTCTACAAGCCAGGAGTGGGGAACTATTTTAGACTTGAGGGCCTTGTTCCCTTCTGGCTAATGTTCCAGTGGGGGAGGGGAAAACGGGCAAAAGTGGGATGCCCAACTGATGTAAATATTACCTTTCTACAGTAGGTTAGTGTCTTATACTCCCCTCTCTATCTTCCATCCAGGCCTTCTCAGAGTTCAAGGATGCATTCCGGCCAAGCAAAAGCACCCAAGGAGGTTATGAAGTAGAACCGATAAGGGGTGTGTCTGAAGAGAGGGTGTCGCCTGGAAAAAGTCCTGAGGGCCACATAGAGAGGCCTTTAGGGCCACATTTGGCCCCAGGACCGTAGGCTCCTCACCCATGCTATTAAGTCTCTTGGGCTGCAATCCAGTACATGTCTACACAGAAGTAAGCTCCACTGGGTTCAGTGGGACTCACTCCCAAGTAAGTGTGTATTGGATTGCAGTTTTAGTCTTCTCTGGACCTTTGCTGGTATAATAGCGTCCTTTTATGCTCATTAACCTCCAGCTCCTTTGCTCCAGATCTTATTTATCAATTGCATGCATATCCCACCTTTCCTCCAAGGAGAACAAGGTGGCATACAAACATGATCCTCGCCGCTCCCAATTTTATCCTCACAACAACCCTGTGAGGTAGGTTAGGCTGAGAGACATGACTGGTCCCAAGGGCATCCACAGTGAGCTTCATGGCCAAACTTCATGGCCAACACTCTAACCACTACACCACACTGGCTAGGCTCCTACTCCAGCTCTGACTCGGGGCCCAGCTCCACACCAGATGCTAATCATGGGCCAGCTTCCCACCCCTGGTCTAACCCATCAGTCCTCTCATTATGCTGTTACATTAAATGTGGGTCCCTTTGTTGAGCCACAATGTGGGTCCCATGTTTGCAAAGGTTGGAGACTACTGGAACACATGGTGGAGCTCTAGAGACCTGCACTGGGAGCAGGCCAAATTCCTGACGGCCAGCAATCCCAGCATGGGTCAGACCCATCCCACCTACCCCAAGTCTGTAAGGTCATCACGAGGAATGTAGTGGCAAATTCAGAAGTGCAGGATAGTCACAGCCACAACTCCTCCCCCCTTTTTTCCTTTTGCTGCTGGATTGAGAATGAGATCCTCGTTAATGCCTTCCCCCACAATAACAGATGTCTCTAGGAGCCAAGCAGCATGAAAGAGGAGATTTTGTTAGCTACTGAAAAGAGTCTTCTCAGTGGCTGACTCACCTCCTTTCACTCTGACTCCAATCAGTAGGAAAGGACAAGGAAGCAAGTCAGAAGACTCTTCTCAGTGGCTAACATACTCCCCTTTCATGCTGACTGGCTCATAGGACACTGGAGACACAGGGACCCTGCTCCCAAAAAGTAAGAGATCTAAGACCTCAGATGATCATCATCAAGAGCGAGCAGTTGTGTGAATCTGTCTCCAAAGAACAGGAGGAATGTCAAGAAGATTCTGTAAATATAAAGGAAAGTCTGCAACGACACTTCTGAGGGGAAAACATGACATGTTTGTTCAAAGGCCATCATATTTCACTCTCCTCTTAAAACTGGGAACTAATGTGTTCCACATTTTAATGCCAATCTAATGAGAGGCACATTACCTTTTGGCTTGTGAACTAAAGATTACATGCTTTGAAAGTATTTTATCAATATATCTTAAATCATGTCTGTGGGGTTTCTGCACTTTAAAAGTACCCTAAAAATATTGTGCTTAAAAAAAAAAAAAACTCACACATTGGTATCTCAGGAGGAGGAGAAGAAGAAAAAAAATCCAGGAAATGGAAACACATTTCCAACACATCATCTGAGAATACCGGTCGGTCTTCTTTAATTCTCCAGCCAGTCATCCGGCTATGTCCTACATAAGGAAAGCATTAAGAGATCAGAAGACCAAGAAAGGGGAAAAGAAAAAACGGGAAGGAAAAAAAAAACATGGAGCTCATACTGGACACTTTTACTGATTGAAGGAACAGAAAAAGCATGTAGTTGGTGCTGTATCTCTGACAGCTAATATTAAAGGTCACCTCACTCATCATGCAGATAAAAGCAGTCACATGACTGGACGCTTCCAAAAAGCATACAAAACATTTCATGCTTAATTTTTTAACATGTCCATTATCCCAGGACAAAATTTAACACATTCATAGCAACTTGAGGCCCTGCTGCATATTTTCAGCAATCTACAAATCATATATAGCCTGTGCTTGAAGGAGCCAAAGAGACCTCCTCGCTCAAGTGACAACAGCAAAACCGCAAACCAGCAGGGCAACCTCTGGATAAACAAGTTTGCACTTCACTTTTACATTATAAGATAGTAACGTTTCACTCAAAGGAGACATAAGTATAGGGGTTATGATTTTCTGGCTATTTAACAACAACAACAACAACAACAACAATTAAGACAGCTTTATGTAGCAGGGTGTTCACCTTTTCATCCCCTTATTTTTAGGATTAGCTTTCTACTACAATCAAAATTATAAAGGAGGGCAAAATAGATCAAATATATTTCCAAGTGCATATTCCCCTTCAAACACGCATGACCTGTACTTTTCAACTTGTTCATTAATGACCTAGAATTAGGAGTGAGCAGTGAAGTGGCCAAGTTTGCTGACGACACTAAATTGTTCAGGGTTGTTAAAACAAAAAGGGATTGCGAAGAGCTCCAAAAAGATCTCTCCAAACTGAGTGAATGGGCGGAAAAATGGCAAATGCAATTCAATATAAACAAGTGTAAAATTATGCATATTGGAGCAAAAAATCTTAATTTCACATATACGCTCATGGGGTCTGAACTGGCGGTGACCGACCAGGAGAGAGACCTCGGGGTTGTGGTGGACAGCACGATGAAAATGTCGACCCAGTGTGCGGCAGCTGTGAAAAAGGCAAATTCCATGCTAGCGATAATTAGGAAAGGTATTGAAAATTAAACAGCCGATATCATAATGCCGTTGTATAAATCTATGGTGCGGCCGCATTTGGAATACTGTGTACAGTTCTGGTCGCCTCATCTCAGAAAGAATATTATAGAGTTGGAAAAGGTTCAGAAGAGGGCAACCAGAATGATCAAGGGGATGGAGCGACTCCCTTACGAGGAAAGGTTGCAGCATTTGGGGCTTTTTAGTTTAGAGAAAAGGCGGGTCAGAGGAGACATGATAGAAGTGTATAAAATTATGCATGGCATTGAGAAAGTGGATAGAGAAAAGTTCTTCTCCCTCTCTCATAATACTAGAACTCGTGGACATTCAAAGAAGCTGAATGTTGGAAGATTCAGGACAGACAAAAGGAAGTACTTCTTTACTCAGCGCATAGTTAAACTATGGAATTTGCTCCCACAAGATGCAGTAATGGCCACCAGCTTGGATGGCTTTAAAAGAAGATTAGACAAATTCATGGAGGACAGGGCTATCAATGGCTACTAGCCATGATGGCTGTGCTGTGCCACCCTAGTCAGAGGCAGCATGCTTCTGAAAACCAGTTGCTGGAAGCCTCGGGAGGGGAGAGTGTTCTTGCACTCGGGTCCTGCTTGCGGGCTTCCCCCAGGCACCTGGTAGGCCACTGTGAGAACAGGATGCTGGACTAGATGGGCCACTGGCCTGATCCAGCAGGCTCTTCTTATGTTCTTATGTTCTTATGTTCAAAGACCCCCAAATCACTAAATCACCTTGCTAGGCTTTGAAAAGGTTTAATTGGATATATACTAATTTAGGACACACCAATGCATTCTGCATACACACACACACACAATGTATTGGTGTGTCCTTAATTAGTGCTGTATTCATATTCATTGGCCATATTTGCTTATTGCGCTAGAGTATATTTTAGTGCAACGTGAATGAGTCGGAACAAGGTGCAGCGAGCCATGGACTTGTTGGCACCACCTTCCTGAAATCTGGTTTCAAACTGGCTTTTTAAAAACATGCCATAGATTAATATTAATCACAATTTGTCAGTGTGGACAACACAATGTGGTTAAGGCCATGCAAGAGGAGGAGAGGGGAGTGTGCAAGTCCAAGGCTCACAGTAAACCTTCCTGGTTTGTTCTTGTCGTACTAAACTATGACTTAGTGAAACATATGAATGCAGCTAGTCTTTAAGAAAACTAGCCAACCTCTGTCATTTCTTTTGCTCAGACAAAACTCCTGCAATCTAGTTCTATTCCCATATTATTCATATTATTTTAGTTGCTTCAAGACATTTCATGTAGTATGCAACTAACAATTATTATTATTGCCCTCTCTCTGAGAACAACTTACAGTTAGGAACACAGCTTCATATCAGATCAGAGTATTTGTCTGTCTACGCAAGCTGGCAGTGGCTCTCCAGAGTTTCAGACAGAACTCTTTTGCACCCCCTTCTATACCAGTCTTCCCCATTCATGGTTCCCCATATGTTGGTTGACTACAACTCTAATCATCTCTGACCATTGGCTATGCCAGCTAAGGATGATGTTGGTTGCAGACCAACAGCATTAGACTGAAAGTGGGGAAGCACTGTGGTACCCGAACCTTTTTTAACTCCAGAGACTGGAAACTGAGACCTTCTGAATGCTATAACATATGCCCTAAAGTTGAGCTATAGTTGTTTTCTGGGTTACTTCTATAATGCTAAACTGGAGATAAGGCTACCTTATTAGCAGAAAAACTTGGCATGGGAAAGACTCACAGAAACAATAATACACAGGGTTATACAGGCCACATAATTCATAGTATTCCCACAACACACACACACATCTTTGTTCTGCAGTACTGAAAGGCAAGGGACTAGCACAACTCAAAAAGCCCTCTGCATATGGACTGTGGGTGATTCATTGTGCATCCCATGCCCATCCAAGTCCAAAGACGCCAAACGCAGTGCTCTACCAAATCCCAGCAGACTTGTTTCAGTTGTTTATGCCTGTTTGGACTATTGCAATATTTGTATGTGGGACTGCCTTTGATAATGATCCATAAACTTCAGACAGCAGACCTGTAGCCATACTCTGAACTAACTGGGACTAGGTGATATGAACAGATCATACCAGTTGCCATCTTCACTGGCTCCTAGTCCATTTCTGGGCTGAAATCAAGGTGCTGGTTTTGTCCTTTAAGACCCTTAAGAGCTTAAGACTAGAGTATCTGAAGGACCACCTCTCTCAGTTTGAACCTACCTGGACCTTCCGATCTTCTCCAGGTGTATCTGCCGAGTGCGCTACATTGTGTTACTATTGGACACAGAGCTCTTTCAGTGGTGGCCCCTCATATGTGGAATACTATCCCCAGAAAGACAAGCCTGGCACCTACTTCGTTATTTCAGCTCCAGATGAAGACTTTTTTTTAATTTCCTTTGGCTTTTCACCCATCTTAGCAGTTCAACTGTTTTTGCTCTCTGTCACCTGTGTTTTTATGTGTCTATTATATGTTTATTGTTGACTGTTTTATTGTTATTTTTTAAAAAAATTGTTATGTCTTCAGCCTACAAATAATTTTAATGGATAACAACAAATAAATGGAATGTAGGAAGCTGCCTTTTACTGAGTCAGATCATTGGTCCATCTAGTGTGGCATTGCCTACACCAGCCTTCCACCAGTTGCTGCCCTCCAGGTGTCCAATCAGCCCCAGCCAGCGTGGACATTGATTAGGAATGAACATAAAAATAGTCTGCTGGATCAGGCCAGTGGCTCATCTAGTTGAGCATCCTGAGCTCTCACAGTGACCAACCAGATGCCTATGGGAAGCCCACAAGCAGGACCTGTCTGCAAGAGCACTCTCCTCTCCTGCCTTTTCCAGCAACTGGTATTCAGAAGCACGGAGCCAGAGCACAGCCATTGTGGATCACTTCATCCACCATCCATTTGCTATTTCTTCTTTTAAAGCCATCCAAGTTGGCAGCCATCACTCCCTCTTGTGTGAGCAAATTCCATAATTTCATTATGCACTGTGTGAAGAAGTCACACTGTCTTTTTATCTGTCCTGAATGGGATGTTGGGAGTTTTAGTCCAAGACATCCGAAGGGCAACAGCTTGGAGAAAGCTGATCTACACTAACTGAAAACAGCTCTCTTGGTTTCAGAGGGGTCTTTTCCAGCCCAACCTGGAGATGCCAGGGATAAAAACCAGGTTCTTTTGCATGCAAAGCAGGTGCTCTACCACTGAGCTACAGCCTTTTCCTTGTGAGATATATAATGGCTGTCATGTGAAAGTTTAGTGCTTTAACTCGGAGGGATGTAAGCGTTTTAATCTAATTTTAACAAAGAAATACAAAGACGGTACGGAAACTTTCTTTCCTTCCTGTATCAGTGTGTGTGTTTGGGGGGGAGGCAGAGAGAGGGATTTTTTTTAAAAAAAAAGATGCTACTTTGTATGCATCTTTCGGCCACATGTCAATACAAGAAAGTTGACATGGCTATAATGTAGGAACTCCTGCTGTAGCTGTTCAAGCTAAGTAAGAGATTCCTTTTTATGTCTTTCATCTCACTCAATATGTTCCAACTTAGTTTGACTGAACTCACCCAAGTCTTCCCATGTGTTTCTCATTTGAACAGAGTATTGTCAAAGAGAGACTTAGCATAGTCTTCTGTTTCTTTAATAACAATCCTTCTCTATACCAGCCTGGATTATACTTGTGTGCATCATTTTCAGGCGGGATTTTCTTTTCCTACATAAGAGTCTCAGAACTGTATGGCTGGGAAGGCCAAAGGGTTATCAAGCTTCAAACCACCCTGTTCTGAAATATGTTCCTCCACCACCACCCCTCTCCCCAACACACACACAGCTATTAACCCCCATAATCCAGGCCACAGGGCATCCCAAGCAGATAACAGAAGCAAACATGACATACTGACCACAATACTTGCAGAGGTCAGCAAGTAAGGCCAAGTCAACACAACAAGCCAACTGCACAGTAAAAGCTCTTCCTTTTGGACTGTACCATTTCAGAATGGAGGTAAGGAAAAACATATGAGTGACTGCTCACGGTGAAAGGTGTTCATTTTTTTCATTCATTTTTAGAATGAGACAAAAGCACCCACAGACAACACCAAACTTGGAAGAAAAATGTGGGTGAATTTACATAGATACATCTGTCCACTTGATCTGAAATTTGGCAGGTCTGACGCACTGGAGGATAGCAGAAGGTCTGAACATTCCATACCATTTGGACTGAAAACACCAAAATTTAAAGCAGGAGAAGAATAGATATATTTTCTATTGAAAACAATGGGAAGCTTATGGGAAGTCTCCCAACCGCTTTTAAATTGCCTCTAAAATTGTGATGCTTTGTTCAAACTGTTTGAAACATGGAAGATCTGATGCCCTGGGGGAGGAATAGAATGTCTGCATGTTTCATGCCATTTGGACAGAAAATACCAAAGTTGCAGGAAGAAAAAAAGGCAGGATGGGTTTCATAGAACAACAAATAAAATATGAAAAACAAAAACAGCAGCAAATAAAAGTTAAAAAAATAACTTTATCAGAACAAAGATCAGAGGGAAACAACAACAAAAAACCCTGTTCCACTATTGCAGTGTCTGCCTGTGTGCATGTGTATTACACAGATACCCTAAAAATAGAAAACTTGAACAGGGAGAAGAGTAGTAGCCTGGACTTTGTAAATGACATGGGTCAAATGTTTTGGGCCTAACATCACTCTCCAGGAATTGAATGTGTGCACCTTAGAAGTCAACCTACACTCCCCTATAATTATACCATTTGAAAGAAGATAGCGTCATCTGCCATTACTAATCTCCTCGTTCTCTTGGTGGAAGCCCCAGTAAGCCCCAGAGTTATCTGGAACACAAGTCTGAAAAACCAACATTCCAGTTATTTCCTCAGTAATTTTCTCTTGTCCTTCTAAGCAATAAACGGAGAAATTCAAGAATAAAAAATTAAAAAGCAAGAAAATAAACAAGCTATACGGAGATGTTTCCTAATATATGGAGCATTCATCTTTTATAGTATTACCAGTTGATGGAAGCCATCATCCTTGGGCGTCAAATAGGGAAGCCAGCTCTCTCCAAGTTCATCAAGGAGCTTCTGTTTCTAAAGATGCAAAAATAAACACTTGATATTGACATGCACACACATCATAGGCCGACTATTAGAACTATTAGAACTAATGTTTAGCCGCTATATACTCCCATCCAAGTAATGAAAGAAGATAATCCTAACTTGGGTGTGGGGAACCTTTGGCCCTCCAGATGTTGCTGAACTACAACTCCCATTATTCCTGGCCATTAGCCATGCTTGCTGGAGTTGCTGGGTGTTGTAGTTCAACTGCATTTTTATTGCATCTTTCAATTCTTATATTGTATTTTACTGTATTACAATTTACATGCCGTAGAATTCAAACTGCAATGAAATAAAATGTAATATAAGAAAAGAAGCAATAAGAATACAATTGAAAGCAGAGATGAATATTTAATGCAGACATACCATGGACAACCCAAATGAAGCTGACAGGTGGACTGCAGTTTGGGAACCCCTAGTCTAGCCATTAGGGACAAGTGAGGAAACATATTGTTACTAGCAAATAAATAAATATGAAACACTTGGGAAAAAATCACCTCTTCAGTTGACAACTATAGTACTGTGCATAACCAAACTGAAGGTGAAATACAGTAGGGCCCCACTCATATGGCGGGTTATGTTCCAGACCCCTGCTGAAAAGCAAAAAACGCTGAAAAGCGGAACTCATTGAATAGAATGGTGTACGACGCCCAAAAACCGCCGTAAAAGCGGAACAAGCGCCGTATGAGTGGGGCTTTAGTCTAATTGCATCTAATTGAGACCACTGCATTATCGAAGTGCCGTAAAGCGGGGCCCTACTGTAGATACAAATCAGACCTTTCATCATTTCTGCTATGAATGGGACATTCCAGCATTAAAGCCAATAGTTGGAGGCTGATTTATTGATTTTTGTGTGTGTTGATATAGTCAGTTTTATTGAAAATAAATATATCATTAAGTTTGTTTGGTTTATCATTTGTTGACTGCAGCTTACGAGCAACACTGTTAGCAACTGTAATTGGCAGGAGCTCAGCTGGCAATGTTTGCATCTTTGCCAGTTCGCAGTTGAGCATCTTTGGCTCCTTTGCAAGTCTGTCAAAATGAAATTTGCTAAAGCCAAAAAGATGTAGTTAGTTTTCAAACCTGTGCTCTTCTGCCAGCAAACTAAAACAACAACAACAAAAGCCTGCCTCAATTAAAACATCTGCAATAGAAAAACAAATATAGCCTCCAGTCTTTAAAAAGAAGATGCATTCTAAGATCTTTCTATAGTACAAACATGTATATTTTTATACCAGTTTATCTGTCATGGCTTTTCCAGAAGAACCTGGGGATTGTAGTTTTGCAAGGGTTCTGAATATTTTCTTAGGTCTCTGCAGCCCTTTTAACAGGATGGCACAGTTTTCAGGGATCCTTAAGCAAGGGACATGACTATTGACGGTACCAACCTATGCATGTGTACTGGGAAGAAGACACTACTGTGTTCAGTGGGGCTTACTCACAGGTAAATCTGCACAGGATTGCACTCTAAATTTGTAGTGTAGATTGGTCCTTAATACGTCGTTGTTGTGCATTCAGAATACGCTTTAGAATAAGATGAAATTAGAAGCCAACTAGTATCTGCACCGTTTTTATCCGGTTTAATTCCACTGTGGTTCAAATTGTGGACAACAGTGGTGGAGCGTCTGAGGTCAGTCAGAGTTCCAAAAAGAGCAAGTCCCCCTCATCCTCCCCATTTTTCAAAACCAGCTCAGGCCAGCACAGTCAACAGATCAGTTAGTCTTTTTAGAACCACAACTTGGTAGCACTGACAAATCCATCCAACGCTTCCTTAACTTCAGCTCACTGATTCTAAGTGGACTGACAACCACAGCATTAAAATTTATAAAATAGACATGTAGCTTGATCTGGCTGAGTTTATAGTCTGCTTTGGGGACACATTATGAAACTGACATGGAGTTGATGGTGAAACCAAGCGGAATGTAACTTTAGATTAAGGTGGCAGGCAACACATTAGTGCATTTTGAGATTTCCGAGCAGCAATACTTTATATATAAAACTCTTTCTCTCTCTGTGTGTGTACACACAAACATACACACACATACGTCTCTATTTCTGTAGCTTTTATTTTTTTTAAAGTATTGCAGCTTCAAAATATGTATACTTGGAAACATGTGTGTACATGTTTAGCTTTTATTTTTAAAAAGTAGTGCAGCTTGGAAAACACACACACACTTGCAAATATATCTACATGTACATGCATGTGTGCCGAAAACGTAGATATATTAACATTATTTATGGCATTAAACACACTGAAATTATTAGTCTGGCTTTGCTAAGCTTAGAACAGAGTTTACCAAAACTTCTTGTTTTTTTAAAGGTTTATTTTCATGTTTTTACAATAAAAGGAAGCTGAGCTGCTAGAGAAAATATTTCAAACGCATGGAGTAGCAATATATATACACTGACACTTTCTTTGTCAAATGTTAAGCTCTTGGCAAAAGCACGTAGCATTAAAATGCACTCTGGAGTGGAGGTAGTATCAACTCACATTTGATTGTCAGATCTGACTAAGCGGATGCTCTCCTGCTTGATGTGCAGACAAATACACACACAGCTGGGTGGTATAACACACAGCTCTTCTCATATACCAGGAGCTGTCACACACGTGTCAAATACATCAAGTTACTTGCAAATTCCTCCAAAACAAAATGAAAAATGGGGGGATGGGAATAAAAGGGAAAGAAGAGGTAAGGCATGCAGGGTGAGGAAGGAAAGAGAGGGAAGTCAGCTTTGCCAACTGGCTGAGCTGGTGCCTGTGTATGTATAAGCTGTGTTTACAGCAACCTCAAGAGCTTATAGAAGGGGCAACTTTTTTTCCTGAGAGAGGCATAAAAAAGGCTGCGGCAGTGCAGGCATTGGGGGGCACATGAGCAATGGGCTAAGAATGGGTTTAAAATGCATCTTATGGGGGCACAAGGACTGGGGAGACAAGGAGTTACCAGTGGTGGCAGGTGCCCATTAGGACTGGGAGGGCGGAAGCCAGGGACAATGACAGGCAGATCCGACTGATTCTAGTTTTGCCCCTATCCTCCTCTATGCAGGGTTCTATAATGGCAATAGTGAAACTGAGGAGGAGGAAGCTGGCAGGGAGCACCGCCCCTTAGAATGGGGGTAAGTAAGAATGCAGAGGGCAAGCTGAGGTCAGTGGGACAATGTCCCATTCACTCTAATGGACCATCCTCCAATGATGCTACAGAACCAGTGAGGCTGTGGCATCTGGGAAGGCAAGGAACATAAGCTGGGGTGTGTGTGTGCGCACATGTGCATTTGACTAGATATTCTCTTCATTCTTTCTAACTCTATGAGATGTTCTCTGAGAATAAAGCCCATAATGGTGGCTGCAAGGAAAAGTACTTGTTCACACAATGCATAGTTACTTTCTGCAATTCGCTCCCACAAGATGCAGTGATAGACCCTGGATTAGATGACTTCAAAAGGAGCTATGGGGAAATTCATGGGCTAAATGCAGGGATGGGGAACCTGTGGCCCTCCAGATGTTGCTAGACTGCAACTCCCATCATCAAAGGCCATGCTAGATGGGGCTGATGGGAGATGAGACTCCAACAACATCTGGAAGGCCACCACTTCTCCACTGCCCTACAATGACAAGCAATGTCAATGTAGGATCTCAGGTGGGGATCTTTTCCCAGCCCTACTTGGAGATGTCAGGGATTGAACCTGGGGCCTTCTGCATGCAAAGTAGATGCTCCATAACCATCACTATTGCCCTTCCCCTCCCTTGGGAAGTTCAGCCCATGCCCCTTAACAATGAGTTTCTTCTTATGTTCTCAAGTGGTGTCCTAGGGAGAGCAACAGACAGCACTCAGGACTGGAAGGAGGGAAAGATTCCTTTGCCTGGGTGCTTAAAATAAGAGGCTCACGCCACTATGTAAATCAGGGAGGGGGAAGTTGTGGCCTTCCAGATGTTGCTGGACTCCCATCAACCCCAGCCAGCACAGCCACTGGTGAGGGATGATGGGAATTATAGCCCAGCAACATCTGGAGGGCCACAGGTTCCCCATGCCTGATGTAGATGCAAGCAGTGGATGAAAACATGCATTAATCATCACATGCTGAAGTACAGCCAACAGACATTATGTCCCAGGTGAAAGAGCAATTTCAGGCTTCCCCAGAAAAAAACTCCTACGTGGTAAGTATCTAAAAATGTGCTTGCATTGTACTCATAGACTAGAAACACTTCTGGCATCTGAATGCTTCATTCCTTTTCCTCCCAGATCCCTCCTAATTGTCAAGACTACACAACACAGACATGAAATACACCAGAATCTGTTTGCCAGCATTTGAAATGGATGAACACTCTCTTCACCTGTGTAAACAAGGCCATAATAGAAAACCGAAAAGGCTGCTGCAAGACTTGGAAGCAATGACTTGGCCTATCTCAGAATCGGCACACACGTTTCTAAGGATACATAATACAAATAAATATTTTCAGTTGCACAGAATCCTTCTTGGGGAAGGTGGCAGTGGCAGTTAATTCTCAGGGATATAAAAAGCCAGGAGGAAGCTGCCTTGTACTGTCACAGACCATTGGTTCATATACCTCCACATTATGTGAAGCAGGAGCTCAGCATATGGCAGCCAGTCTCTGGAGTTTCAGATAGGAGTCTTCCCAGGTCCAACTGGAGATGCCACGGATTGAACCCTGAGACCTTCAGTGGCACAGCATCTGCTTTACATGCAAAAGGCCCCATCTTCAGTCCCAGCGTCTACAGCTAGAGCTGGGAGAGACTTCTTGCCTAACAAATGGAGAGCCCCTGCCAGTCAGTGTAGCTAGATGGACCACTGGGTCTGACTCTGTATAAGGTAGCTTCCTATGTTTCTATACTCATGTTTGCTGATCTGCGTTTCAGGAATTCAACCGCAACTTTTTCCAACTTTGCTCACTGGGCCCTGGATATGAACTGGATCAGTATTTCATTCCCCTGGAACTGGATAGGGCCCAGCTGTTCCTCACTTGAGCTAGACTTATTTTTCCAGCACAGACTACTGCCTGAAGCAGAACACCCAGAGGCACCTGGCTAGCTAGTGTGGGAACAGAATGCTGGCCCAGAACTGATTCGGCAGGGCTTTTCTTTTGTTCTCTGTTAACATGCATAGCAACCTGCCTTAGACTAGATCAGACCATTTGCCTATCTAGCCAGTGTTGTCTGCTCTTACTGGTATCAGCTCTCCAGTACTAAGGCAGTCTTCTTAGATCCTGGCAC
Source organism: Rhineura floridana (assembly GCF_030035675.1). NCBI lineage: Eukaryota > Metazoa > Chordata > Lepidosauria > Squamata > Rhineuridae > Rhineura > Rhineura floridana. The sequence goes on along the minus strand of NC_084492.1, from coordinate 31,448,445 downwards.
CCTTTGGATGTTTTGAACAACAGCTCCCATCAGCCCCAACCAACACAGTTGTTTGGAGGCAGTATCTTGGCGAAGACTGGTCTGAGAAGAAAAAACTGGGCATAGAGACAGCAGCTAGGAAACACAAAGCTTCTTCCCACAGAGATTTCTCTCCCATTAGACCAGCCTTCCCCAATCTGGCACCCTCCAGATGTCTTGGACTACAAATCCCATCATCCCTGACTGCTGGGTACACTGACAGGGGCTCATGGGAGCTGTAGTCCAAATCATCTGGAGGGAACTATCTGCCTTGGTCAGAGAGATTGTCTCTGACATTGAGGTCTCTCTGACCAACACTCATCATTCCTGACCATTGGCCATGCTGGCTGGGGCTGATAGGAAGAGTCCAACAACATCTGGAGGGGCACAGACTCCACAACCCTCTCTCTAACCACATCATGCAGTCCCATAACCTAACCCCCACCTCTTGCATGAGGTCAGATGTCTCTTAACTAATCAGGACACAATAAAATCTGCATCACTTGCCAAGTAGCACTGAAGAAATGTGTTCCAGGACACAAAATGAAGGAGACGTACTTCATTCCATGGTAGTGACCTAAAACAGTTTTCAAGAGCATCTATACCTTGAATGTATTTTCTAGATTAAAGCTTAAATGAAGCATCCCCACAACCCTATATCATTAAGCACCCTTCCCTGCCTCTCTCCAATCTGCACAATCCAATCCTGCAGGTATACTGTTACCAAATCACAGTCTCCACGGTTGATTATAAGGTGAAGTGCCTCTAGATTCCTCTGAATATTAAGCAAATATTTTTAGAAGGAGACGTTGCACTCACATTTTATTTATCTTCACACCAGAGAGTTCCCAAAAGTTAACAAGCTCACATTCTGCCGTGATGGCTTCTTGGCACAGCTACCTATTACGGTAATGAACTTCATGTGTAATTTTGTCAGTTAGTGTTTGATGTTATTGCAGAATGTGTACTCTGGGTCCTCCCAGTTTACCCACTCTGTTCAGTAACTATTGAAAATATACTTGCACTGGCTTGTCTGATGGAACATCAATCATGCTAATAGTAGAATAACTATTCTGCATATTTAGATTCACCGAAGCTTGCAGGCTAAATACATCACCGATTGACTCCTGTTACAATGCTCTATAAATACCAGACTAGCTGCTAACCTGCTTTTAGTTTAAACTTCTTCTTCAAAAAAAAGGTAACATCTTCCAATTTGGAGTTGTTGCATTTTTTTTTGCCCTCTCTGGAGTTCATTCTCTCACATATATATCTGAAGGAACTACTTTATAACAAGTCAGGCCATTGTCCCCTGCAGTCCAGCACTGACTGCTCCATGAGTGAGCAATCTCAGGCTGGGGGATCAAAAGTGGCCTTCCTGGCTTACCTGGCCCTCAGAACTCTGCCCATGCCACACCCCTTGGCCTGCTTTGCCCTCCGTCCCTCCCCATTATTTTTTTTGCCTGGCTAAATATGTCCTTGAACTTGGATAATGACTCTCATTGTCTGGATGGAAGTTATAGTGTGTGTAGATAGTAGCCTACTGTACAAAGAAACAGCCCAAGGAAGGGTGAGGGGGGAAATGAGTGTGTCAGTTAAAAAAAAACCTGGGAAGTGGATGGGAGAAAAAGGAATGCCCTGCTTCAGACCCTTTTAGTAAATTGAAGGATGGCTGGAATCCTGAACAGCAGCATTCCTATTAATGAGTGATTATACATGGCAACATTTTGTTGCAGTTGTTCCACTGCAGGCCTGGATAGGGCAGGTGCTGTCAAAAACCCAAGAAGAAGAAACTGAAAGTAAAGCTATTTGGGGAACCCACAATCTTATCACTTTGGGGGGGGGGGAAACTTCCCAAGCACCTCTATGCTTCTCATAGTGCATACAGGAATTTCACTGCTTTAGCAATATATCAGGGCCTTTGTGATATCAGCAGCTATTACACCAATCCCAACTCTCACTTCAGATCTAGTTGCATGCCTAGCAACCAACAGATTGAATACTGAGGAAAGGAGCAAAGGCTGTGATGCCGCCTATTGAAGCAAGAGAATGAAGGGGGGGCAGAGATGAGCAAAATATAGCACAGTTAATACAAAAAAGACATTCAATTTGACAGCCATTTTGCTACTAAAGCTCATGCATCAGTATTTATAATAGAGCAACCAGCTACCAGCTACATAACATGCTTCCTTTCTAAAGGGATAGCGTGGTTTTGCTTACCACATTTCAACTCCTCACATCATAAATCAACTGGCCCACTTTTGTGCTTCAACCAAGATACACAGAGAGAAAGAGAACGTCTAATCATGCATACTCACAATTTGCTTGCCCTACGTGACTATGTCAACAGTTAATTTATGCATAAGAAACAGCACTGCTACACATGAAAAATGTCTTTATTAGCAGTATCCTTTCACAGAACCTTGCCTCTATAATGTTAAAGGTCCCCTAATTGCCATTTTTTTAAAAAACCAAATGAGAATGTTATTTTAAACACATACACACACAACCAGACACGTAACAGTAGCCATTAATGAAATGGAATAGCCAATCTCCTTGCCTAGCCAAGTGTTAGATTTGTCACGTTTGATTAAGCCCTCAAAGTAATTATAATAGGAAGCTAACAAATGATAAATCATTCAAACATGGCCTCTCTTTGGTGGGCACATGACCTCTTGCTCTGCCCAAGAATACCTTATAAAATTAACTACTGGCATGAGCATGATCACCTTGATGGCATCATCTTTTTCAGGATCAGAATCTGGTGGCCCTAGTCAAATCCGCCCACCTTCAAGAAAAGTAAGGCAGTTTATACTCTCTCTCTCTCTCTCTCTCACTCTCTCTCTCACACACACACACACACCCACCCACTTAAAAGTGCCATCCCAAAGGCAAGGGGAGTATGTGGAAGGACTGATAACCATGCCAACAGGCCTTGCTAGGTTGGGCCTCTCCTGCCATCCTGAATGCAGACCTCTTGTGAAACTAATTAATTTAAAATATTTCTAACCTCTGCTTTTAAGATGGCCAATGTAAGCTTTAAAATATATAACAACAAAACCGGGGGGGGGGAAATAAACAAAAATAATTTCAAAGTAAGCAACAAGTCCCCTCCCCGCATCACAAGCAGCAGCTAAATAAAGGCCCCACCTGCACTATAAATGTAAAGCAGCATTATACCACTTAAAACAGTCCTGGATTCACCCAAGGAATCCTAGGAGTTATAGTTTTGAAGGGTGTTGACAGTGTTTGGAGACTCCTATACTCCTCAGAGCCAGTAGTATATTTTAACCACCAGGAAATATATTTTGCCCTTCTTTGCCCACCCCCCTTAGATTTTTTTCCGGTTTCATTTTTTTTTTCTGGTGCCATTGATTCACAGAGCCAAGTAGTAGAGTGGTTTAACAATCAATTTTTCTTCCCAGTGAACTCTGGGAACTGTAGCTCTATGAGGGGAATAGGGGACTCCGAACAACTCTCAGCATCCTCAAACTACAAGCCATGACTGTTTAAAGTTGCATAATACTGCTTTAAATGTATAGTTCATCTAGTTCAGTAGTGACTGAGAGCAGCTCATAATGATTTCTGTTCTGTTTTAAGGTTCCTTGATGACTTACACATCCACTATACCAAATATTATAATCCTATAACTTGAAGAAATTTGGCACTTCATTCTGTCCATTGTAAATTTCGTTTTCCCTTCCCTGAATGCACACACTTATCTTTAATCCAGAAATGAAAGAAGGTGTACACCAAACAACTTCAGCTACTATCATAAATCATCCAGAAAGTCTGCAGTTTCTAGTTGGCACACTGGTGCATTTGGCACATGGAAAAGAACATTCATCCTTTGGGAAGAGAAGGAAAAATCTCACTCTTATGCAACAGAGCTTAGAGCTGGGGTGGAGAAAATACCATGTGCCGATAGCCTTTTGTCACGTGAATTCTGACATATTGAAATTATTACAGAGATCAAGCCAGGCTAAAAGATTAATGCTCAAAGAAAGTTGACTTTTGGCAACAAAAAAAAGTGTGATGAGTCCTTACACTAATGTAAGACTATTTTAAACAGCGCCTCCGCTGACAGTCAGAGTTCAGAGGTAGAGATGATTGAAAACAGGAGCCTGCTTCCAATCTGACTGATGTTATTTGAATTTGTCTTCCTCTGAAATGGAAACAAGAAGCCCCTGCAAGGAGGCAGCAGGGTGGGGGTGGGATGGGGAATGAGAGTAAGAAACAAAAGGAAACCAAAACTATTGAAAGATGAATAAGGACCTATAGCCTCCACCACAGTATTATTACCAAGTAATTTACATACCAGATGTATGCCTTGATCCAGCCAGGACCAGCATCAGTACCTGACGTCCTAGTGCAGATGACAGGGCCTGCTGATGACTGCCCTGTTTTATTTTAGGGTTTTGTGTGTGTTGTGTTGTGTTTGCCCAGCAGTACCAAGTGGCTGGATGTAGCCACTCTTTTAATTTCCCACAATGCCCCAGACCTACACCCCATCTCTTTAAACTATCATGGCTTCTTCCACAGAATCCTGGGAACTGTAGTTTGTTAAGTTCTGTGGGAAGAGAGATTGATTGTTAAACCACTCTGGGAATTGTAGCTCTGTAAGGAGACTATGGCTCTCCGAACAACTTTCAGCACCCGTAACAAACTACAATTCCCAGGATTCTTTGGGGGAAGTAATGACTGTTGAAAGTTGCATGATACTGCTTGCAACGTATAGTGCAGGTGGAGCCCTATTTGGGGGCATTATGAGAAAATGTAAAATGGTGATGTGAGGAAGGGGCAGGAAGGCTTCCTCTTGGACACACCGAGGTGCTGATGGTCTGACCAGAAGATGAGTTGGTCAGACTGGAAGTGATGTGGTGAGGAGAGCATGCTGAGTGCTAGTCAGGCCATGCAAGACACATCGGGGGGGGGGAGGACAGAAAGAAAGTGTGCAGTGTAAGCAAGCATAAAATAGAAGAGAAACAAGGAGAAAGCCCAGTAGTCAAGAGGCAAAAACAAGTGAAAGTAACCAGAGTTTGAAGATACTAATTGAAGCAGGAATAATGGAAAAGAGCATCACCTGTGATGAATTAAGAGCTTACAGCTTGATTAAAGGGGATGGCAAGCATTGACAAGGAGGAAACAGACAAGAGAAGGAGGAAGTTTCCAACTCTGGATCAGTGTGCCCTAGTGGCAGATAAGTGTCCAGAGTATAAACAAACACAAGAGAATGTGCTTGCTGATGAGAACAGCCCTAACCTTGAAAGGAGGGATGGGCTTACTAGGTGACTCTGAATATAGGAGACATGCTCAAGCTCTGAAGACAATGGGACCAGCAGAAAGGCAGGAAGCTTCACAGGTGGCTAGACATAGCCTCCTGCCATTGTTTGGAGCACTGCCACCACTGTCAAGAAAAATTTGCTAGGGCCCAATGACTGGGGGGTGGGGGGAGCTAGTAGAGTACATTTTGCCTAAGATTTCCTCAATTTGGAGGCAGCCCTGGATGTGGTGATCTTTTTCCCAGTTTATAGATGGGAAGCCAAGGAAGGGGGATAGGCAGGGATATGTGGTGTTTGGGGTGGGGGTCACAGCCCCTTGTCACCTTAATTTCCCCCACTTGTAATCTGAAAACTATTCGCAGTGAAGCAATGAGAAAATGGCCACATACTATTACTCAGCCAGTTTGGATTATCTTCTTCCCCACGAAAAGCTCTTTGTAGTGGAGGAACAAGATTGCACTTGTCCATCCCTGTGCTCATCCACATGTGGGTGCAATCAGTGGAAGCTGGTGGTTCCAATGTCAGTGGGGATGCTAAGCACTTTGGACAGCTCCTTGAAATTTTGGACTAAAACCTGGAGTGGACTCACTGCCTAGTCACCAGCCTCCACTGGGCACAACATTTGTATGTGTGACCAATATCCCATGCATATCCCCGCTAACCACAACATTTGAGTCTACACACATGAAATTTTACACATGTAGGTTCTGTACTACTGTTGCACCTGTATGTAGGTGGCTCAAAGGCAGGACGGTCAGTCCCAGCCTCACTCACTTACCAAGCAAAGCCTCTGTGCATGACAGAAGATCATCCTAGCCCAGGTGTGGGGAACCTTTGGTCCTCCTGATGTTGCTGAACTACAACTCCCATCAACCCTGGCCACTAGCCATGCTTGCTGGGGCTCATGGGAGTTGTAGTTCACCAACATCTGGAGGGCCAAATGTCCCCCCCACTCTGTCCTAACCAATCCACCAAGTGGGAATCATCAGACATTTCAAATTGAGGAAGATCATAGCTCTGTGGCAGAGCACATATTTTGCAAGGCAAAGGTCCCAGGTTCAATCCTGACAACTGTGATGGGGGTTGAAGTCCAAAACATCTGGACTGTGCCAGGTAGGCAAAGGCTGGATGGACAAATAGTCCAACTAGTATAAAGCAGCCATCCACATTCTTATGATATGGCTTTTCTGTTCTGTGTGTGCCCCTGGAAAGACTTTTTTGGAGTTAAGCCTGAACTGCTATTTATCAATAACACATTACATAGTATAGAGAATGTGGCGGGGGGGGATGTTCTCAAAATCAAAATGACCATTAAATAATTTTAAATAGCAAAGGTTTTTTTTTAAAAAAAATGAAACTTAAAACATTCCTAAAGACTACACTGATACCATAAAAAGGAAAGAGATGAAGCCCTGTAAATTCTTTATGCATTTAAAAAGCCTCCTAATTGTCACATAGTGCAGTTTTGCAAAGTTGTCCTTGATGACCACTCTAAAGACAGTACATTAGCACTAAGGCCAGGTGCTAAGTGCTTATGCTTGTGCCCACACCGTCAGCTAAAGGAAAGATCAATAAGTAGCCAGAGCATTAAATTTCACATACTACAGTTGTCATGCCCATTACACAGAATCTTCACAGGTGGTTACAAAATGGCTGCCTCTTGATATTTTTCACTGTGGAAAAAAATGTGTAATCTCCCCAGTTTATGCTTCCACCATGAGGTTAAACAGAGATATCACAAATCTGGATAGCTTCACAGTTTAACAAAAAGAGGAAGATGAGTCATTTATTATATATCCCTCCCTTTATAAGTTCCTTTTTGTCCTGTCAAGGAGACTTTAGTCTCTATTTACTTTCAGCAAGTGTATAGGATACATAAAGGCCTCGTTCAGACCTAATGGAAAACCTAGTGGTTTCCCCATTATGAAAACACACTGCAGTGAGCTTTGAGGCTTGTGCTGTGCTCCTTCCCCTGGTTACATCCAAACTAGGGAAACTACAGTTTATTTAAAGCAGACAGTGGAAGTTTTCGATCTCCTCCCCTCATGATTTGTAGAACATTTTCAATTATTATTTAGAGCCTAACAAGACCCACAAGAGCCACTGACTAAAGGATTGCCTTCTCCCATATGAAGCTTCCCTACAGATCTTAAGTGGGGATACTCCTTTGTGTACCCCACTGTTTCAAGTAAGGTGGGGGGGGAGTTACCCACAATACATCTTTCTCAGTAGTGGCATCCATGCTCTGGAAGTCCATCTTGGAAGAATTTTGATTTGCCATCTTCGTTATATTTTCAAAACCAGATCAAGTCTGTGGCCACATCTACACTACACATTTAAACCGTCATGTTAACAGTCATGGCTTCTCCCAAAGAACTGTCATTTGTTAAGGGTGCTGAGAGTTGTCCAGAGACCCCTTTTCCCCTCCCAGAGTGGGTTAACATTCAATCCCTCTTCCCAGGGAGCTCTGGGAATAGCAGCTGTGGGAGGGGAATGTGGCTTGTGTTGTTCTAGAGAACATTTGACAGCTATGAAGGATGCATTTCCGTGGCTGCTTTACTGGAGTCGGGTTTGTTTATGGTTTTTGTTTACTACTGCTTTAATTGGTTAATTGGTTCTTGATGGACTTTTTTGTGCTTCATGTTTAATTGCTTTAATGTGTATTTGGCTTTCTAAGTATTATTAGCCACCTTGAAGAATCCTCCCATGCAAAAAAAAAATAGGATACGAATATTTTAATACAGAAAACACACATTTCAAGCCCTCAAACATGGTATTTGTACCGGGGAGGTTTTAATGAACATGACAGAGTCACATAAAGACACATTTTTAATGCTTGGCATCTACTTTCTGATATACAAAATGAATGGAGGGTGGGATTTTCTCCTTCAGTACTGCTGCAAGTTCCTTTGGTCAAATACTCCAAAAACAGCAGCAGTGAAGTGCTGAAGAAAGCAAGACGACAATGGGGCATTGATCTATTATGCAATGGCAAGACAGCCACAAAGCATGTGCTGCAGAGGCCAAACTGAGACACATTCCCCAAAACAAAGGAATCACTCTTCTTCATCAACAGTAATTCACTTGAAGAATACCTGTGTTGTCACAAAATAACTTAGACTTTATTGCTTTCTTTGGCCCATTGATCACGGTAATGGATTAAGAGGACAGAATACGAAGATATCACCCTGAAAAATCAAAATGCTTCCATTTTCATATATTTTGTTTCATTTCTGAGAGCAGACCTTATCTTTTTGTTTCTTAGCCTGCCCCAACGGCTCAGAGTAGATAAATTGTGCACAAAACTCTTTATTGCACTGATTAAGCCCAAAACGATGTATGTCAAGATTCCATGGGTAGCACACAATCCACTCACAGAAAGTGGAACATGATGCAGAATTCACGTTGCTGGAAATCTCAACATATTTTTAAGTTGCTAATCCTTATGGCCAAAATACGCTTAAAAGTATGTAGGCAATGTCTATGGTGGCTTTGGAAGCTTAGTGAGTGGCTGAATATTGTTTCCAGAAATTTCCTCATTACCCCTACCCAGATTTGTTTAATTTGTATAATAATAGGTGATGGTCAACAAATTGATATTTTCTTACAAAAAAAATAAAATGAACTTGGCACAGAGGTTAATTCCCTTGAATTAGAAGGTCACCACTTTCATGTGAGATGCTTGAAGCCCTACATACCCTCTGCAGGCCAATCCATCATTGCCGATAATCACCACTCTACCTCACCCTCCCACTTCTGGTCGGAACATATAGCTTTTACATGCAAACAGTGGTAGATTCATTGGCAAATGGACTTTAAGGCCTGTAAATACTGTTGGTTGCAGAAGGTCACAGGTGCAATGCCTGGCATCTCCAGGTAGGGCTGGGAGAGAATTCTGGAGAGCTGCTGTCAGTCAGTGTAGATAGTACTACTCTAGATGGCCCAAGGGTCCAGGTCAGTATACAGCAGCTTCCTATGTTCCATTTAAGATATGCAGACGATACCATACTACTAAGATCTGAACAGGTGGTTCATGACAGATGCTGTTGGAGGTCGCCAATTCAAAGGGTCACCATAAGTTGTAATTGACTTGAAGGCACATAACAATAACAAACCATACTACTAGCAGAAACCAGTAATGATTTGATACAAATGCTGATGAAGGTTAAAGAGGAAAGCACAAAAGCAGGACTATAGCTGAATGTCAAGAAGACTAAAGTAATGACAACAGAAGATTTATGTAACTTCAAAGTTGACAATGAGGACATTGAACTTGTCAAGGATTATCAATACCTTGGCACAGTCATTAATCAAAATGTAGACAACAAGAAATCAGAAGAAGGCTAGGACTGGGGAGGGCAGCTATGAGAGAACTAGAAGATGAGAGAACTAGGGGTGGAGAAATATCTCTCTTCCTGGGGAGGGCATTCTACTTACTGGGCATGCTCTCTCTCCAGTAACAACCTACCTAATTTCAGAAGGTGGGGACTCAGAGGAGGGTCTCTGAACATGACTGCAGCATTTGGGCGGCTCACATGGTAAAGTACTTAGGTCCCAAGAATCACAGGACGCACCCACAGAAAACTGGAAAGGAATGGAAGGGAGGGGGGCCTAAAAGGGGGGCATTATGACTACAGGGTGGGAGTCCATCCCTTTTCTGGCATGCCCAAAATAGGGCAAAATGAACAGATCCATTTCAAGTCAATCGCTTCGGAGAAGGGAAAAAGTCATCACTGCAGATTTAATTATTTACTGCAAGTTAAGAAAGGGTGACTCTTTAATTTAAACAATTCTTGATCTCTGAAGGCAGACCCAAGGTGGAAGGTGTTTTGATGCAACAGCAAGACCGAAAGTGCTACTTTTCTTTCTGCATCTGGTAAATATTATTTCAGAGGCCAAATTTAACCAAGTAGGAGGCATCCAACATCAACTAGTGGAAAACAATTTTAACTTCACCTCACATGCACAACACTAGATTTGCATGCAAAATGCCCCATGTTCAACCTCCCCCCCCCGCAAAAAAAAATCATTGCTAGGTGGGGCCGTAAAAGAGCTCTGTCTAAACCCTGCAGAGCTGCTGCGAGTCAGTGTAGACAATACTGGGTTATATGGAACAATGGTCTACCTTCCATTGTGTTCCAAACCTACCCACTGCATTAAAGCAGGCATGTCTTGCCCCCAAAGCAATTTTTTCTCACACACACACCCCACCAATGGTGGTATCACAAAGTAGTGGCAACAAATAATAAAGTAGACACAGTGGAATTTAAACCTCTCTGCCCTGCCCAGCACTTTGATGGGGGGAATGCAAATCACCTGCTCATCAGATTAATCATTGGGTAAGTAGGGAGGGATTTGCATCTCTATCAGCTGAGGCAGGGAGTTAACACCCTATTTACAGATCAGCTGAGGAGGTGTGTCCTAGACATGTATTTGTCCTGTATGTACATGTGTGAGGAGTATGCATGTAAGATTGTGGGATAACCACATCCATGATTGGCATACAGCCCCACCCCCGGACAGTTGCCCAACGGTGGATGTGGCCATTGGACCAAAAGAAAAGGTGAGCTACCCATGCTTTAGGTAATACAATGGCAAAGACTTTTTAAGCAGAGCCTCAATAGCCTCCCATCAAGGATGCTATAGGAATGGGTTTCACAAAATGGCAGGGGGTTGGACTCGATTACCTTTGAAGTCCCTTTCCACTGTATGGTCCGTGATTCAAAGACATTAAAATGCAGGCAGCTTTGAGCCCTGCTAACTCTAAAATGCCAAGGAAAGGACAATCGTACTGATGATTGGGTTAATTGGTTGCTTTTTTGCCTGTTGCAAAAGGGCCCATCCAAAGAGGGGTGTTCCATATCTCCCAGGGTTCCACAACTGACTACGGAGTCAAAGAAGCCATGGACTCACGATCGGTCTTGCTTCAAGGATGGCTTTATTTCAGATCTGTTGCTTCGGGACTTCCGGGAAGGGTGACTTAGCCTGTGCCTGCTTTTGGGACGGGCTCCCGCCGCAAAAGAAGCTTATTCAGATATAAATCAGTCAAAACTTTTTTTTTTTTGACTGATGAAACTTCTCCCGGGCAGGGAGAAACGAAGAGATTAACCTCAAAGCCTATTTTTGTTGGGAGGACTAGATTTCATTGATTTATGAGACGAGGTCCAGCCGACAAAGAAGGACGGATTTTTCAACAAGCTCTATCTGATAAAGCGACACGTTCATCTTTTCTTTAGAGAGAGAACGGACTAACAGGCAAGCACCCTTCTTTCTATATTTTTTTACTTGACTTAAACTGTTGCAGTAAAAGGAGATTTGCCAGATTGATCGGCTTTGGACATCTTTTCGGTGAGCTATAACTCTTCTCTGCTATGCACTAATTAACAGCTTATCTCTGTTTTTGTTGCAAAAAGCTGTCCTGGATTTGCATTCTAAAGATATACACAGAAGAGAGATTTCTATTCCTGATTTCTATTCTGAAGAATATTATATTGTCTGAGACTACTCTCTTTTTGGTTTATTTTATTTTGACGAATCTGTTTCCTGACGACGCCATTAATTGTTTCGATCCTGGGAACTACATTTTGTTTTCCTAAGCATAGTGAGATAAGGCTGGCTGCTCTGTTTATACTGTGATGTCATCAAGTTTGGAGTATTAACCCAATTGTTGCTGAAATAAGAAGTGGTTCTCTTATATTTTTCTTTTAAAATGGCAATCAAGAAAGTGGCTGAGAATCTGGAAGTAACTAGGTTTCAGAAAATAATGGATGAGATTGAGATAACGAAACGAACCCTGCGACAGGGTTGTAAGGAGCTGAAAATTGAATTGTGCAAAATGATCCAGGAGTTTAAAGAAATAGGGGTCCCTGTGAGAGAGGAGACCCTGGAGCCTGGAACAAACGTGGAACAGGAAAAAGATTTGGAATTTATGGATTTTAGAAATAAAATCTACTGTTTGGAATTCAATGTTATCTCTGAAGAAATTAATGAAGATATTAGAGATAAAGTTATCAATGGCATGGACAATCTTCTGGACTGGAATGATGTGATGGAGCCTAATATAGAGAAAACCTATGGAATTAATTGCAGCCATGTGACAAGGGAAAAACTTTCAAGAGATGAGCCAGTACATTTTGTAAAAAAGAACAGAGATATGATTTTACTGCAGTATTCCAGCAACCTATTCAGAATGGATGGCAAGAAAATATTTGGGATAGAGGAAATTCCCATTAGACTCTTACTATATGACTATGGTTATGACAGCAAGATTATTACGGAATACTGATAATGGATGATTGGACACTGAAATTACTGGAGTTAACAAGACTATTGAAGATGGAAGATGGAAGATGGAACTAATAGGGATAATAGAATAATGGCTATTGAAATTATTGAACCTAACAGATTCTGATGAGATGGATTAATCGAAATGTTTATTTTGACTATGGTTATGACAATAAGATTATTATAATTATTAATGAGATGGATTAATCGACATGCTTATCTGGAGAAAAATTGATAGATATATTTCTTAAAGAATTGAAACCTCTCTTTGACTTTTTGTGGAAAGAATAAAGTAATGTTTATGAGATTTGATGATTAAGTAAGATAACTACTGGAGGAAAGTGATTTTATAATATGATTTAAGAGACAGGATTGTTATACATTGTAGACCTATAACTGATTTGATCTGTGACAAATGGGAAGTTAATATTTCTATGGTTATGACAGCAAGATTAATATGGAATACTGATAATGGAAGATTGGACACTGAAATTACTGGACTTAACAAGACTATTGAAGATGGAAGATGGAAGATGGAACTAATAGGGATAATAGAATAATGGCTATTGAAATTATTGAACCTAACAGATTCTGATGAGATAGATTAATCGAAATGTTTATTTTGACTATGGTTATGACAATAAGATTATTATAATTATTAATGAGATGGATTAATCGACATGCTTTTCTGGAGAAAAATTGATAGATATATTTCTTAAAGAATTGAAACCTCTCTTTGACTTTTTGTGGAAAGAATAAAGTAATGTTTATGAGATTTGATGATTAAGTAAGATAACTGCTGGAGGAAAGTGATTTTATAATATGATTTAAGAGACAGGATTGTTATACATTGTAGACCTATAACTGATTTGATCTGTGACAAATGGGAAGTCAATATTTTATTTTTTATTTTTTTTTGTCTAACTATTTTTGATTTTGTTTTTTGTCTTTGAATGTTTTATGGTTTTGTTTTGTATGTTTTATGAAAATCTGAATAAAAATTATTGTAAAAAAAAAAAAGATCTGTTGCTTCGCAGGTCAGCCTCCACCATGTCCCAGGTTGCTTTTCACCAGGAAGTATAGTCCTTCTGTAGGCTTCTTTCTAGGGGTGTCAGGCTTCTGTGCTGCTGACCTTGGCAAGCTCATCCAGGACTCCAGGGTCTTCCCATGGAGGAAGGGGGCTGGGCAAACCTGAAATGCTTTTGGCCCCACCCATTGGGGCTTAGGGAGATGGCCCCTGGCACAGGAGCAAGGGCCAAGTCTCCTTTTGGTGGAGGACCCTCCCTAAGACACCTAGCTACTCTAGCCTCTCCTCTGTACTTCCACAGCCCCCCTTTCCCCACTTTGAGGCATTTTATATCCTCCAAGAGTCCTCACCCCTCATTCTGACTGAGACCCCGCAGCTGTACTCCTTCCCTCAGGCAGATAAGTAAGAGGGCCCCAACCAGCTCCTTCTAGGTGGAGCCTCCAGGCAGTATCCACATATGGTCTCCTCTGCAGCCATTGCCTCCTTGATGCTTGGTAGTGTGGGTTGGGGCCTGCTTAAAGGGCAAGGTGCTGGAAAAGGACCAGCGAGCCCTGCAGCCCATCACAGTAGCTAAAAGCAGAAATACTATCATGGCAAGGCATGTGGAAATTTTGATCCCAAATAACCAGAAGGTGAGAAGACACAAAACAAACAAACAAACGAAAACACTATAGCACAACAGGTTGTATTTCAAGTGCCAACAGAATCCATTCTCCCATGAAAAATGGAAATGGACTCCATTCAAGTCGATCCTGACTTATGGTGACCCTATGAATAGGGATTTCATGGTAAGCGGTATTCAGAGGGGTTTTACCATTGCCTCCCTCTGAGGCTAGTCCTCCCCAGCTGGCTAGGGCCTGCTCAGCTTGCCCCAGCTGCACAAGCCAGCCCCTTCCTTGTCCACAACTGCCAGCTGGGGGGCAACTGGGCTCCTTGGGTCTATGCAGCTTGCCCATGGCTGCACAGGTGGCAGGGCACGTAACCTCTGAGCCACTCACTGTGGGGGTGATCTTTAGCTGGCCCTTGACGCCCAGGAGACATGAGCGGGGATTAGAACACAAACTCTGGACTCCCAGCCAGGCTCTCCTCCCCACTGTGCTACACCAGCTGTTCCATTCTCCCATAGCTATCCATTTATTTTCTGCCCTTCCCAAAGTTGAAAAATTAACAGCAATGTGTTTGTAAACCTTTGCCAACCTATTGCTCAAAAAACTCAAAAAAAGAAACTTGTTTGCATTAAATGCCACCAGGATCCAGGAAGAAGTTAATGTACACCCACTCAAAAACAATTGTGCGGAAAATAGCGGTGTCGTACAGGGCTGAGGTTTTGACCCGCTTAACTTTATTCACAGAATGCACAATCCGTCACGTACAAAAACACAGAGGAAAAATGTGAGGCGTTGGTAAGTGCCCCTGTTAGTGAGAAATTCTGCTAATTATTACACCAAATAAGCATAGTTAACAGGCCAGAGCTGTGAGAGGGCCATGTTTCAGGGCATTAAATGGCTGCCTTGGATGGAGATGAATATATTACACTATGCCCTTTAACAATAAAACAATTTCCTTGACACCTAGAAACCAAAGCAACTGAAGCTGTGGCAAGGAAAGACTGGAGAATCTACTTGGTACAGCAACATTACAGTGCCACCTAGTGATATACACATAAATTTCATCCTCTCGACCCATGGAAGTTGAATGGATAATTTAGTCAGGGTACATAAGCCACTGGGGAGCAGTGAAGCATCCCCACCATTCCAGAGGTAAAGTGGGGAGAGAGAGAATGCAATGTTACGTTTGCCTTTTTCCCTATGAGAGCAGAGAACACAGCAGGAGTATTAACAGTGATCTTACCTCTGCCATGCCAAGAAAAGCAAGATGAGAATAAGAAAACCTGGATAACACCAAAGAACAGTTTTAGGGCTCTAAGATAATGTGCCTCACAATGCTGTGCTACAGTTCTTTGATACAGCTGAAGACAGGGAACTGTAGTTTGTTTTAACCAAAGTTAGCTAACAAATCCAAAACAAAATAAAACCCAAGGACTTGCGGTACATAAGAGAGAACCATAGAAATTTAGCAATGACTACTTTGTCCAGTGTGTTTCTTATTTCCTATGACCAATTGTTAGGATAGGTCACTTTCTACATTGGCCTCCTTCCAAGGTTCAGATTGTTCATGTCCGTCTCTAGTAGGCAGAGCTTGGAAAAGTTACTTTTTTTAACTACAACTCCCATCAGCCCAATCCAGTGGCCATGCTGGCTGGGGCTGATGGGAGCTGTAGTTCAAAAAAGTAACTTTTCCAAGCTCTGTGTATGTTTCCCACCCCATCCCTATTCCACTGGTAGGTAGGTAGGTCAGTTGGATGGACGGATGGACGGACTTCCCCTCCTTATTGGTGGTAGAAAGAATCATGCAGGGATCGTAATTTCCCTTGGGGACCAATCTTATTAATGTGTGTGGTGGATCCATTCCCTAATCTGGCAGGCACTGGTGTGTATTTGGAAGGTGGGATGGGGAGGGGAATTAAACGTCCTGCAACTATTAATTTACCACAGCTGTCAGCAGCAGCATAATCCCCAGTTGCCAGAAGCCAGAACAAATAAAAATGGGTTTCTGGAATATGCTCAGGCTAGGAGTTTGGAATGTTTTCCAGGGACGGTTCTAAAACTGTGGGGAATAACTGAGCTTCTCTGTATGTGCCCAATAGCCCACCCTGGCAAACAGATTCTATGAAGATGTGAGTGACAGCCACAAAGCCCAAACTGCAGCTGCCACCCTAAAAGAGGGTAGTAAAAGTTCACTTGTATTCTCTGCCACAATGTTGCTGTGAAGAGATGGGCCCAGGAGCATCCCTAAACTGCAAAATTGCATGACCAACAGAGGCCCACCCATGATTCAAATTACTATTATGTTTATCCTTGCAGAACATATGGCCTTGCAATCAGCCTCACCTGGCATATCCACAGCCATCCTCCATGGACTGCAAAGCCTACATGATAGTCCAGCACTGGATAGACGCAAAGACTACAAGTTATGGATCAGGTGAAAAGGAGAGAAGGAGCAGGGCATTTCAGCTCTTGTGAACTCCTGTCTATAATGCATAATGGATGAAAGAGTTGGAATGAGACTAATATTTAGATAAATCACAGGACGTCTGAAGCATAATGACAGTATGGATTGCAATTAATGTCAGGAAGCTCAAACATTCTCTACAATCTCAATTCTACATCAAAACATCAATTCCTCTCCAATTCCACCAAAACAATCTTTGGCAGATGGAAGCCTTGTTATTAGAAAAGAAAAGGGGGGGGAAATAGTCAGCCAGCTCTGAAACAGCACACTATATATTAAATAGCTATGTTTTCCCCCTCTTTTGATGTCAATGGCAACAAAAATGCATTAAGAAAGAAAAACTGTTTCATGTCGCTCTGTTTCAGTATTAATAACTTGCTTTTAATTGCTCAACATGACAGATCATTACATCTGAACAGGTTTATCGCAGTAAAACAAACTCCATGCCTTAAATAAATAAATAAATCTCATTTACCTATCCTGTTTCTTGGGAATTTATTTTTCTATAAATCATAATTGCGTGGCATGCTTATACAATAAGCTTCTGCCACAATTTACGTTCTTCAGATTCTGTGATAAAGGTGGGTCATTATACCACACTTCCAATACGTTTATTTCCACCAAAGTTTCAATTAACAAAGAATGACCTATATTGGGAAAAGAAGGCATTTTGAGCAATATTGACCTGTGACAGAATTATTAGCTTGAAAATGCATAGGAACAGGCTGTGGAGGAGGGAAGAATCTGCTGCAAAACACACTGCAACATTATGATAGAGTGGTAATGTACCAGGATGGCAAAATATCCAGGATATTGCACTGCTATCACAACTCAGGCCCGTGACACTTGCAGTGTTCAGAGCCCTGAGGTAGTCAGAAAGGTATTCATTCTGCTTTCACCATGCAGAAAGATCTCTGTTATAGTTTTCACATCCCTCTGGTCATATGAAGAAGCAGAACCTTCCATTAAAATCAAGGCCATCAGCAGTGTGTTTCACCAATCCCGCTCACACTTGCCATTGGCAAGGAGGCTCAGTGGGGTGGTTCAGGCCACATCCACACCAGACATTTATTCCGCTATTACTCCAATTTAATCAGTCATGGCTTCCCCCAAAGAATCCTAGGATCTGTAGTTTGTTAAGGGTGCTTTGAGTTATTAGAAGACCTCTCTTCCCCGCACAGAGCTGCAGTTCCCATAGGTTCCCTGGGAAGAGGGACTGACTGCTAAACCACTCTGTGAATAGGCGCTCTGTGAGAGGAATAGGGGGTTTCCTAACAATTCTCAGCACCCTTCACAAACTACCCTTCCCAGGAGTCTATGGGGGAAACCATGAATGTTTAAAGTGGTATAAGGGTGGAATAAATGTAGGGCATGAATGTGGCCTCAGATTGAACACTAAAGCATAGTTTTGCATTAAAAGAATGAGCCTAGATAAGTATCAAGCACGTGTGCTGCTCCCTCCACATCCTCATTCCAGCACAACTGTGAGGAGATTGATACCTTCCACATCAGACCATTCTTTTGCATGCCCTCTGAACCCCAATAAGATGTTAATAATGTCAACTATGGCTTATTGAAACAAGACAACTTCAAATCATAGTTTTAAAAGTTGGCTTGTTTCAACAAACCATAGTTATGATTGAATGACAGTTTAAGGTTTGGATATAATCTCTAAACTGGGGTTAATCCAAAATGGAAGCTTCCAATCTCTTTTTCATGGCCTTGTCAGAGGAGGAAAGGAGAGGGGGAACATCCAAGGCCAAAACTCACTGCAGCTCATCCCCAAAACACTAAAACATAGTTTAGTGTTACATCCAAAGCCTATGGTTATATGATGGCAACTCAAACCGCAAATTCTGCTTCGTGATACATCCTTGGGGACATGAAATTCCCAAGGGCTGCACATCTCCATGGCAAAAGTAGCAGGAGGGCCAGGTGATGTTTAAGGGGACAGTATGATCTCAACTTTGCAACAACATGGACTCCTTGCACATCCTATCTGGAAAATATTTGAAAGACAGCAAAAGCAAGCAAGAGAATGATTTGTGCCTCAAGAAGCTTACAACCGTGCTCTCTTATGGGAGTCTCATTAAGGGATTTTAAAACATATATATATGTTTTAAAATCATGAGAGAGAGAGCTTTTTCAATTGTGGACCCCACCCTGTGGAACTCCCTCCCAAATGATCTCCGCCATGCCTCTTCTATGATGAGTTTCTGCCGGGCCTTGAAGACCTGGCTCTTCAGGCAGGCTTTTGGGGTGGGCTAGATGTTATCTTCATTGTTTTTAGATGTTCAAAGTCTAGGTATTATATGCCTATGTTGTACGTCGCCCAGAGTGGCTGGATAGCCAGCCAGATGGGCGACTAATAAATTCTATAAATAAATAAATAAATAAAATATTTTTTAAAAAATAACAATTCAAAAAATACAATTCAACAAATAATTAAAACCTAAATTCATTTCCTCTCACTATCAAAGGTATGGGGAAAACAAAGAAATCTCCTAAAATTATTTCTCCATCTCACACGCTCTTTCCAGCCGAAGACTGCTGTGCATACATTTGCTGAAAACGACCACTATTAATTTCCCCATGCAGGGAACAAATAGGCTATAGCTGAAGGTTCCTTTGGAATCCAAACCCCTATGGATAGCCAATGACTCCTCCTCGCGATTTTACACCAAATAACTTCGATGTGATTATTAACTTATCCTCAATCTTCAAGCATTCCCAACACCAAAGGATTCCTTTTAAGAGCCATTTCCTCATTCTTGCAAATGAAGTTCCCTGGTTATCCAAGAAAGAAAACCTTACAGAAGCAGCCAACTGTGCAGTTGGCTCTATTCAACTTGACAATAAGCACACAGTCTCTCTTCTCCTGTCAGGATGCTCCCTACACGTGTAAATATTTAATGTTAATACCATCTTTCACTCAGGGCTAGTATTGTCTAGCTTGGAAAAGTTACTTTTTTGAACTACAACTCCCATCAGCCCCAGCCAGCATGGCCACTGGATTGGGCTGATGGGAGTTGTAGTTCAAAAAAGTAACTTTTCCAAGCTCTGCCCCCAAGCATCTATTTCTGTCTCTTAGATACACTGGAGGATAAAGAGCATTTTCATGTCTCCTGCTCAGTCACACAGAGCCTTAGATTCTTAAAAGTTCTTCAAAGTCCATTATTTATCAAATGTTGTCGCAAGGGCCTGCCTCGCTCCTTGAAACACGTAACTCTAGACTAGGGATGGGTGAGAAATTTGATTCAGTTGGCATATAAAACCAAGTCTCACAGATGCACACTTTCAAAAACAATACGAGAACTAAAACATAGACAGCCTTCAAGAGTCGTACTTATCCAAATTTTGTGATGCAGTTTGCCAACCAAACAATCATTACAAAAATACACATATGGGGGGAGTGTGCATAAAAATGAATATTATTAGTGAAAATAACTTCCAGAAGAGAATTATATTAGGAGAAATTGCTTGCAAAAATGTGTATGTTAGTCAAAACTGCATACAAATATGTGTTTATTAGGGGAAATTCACACTATAAATGCTAATGAATTTTCCTGAGGATTTTTTTTTAAAAAAATATGCAAATGACTACAGAAATGTGGTGAACTAAATTAAAGATTGGGGAAAAATTAACTGAGAGAACTGAAACTGACAGACTCCCCTATTTGTACTATAGACAATGGGGAAACTATTAAATATGTATTTCTGATTAAAATAATGATAATAATGACATTGCTCTCAAGAGATACTATGGTGTGTTGTCCACAAAAGAGGAGTCCATGCCATTGATGTGCACGTCTTTAGCAAGTCTGGTGACCGCATTGAACTCAATTGTACAATGCCTGGGCAGTTTGCTTTGCTGAGGATCTAGGGGCAATTCCAACTACCATGATGCTAGAGAAATTCCAAGCAGGCAGCAAAAAGTTCACCAGAACTGTATTTTGTTTAACACAGCAACATGGTATTTATTATGTAATAAATATGGGCATAATTCACTAAGGGCCATTCTCACGCACGTTTCAGAAGATGGGATTTCCACAAGCACACTCTTGCACAACCCACATTTGCTCAAACTAGGCTTGTTCAGGAGATATTCCTGGAGGATTATGCCTCCAGTAGCCATTTGGCAATGCTATACTGGTATATTTTCTAGGTCTACAACAAAACAGAGATTAGTGGATCAGTTTCTTTCAGATCCAGAATGAGGGGCAATTCTCACCTTTGGTTTCTGGGTATACATATCTGAATTCAAAGTAAACATAGGGCTGCATTCATAGAATTGTAGAGTTGGAAGGGGCCTATAAGGCCATCAAGTCCAACCCCCTGCTCAATGCAGGAATCGGAATTAAAGCATACCTGACAGGTGGCTATCCAGCTGTCTCTTGAATGCCTCCAGTGTTGAACAGCCCACCACCTTCCTAGGTAATTGGTTCCATTGTCGTACCGCTCTAACAGTTAGGAAGTTTTCCCTGATGTTCAGTCAAACTAAGTCAACTAAGTCCGGTTCAGAGGAGACCCACTGAAATGAATAAAATGAACTTAGTCATGTCTATAAACTTCAATGAGTCTACTCTGAGTTGGGCTACCATTGAGTACCACCCACTCACACCCATGAACTGTGAAGGGGGAACTGTCAGGACTCGACAAGGGTCAGACTCCGGGCAGACACGATCCAGGGATGGGGGGAGAAGAGAGGTGGAAAGCTGTTGTGGAGAAGCAGTTGCATGATTCAGAGCAGGATGGGGTCAGCTACCGAGGTAGCAAGTGAAGATCAGAGAGGACAGAGGAAATTGCATAGTTAAAACCAGGCAGGAAGAATTCCAGAGCACCAAGCAAGGATAGGGAGGAGGAGCTAGACAAACTCCTCTTGCTACAGACAACTTTATTTATTTATTGCATTTATATTCCACCTTTCCTCCAAGGAGCTCAAGGTTACTCAGACTGAGTGGCACGCTCAGATGCTGGGGCTTTATAGGGCTTGGTTGACAGGGATTGGCTCCTGGGGTCAGCTGACACAATGTTCAGACAGGGTGATACATCAGCTCAGATGGCACCCTTGAAGCACATGGCATAGCCTGCCAAGCTTGTCATGGAAACAAAATGTTGGTGGCACAGAAGGAAAGACTCCAGAACCTGACTGCTATCACTCCAGTTGAACACATAAGCATTGTGCCTTACATGAACCCAAAGAGAATTAGCGAGGTGCCATTCTTGAAAGCCCAGGATGCAATAACTAAAAAAATGACTGAGTAGTAGGCTTGCCCAAATACAAAGTGAGAAATCACCTATAACTTTCCATGCCTAGAGATTAACCTTTGAAGTGGATTTTCTCCTCCTAAAGGAGAAGAAAAAATCCAGAACCAATGGCTATTCATATTGTTAAAGCAGTTTCACGGTGCCTCCAAGCAACCTGTTTATTGAGCATTCATCCTGATTCGTTTGCACATGAGTTAGACAACATTGGCTATTGAATAAGCACACTTTCTGATTTCTTCATGGGGAGATTGTAAATATTGCATCAAATAAATGTTCTCCCACACTTTACAATGCATTTTGCCATTTGTTGCATAAGACCTCCCAATCAACTGTAGTTTCACAACCTGAATTTGCCAGTATGTGAGTGAATCTCACCTGAAAATAGTGACATGTCCTCAGTGTCCTGAAGTGTTCTCAGAAACAATTGTCATTTAGCATCTCTATGCATAGCACAGAACTGTTCCCTGTGACAATGATTCTACCTGGTCATTATGTAATAAGGATGGGTGAGGAATTTGATTCAGTACGCATTTCAAGCTGAATCTATCAAATTCACACTTTCCAAAACAATGTAAGAATCATTCTTTGAAATTCATATTTATTCAACTGTTGCAATGCAGTTCGCCAGCCAGTGCTTACAAAAAGGCATATGTTAGGGGAAATGAATGAATATATGAGTGAAAACATACAAAATGCATTATATGACCAAAACATTGCTTGCAAAAATGTGCACATTTGTTAAAACTGCCCAGAACAGTGTGTTTAGTAGGAGAAATTTGCACTAAAATGCTGGAAAATGCTCATGAGGATTTTTTTTTAAAAAAAAGCAACAAATTGCTGCAGAAACATGAAGAACAAAATTTAAGATTGGAAACATCAGGAACTGAGAGAATTGCAACTGACAGACCTTTCCATCCCTATTATGTACTTTCTTTTAGTATACGATTGACGTGGATGCTTATTCCTGAAGGCCTTCATAGGAGGCTAACTGACTTGGCTGGATGCTAGGGTTGTTATTGCTGTTACTGAATTTGCTGTGGTTTTTAAGCTGCTCCTTTTCACCCTTCTTTTTTTAAAAAAATGACTGTAGTTTATATTATGGTACTCTGCCCTGGTATCGCTTGGCAGTAAAGGGTAGGTTAAAAATATTTTTGAGATAAATAATCAACAGATTGAAAGTCTGGTATAAAATACAAAAGCCACTGTGTAAAACAGTAAATAGAATAATACTAAGATGACCTGGATTGAGAAAAAGAGTGGTTTGGGAAGTCAGTAGAAAAAAATGCAGTGTAACAGTCAATGAAATACGTATAATCAACGCATTTGGGATTGTTCTGATTTCTTTGCAAAACATTAAAAGTCCTATGGCAACTATACGGCCTGAGGTTTTATAGACAAAAGCCTACTTCATCAGATGCAAATTGCCTACAAAGCCTGAACTCACAATAAATACATCGTTTTAAATTACAGCTACAGTGGTTACCACTGATTGCACATTGATTTGCTATTCTAAATAGAGGGGGGGAAAGCTTGTTAGATATTGCGGTGGAGCAATGGCTGAAGTGCTGCCTTTAATGGTAACCTTAATTCAATTAGGGTGGGCCTTTTATGGAATACTTTCTAATATGCTGGCATTGACTGAACAATAATATAAGTTTCTTTTACAGCCTGATTTCCACATGAGCTGGTCGTCATGTTTATTTCCTACCCCAGTGTCTGCTAGAAACTCAGTCTCTAAATCTAAGGCTATGTCTTAGGAAAATAAGATCCTTTCTGGATCAGGCCCTTCTGGATCAGTACCATTTCCCACAGTGTCCAGCAAGATGCTTACAAGAAACCCACAAGCTGGGCTTGAAGGCAATTGTGGCTGGTGGCTCAATGTCAGCAAGGCAGTGGAATCCGCTCTAGGTTTTAGTCTGGACTTTCAAGGAGTTGTCCAAGGTGCTGAAGCCTATTCCCAGAATTGGGTCAGCACTTTGGTCAGCTTCTTGAAAGTTTAGACTAAAACTCAGAGCAGATTCTATTACCCCACTGACATGGAGCCACCAGTCATCACTGCTTGGAGGCAATAAATCTCTCCTGCTTTTGTTCTCCAGCAACTATTTGGAATCATATTGTCTCTGAACATGTAAGTCTGCTGCACTCTCTCAAAACAGTGAGGAAATCCAGTAGGTTCTAACTCTTTTTCCTTGTACACACATTTTTGCTCTTCCAGAAACTACTTTCACATAAAAATGGAAATGGACTGCTTTCAAGTCGATCCCGACTTATGGTGACCCTATGAATAGGGTTTTCATGGTAAGTGGTATTCAGAGGGGGTTTACCATTGCCTCGCTCTTAGGCTGAGAGGCAGTGACTGGCCCAAGGTTACCCAGTGGGCTTCATGGCTGTGTGGGGATTTGAACCCTAGTCTCCCAGGTCATAGTCCAACACATTAACCACTACACCAGTATGGTTAAACTTAATGCTGTGAAGCAACTGAATAACTTTTACAGGAGTTGCAGCCACAAGATGCAGCAATGGCAACTAGCTTGGATGGCTTTAAAAGGGAATTTAGTAATATTTATATCCTGACCTTCCTCCAGGATTGATACTAAGACCCAGGTTCAAACCCCCACTCAGCCATGAAGCTCACTCTGTTAACCTTGGACCAGCCACCTCAGCCTAACCTATGAGTTCCGACAACCAGGGGGATCTTTAAACTTTGCAAGACAGCTACTCAAGCTGTTCCGGTTTCCATCAGGAATTAGATTTCCAGGTAATTGGAGTGTAACTGGAGTGGATCCAAGAAGAACTTGGATTTGTTGTTGACTCACACGCTGCCTTTTATGTTTTTCAAATGATGATGATGATAGGAAAGGACCATACTTTTGTGGGGAGGAAGAGAACCACTTACAAAGGAACCCAAGAAGCTGCCTCGTACTGACTCACATGACCATTGGTCCATCTAGCTCAGCGCTGTCTACACTGGCTGACAGTGGCTCTCCAGGGTTTCAGGCAGCAGTCTCTCTCAGCCCTACCTGGATGTGCCGGGGATTGAACTTGGGACTCTCTCTGTGCATGCCAGATGCCCCACCACTGAGTTATGGCCCTTCCCTGCCAAAAGGGGAAGGGCTCTTGCGCCACCAGGATCTGAACCCTGGTCTCCATAGTCCTAGTTCAACACCCTAACCACGACATCACGCTGGCTCTCTTCCTTCCCTTCACTCACCAGACTTCGACACGAAAGAGTCATACATTCCTGACCTTCAAAAAACAGAAATGGAAAGAGATCACCAAACACACACTCCTTATGAATTTTGCTAACTAAGAGAACCATTAAAATTTACAAGACTGGACCACTCAAGCCATTCCTGTTTCCATCAAGAATTGGATTACCTAGTAATTGGAGTGTTCCTTTTTTTACAGTGGACAGTATATGTCACTAATGAAGAACTTGGATTTGTTGTTGACTAACACACTGTCTTCTCTGTTTTTCGACCAATACATCTTTCATGGTAGCACTTTATTGACTGTCTTCCACCAATGAAAGATTTCCTACTCCTGCATACCAATCATGGCTGCCCCTCATTAAACACTGACCCTTCATCTCCTATATAGCAATACTAAACATAAATTACATTTTGTTGTAGCCCAAAGGTGAGAGAGATGAGAGGAGTATAAACAAGGAATAATGCAAGAGCCGGTTGGGTCAGCCCATCATTATAGTTCTTTCAGAAGCTATTAATCTTGCGCGTAGTCAGTGGGCCGAATATAATTACTTCTCCTAACCTATGTTGTACACAAGGCAGGCAATAGCGACAGGTCAGGAAAGATGCATACAATGTTTGTTTCCCATTTAACTGTTTTAAATGATCTTTCCTGGACACTGTTGAATGTGATGCTTCATTTCCCAGAAAAGGAAAAGAAGAAGTGTCAAACGGGAATATGAGACTATAAGCTCCCCTAAAATGTAATAGCGCAGTGATTCTGTAGCATGCTGAAATACACCCAAGTACAAATAATTCTGAACATGTGCACACAAACATCATGGCCAATATACAAAGAACTACTTCAGACACACTAAAGGTCTTAGGCATGGATCATATGATTTTGCCTCTCCCACCCCCATATTGAATAGTCACATGCTTCAGTTTTACCTGGCTGCAGGAGAAAGAGAAGTGAGGCCCTCTTAATCAGCCTGGCTTGGACCAGCTGCCTCCTCCTCTCCCAGAACTGAATCCACCAAGAGGAATAGTTGAGACAGCAAAGTACCTTTCATTGGCCTGGCAGCACCAACAGCCATTAAACTCCCTCCCTCCCAGAACTATCTCCTGCAGTGGCAACAGTACCTACATTTGCTTAATTTCCTGTTTCCCCCCCGACCTATTCACCTTCTGGATCACATATATATGTTGGAAATATCAATTCATATCAAAACAGTTCAAATTAAATTTAAGCATTTATTTATTTATAAAAGTATTTCTATTCCGCCATATCATAAAATATCAGGGCGGTGTACAGTATCAAAGCATAAAACCATTTAAAAAAATACAGATAATCATCAAGGTGTGCTAATCAAAAATTAAAATTAAAGAGCTGCAAAGGCCTGTTGAAATCAAAGGGTCATCAGAAAGGATCATGGATGGAAGGAGGTGATGCTGGGCTCCTTGCTTGAAGATGGGGGGGTGCCTCCCAGGTATATTTATTTTATTTATTTATTTATTTATTATATTTCTATACCGCCCAATAGCCGAAGCTCTCTGGGCGGTTTACAGCATAAAAACATCCAGTATACAATTAAAAACATATATCAAACACATTGAAACAATATAACAAAATAACTAAACATAGTTAAACACATGGACAACGACAGACACAATCCTAAAATGTTAAGCATAAAAACGTATTAAATCAGTTAAAATATGAAGCTGTTTAAGATGTTAATGTTAAAATTACTAAAATTAAGATTGTGAGTGATAGATGTAGGTGTTAAAAGTAGATATTAAAATGTTAAAATGCCTGGGAGAACAAGAAGGTTTTTACCTGGCGCCGAAAGGATAACAATGTTGGCGCCAGGCGTACCTCATCAGGGAGAGAATTCCATAATTCGGGGGCCACCACAGAGAAAACCCGTTTCCTTGTTGTCACCTTCCGGGCTTCTCTCTGGGTGGGTCCCCGAAGGAGAGACTTTGATGTTGAACGTAGTGTATGGGTAGGTTCATATCGGGAGAGGCGCTCCATCAGGTATTGTGGTCCCAAGCCGTGTAAGGCTTTATAAGTCAAAACCAGCACTTTGAATAGAGCCCGGAAGCGTATAGGCAGCCAGTGCAAGCGGGCCAGAATCGGTGTTATATGTTCACATCTCCGAGTTCCTGTTAACAATCTGGCCGCCGCGTTTTGCACGAGCTGCAGCTTCCGAACCGTCTTCAAAGGCAGCCCCATGTAGAGAGCATTGCAGTAGTCCAATTTTGAGGTTACCAGTGCATGGACAACTGAAGCAAGGTTTTCCCTGTCCAGATAGGGGCGTAGCTGGGCCACCAACCGAAGTTGATAGAAAGCACTCCGTGCCACCGAGGCTACCTGTGCCTCCAGTGACAGGGATGGTTCTAAAAGAACTCCCAAACTACGAACCTGCTCCTTCAGGGGGAGTGCAACCCCATCCAGGACAGGTTCTCCCATCTGGTCAGGAGAACCACCCACCAACAGCATCTCAGTCTTATCTGGATTGAGCTTCAATTTATTCGCTCTCATCCAGTCCATTACCGCTGCCAGGCATCGGTTCAGCACCTTGACAGCCTCACCTGAAAAAGATGAACAGCAGAAATAGAGCTGCATGTCATCAGCATACTGGTGGCAACGCACTCCAAAACTCCTGATGACGGCACCCAGCGGCTTCATATAGATGTTAAAAAGCATGGGGGATAATACTGACCCCTGTGGGACTCCATATTGGAAGGCCCAGGGTGCCGAGCAAAACTCCCCAAGCACTACCTTCTGGAGACAACCCGCCAAATAGGAGCAGAACCACTGCCAAGCAGTACCTCCAACTCCCAGATCAGCGAGTCTCCCCAGAAGGATACCATGGTCGATGGTATCAAAAGCCGCCGAGAGATCAAGGAGAATCAACAGAGTTACACTCCCCGTCTTTCTCCCGACAAAGGTCATCATACAGGGCAACCAAGGCTGTCTCCATGCCAAAACCGGGCCTGAAGCCCAATTGAAATGGATCTAGATAATCGGTCTCATCCAAGAGTGCCTGGAGCTGATCCGCAACCACTCTTTCTAGGACCTTGCCCAAGAATGGAACATTCGTTACCGGCCTGTAATTGTTAAGAGTTTCTGGGTCCAAGGAAGATTTTTTCAGAAGTGGTCTCACCACCGCCTCCTTCAGGCAGCCATGGACCACTTCCTCTCGCAATGAGGCATTAATCACTTCCATGGCCCAGCCGGCAGTTCCAACCCTGCTAGCTTTTATCAGCCAAGAGGGGCAAGGATCCAATGTAGAAGTGGTTGCACGCACCTGTCCAAGCATCTTGTCAACGTCCTCGAGCTGCACCAATTGAAACCCATCCAACAAAGCATGACCAGACTGTGCTCCGGATACCTCATTTAAATCCACTGCTATAACACTGGAGTCCAAGTCCTGACGGATGCGAGAAATTTTGTCCTGGAAGTGCCTAGCAAATTCATTACAACGGGCTTCAGATGGATCTATCATGTCCGTAGGGCCAGAATGTAACAGCCCTCGGACAATCTTAAAAAGCTCCGCCGGCCGGCAGATAGAAGATTGAATAGTGGCGGCAAAATATTGTATAGAATGTAAGCTTGTGCCAGACAAGGGAGCAAGCCTTTGACATGAGCTGAATGGCGAGAGCAAAAGGACTCTCATCCGACAACTCTCAGCCAACTCTCAGTCGATGGTTATGCCGTTGTTGGGAGTTTACTGTTGGATGGAAAGGTACCACTTTTTCTAGCTCTTTATGGTTTTGGCTAGATTGTTCTGGAGTACTGATTCGTAGTTTTATTATTGATACTGATGTATTTTGTTTTTATATTTTATTATTAATGTCTGTTGATGTTTAATTATCTTCATTGTGGTTTGATTTGTATTTTGTAATGATGTGACTTATCTGTATGTGAACTGCTTAGAGACCACTTGTGACAAAAGCAGTATACAAGTTCAAATATAATAACAAAAACAACAACAACCAAGTCCTTCTCTGTCTCTGCCATTCTGTTTCAATGAGTTTTTGTCCACATCCCTCTTGGACACATGGAACTGATTTGGTGCTTTGCTTCAGGCAGCTTCCTCCATTCTGCCAGGCTGCATTCTGATCCCTTAAAAGCCAGCATACCAGATTCTTGGTGACTTTTTTGTGCTGTCTCATCCGATTTGCTGAGCCTCTACCCCAAGTTGGAACAAACGGGTTGTATTTGCATTCAACACTAAGCCATAAATAAAGGCTCACGAGAGAGCCGTTTTAGTTAAGGTGACTAGCAAAAAAATAAATAAAGTTCTCTCATTGTAAACCTCAAACTTTTCTAGCTTATAAAAGTGGCGCCTGTTGAGCTAACAACTTGGAATGTGGCATTCATCATCTACCTGATGAGGTCTACAAATATGCCAAATTCCAAACTGCTGAGATAAAAATTGCCCCAGGTAACAAGTGCTGAGAGGAAAAGAGGAAGGGTCAGAGCTCAGTGGCAGAGTATCTGCTTGCATGCAGAAAGTCCCACATTCAGCCCTTGGCATCTCCAGGTAGGGCTGGGGGAGACTTCTGAATGAAAACCTTGGAAAGCTGCTGCCAGTCAGTGTAGGCAATACTGAGCTAGATGGACCCATGGTCTGACTCGCTATAAGGCAGCTTCCTATGTTCCTATGAAAACTGACACAATGGCCGTTTTTAACCGAAATTTTTATATAGACCTATCACAAATCTCCGTAAAACTCAGGTGCTTTATAAGGCAACGAAGGACAAAAGCAATGTGAGGCATCTTTGTTGGCCCCAGGCACTTAATCCTCCCCATCTGGATTTGGGCCTGAAAAAAACATAGAAAGGCATGGGTGCATGCAGGGTAAGTTGTCAGCAAGGACAATTTGTGACATTGCACAAGATTGTTGCTGATCGTGAGGCACACTCTGTTAGCTCCCAATTTCCTAGACTTAGGAAGACTGAGTCAGCCTTAACGCTGATCTTTAACCAGCACAATTTGTCGGTAATCACTAAGTGGTTTAGTAAGTCATGCTAGTGCACACAGCCTGAGTGCTCCTGCTTTGCTCCCTCCTTCACACAAGCACATAAACAAACCATGAAGGATTTCACCCAAGATCATGGTTTGTTGCAAGATTCCTAACAAACCACAATTGCTTGCCAGCCTTAAATCACAGTTTGCTTTTGACTTGGTGATTGTGGCTGGTTGAGGTGAAACAAGCCACAATCCAAGGTTCAGACATCATGCTAAGCTAAACCCTTTGTGGCTTGCTTACCTGCCTGCACAAAGGGAGAAGCAAAGCACGGGTTATTAACCACACACTGTGGCAGAGGTGGCTAACCTTTTTTGGGCCAAAAGGCTGCATACACACTTGGCCAATCCTCTGCAGGCCACATGCAAAGGGTGTGTGAGGCCACCCCACACCCTTGCATGCATACACACACAGCCTGCCTCCTCAGGGGATCCTTGCAGATCAGTCAAGGAGGAGGGGTTAATACCTCCTCTCTGTTCATCAGATCATTTCTCTGATGACTGGAGACAGAGCAATTTGCATCCCTATCAGGATGCTGGACTGGACAGAGAGGTTTAAATTATTATATTATTTATTATTTCTTAATTAGATTTTTATACCGCCCCATAGCCGAAGCTCTCTGGGCGGTTCACAGCATATAAACATCCAATACAATTTAAAACATTATTAAACAACTAAAAATGAAATGAACATAAGAACATAAGAAGAGCCTGCTGGATCAGGCCAGTGGCCCATCTAGTCCAGCATCCTGTTCTCACAGTGGCCAACCAGGGGCCTGGGGGAAGCCCGCAAGCAGGACCCGAGTGCAAGAACACTCTCCCCTCCTGAGGCTTCCGGCAACTGGTTTTCAGAAGCATGCTTCCTCTGACTAGGGTGGCACAGCACAGCCATCACGGCTAGTAGCCATTGATAGCCCTGTCCTCCATGAATTTGTCTAATCTTCTTTTAAAGCCGTCCAAGCTGGTGGCCATTACTGCATCTTGTGGGAGCAAATTCCATAGTTTAACTATGCGCTGAGTAAAGAAGTACTTCCTTTTGTCTGTCCTGAATCTTCCAACATTCAGCTTCTTTGAATGTCCACGAGTTCTAGTATTATGAGAGAGGGAGAAGAACTTTTCTCTATCCACTTTCTCAATGCCATGCATAATTTTATATACTTCTATCATGTCTCCTCTGACCCGCCTTTTCTCTAAACTAAAAAGCCCCAAATGCTGCAACCTTTCCTCGTAAGGGAGTCGCTCCATCCCCTTGATCATTCTGGTTGCCCTCTTCTGAACCTTTTCCAACTCTAGAATATCCTTTTTGAGATGAGGCGACCAGAACTGTACACAGTATTCCAAATGCGGCCGCACCATAGATTTATACAACGGCATGATGATATCGGCTGTTTTATTTTCAATACCTTTCCTAATTATCGCTAGCATGGAATTTGCCTTTTTCACAGCTGCCGCACACTGGGTCGACATTTTCATCGTGCTGTCCACTACAACCCCGAGGTCTCTCTCCTGGTCGGTCACCGCCAGTTGACCCCATGAGCGTATATGTGAAATTAAGATTTTTTGCTCCAATATGCATAATTTTACACTTGTTTATATTGAATTGCATTTGCCATTTTTCTGCCCATTCACTCAGTTTGGAGAGATCTTTTTGGAGCTCTTCGCAATCCCTTTTTGTTTTAACAACCCTGAACAATTTAGTGTCATCAGCAAACTTGGCCACTTCACTGCTCACTCCTAATTCTAGGTCATTAATGAACAAGTTGAAAAGTACAGGTCCCAATACCGATCCTTGAGGGACTCCACTTTCTACAGCCCTCCATTGGGAGAACTGTCCGTTTATTCCTACTCTCTGCTTTCTGCTTCTTAACCAATTCCTTATCCACAAGAGGACCTCTCCTCTTATTCCATGACTGCTAAGCTTCCTCAGAAGCCTTTGGTGAGGTACCTTGTCAAACGCTTTTTGAAAGTCTAAGTACACTATGTCCACTGGATCATCTCTATCTATATGCTTGTTGACACTCTCAAAGAATTCTAATAAGTTACTGAGACAGGGATTTCCCTTGCAGAAGCCATGCTGGCTCTGCTTCAGCAAGGCTTGTTCTTCTATGTGCTTAGTTAATCTAGCTTTAATAATACTTTCTACCAGTTTTCCAGGGACAGAAGTTAAGCTAACTGGCCTGTAATTTCCGGGATCCCCTCTGGATCCCTTTTTGAAGATTGGCGTTACATTTGCCACTTTCCAGTCCTCAGGCACGGAGGAGGACCCGAGGGACAAGTTACATATTTTAGTTAGCAGATCAGCAATTTCACATTTGAGTTCTTTGAGAACTCTCGGGTGGATGCCATCCGGGCCCGGTGATTTGTCAGTTTTTATATTGTCCATTAAGCTTAGAACTTCCTCTCTCGTTACCACTATTTGTCTCAGTTCCTCAGAATCCCTTCCTGCAAATGTTAGTTCAGGTTCAGGGATCTGCCCTATATCTTCCACTGTGAAGACAGATGCAAAGAATTCATTTAGCTTCTCTGCAATCTCCTTATCGTTCTTTAGTACACCTTTGACTCCCTTATCATCCAAGGATCCAATTGTCTCCCTAGATGGTCTCCTGCTTTGAATGTATTTATAGAATTTTTTGTTGTTGGTTTTTATGTTCTTAGCAATGTGCTCCTCAAATTCTTTTTTAGCATCCCTTATTGTCTTCTTGCATTTCTTTTGCCAGAGTTTGTGTTCTTTTTTATTTTCTTCATTCGGACAAGACTTCCATTTTTTGAAGGAAGACTTTTTGCCTCTAAGAGCTTCCTTGACTTTGCTCGTTAACCATGCTGGCATCTTCTTGGCCCTGGCGGTCCCTTTTCTGATCTGCGGTATGCACTCCAGTTGAGCTTCTAATATAGTGTTTTTAAACAACTTCCAAGCATTTTCGAGTGATGTGACCCTCTGGACTTTGTTTTTCAGCTTTCTTTTTACCAATCCCCTCATTTTTGTGAAGTTTCCTCTTTTGAAGTCAAATGTGACCGTGTTGGATTTTCTTGGCAATTGGCCAGTTACATGTATATTTAATTTAATAGCACTGTGGTCACTGCTCCCAATCGGTTCAACAACACTTACATCTTGCACCAGGTCCCGGTCCCCACTGAGGATTAAGTCCAGGGTTGCCGTCCCTCTGGTCGGCTCCATGACCAACTGGTCTAGGGAATAGTCATTTAAAATATCTAGAAACTTTGCTTCTTTGTCATGACTGGAACACATATGCAGCCAGTCTATGTCCGGGTAGTTGAAGTCACCCATTACTACCACATTTCCTAGTTTGGATGCTTCCTCAATTTCATATCTCATCTCAAGGTCTCCCTGAGCATTTTGATCAGGGGGGCGATAGATCGTTCCCAGTATTAAGTCCCACCTGGGGCATGGTATCACCACCCACAACGATTCTGTGGAGGAGTCTGCCTCTTTTGGGGTTTCGAGCTTGCTGGATTCAATGCCTTCTTTCACGTATAGAGCGACTCCGCCACCAATACGTCCTTCCCTGTCCTTCCGATATAGTTTATATCCAGGGATAACCGTATCCCACTGGTTTTCTCCATTCCACCAGGTCTCCGTTATGCTCACTATATCAATGCTCTCCTCTAAGACCAAGCACTCCAGTTCTCCCATCTTGGTTCGCAGGCTCCTAGCATTAGCGTACAGGCACTTGTAAGCAGTGTCTCTCTTCAAGTGTCTTTGGCACTTGTGGTTAGGCCTGTGGTAATTTTGCTCTTCTGAATTTATATCCTGTGCCCCTGCTCTCACAATGCCTACTTCTAGGCCTACCCCTTTTAAAATTTCATCATTTCTTTGGTTTTTATCCCAGGGGGGAGGTTTATTCTGAACCGGACCTTTCTCAGCTCCTGTCGGGTTTCCCCCCTCAGTCAGTTTAAAAGCTGCTCTGCCACCTTTTTAATTTTAAGTGCCAGCAGTCTGGTTCCATTCTGGTTCAAGTGGAGCCCGTCCCTTTTGTACAGGCCTGGCTTGTCCCAAAATGTTCCCCAGTGCCTAACAAATCCAAACCCTTCCACCCGACACCATCGTCTCATCCACGCATTGAGACTGCGAAGCTGGGCCTGTCTGGCTGGTCCTGCGCGTGGAACCGGTAGCATTTCAGAGAAAGCCACCTTGGAGGTCCTGGCTTTCAGCATCCTACCTAGCAACCTAAATTTTGCTTCCAGGACCTCACGGCTGCATTTCCCCATGTCGTTGGTGCCAACGTGCACCACGACCACTGACTCCTTCCCAGCACATCACCCACTACAAGGATCCCTCCACCCCCTGGAGATATATCCTCGGCACGAGAGGATAGCTGCTCATCCCCCAAGGAATGGGTCCCTTCTAAGGGATCGTTTCCCTCTTCCTCAGCTGGATGCTCTCCTTCCCCGAGACCATCGTTGTCCATGATAGCAGGAGAGCTATCATTGTTGGAGTGGGACACAGCTATAATGTCCCTGAAGGCCTCCTCCACACACCTCTCTGCCTCTCTCAGCTTTTCCAGGTCCGCCACCTTGGCCTCAAGGAAATGAAGTCGTTCCCGGAGAGCCAGGAGCTCATTGCACCGAGAGCATACCCACGACTTCTGTCCAACAGGCAGATAGTCGTACATGCTGCAGGCGGTGCAAAACACTGGAAAGCCCCCACACCCCTGCTGGCTTCTTACCTGCATAGTTTTGTTTAAGGTTTATTACGTCAATGGGTTGGAGACTGCGGTTTAGTTGAGGTCAGGGAACAGACGGGCAGAGTGGGGGGCTGTGGTCTCCTCGCCCTGCTGCCGAACTCGCTCTGCTGCTTAACTCGCCTTGACGCTTTGTCAGCTGGGGCCTTGAAGCTTAACTCGCCTTGACGCTTTGTCAGCTGGGGCCTTGACGCTTAACTCGCCTTGATGCTTTGTCAGCTGGGGCCTTGACGCTTAACTCGCCTTGACGCTTTGTCAGCTGGGACCTTGACGCTTAACTCGCCTTGACGCTTTGTCAGCTGGAGCCTTGATGAAATACCAAAAAACCAAAATATAATTAAACACATCAACAAATACAAAACTTCATACTAAAATATAAACTGTTAAAAAAGTATTAAACTGGTTAATATATTAAGATGTTAAAATGTTGTATATTAAATATTAAAATATTAAACTGTTAAACTGTTAAGATGTTAAAATGTTAAAATTAAAATGTTAAAATGCCTGGCAGAAGAGGAAGGTTTTTACCTGACGCCGAAAGGATAGTAACGTTGGCACCAGGCGTACCTCTTTAGGGAGCTAATTCCATAGTTCGGGGGCCACCACTGAGAAGGCCCTTTTTCTCGTTGTTACCTTCCGGGCTTCTCTCTGAGTCGGCACCCGGAGGAGGGCCTTAGATGTTGATCGCAGTGTATGGGTAGGTTCGTATCGGGAGATGCATTCCAACAGATATTGTGGTCCCAGGCCATGTAAGGCTTTATAGGTTAAAACCAGCACCTTGAATCGAGCCTGGAAGCATATAGGCAGCCAGTGCAAGCGGGCCAGAATCGGTGTTATATGATTGGACCTCCGAGTCCCTGTCAACATTCTGGCCGCTGCATTTTGCACGAGCTGCAGCTTCCGAACCGTCTTCAAAGGCAGCCCCACGTAGAGTGCATTGCAGTAGTCTAATCTAGAGGTTACCAGTGCATGGACAACTGAAGCAAGGTTGGCCCTGTCCAGATAGGGGCGCAGTTGGGCCACCAACCGAAGTTGATAGAAAGCACTCCGTGTCACCGAGGCTACCTGTGCCTCTAATGACAAGGATGGTTCTAAAAGAACTCCCAAACTACGGACCTGCTCCTTCAGAG
Source organism: Rhineura floridana (assembly GCF_030035675.1). Classification (NCBI taxonomy): domain Eukaryota; kingdom Metazoa; phylum Chordata; class Lepidosauria; order Squamata; family Rhineuridae; genus Rhineura; species Rhineura floridana. The sequence continues at coordinate 31,412,438 of NC_084492.1, read as the reverse complement.
GGAGTGCAACCCCATCCAGAACAGGTTGAACATCCACCATCTGGTCAGGAGAACCACCTACTAACAGCATCTCAGTCTTGTCTGGATTGAGCCTCAATTTGTTCACTCTCATCCAGTCCATTATCGCAGCCAGGCATCAGTTCAGCACCTTGATAGCCTCACCTGAAAAAGATGAGCAGGAGAAGTAGAGCTGCGTGTCATCAGCATACTGGTGGCAACACACTCCAAAACTCCTGATGACCGCACCCAGCGGCTTCATATAGATGTTAAAAAGCATGGGGGATAATACTGACCCCTGTGGGACTCCATATTGGAGGGCCCAGGGTGCCGAGCAAAACTCACCAAGCACTACCTTCTGGAGACAACCTGCCAAGTAGGAGCAGAACCACTGCCAAGCAGTACCTCCAACTCCCAGATCAGCGAGTCTCCCCAGAAGGATACCATGGTCGATGCTATCAAAAGCTGCTGAGAGATCAAGGAGAATCAACAGAGTTACACTCCCCCTGTCTTTCTCCCGACAAAGGTCATCATACAGGGCAACCAAGGCCGTCTCCGTGCCAAAACCGGGCCTGAAGCCCGATTGAAATGGATCTAGATAATCGGTCTCATCCAAGAGCGTCTGGAGCTGGTCCGCAACCAGTCTTTCTAGGACCTTGCCTAAGAATGGAACGTTTGCTACCGGCCTGTAATTATTAAGATTTTCAGGGTCCAGGGAAGATTTTTTCAGAAGTGGTCTCACCACCGCCTCCTTCAGGCAGCCAGGGACCACTCCCTCGCGCAATGATGCATTAATCACTTCCCTAGCTCAGCCGGCAGTTCCAGCTTTGCTGGCTTTTATCAGCCAAGAGGGGCAAGGATCCAATATAGAAGTAGTGGCACGCACCTGTCCAAGCACCTTGTCCACGTCCTCAAGCTGCACCAATTGAAACTCATCCAACAAATCATGACCAGACTGTGCTCCGAACAACTCACTCAATTCCACTGCAATAACATTGGAGTCCAGGTCCTGACGGATGCATGAGATTTTTTCCTGGAAGTGCCTAGCGAAGTCATTACAACGGGCTTCAGATGGATCTATTATGTCCATAGGGCCAGAATGTAACAGCCCTCGGACAATTTTGAAAAGCTCCGCCGGTCGGCAGATAGAAGATTATATGGTGGCAGCAAAATATTGTTTCTTTGCTGCCCGCACCGCCCCTAAGTATAACTTGGAGTAGGCACTTACCAGTGCAAAAGTCCAGTCATCAGGAGTTCGTCTCCATCTGCACTCAAGCCGTCTCCTGTACTGTTTCATCGCTCTCAGCTCTGGAGTATACCATCCAGCTGTATGAGCTCTACCCAGGAGAGGGTGCTCAGGAGCGATCATGTCAACTGCCCGGGTCATTTCAGTATTCCACAGTTTGACCAGGGTTTCGACAGGAGCGCCAGCCTTATCAGCCTTATTAACCCTTAAACCTCTCCACCACCCCACAGTCATGCCTATTGTTTTTATTTTCCTTTTTTGCCACTGCTACCAAATTTCATGGAGTCTTGCGGGGGCAGGAAAAAATGTTTGAGGGCAGTGTCGGGCACCCAGGTTGGGGGTTAACCACCCCTGCTTTATGACTTCGTATTGCATGTGAATGTGGCCACTGCTGGACCGTGACTGCAACAGCAGGGGTTGAGATCCTTTATCATTCTGAGGACTGCCTTCCCTCAAGGACAACCTTCTGGGAGCTACATGCCCATGATGGTGTGCGAGACCAGAGACAAACTGGGTGAACTGGGTGGAGCAAGAGATGCAGCTCTGACTCTCACCCAAAGAAGTCAGATGTTTTTACACACATCCAGCTCTCCATTCTGGCAAGCAAGAGGCATCATCACAGGCAAAAACACGCAAGGAGGCTGGTGAGATGCATCTCATAAGGAGAGTCTCAAGGGCCAGATGGGGTGTCCTGGAGGGCCACATTCAGCCCCTGGTCCTGATGTTCCCCATTCGACATACAAGCTTCCCCTTCAGCTACAATGCTGCCTCCATGCCTTAAGCATGCAAATGCAAGTTAAGACTAAACTATTTCAACGCAAAGGGTATGACTAGTTTTCCCAGACGCACAGGAGAATTGCCCACCCTTCTGCCTAGGAGACTAGCCAGCCGCATGCCTTGAAAGTTCATAGGAAGCGCACAGTGACAGAGGGATCTGACAGTACTCAAATAAGCAGCTAACAATAGTGGAAAGGTAATCATCTACCAGCACCTTGCCTTTCTTTTGGTGCCCTGGAGGCCCATTATGGTAAAGTTGCTCAGATGGATGTATATGTAAGGAAATGCCTGTCACAGTCCAAATGCAAATTTAATTACTTCAAGTTAAAACCTTCCATCTAGTCTGAGGGTCTTTTTTTTCTTGAGAGAGAGAGAGAGAGAGAGAGAGAGAGAGAGAGAGAGAGAGAGAGAGAGAGAGAGAGAGAGAGAGAGAGAGAGACCTTGCAACTGTAAACAAGCACTACATTGCAATCAGGTGTCAGGGGCTTATTTGATCTCTTGCAAAATATGTCACAAATCACTGGCAGAAAGTGGGTCGAGTGAGAGAACAAAGGGAAAATCTGTCAATGGACTAGGTCGCTCATGTGAGTTTGCCTATTAGCACGCCAGATCTTTCTGCTCCTGTCTAACGCTGTCCATATAAAACAATCGCAGCCTGACAGTATTTTGTTATCTTGCATTAGAGGCAGTTTTGCTACTGTAAGCAGAAATTAGGGAGGAGGAAAGGGGGACAGCCAGAAGACTAAACATAAGAAGTGCTAAAAGGCACCAAAAAGAAGCAAAAAGCCCACCATCAGCTGCATCGTATTTGCTCACTTCACCACTTACATACTGCTGCTGCATCCTTTGTATACAAAAGTGTCTGAAGGCAATACCTGAGACAGAGGTAGAAGATAAACCCACACCAAAATGGCATCAAACAACATTTTTCTGTTTATTTTTTCCCCATTGAGTCACATCTCAGGGTAGAGTTGCATAGAAAAACACAACCACTTTCATTCAGCTACTACAGTGGTTCCCCAACTCCCCCTCACCCAGACCACTTAAAAATTGCTGATGGTCTTGGCAGACCACTTGATGATTTTTCTGCCTGTTGTAGCAACTGAAACGTGCTGAGTTAGGTGCTGTATGGTTTTTATTGGCATGCAAATAGTGATACAATGAAATACAACATAATGGCAATATAGGCTAGGGCCTATTTCCATTGAAATGAATGGGCATGGTCCCTTGTATGGAAACACAAGACTTTCACACTTTCCTTACCCATCTTTCACAATCTGGGATATCCCCCCCCCCGTGCACTTTAATGATAAAAAGAGCAAAGAGGACAGAGCTCTGCTAGAACAGACCAAAGGTTCGTCTACTTTCGCGTTATAGTTTACATTGTTTATTTTCAAGCATTTCTGTCATGGACCCCAAGGCAGCGAACATGTGGTTCCCAAGCAGTCTCCCATCCAGACACTGGACCAGTCCCAGACCTGCTTAGCTTCAGCAAAGTGGCAGCTTCATTTGCCTTCAGACCATATCCTGGGCCCCTATTTTAGCATCCTATTTTGCACAATGCTTCTGGCAAGCTGACAAGTAGAGGCAGCGGGAGGCAAGCAAGGCCAAAGGCCATTCCTGATCTCACCCTAGGTAGAATCTGCAGAGCCAAATAATGCTTGAAAAGGCCTTTGCGTACACAACACGGTGCATACCCAATTCTGGATTGGGGTATTTCCTTCTATTTTAAAAAAATCCTTTATTTTGTACCACAGTGGAAGTAAAATGTGAAAATTCGCTAGCAATTATTCCAACATGTTTAGCAGATCTAATGTTTATGTATATTTCAACTTTCAGAAACACATGAACTACCTAATAACATCTCTGTAGTCGCTTATGGTTATTACAATGCCCATTTTATTAAGTTCATAAAATGGATGCTCAGACTTCTTTGTTTCACAGCTGAAAAGGGGAGCCGGGGAGAGATGGCCTGTTTGACTATGCGATTTTGGATGAGTTCCATTTATTCATATACAGCAACACCACTATGGGGACAGTATGCTTCCTTGGTCTGGAACAGACTTCTTTTCCATTCTCTAGCTGCTTGCGAAAGTGAATTCATTATGAGCGGAGCGCCAGTTCTATTTATCCCATTCCATGGAAATTTAAACATTACATAAAATGTTACCATTCGCCGTATTATAAACTCGCATATGAAGTGTATGATAATATTAACATTAGTGTTTTCGTAGCCTCTGAAGCAAAGCAAATGGGGGATGAAGTAATTCCATCTATTACTCAACAACAGTTGCAAATGAGAAAATTGCAAGAGGCATATTGAGTGATAATAAAGAGCCCAGGCGACAACTGTAACAATATATCTACTTTGTAATCATACTCTTTATATATTTAAGAAAAGCTAATCTACCATTTTTCACCACCAATATGCATTAGCTCCCCTGTTAAATTCCAGACTACTAAATTCCAACCTATATATTTTGTTCACTTCATTTGGTGGGAGGACAAAGCCCAACCAACCAACAAAAAAACCTTGATAATATGCTACATTTACAAATTCAATATAATGCAATTACAAAGGAAATCACTTGAGATAGTTGCATTGTAACATTAAGGAGCTGCACCATATCAACTAAACTATATTTGCTGCAAGTTACAACTAGAAATGTGTCCTCTGTCCTGCCCCTTTCCATTGTAGGTAGCTACAGATGTGATATATACAGTGTGCAAGCCCTGTGGCAGAAAGCCACACCAGCTGTCAGCAGACGTTCCCAAAGGTTTCTTGTTAACATTTCCAAACATCGTGTGACCCAAAGCAGTGGAAAGAGGAGGTGATGCCTTCTCAAAACAGAAACTGAAATGACATTCCAATTTTATCTTATTTTATTTTAAGAGGTGCATACGTTTCCCCCCTTTAAACGCCTGAAGTGCCACACGGTCTATCTGCAGGCACATTATCATTATTTTATTATTAATTACTATACTTATTAGTCACTTATTACCTAAAAGGTCTCCAAGAGACTTACATATAAGAACATAAACATAAATATATTATGCCACACAAAATATCATATAAAATATTAACATTTTCATACAACACTTACATATATAGGTCCCAGGCTATGGTCTGAAGGCACACGAGGCCAGCACCCTGCTGAAGCTAAGGAGGGTCAGGTCTGGTCAGTGCCTGGATGGGAGACTGCCTGGGAACCATATGTAAGCCACCTTGGGTTTCTATCATGAAAAGAAACGCAGGGTATAAATGTAATAATAATAATAACAATAATAACAATAATGCAAAACACACACACCATAACAGTCACAGGAAGCTTTGGCAGCACACCAACAATAAAATAAAATTAGCTCAGTGCATCAAAGGCTTGGGGGGAAAGGTAAATATTTACCTGGTGCCAAAAACAGTATCAATAAAGGCCTCATGTGGACGTCAGTGGAAAGGGCATTCCACAGATGGGGAGCCACAATTTAAAAGGCCTTCTCCCTTATCACCACCCTCTGAAGCTTCCTCAGAGGACAGACTGGGACGAGGGCCTCAGATGAAGATCTGGAGATCATATCAGGAGAGCCATTCAAGAAGATAACGACACCTTGAGCCATAAAGAACTTTATGTGTCAAAACTTTATAAGTCAAAACCAGCCGTGGAGATTATTCCCAGACAATTGTGCACAACCTTTAATCAACACTACTTGGGGACCTTGGGGTTGTATCTACAACAAACATATAAAATTATAGACCTGGTTGCAAATGCAATTCAGCTGGCTTTGAAGAGACTGGAATTTAACACAGAAAATACAGTTATTGTACCACGGATCAAGCCACCATTAAGAGCTACTATGCGTATTGTTATTTAACTTTTACAAATTGTATTTTGTATTTGGTATTGTTTTATTGATGCATTTTTATACTGTATTTTATATTTGTGTTTTTTGTAAGCCGCCTTGAGGGCCTTTGGCCAAAAAGCGGGGTATAAATAAACTAATCATCATCATCATCACCATCATCATCATCATCTAGCTATGTTGCACTCAGAGTAGACCCACTGAAACTAATAAATTGTGCAGTGATGTTCCATGAGCCCACAATATCTGTAGGGAAGAGTAAGCTCAAATCCTGCTGCAGCCCCCATTCTCTTTCTGTTTCTGCTTCCATAGCAGTGGAGAGAAAAGGGCCCAGTTTCAGAAGCCATGTGCCAATGAATGTCTGAAACTGGGAAGCACCTGCAAGAGAGGTCATTCTGCACATGTGTTCTTCCTGAATGCATCTGGTTGGCCACTGTGAGAAACAGGATGGTGCTCTGGATGGACCACTGATGTGATCAAGCAGGGCTCTTTCTTTGTAGTGATCCAGCAATGTTTCCAAATGGATGGAGGCAATGGCCCAGGCCTGCGTACTTTCTGAAAATCCATGCTGGCACAGAAATCGGAACTCTGAGTAGGGCCTTCCGCCTTGTCAGATCTACATTTAAAAAAACAAACAAACCAGAACTCTTAATATCTGCCAATCAGAGCCAGCTGCAAAAGTCATACAGGGCGCCTCTGAGCACATTCTGAACCTGGGAAAGTCTTTTCATTACCAGAAGTGAACTGAGCTCGCAGGCCTTTAATCAGAAGTTCACTTCCGGCTACCTTTTTCATTTTGGTAGCTTGATTTTTGGTGAGAAAGTCCTTTTGTCGCTACTGCTGCTGTTAAAACACCTGGAGCTCAGAACTCCTTGCCAAGCTGAGTCAGTATGAGGCAACTCCTGATGTTTCTAGAGTCTCTGATGGATCAGATCAATGCCCTACCTAGTCCAGCAACTTATCCCCCCCCCCAGCAGCCAACCAGATGCATAAGAGAAGCCAACAAACAGGCCTTGTGGGAAATAGCCCTCTCCAGCAACTGCTATTTAGAAACAGGTGGCCTCTGATCAACAGAGGTTGCATACAGCCGTCATGACTATTTATTATTTATTTATTCTATTTCTATGCCACCTTTTGGCCAAAAGGCCCTCAAGGCGGCTCACAAAAAAACAAAAAAAACAAATACAAAATACACATCAAAAAAAGAATACAGTGCACAGGAATTTAAATAACAAAATATTAACATTGTTAAAAAAAAAGAAGGTTCTTTACAGGCCTAAAGATAACCTGTCCCAAAATGTAGTACTGCCACTTCAAGAATTTTAGTCCTCAAACATTGAGCAGGTGTTGCAAAGGATTTGCTCACCAACATCATCGGGGGCAGAGCAAACGCAGAACAAAACACTGGCATAATCCCAGAGCTCCTCTTTCACCCTGGTGTAACTATAAAATAAAATTACCTAATTACAACAAATTAAATACAAACGAGTTAAACCTTAGCAGGCTATGCAAAGTGCACTCTCGAGATTTAAAGAAAGGCGCTTGGACTCTTATTTGGAAGCAAAAGAGAAGGGCTGCTTTGATAGCCCAACAGTGATCCAAACATGCCCTCCCCCACAAAAAATAAAGTATTTAGAGGGATATATATATATATATATATATATATATATATATATATATATATATATATATATATATATATATATATATATACACACACACACACACAGATACAAAACACGCACAGATTTTTTTTTAAAGAGTAATAATTTCAGCTGCTTTGAGCTACTCTGTCACAGTAGTCCAGGCATTTTCTATCTACGAAAGAGAACAATTATCTCATTTCAGTACATGTTGACACCTCTGCTGCTTGGGAAAAAAAAACCCTTTAGGTGCCTTAGTCTCTGTTCTACCTAATACAGGCATTAGGAGAAGGAAAGATTTGTGCCCTCAGAAATCAGCACTACAAAGGTCTTAACCTTCTTAACAGGCCAACAGTTGTAGTGCGATGACAGTGCAGTTGACAGCACATCGCTTCCCCTAAGATATCACCTTTGGTTCAGCGCTAGAGGCACAACATAGTATTATGTGTCTTTGACCTCTCATAAAGGGGCGAATGCTGATGATTACTTCCTGAAGAGGGAAGCAAATGGAAGACTGGGAGATGGCTGATGAAGGGACAAGCATCTCTGGAGTGTCCTTACTTGAGACATGTCGTAACCCGGAGGGTGACAGCAGGTGCTACTAACAATCGATAGCGTAATTCAAATTGCATTGTTATACTGTTTGGTTAAAAACACTCACACAGAGAGGGGGGGGGAATAGCCATTTCAGTACCTGAGGGTGTACCACCAATGGATATCCTCCAATATTATTAGCAAAATGTATTTTATTTGTGTATTTTAACTTTCTACAATTATGTTCCAGCTTACTTACACATACATAGTGTTCCCTACGGGTCTCCCATCCAAGCACTGACCAAGCCTAAACGTGCCCAGCTTCAGCAAGATGGCTGCATCACATGCCCTCAGACTATGACCTTCTTCTGAGACCAACTGAAGACTTGTATTCTGCTCATTCTTCTTTATTATTTATTGCATTTATGTGTTGCTTACTACAAAAATGTCTCAAAGAAACGTACATGAAAAAAAATACATAATACAAAAATTTTAATATATATGTAAAAAAGATAAAAGAACATTAATTCTTGTCTCTGGGGACCAGGAGGTCCCTCTGATGAACCTGGGCAGCCATGGTGATTATTTTTGCCTCAGCTACTGAAAACGAGAGATAACTCTATAGTTCGATTCTGTATAATAGCAGTAATCAGTAACTATGTTATGTCAGTTTGTATCTGCATTTGATTTTGAAAATGGTTTTGTTTATGCTTTTATTGTTGATTTTCCATTGTTAAATCACTTTAGAATGTTTTATGGGAAATCATTCATAAATGAAATGAAAATAAATGTGAACAAGGTAAATGACTAAATCTAGGCCTCTAGTCCAATTCTACATTAGACCATAAATTCAGGCTCTCTGTAAACCACGTGGAGATCTTCTGTTGAGTAAGTGGTATAAACAAGTTTACAACTTTCAGATGAGTGGCAAATGTTTTTACAGGACTAACATAAGCATGTTCCATCCAATAGACACTCCAGTTTGTAATTTGTACTGAGTGGCAAACCCAATATTGAACAGAGTAATGTTTCGCCAGCAATGTCTAGAAGGAACTTCTCAGTAAGAATTTTCCTTGGTGTACCCAGCTTGATCGTACCCCAACTTGTTCATAGCCATTAACCTTGTACCCCGTGTCATGCAAGGGTCACCACCAATTGACCAGTGACTGACCACAAACAAGATCTTGGGGTCGTAGTGGATAGCTCGATGAAAATGTCAACCCAGTGTGCGACAGCTGAGAAATAGACAAATTCCATGCTAGGGATCACTAGAAATGAAATTGAAAATGAAACTACCAATATCATAATGTCATTACATGGATCTATGGTGCGGCCACAGTTGGAGTACTGTGTAAAGTTCTAGTTTCCTCGCCTCAAAAAGGATATTATAGAGTTGGAAAAGGTTCAAAACAGAACACCAAGATGATCAAGGAGATGGAGCAACTCCCCTATGAAGAAAGGCTGAAGAGGCTTTTTAGTTTAGAGAGCAAGTAAGATGTGATATGACAGATTATAAAATTATGCATGGCATGGAGAAAGAGGACAGCTATGCTCTGCCTCTATAGTCAGAGGCAGTATGCATCTGAATACCGGTTGCTGAAACCACAGTTAGGAAGAGTGCTCTTGCACTTAGGTCTTGCTTCTGGGTTTCCCATAGCCATCTGTTCGGCCACTGTTAGAACAGCATACTGGACTAGGTGGACCATTGGCCTGATCCAGCAGGTCTGTTATGTTTTGAAGACTGGAAGGTGGCTCCCTTTCTACTTTCATGAATGTGAATATAGTCTAAGTGGCAGATTGCCTAGTGTCTTTTATAACCATACTTGCCAAACTGTTTTGCCCAGTTGTTACACTGCAAGTCCCAGCAACTGAGAACCTGTGTGACAGGGCTGGGGAATTTGTGGCCTTTCAGGCATTGATGGACTACAACTACCATCACTGATTAATTTTACAGATTTATAAACCACTTCATAGCCTGAGGGCATTAAAATGGTGGACCACTGGCCATGGTGGGTGGTGTGGATTAGAGTTGGAATCCAACATCTAGAGCAGCCTTTCCCAACCAGTGTGCCTCCAGATGTTGTTGGACCACAACTCCCATCTTGCCATTGGCAATGCTGGCTGAGGCTGATGGGAGTTGTAGTCCAACAACATCTGGAGGCACGCTGGTTGGGAAAGGCTGATCTAGAGGGTCACAGGTACCTCATACCATGCTGTATGGGGCAGTGGTGAGAGTGGTGGACTTGAACTTGGGGAGGGACCCAGGTTTAAACCCAAGTTTAGCCATGATGGGAATTGTTTGACCCTGGGCCAGTTGCTCTCTCTTTCTCATCCTAACCTACCTCACAGTATTGTTTGGGGGTGGGTGGGTATTAAACACGTACACAGCCGTGATCACTTGGAGGAAGGATTATTATTATTACTACTACTACACTTGTATACCGCCCCATAGCTGAAGCTCTCTGGGCAGTTTACAACATAAAAATCAATATACAATTCACATTTGGTACAATTGCTAATAAAAAAGAAAAGAAAAGCAATAATTCACATTTTAAATAAACATAACTGAACAATAAATCTCTAACAATAAACATAACATGACAACAGAATAAATCAAATACAAAATAAGAAATATATAACAATTATAAAATATATCTAAAAATACACTCTAATTTCCCATTGTGCTCCTCCCCACCTGACCACCATCTTCCATAAGAGAAATAAAAAAGGGCTGACACCAGTTAGACTTGCAGGGTTGGAAAGTGGCTACCTAGTCCAACTTGGCGGTTATCTAGCCCAGCTCATTGCTCAATGAGAGCAAATAAACCTTAATCAATAGGCTATTGTTAACTGTTTAAATCTGAATATATATGCAGGTGATTACATTTACACACCTTCTTGGCTTTACATGGAGCATGTTATGTGTCACAGTAGAAGGCATTCTTACTGGTGTGAAGTAGAAGAAAGCCAATAACTGTCATCAGCAGGTGTTTTTTTAAAAAAAAATAATTTAAATAAATGGTTTCGGACAAGAAGACTTGAAGAAACCCCTCCCTCTTGTCTGCCATCCTGTGTTTGTCACTGAGGCATTGCTCTGAATCCCATATTTAAGAAGCATGGGTTGGCTGGCATGTGAGACAGAGCCTTTTCAGCTACAGCACCCAGACTGTAAAACTCCTTTGAAAATCCCCCCATCGCCGAGCCTTTAGGCAAGCTGCTAAAATGCATTTATGTCACCAAGCATTTCACCTGTTTACAATTCCTCTCTGACTCTTGAGTGTTTTTTTAAACCCCAGTTATGTTTTAACAACTCTCTGTGTGCTTTCATAGATGTACGTTGCTTTGGGTGATTGGGTGAGTATATTTGCTTTAAAAGCTGAAAGGCAGTGTATAAATTATTTAAATAATAAATAAAATAACATAAATAGTGATTCCTGTATTTTGAACTTTCAGTCCTTGCTAAGCACTATCAATTGCTCTTGGGTTTCTTTTCAAAGGCTGCCTATACGAGTTTAGAATTAATTGAGTACAACCCATTCAGCTTCTGAAACTGGGAGACCTAAAAAGAGAAGGGGAAGAAAAGAGAATCAAGAAAGATGTTGTTGTTATGTGCCTTCAAGTCAATCACGACTTATGGCGACCCTATGAATCAGCGACCTCCAACAGCTTCTGTCATGAACCACCCTGCTCAGATCTTGTAAGTTCAGGTCTGTGGCTTCCTTTGTGGAATCAATCCATCTCTTGTTTGGCCTTCCTCTTTTTCTACTCCCTTCTGTTTTTCCCAGCATTATTATCTTTTCTAGTGAATCATGTCTTCTCATGATGTGTCCAAAGTATGATAACCTCAGTTTCATCATTTTAGCTTCTAGTGACAGTTCTGGTTTAATTTGTTCTATGTAATTCATTAATAGCCTTCCACACATATCTCTCAAGGCAATGTACATAATATAATAAAAACAGCTTAAAAACAGTTAAAACAGCACAGGTTCCCCAGCCCTGAACTAGACTAATGCAGTTTGTGCTTTTGGGGTGGGGGATGTTCTCTCTCCTCCCCATACCAATTCCAGACAAAATTATTTGTTGTGGTTATGTGCCTTCAAGTCAATTATGACTTATGGCGACTCTATGAATCAGTGACCTCCAATAGCATCTGTCATGAACCACCCTGTTCAGATCTTGTAAGTTCAGGTCTGTGGCTTCCTTTACGGAATCAATCCATCTCTTGTTTGGTCTTCCTCTTTTTCTATTTTTCCCCCAGCATTATTGTCTTTTCTAGTGAATCATGTCTTCTCATTATGTGTCCAAAGTATGATAACCTCAGTTTCATCATTTTAGCTTCTAATTATAGTTCTGGTTTAATTTGTTCTAACACCCAATTATTTGTCTTTTTTGCAGTCCATGGTATGCGCAGAGCTCTCCTCCAACACCACATTTCAAATGAGTTGATTTTTCTCTTATCCGCTTTTTTCACTGTCCAACTTTCACATCCATACACAGAGATAGGGAAACACTACTTCTGCCTTTTTAAAAAAATTTCACGGAATCACACAAGCTTGACCCTTCCCTCTCTCTCTTTTCTAGTATCACATTACAGAGCACTTCAAAATGAACATTCCACTTTGACAGCTAACCTCAGGCACCACTGGTCTAGTATCTAGCTACTTATACTTACGGCAGGAAAACTGATAGGATAGACAAGTGAAGCTGAGAGTTTAACTGGCAGAGGTACTCAAATCTCAATTGTGTGCTATTTGAAACTTAGACCACAAGAGAAAACCATTCACTGCCCCCCACCCACACAGAGTTTAAAAGTAAAAAAAGAAATGCAGTACTGCCCTAGCAACAGATTCAACCTCTTGGCCCCAAGAAAGTCATCTGAATACATTTAGCAAGGACATCCACCAGGAAAGCATGAAGAAGAAAAAGAAGAATATTCCAATGATATGACTGAAGATGTATTCAATGTGCCTATTTTTCTATGCACATTTGGTCACCCCCTTGACAGCCCTGGAAGTTAAGTAATATGGGCTGCTGCACATAGGTTTCAGACCTTGATGGAGTCCAATGGCAAGCTACTCTTGACAGTCAAATAATGACAAGCACGTTGCAGGCCGATGCCCGTCAATTCGCGAACATCTCAGCCTGCTCCAACCGTTGCGCGGCGACTAAGCAGAAGGTCAAAGGTTGAGCTCAGAGAAGACAGCAATGAAGGGCAACTGTCATGCTCTGTTGCCTGCGGCGAAACAGCAAGGAGTGGTTGTCTTTGGAAGAACATGCAAAGTGCTCTCATTCTGTCCAGGCAGACACATATCCAAAGGTCCTAAATGAGACCACTGCCAATTCATGAACAGCCCAACTGACAGTATGCCATTCAAGCTGTCTATCTCAAGTGGGGTGGTGTGCAGGGTTGTTTTTTTTTCCCCTCCCTTTCCTATTTCAGATTACAAAAGCATGCAAAGTATATGGTTAAACAGAGTTTTCTGGCAGCTGGTTTTGAAAGTCTTTTTTGTTTGAAGAAAAGGAATAGAAGATGAGTTTTTTTTTTTAAAAAAAACACCTTGATATATTCTAGAAAACACAAAGGGGTGTTTTGTGTTGTTTTTTCTTAGGGGGGAAAATCTGCATTTTCATCAAGCGGCTCCAATTATGAGGACCAGCAGCACTTCGTCACAGGCAAACGCTGGCCAACGGAAGGTAAATGGAAGCCGAAGAATTTCAGTGATTTCCCTGTTGCTGTTCCTTGTTAGAACAGTGCTAACCTATGCATGTCTATTCAGAACCTATGCATGTCTACTCAAAAGTAAGCCCCACTGAATTCAATGGGACTTACTCCCTGGTAATGAGGATTGCAGCCTACTTAAGATGTCTTATCGTGTATCCTTAGAACAAAGTTTAGAAGCAGGGTCCAAAAATACATAAAGAGTCATGTCGTCATTGATCCTATAATCCATCCATGAAACAAGCCTATTGTTAAGAATTTCTTTCAAGCACTCCAATCAACTAACCAGTCAAATATTCCAGGAGTGCCACTGTGCATGATAGCATACATTTTAAATTCTGTTACGGTCCCATTTGTTTGCAAGGGGAGGAGTAAGAGCAACATTACACCCCACCCCCAGTCCTGCAGTGCTGGAAAAGTGGCATAGCAAAACTTCTCCCACTGGTGACCTGCAATTATTGAAGATATTGAGAAACAGAAACATTAGCAGTCATTCTTGGAGGATAAGGCTATCAATGGCTACTAGCCATGATAGCTATGCTCTGCCTGCAGTCGGAGGCAGTATGCTTCTAAATACTAGTTGCTGGAAACTACAGAAGGGGAGAGTGCTGTTGTACTGAGGTCCTGCTTGCCGGCGTCCCATGGGCATCTGGCTGACCACTGTGAGAACATGATGCTGGACTAGATGGGCCACAGGCCTGGTCTAGCAGATTCTCCTTATGTCTTATGCTGACAGCTCTTTCTTGATTCCTAAAGTCCCCATACAACAAGAAACAGAGGAAACGTTGTTAGGAAGCTGAGAATTTGCCTGTTGGGTCTAACAGAAAAACAGGTTTGTCCTCAACTGAGACTTTGACAAACTAGAATCTAATCTCTCTTACAGGTTGATCATACAGGTGCAGCAATGGCCACCAACCTGGATGGCTTTAAAAGAGAATTAGACATATTCATGAAGGATAATGCTATCAATGGCTACTAGTCATGATAGCTATGTTTCTCTCCACTGTTGAAGGCAGTATACTTCTGAATACCAGCTGCTAGGAACTGCAGGAGGGGAGACTGCTGTTGCACTTGGGTTCTGCTTGTGGACTTCCCATAGGCACCTGGTTGGCCACAGTGAGATCGGAACGCTGGACTAGATGAGCCACTGGCCAGATCCAGCATTTAGTTTGTTTCTTCGCGCAAAGCTTTTTAGCATGAAGCTGTTAAAACAGAAAACATAAACCTAGTTTATACGTATATTGTTGGAGCCCTATTTATTATGAGTGAATGTACATATTAAGATTAGAAGATGGCCCTGTTTATTATACAACTAAGACAATGTTTTGCATTGTGCTTTTTTTAAAAAAGAAAAGGCTGATCATTCCAATTAGAAATTGGGTCAGCAGCAATACTTAACCATTTTTTCCCAAAGCACTGCTTCAAAAGAGTGATGATTTCCAGCAGATGATCAAACACAAAATGCCATTGTTTTGCATAACACATGCCTGCTTTATTTTAAAACCATTTGTGAGCAAAGATCTGCATGGTTGCTGCTTACATTTAAGTGATGTGAACTCATCTACCTTTGCCTGCATTAACATATAAAATACTTGAGGGAGGGGAGAAAAGAATCTTGTTTATTAGTGTAAACATCAGTCCTTCGTATCAGCCCAATGTATGCTGGTCACTAAATTTTAGCAAACAGGCAAAATGCTAGACCTTTATGAGCTTTCAAATAAACAGCACATCTACCTGATTATGTCTGGTGAAGAAGGAGGGGAGTAGTAGGAAGGCAACCATTGACAAGGCTACTTGATAAGTGCTGATTTTTTACCCCTGTGCCAATGCTATTCTTCCATTCTTGATACTACATACTATCCTATATGCTAATAGCAAGCTCATTTCCCAAGTATCCATCCTTCCTATATACTGATCCTCCAAGGACCCATCCTTCCTATACGCAAATTGTGAACTCATTCTCCAAGTCCCCGTTTTTCTATATATTAGTATCAAACTGATTTTCCAAGTACCCACCCTTCCCATATACTAATATCAAACTGATTTTCCAAGTACCCACCCTTCCCATATACTAATATCAAACTGATTCTTCAAGGACCCACCCTTCTATCTGCCAATAGCGAACCTATTTTCAGACTACCCTTCCTTTCTGTACACTAATAGCAAATTAGAAATTATCCTTATGTAGCCAAAATGGAGCCATAGTTTCCCTGAAAGGTATAACCAGGTATGAGGAGCTAGTGGTGACTGGCAGCAGTCTCTGCATGCCTCCAAGTCTGGCCTGACTGAATGTAAACACAGGTGGGCTAGAAGTGGCATTGTGTGGCTGTGGATGGCCATCGCAGACACTCTTGCTTCCTCCAGAAGGTCATAAAGGGCTGCCAGGAAAATATCTGCTGCCTGGGAGGAGAGCTGGACTCCTTGATAGGGATAGTTAATTCTTTACTACATCTTTACCCCTTACTTATGAGTCACTTGATGACTCTGGGCCATAAACCAAACTATGTGCTCACTCTTTAATATGGACCTTTTGGTACCAGCATCCACGAGGACTTGGGGGTGGCTCCACCTCCTCCTGAAGGTTCTTCAGCAGGTGTCTCCAGGCGATCACTGGTTCCATGAGGCTCCCTCAGGTGCTCGAGCTGTGGATCGCCTGGTTCATCCTCCGAGGACTCAATGTCTGCTACAATATCAGAGCTAGGCATGTCACTAGCCTAGGAAACCCCATGCCCAGTTGATTTTCTATGTGTGGGGACTATATGAAGGAACATTTCATATAATCTTGGATCGGGGCCTGCATACAGTGGTGGGACAAATGAAAGAAAATAAACTGAGCTTGAATCATGGCAAGATGGAGGCACTGTAGATGAGTGGTTCCCATGTCTGAGAAATTGATCAATTTGCTGTCCTGAACAGGGTTGCACTCCCCGTGAAGGAGCAGTTGTGCAGTCTTCGGGGTGCTTCTGGATCCAGCTTTGTCACTTAAGGCTCAGTGGCTAGAAGTGCCTTTTATCAGCTATACCTGGTAAGACAACTGTAACCATTCCTGGACCGGGGGAGATCAGCCACAGTAGTTCCAGCACTAGTGACTTCAAGACTGGATTACTGCAGTGTACTCTTAACAGCTTGGGACCAATTTACTTACAAGACCACTTTACCCTGCATGCGCCCACTTGAGCACTTTGATCTGTGAAACAGGCACTGTTACAGGTGCCACATAATACTTGTTCTGTACTTGTAAGAAATCGTTCTTTTAGTGTGGCAGCACTTATCCTTTGGAACTCCCTTCCTATTGACAGGCACATTCCCTGTATTCCTTTTGGCCCGCTTAAAACTTTTTTGTTTAGGCAAACCTATCCAGACACATGCTGTATATGTTGATCTGTTTTAATCTTTTGGTAGTTGATTAAATTGTTTTAAACACATTTTAATTGCTTGATTTTAAATGTTTTATTGATAATTTTAATGTTTTGTAAACTGCTTGGAGGTCTTTTCAGTCAAGGAGTATATAAATTTCGTAAAATAAATTTTAAGTCTGTGGTTTCCAAACTTTTTTCCCCACAGACCACTTAAAATTTGCTGATTGGTAGACCACTTAATGATTTTTCTAGCTGGGGTAGCAACTGCAATGCACTGTGCTAGATGCTGTAGGATTTTTTTTATTGTATGTCTATTGCTTCTTTTATTTCGTGTATCATATTTTATTGTATTACCATTTGCATTCCAAAGAGTTTAAACCACAATAAAATATAATAGAAGAAATAGAAGAAGCAATAAAAATACAATTAAAAATCAATATGCATACTTAATACGGGCATGCAGGGGACCACCTGAATGAAGCTCATGGACCACAGTTTGGGATCCCAATCAGCCAGTAGGTTGGGACTCATCATCTGGTCACGGCATGATCAAAGGTGGCTCATAGCAGCAGCATCACCACCACAAAAAACTTAAGAAATTGATCCCCAAATGCACATTTGGGTTAAAAGCGTGTCCCAGTTCTGACAAAGGTTGAAGACTGCTGTTGGAAGGCCTGCTCACATGAAGGTTTACCCATCTCAGCGAGAACTGGGTCAGCCTCTTCCCCAAAACAGCAGCATCTACTTTACCACATGAGGTATCGTTTCAAGCATTCACAGCATGAAGCACCAGTTGCCTCAGGGTCATGAAATAATACTCAAACTTTATAATCATTCATTGATTTAGTTTTCATCATAGTATATCATTTGAATCCAATGAGAACATACAGAGCTATTTGTGAGGTCAACCACAGTACAGTCAGAGGCTGTCATGATATCGATGGTGAGATGGAAAGAAATTGCCAAATACAGCAGATCAATACCTCGTTTCACCATTACAGCCTTCTCCTGACATTATGTGTGTGTGTGTGTGTGTGTGTGTGTGTATGTATATATATATCTATATATATCTTTATCTTTACAGCTACGAAAATAATAATAATGGAAGTGGGAGATAAATGCTTCCCTCCAGCTAAACTATTTGATTAGCTGAGGGCAGAGGTGACAATAGCAGTTGCACTAAAGTAACTTTATCCCCTTAAATAAAAGCAGTGGGATGAGGAGCGGATAAAAAGAGAGAGAGAGACAATGAAACCGAGCAAAATTCAGAAAGAAGAGAAGAATGAATTCTTTAAGCAGAGGCGTGTGTAGCTGCAGCACAATGACGCACAGGCAGCTGCTTTATACTGAGTCAGACCACTGGCCCATCTAGCCCAGTTTGTCTACACTGACTGGCAGCTGCTCTACAGGAGACATTCCCAGCCTGGAAATGTTGGGGATTGGACCTGGTACCTCTGCAATGGAAAGCAGATGCTCTGTCACTGAGCTACAGCCCTTCCCCACTGGAAGAACGGCAAACATTGTACATTTCCATTGCACATTATGTACATGTTTGATTTTATTTTTGTAAGCTGCCCTGAGTGCCCTATTATAGGGTAGAAGGGCGGGATAGAAATATTTTAAATAAATAAATGTCCACTTCAGAACTTTTGCAATTTTTTTAAAAAAAACAAAATGTAAAGCAGCTACTAGGCAAGTCACCAGAAAAACATAATTAATTATAATAGTCATGCAGATGGCATTGGTGTAGATGTTGTAAGAAACTGCGGTTTCACTTTAAAAACTATAAAAACCAAAGTTAGCAGTATGTTGTAGCCATGTGATTGGCTTGTCCACCAAAAAACAACAACAACAACCCAGTGCGCTGCAGAAGATTCTGGAACATGCTCTAGGGACAATCAGTTCAAGTGGAACACTAGAAAGCTCTATCGGCTTCATTGTTGTCTTGCATGTAACAAGAGTGTGCCCTGGAACCCTATTCAGTGCACGAAAGGAAGATCAGTAGTGGTGGGCTGGCTGGCTTCTGAGTATGCTTGCCAGCCCTAACTGGACATCGAGAACGGAAGGAGCTGCCTCATACTGAATCAGCCCTTAGGTCCATCTGGCTCAGTATTGCCTACACTGACTGGCAGTGGCCCTTCAAGGTTTCAGGAAGAGAGCCATTCCCAGCTTCCTCACTGAGGAATCCCTGGTAAAATATAGGGTTTCCTGTAATATGGACTACGTTTAAGACAGGGATGGGGAACCTTAGGCCGGGGGCCAAATGCAACCCTCCAGACCTCTTTATTTTGGTCTCAGGAGTCTCCCCAGGACACACCTCCTCCCAAGCAATACACCTCACCAGCCTGGCTTTGAACTCTCCATGGGTCTTTTAGCTGGAATGTGTCCTCAATCTCCTTGGGGACTTATCAGAGGCATCTGGTTGGCTAATCTAAGAGACAGGATGCTCAGCTAGATGGACCTTGTGTCTGTTCCAGCAGGGCTCTTACAATATCTCTAAGACAGATTTTTATTCATTGGTCCAAGAAACATTCTCCTTGCAAGCCGCAACTTGACAAAATGTGATTTTTTTTTAAAGTACCTTATGTCCTCAGAACTTGCTGATAACCCTTGTATCTACAGATGTTTAAACATATGTAAGATGCATTCTGACCTTATTTACAGCACACAAACACATAAACACACAGCTTTATGTCCAGTTTTATATTTAGCCTCTTAATAAATCCTCGCAACCGAAAACACCAACATAATTCAGGACTGCCAGGACAGACACTGCTCCTTAATTAAGTGGGTGATGTTCTGTTTAAAACCAGAAGACATCCTTGGGCTATGAGCAAAGATTAAGGGTCCATTCTGGCAAAAGAAGATCCAACTGTTATCAATGTTTAAAGGCTTTAAATCATGAAAAATAAACCATCTAATGGCCTGTATTCAATAGCAAGTAGAAAGTCAGGACACAGGCTGATTTGGATTAACACATTTTCAGTTATAACAAGTAATTTTACAGAGGATTAGTATCTTGATGGGCTGATCAATATGTGGCTCTGCTGCTATTACAGATGAAGAGAAAATTACCCCTCTGGTAATAAAGTATGTGTGTGCTGGTTCTCCTTCATTTGCAGAGGCCATTACTGTAATGGTCCCAGCATTAACAGCTGGGGCAATTTGAACCAGAGTCGGTGTGATGAATTTTAAAGCAGAGAACATTTGCCACGCTCTCCATCTTACATTTCATCCCCCTCTGAATCTGCGCACTGTTTCCAACGCATACGTAATGCATTACATCAAATACATGCCATTGCTCAATAAGCTTCTCATTAACAGCATTTGTGGCCAATAACATGGCATCGGGGCCCTTCCCACCAGACAGTTTTCACTGACAGGAGCATCTCTTCAAGTTACTTCATTTGACAAAAAAAATTGTAACGCGGGAGAAATTTATGCTCAGAGATATAGGGAGGAATGGGATGAGACTGGGGCAATTACATATGGACATGTGAGGCTGCCTTAAGAGGATAAGAAGAAGCTGCTGGATCAGGCCAGTGGCCCATCTAGTCCAGCATCCTGTTCTCACAGTAGCTAACCAGATGCCTATGGGAAGCCCACCAGCAGGACCTCAGCACAACAGAACTCTCCTTCCTGCCTTTTCCAACAGCTGCTATTCAGAAGCATGCAGCCTTCAACTGCGGAGGCAGAACATAGCCATTGTGGCTACTAGCCATTAGTAGCCTTCTCCTCCTAATCCTCTTTTAAAGCCATCCAGATTGGTGGCCATCACTGCCTCCTGTAGGAACCAATTCCACCATGTTACATAGAGTCGGACCATTGGTTCTTCTGCCTTGGGACTGTCTACTCCAACCTTCCTCAACACAGTGCCCTCCTGGTGTTGGACTACAGTTCCCATCATACCTGACAATTGGCCATGTTGACTGGGGCTGATGGGAGTTGGAACCCAACAACATCTGGAGGGGAAGATTATTCTGTTTTGAATGGTGTCCATTCTTCAAAGTCTCAAGCAGAGATGACTGCCAAAATCATAATGCTGTTATACAAATTTATGGCGCTAGAATACTGCACACTGTTCCGGTCACCTCGCCTCAAAAGAAATATTGGAGAGTTTGAAAAGATTCAAAATAAGGGCAACCAAGATGCTCAAAGGGACAGAGAGACTCCCTACGAGGAAAGGTTGCAGCATTTGAGGCTTTTTACTTTAGAGAAAAGGTGAGTAACAGGTGGCATGACAAAAGCTTATAAAATTATGCACGGCACGGAGAGAGTGGATAGAGAAAAGCTTTTCTCCCTCTCACATAACACTAAAACTCATGAAGCTGAATGCTGGAAGGTTCAGGCCAGATAAAAGAAATTCTTCACACAGTGCATAGTTAAACTATGGAACTCACCCCCAGTGATGGCTGCCAACACGAAAGGTTTTAAAAGATGATTAGACAGATTCATGGAGGATAAGGGTATCAAAGGCTACTAGCCACTATGACTGTGCTCTTCCTACATAGGCGGAGGCAATATGCTTCCGAATACCAGTTGCTGGAAGTCACAGCAAGGGAGAGTGCTCTTGTGATCAGGCCCTGCTCGCATTTTTCCCACAGGCATCTGGCGGGCTGCTGTGAGAACAGGATGCTGGTCTAGATGGGCCACTGGCCTGATCCAGCAGGCTTTTTTTTTCTTTTTTGCCTTTGGGCAAAAGGTGCTAGCCTCAATAACTTACCTATTCAGGCAGACCAAGGAAGGAAAACCAGAAGCTGACGGCCCATTGGAAACCCATGCCCTCAGCCAACTTCCCATCCAGCCCTGTGGCCCCCTCCTCACTCCACAGCTGAACTAGGAACAGCCGAAGAGCCTAATGATGGGAACACTATTCCCCACACCAATCAGGTGGGCAGCAGGGAAGCACAGCATGATCTCAGTGCACGTGGGAGGGGAGATCTAAGTGTTGTGCAAATGAACGGGGAAATGGGATGCCCATCAGTGGCTCAGACCCTGGCCACCAACCTATCGGGTCACTGACATATGTGGCCCTTAGAGGCAAAAAGGTTGCCCACCCCTGTTCTATATACAGATAATTTCCACATGGACATAAAAAACTAGCATAGCCTGAATCGTCAGCAGGATGTGTTTTCACAAGTCGCTGCATAAAAGCTGGTGTAACACAATGGCATGTACTTCAAAGTAAACATGGGTTGTAACCAGGGCTGTGGAGTCGGTACACCAAACCTTCAACTCCAACTCCGACTCCGACTCCGACATTTTTCTACTGTCCGACTCCGACTCCACCCAAAATTGCTTCTTGTCAATCAACATTTACTTGTAAGTTGGAGTCGGTACATTTCTACCGACTCCGACTCCACCCAAAATTGCTCCCGACTCCGACTCCACGACTCCGACTCCACAGCCCTGGTTGTAACTAAGATATGGGTGGGGAAACTGTGGCTCTTCAGATCTTGTTGGATCACAACTCCCGATATCCCTGAATATTGGCAATGCTGACAGGGGAGTTAAGAATCCACCAATATCCAGCTGTAAGGCTCTGATCCTGCACACACTTACCTGGGACTAACCCCACTGAAATCACTATAGCTGGACTGTAAGACTACAACCTGACCAACCTCACAGGGTTATTGTGAAAATAAAAGTGTGCCGGGGGAGAGGGAAAGAGCCATGTACACCACTCTAAGCGCCTTGGAGGAAGAGCAGAATATAAATTTAACAACCAAACAAAGAAATAGGATTGAGTGGTAAGGTTGCAAGCCTATGAACACTTACCTAAGCCATCTGTATTTATTTGTTTTAGCAATATTTTATTATGACTTTCTTTATAATGGGTTTTAATTGTTGCATTTGTATTTGTTGTATGCTCCCCTGGGCTAAGTTAGGAGGAAGGGTGAGGTAAAAGTATAATAAATAAATAAATAATATAAAAAACAGTAGGGCTTATTTCAAAATAAACATATAAGATTGAGCTATGAAGTTGCAGTCCTGTGCACACTGTCTGGGAATAAGCCCCACTGAAATCAGTTGTTCTGTATGGTAGCAACCCATTGCACACTTACTTGAGAACAATTTTATTGAAAAACAAACATGCATTCAAACCAGCGGCTCTTAAATTTCCAAGATAAACCATGCAGAAGATTACTGTACACTGAGTTATTCATAATGCAGTGAGGAGTAACTCAGAGTTTGCGTGATGCAGTGGTTAGAGTGCTGAACTAGGATCTGGGAGGCCAGGGTTCCAATCCCAGCTCAGCAAAGAAACTCACAGGATGTGACCTTGGGCCAGTCACTATCCTACAGTTTAACCTACCTTGCAGGGTTGTTGTGAGGATAAAATGGAAAAGGGGGAGAACCATACACGCTACCTTGAGCTCCTTGAGGAAAGGTGGGATATAAATGTGTTTATACAAACAAATAGCTCCTGGCATGAGAAAAGGAGACATGCTATTTTCAAAATGTCAGTACTTCGACCTGTGCAAAGCTAGACTTTGGTGCCATGATGATTTACCTTGGCATCCTTCTCTCTTTCCTCTGCTCCTCTCCTCTTCATGCTGCTGCTGTTGCCGCTACTGCTACTGCACATGGCTGATATGCAAAAGGAAAACCTCTTTCCTTCCTGAAAAAAATAAACCAAACAGCCCCCTAGCAGGCTATCCACAAAGGCAGGCGACTTTGGTGGACCACAACTCCCAACATGCATCGCGCAGCTTCCGAGAGAAGAGAAACCCGGAAGCTAGGGCAGGGGTAGTTCGCATTCCGCGAGGCAAGCCCGGGAATTCTCCACTGTAGAACTACGATTCCCACCCAGCTTTGCGGAGAGGCGGGGCTAATGTCAGCGCGGAAGCTCGCCTCCTTTACTCTTCTCCGCCCCCTCCCCGGACTAATAGCGGAAGTGGCTCTGGAGGGTTGGCAACTGAGGCGGTTGCTAAGGGAGGAGGAGGAGAAGACCGATGTGAGTTGCTGGATTGGGATCTCCGGGAGAGGGGTGGTTGTGTCAAGGAAATGGGTAGTTTTCTGAGAGGTTGGTTCTGAGGAGGCAGCAGAGAGAACTGAAATTTATGTAAATATATGCATATTTAGATTAGGATTTGGTCTTTCCCCCCCTTTTTTTTGCACAGGATGGTTGACAGATAGGTGGCACATTTGTGTTTCTTTTATTCCCCCCCTTTTCTACCCTAGGACTTTATTGTGAGGAAGGGTGGTGTAACAAATCTAAATAAATAAGTGCATGCAAACTCCTTTTTTTTCTATTTTCTTGTTTGAAAGTACCCCCTATCCCCACCATCAGTTGATTCCGTGGTGGTATACCGTAAGTTAATAAAATAAAACACCATCAAAAATAGGGTGGGAATATCTCACATACTTTATAGAATTATACTTGTTATTATTATTTAACATATGTTTATGCCACCTCTCGGGGGGGGGATCCTCCCAAGGTGGCGTATGATCAAAATGCAACACTACCCAGCAATGATAAAATAATTGAAAACCAACATTTATTTATTTTTACCCCACTTTTCAGGAAAAAAAGCCTCCCAAATGTATAACCATTTAAAGCAATGCAGGAAAAAAGAGGTGGGAAGAGGAAACAAGCAAACTCAGCCACCTATTCTTAAGGTTAAATAGTAGCTTTTATAACAACTAGCTGAAATGTAATCAGTAAAAATAAACAACAGGCCTCCCCCCACAACAAACACAGTTCATAAGTACAACAAAACCATTAGCAGAACAAATATCAAAGAGAAAAAAGTGAATGTTTGGGGTTTTCCTAAACATCTTAACTGCCCTCCCAAAAGACAATTGCCTGGTTCCTATACTGCATTTTTTTTCTGTATTCAGGCAAAAATGTTCTTATTCATCTAGACTTTTTAACTTTATGCAATTTTAGTTGGTTTAAGGATTTGTACCTCTTGTTTTATTATTGTATTTGTACTGTGATGCAGTTAGCTGTATACAGCCCTAAATAGGCTCACAAGTGGTATATAAATGTTTTAAATAAACAAACATCTGTGTGTGTGTAAAACAAACACTTTGAAGAAAACAGCAATACAGGAAGCTGTCATACCATTGGTCCATATTGCTTAGTATTGTCCACACTGACTGGCAGCAGCTGTCCAGGTTTTCAGGCAGGGGACTTTCCTAGCCTTACCTGGAGATGCCAGGGATTGAACCTGGGGCCTTCTGCATGCAAGGCAGATGCTCTGCTACTGAGATGTGACCCTTTAATTACAGTAGAGGAATACAGTGTAAAGTGTTTGCCTGGCGCTTAAAAAATAACAAGATAGATGCTAGGCGGGCTTCCCATAGAAGAGACAGGGTGCTTAAGCTGAAAATGCCCTCTTCATGTTTGCCACCTGCCTGCCTTGCATCTGACCCCAGCAACACCCGGAGGAGAATTCTGATGCACTTCTTTCATTATACCATATAAAATTAGGATTATTGCCTGATTGAAGAAATTGTACAATGTGAGTTCAGTGGGGCTTACTCCCAAACAAGTGCACAGGATTGTAGGCTTAAGTAATTATATGACGTTTAGTGCAAACCTGTACATGTTTTCTCAGGAATTAGTCCCACTTCAATCAATGAGACATGCTGGCATGTAAATTATAGAATTTCATTCTTAGTCTAATAAAATTGCATACGACTGTAACTCCCAATGGCTTTATAGAATCCCTTCAATATTGTCCAGTTTCCTAGTATATCCAAACTAGGATCCTGGTTTGTTAAGTACTCACAGCTAGAATAAAATATGGTGTTTCTGGTTCCGACGTAAAAAAAAACTCTGCTGGATCAGACCAAAGGCCTATCTGTTCCAGCCTTCTTTTCTCATAGTGGCTGACCAGATGCCCATGGAAAGCCCACACACAGAACATGAACGCAATAGCGCTCACACTAGTATACCCATCAGCTTTGGAATATTTTATGTACTGAAACTACAAGCCCTTGCACGCACATAGCCCTGTTAATTGCCTACAAAGCCAAATGCACAATGCATGGATGTGCATGTCTGGAATTAAGACCTTTAAAATCTACATTAAAAAAAATACATTATTGGAGTGTCTATGTGTAAATATAAGTATATGTAAAGCAACTCTTCAAATGTAACTTTGTGATTCCTGTAGTGTTGTAATCTATGTGTGGTGAAGATAGGGTGAAAAGGGTTCTACAAGAATATGTCATTGCTTTTCACTCTAATTTAACCTCATGTAAATTACTCTGATTGTGCAGTGTTACAGAGTGAGTCTTTCACTGTGTTTTGTCTTCCACAGCTCCGTCATGTCTGCTGCAGCTGATGAAACTTCAGACGATCTGCCAGTGAGAGATATAGGGCTCACAGGGCTACAAGGTTTGTACAACTTCTTACAAATGTTGATCAGTTGGCTCCCTTTAAACTCCCATTTTATAAAATGGCTCTATGGATAAATCTACCTAAAGGGTCAAAGAAACAGGAACTACTAAGTAGAGGATCTGAACTGAACATTCATGGAGAGCGTAGCAAGGTTCCCCTGTCTGGGATTGATAGGGGTAGCCCAAAAATAGCTGGAGGGCTTGAGATTGTTAAAGTGACTATAGAGCCTGGATCACATACATTGACAGTGTATTATTATTATCATTATTGTTGTTGTTTATTCTAGTTAACAATAATAATTATATCTCTGTCCCTCTCCGTGGCACAGAGTGGTAAGCGGCGGTAACACAGCCGAAGCTCTGCTCACGGCCGGAGTTCGATTCCAACAGAAGGAGGAAGTCGAATCTCCGGTAAAAGGGGTCAAGGTCCACTCAGCGTTCCATCCATCCGTGGTCGGTAAAATGAGTACCCGGCATACTCTGGGGGTTAAAGAAAGACCGGGGAAAGAACTGGCAATCCCACCCCATATATACGGTCTGCCTAGTAAACGTCACAAGATGACACCCTAAGAGTCGGAAACGACTCGCACTATAAGTGCGGGGACACCTTTACCTTTTACCCCTTGCTTATTCCGTTCACCAACCCTCCCACCAGCTCTGCTCCAATGGCTAAATCGGGAATGGGTCCCTGCATGTAAAAGAGGCCCCTCTGAACTTGTGCAGAGTGCCTTTCCTTCTCCCACTGGATAAATGGCAGTCAGTAACAGGAGGCCAAGGCAGGTGAAGTGGAGGTACAGCCAGGACTGGAGGCTGACTCTCTTGCTTATCTCTGACTGCCTTCTTTCAGTCACTGCCCGGTCCTTGCCTTTCGAACCTCGGAAAACAGCATGACAACAATCCAGTGCAAATATAGTATGGAGTGAAATCATTTTATCCCACTTTTCATTCAATAAATACCAAAGGAATTCACAGCAATCCAAACTGCAACAATAAAACATTACAATAAAATATTCAATGACCATTAATACCAACATTAATACCAATATAAACTCAAGGTACTGAAGAACTGCTATTAGTGTCTAGGGAGCACCTGGACAAAAAGATAAGTTTTTTATTAACCGTGAAAGCATTCAACCCTTGGTGTCTGCTTAATTTCTGAAGGAAGGCTGTTTCATAGCATAGATGCTATTACAGAAAAGGCCCATTGATGCATAGCCACAAGATGGGCTTTGGAAGGCTGTGGCATCGTCAACAGGTCTCTCATTGCAGTTTCTGGACCAACCTTAAAGACAGTCCCACACAGAGTGCATTACAATAATCCATTCTTGAGGTTACCAAAGCATGGATCACCATGGCCAAGTTACCCTGGCCTGGGCCTCTAGTGGCAGACTTGCTTCAGAGGGAATACCAGTACAGAGAAATTGCCCAATTCCTGGACTAGAGAATAACTGTACCAGAGGGTATAAGATGTTCATAGCCCTCAGGAAAAAAAGGGTCCCTTGATGCCCTCCTTGTTGCAGAGCCATCAGCCATCCAGAATGCAAAGGCCCGGCAAGGGGTTTCGCGGATCAGCCGAGAGGAGTTGGAAGACCGATACCTTCGCTTGCACGAGGAGAACATCTTGCTCAAGCAACATGCACATAAGCAAGAGGATAAAATTAAAAGGTCAGATTTCCCTGATTTCTTCTAAAGCGTTGCTTCCAAAGCAAAGGTTTTGGGAACCTGCCCTATGTGGAATGGCAAATGATGGCAAGCTTGGGTGGGGATGCTTATGTGAACCTCCTCAGCTGTTTCTTTTATTATTATTTTTCATTCTTTAATATATTTATGTGCTGCTTAATACGAAGAAAATGTCTAAGCAGTTTACAAAATAACAAATACTAGATGTATAAAGTGAGAGCCAGTGTGGCATAGTGGTTAAGGTGTTGGGCTATGACCTGGGAGGCCAGGGTTCGAATCCCCACACAGCCATGAAGCTCACTGGGTGACCTTGGGCCAGTCACTGCCTCTCAGCTTCAGAGGAAGGCAATGGTAAACCACCCCTGAAAACTGCTTACCTTGAAAACCCTATTCATAGGGCCGCCATAAGTTGGGATCGACTTGCAGGCAGTCCATTTCCATTTTCAGATGGCTGGTGCCAATTCAGACTGGTGGGGTGGAAGGCAGTAGGTGGGGCCGATGACAGGCAGTTTTGTCCCCGTCCTCCCTGATGAGGGGCAACACTGAGACCAAGGAGGAGGGAGCTAACAGGGAGGGCCACCCCCAGACTGGTTGTAAGTAGGAAGGCAAGTGGAGGCAGACTGAGTTTGGTGGGGCTGTGCCCCATTTGATCTACTGGACCAATCTGCACTGCATTCCCCCTGCCCCAAGAAGTCAATACAATGTGGTGTACAACTATACAATGCTCCAAAAGCAAAAATGTAGCAGCACATTTTGACAACATCTGAAGAGCCAGGGTTCCCTTCTATGGAATGGCAGCCATTTCATGTGGGATACAGCCCTCTGCCTGCAATTTCTCTGGCCTTTAACTTGCCTTCTCCGTGGCTACAACTGACCTTGATGCTCACTCTCGTTGTAGACAGATTTTTCTGTGTTTCTGTGGCCTTGGCTTTTAATCACTTGCCTCGCCTCCTGGGCTACTAGGAATTTTCTCCAGGCAACTGAGTGGGCTGCCACAAGAAGGACAGGTCACCCAGTTTCCCTTCTAGTAGCCTGCTGCGTTTCTCTACTGGATGTGCAGTAGCTCAAGGTCACTCCTGAGCATCCAGCTTAAGAACCAAGAGGGCTGGCTCCACAGAGGAGAGGCAGTCCTTCCCTCCACCGCAAGCCTGCTGTGTTTCCATGCTAAACACTGCTGGCAAACCTTCAGCACACCTGGCACAGAGACACGGTGAGTTTGTGGTAGAGACATGGGGCACTGCTGCCTTTGCTGCCAGTCTGCTGTGCTGGACATGCAGGAGACAAAGCCCTATCCTTCACAGAAATTGAGCAGGCAGGCAATAGCAGCACAGATCAGTTCATCCCTCCACTGCAGTTCTGTGCTGGATGTGCAGGATGCTAACCGGGGAGAGGGGTCCGTTATGGCCAATGGAGCACTGCCCCACCTGCCTCAGTGTTGATCCTTCCTCCTGCCTTCTTACTTACAACCAGTCTAAGAGGTGGTTCTGGCCATCTGCTTCCTCATCCTTAGTCTCAGTTTTGCCCATATAGAACTCAGCAGGGAGGAAATGGGGGCAAAAGTAGAATTAGTTGTCTCTGCCCACTATTGGCCTCCCTGCCTTCTGCCCTACCAGTCCCAATGGGCACCAACCACCATTGAGGCTACATCTTCCTGTGCACTCGGGACAGAAAGCAAGCAGGCTGGTGGAGGAAGCAGGGAGCACTGATTCACTCGCCTGCTTTTTACTCCTGAGAGAGACTGGCCAAGGCGGAACAGAGCACTCCCATCTATCCTCCACCCACCCCTTTAAGAATAAAAAGTAGGTGGTAAGAAAAATTTGTAGGCTGGTAACTTTTGGGGGCTAATTTACAAGGCTGTTTTCGATCATAGCTTACAGACAAGTTATTCTGTGACTTCTTAAAGTTATTAATGTCCTTCCCTGGCACATATATTTTTGTTCTTTTAAATAAAAAGAGTGTCAATATAGTGTATGAAAGTAAAGGAAGCCCTTTTAAACAAATGAAGTGTGTCTCTATTTTCAGTCTCCCGTCTGGATCTTTTTTGAAAAACAACTCCCTATAAAGCAGATAGAGCTCTTGAAGATGTGTGACCAATTTTGTCAAGTCTTGAACTTCTCTCCTCCATCAAAGCCACCTTTCCTTTCTTCATATGCCAAGTCCTTCCCTAACCCCCCCCCCAAAATCCCTCGACCCAATTCATTGCTGGAAGTGTTTTCTGTTCTTGTTAGATACATCACTCCCCCACCCCCTCCCAGTGCCCTCTCTGTCTTTTGTTCTGGCTTCCCGTGTTTATCAAAACTAAGAGAAATCAAAGGTACAACTCTTGAGATGCCAAAAGCAAAATTTGTATCCTTTTAAAGCTAGATGAAAACCATGCCTCCTGCGTCCAATCATATCCCACGGCTAACTGTTAAACCTCTCTTAAGCACACTGGTATTATTTGCTAGCATGAGATGTAGCAAGGCGACATGAGCTATTAAGAGCGTGCCTTTGAGCCTGCCCACCTACTTGTTCTTAGAACGGAGATGTTGCGGGGAGGGTCTCCTCCTCTCAGGCTGGAAGCACTACATCAGTGGAATGTGTTACATATTGTAAGCATGCGTTGGATAACTTAATATCATATGGGACTGTAACTTTTATACGTGGCCCCACCGCATCCCCAATCTGTAACTATACTTAACAGCATGCAGAGTTCCTTGGGAAGGTCATGCGTTCCAAATTTGAGCAGCATATGGAGTAAATATGTGTCCCTCCCTTTTACTAAACTTTAAATGATAAGCCTTAGGAAACTGTTATTTGTCAGTGCTATAAAGCAGATTGCTACCCAGTGGTTTCAATTATCTTCAAAGAGTTATTCACAGGCAGTAATAGTTATATGAAAACCTGAAATTTATTATTCAGGTTCTGTACTGAAGTATCCGCAGTGATTATGTTCCTTTCAACAGAATGCTTTTTATGCTTAATCCCCACCCCCATCTTTCCATCTTATATATGTTATATATTTTTTCTCTCTCTCCTTGCTCCCCCCTCCCCCGCAGAATGGCCACCAAGTTAATTCGGCTTGTTAACGACAAGAAGAAAGCTGAGCAGGCCAGTGGCAGCCCCAGGCGTCTGGGCCAGGACGTGGAGATGGAGGAAGTGATTGAGCAGCTGCAGGAGAAAGTTCGGGAGCTGGAGAAACAAAACGAGGCCACCCGCCACAGGCTCATCTCAACCAAGCAGCAGCTGCAGCTTCAAGGCAACAGGCACGTGCCCTACAGCTACGTCCAGGCGCGCATTAACACGGGTCTCAAAAAAGTGACAGAGGGTGTTGGAGTCCAAGAGTGCGCAAGGAAAGGTACATGATTTAAGATGCCCGTTTTAAACCTCTGCCCTTTCGAATAAGTTAAACATTCTACCTGTTGTCTAGGTGCCCAAGAAACAGCTTTTACAGTTCCGATCAGGCCATTGGACAGATGAATATCTGTCCCAGAGGTCAGCATTGGGGAGGTGAGCCAGTTTCTAGGTGCCCCCAATTGAGGCAGGGAGGAGATGACAGAGAGGTGTGGTCACCTGCCTGATTGAATTAGTCGATTAGTCATACAAATTTTA
Organism: Rhineura floridana; assembly: GCF_030035675.1. Taxonomy (NCBI): domain Eukaryota; kingdom Metazoa; phylum Chordata; class Lepidosauria; order Squamata; family Rhineuridae; genus Rhineura; species Rhineura floridana. The sequence continues at coordinate 31,380,680 of NC_084492.1, read as the reverse complement.
ATTGATTAATCGGTTGAGTAAATTTGAATGCGTTCACACATGAACCAAAACAATACTTCTGAGTCAAAAGGTACACTTTATTTTTAGACAGTGCACATGTTTTTCACAGTAGACATCTTAAAAGAGGCATTCTTTACCCTGTGAGAAAGATTAGGAATGTCTACTCAAAATGGCGTTAGCCATCTGCAGTTTGTATCAGTAATATTGAAATCTGTTTCCCGATTAATTGGAGCAACTTCTCATAGATCAAAAGAGTTTGGGTGTTTTTTAGTCTATTAAAGATTGCAGTCTGCAGAGGGACTGATGGGAACTGGAATCCAACAACATCTGAAGGGCCACAGATTCCCCATCCCTGAGAATAAAGGCTTGAAGACATTGAGCGAAATTTCACAAGTCAAATAATGTCTAAGCACAAGATGCTCAAATGTAAGGTGGAGTCAGCTTCAGCACACTATGTGCAGTTAGTCCTATAGCCCTCAAATTCCTCCTTGTCTCTCAGCTCACGCAAGAAACAGTTACATTCTTTGACAATTTGTACTATGAAAGCAAAATAAAATGAATCTTTTTTTTCTTACTACGGTTAATTTGGGTAATTTACTTTGATAATCATATTTAAGGATGTTTGGTTGCAGAGCTTTGATATTTATTTATTAATGGCACACAGTCACAGATACAGCCAGCACTGTAGTTATATCCCTGCTTCTATATACTTGGAAAATTTCTATTTTTATCACTCATGAATTCTGGCCTCTTGGGAAGCATGGTGTGAACTGTTTGCCATCTCTCATCTTTTTAATTTAATTACCTTTTTTCTGTTTGCAGTAGTAACAAAGTTTGTGCCCAATGCATGCCAAGTATATGTAAATTGAGGAAATGTAACATCATAGCATCACTGTTAAGCACTGGGTAGGCCAATGCAGCTCCTTTAATGCAAATGAAAACCTCCACAAGCATCAAGAATTTGGTTGAAGTCAAATGTAGCAACCTTATTGTGCTGCAAACCCTTCAGAATCTGTTCTCTACTGAAACTGTGGCCCTGAAACACCGGTTACTTCTAATTGTAATGACTAACGTATGCTATATGTCAAGAATGTACACATACTGGCCAGAATCCAAAAAGCTACTTGCTTCCAAAGCCTTGTGTGTACTCAGTGGATTTTTATTTTATCTTTTTCTCCTTTGAATGGCAGCCCCTTCCATACCATATTGCATACTGTTTTTGAAACACTCTGTGGCTTCGAAAGAGATTTGTTTGACATTGGGGGAGGGGGCTTCTATTGGAGGGGAGAACAGCTCCAAGGCTCCATTGGGTATGCTGTGAATGAATCTCAGCATTCATTGGATCCAAGCTCCCATTTTTAATAAGTTTATTTTTTTAAAAAAAAATACCACTCTATTGTAAACAAAACACTACAAAGAATATAAAATATGCATTCAGATTCTTAATAAAAATCACAGTTAAAAGTAAGTTTTAAAAAAAATAAAAATATAAATAAAATCAACAGTTAAAATATGTTTTATAAGCTGAAATGACAGATTAAAATACTTTTTGACTCTCCTGAATTAAGAAATAAATTAGGCTAGACAATGATTAAATCTTAGTCACATTCAGTAAAAGAAAAAGTGAAACAGACTTCTGTAACTTCAAGCTTTCTTGGTGGTCAGGAAGGAGGAATCACCTGTAATGGTTGTTACTTACCTGTTAATCTGAATGGCATCTATTGTCACATGGTTGTTGTCCAGATAAGGTTTGTTTGATAATAAATAAAAAATCTATTCAAAGGGGGAAAAATAAGTGTTAACATCTGTATGCCCATTATGCTCCACGGTAGAGGAATTGCTTTTTGCGTAGAAGGTCTTGGGGGCCAATCCTTGGGATCTTTACTTAAAAAGGAGAGCCAGTCAGGAGAAGGCCGGTACCTGAGGCCTTGGAGAGTCGCCATTGCTGGTCAGACCAATGGCCCGGCTCAGTTCAGCTTCAAAAGCAGGAGGAGCCACAGCTCAGCTATAGAGTGCCTGCTCTGCATGCAGAAGGACGGAGGTGAGATTTTTAGGATCTCCCATTAAAAAGGTTATCGGGTGGCAGGGCGGGAAAAAGACTTCCGAGTGATGCCCTGGAGAGCCATTGCCATTCAGTGGACAGTTTGGGGCTAGATGGGATAATGGTGTGACTCAACATAAAGCAACTTCATATGAAGTGATGCTATTGTCACTGAGCTCTGGGCCTTCTCCATAAAGCAAAGGTAGGGAATATGTGGCCCTCCTGATGTTGTTGGACTCAAGTTCCCATCAGCCCCAGCTAGCATGGCCAATAGTCAGGAATGATAGGGAGTAGTAGTACAGAAACATCTGAAGGGCACCACCGCATTGGCTTCACTTGTCTTAAATACAAGGCTATTATAAATATAGCGGGGTAATGCTATATTTATAATAACTATAACTGTGCTTTTGCCTGTTTTTTGTCTTCTTTTGGTCGCTTACCTTTCCAAAAACGTGTTTCCTTTAATTTTATCACCCCACCCACCCTTCTGCTTTTAGGAATGAGATTGCAGGATGTTGAAATCCGACCTTTGAAATCCCCGCAAGCGTTGCCCCCAAAATATGGACAGAACTTACTTGAAGAAGCGAGAGCAGATATAAGAAACTTGTATGACTCTTTATATTCCTTTATTTTCCATCTTAATTTCTCCTTTGCCTAGTGTTATCAATTAGTTTACTGTTTAGAAGAAATTAAAAGTGGAATGCATAAGCCCCATTCATTGAGACTGGGCTTTTCTTGTGTGGGGAACCTGTGGCTGTCCCGCTGTTGTTAGATTCCAGCTCCCATCAGCCCCAGCCAGTTTGGCCAGTTATTAGGGCTGATGAAAGCTGTAGTCCAACAACTTCCAGAGGGACACAGTTTCACAATCCTTGCTTTAAAATGTTCTCAGGGTATTGTGTTCTGAAATTTGGTTTTTCATGAACTATATATTGGTGTGAACAGGCATGGCTTAAATTATTTGCTTAATTTTACACCTGCTTATGTGTCTACTCTGTTGGCCTTTGGAACAGAAATCAGTGTTTACATATCACAGAGAGGAGATGGAAGCTGGGGACACCAACTTGGCATAGCATCAGTGAGGCAGTGTCCCAGTTAAGAGGGCCTTAGGGTGCACATTGCAAACTCTGGGTGTAAGCTTTGGCTCATATTCTCCACCCAGTTTTTCATAAAATCTTTAATATGGACTTGACCTTATGCTTGAAATTTCCTGTGCAAGTAAGCACTGCTCACGAATATCTGTAGGCATTCATGCACTTAGGCCCCTGTTCATCCTAATGCTTCTACATGGCCAAATAAGAGGACGAGTCCAAGGTTTTTTATATCTTTGTTTACTATTGGATTTTTATTCAGCCTTTTCATTCTATAGCCAGAGCGTTAACATCACATATTAAAAATGAACAGCAGCAGCAACAACAACAAAAATTAGCATATTTAAAATAAACATTCTGGAGAGACCCAAGAAGTCCAACCAAAATCAGTTCAGCTAATCTTGCTGGGGGGGGGGGAAGTCCTCAGCTGCCAGCAGAAGACCACCGAAGAGGGAAGCCAAGTACATCCTCCAGGACAAGGAGTTCCATATCCTGGTGCCACAGCAGAAAAGGCCCTTTCCTACATTCCCAACAGCCTCAATATACTTAGTGGCAGGATATGCAAAAGAATCTGTCCTGCTGATCTCATTGAAAGGTCAAGACTGTGCAGGAAGAGACAATGCTCTGCGCCTCTGCTACCTATGCAACCTACAGACCAGACCTTATATCTGAAATGGGATTTGAACCCCGATCTCCAAGTTTCAAGCCTTTGCTCATAGCGCTAGACTGGATTTCTTCAAATTGAAGTAGGTTTTTTTTTCTGTATCGAGTGGATATTGGATCTAGATAAGCCAGAGGTTGATTCACCCGTGAGGATTGCAGGAGGACAAGAGGACTCATGCATGCTAATGTTTTTGGCCACAAGAATCCTGTCGCAGTGTATCGTGGACAGTCTCTCATGAAACTTACAAATCAGGGTGATTTTTAAATGGCCTTTTAGAGAAAGAAAATGCCGCACACTCCCAATTTCACAGCATTATAGAACAATAAACTCTGTTTGATCTCGGCTTTGAGCACCTGTGTCAGTCACCTTCGATAAGCAAGCATCTGGTCACAAGAACTCATGAGGCCATATATAGCCTAGTCAAGTTAATAGGTACCAACTGTAGCCAGCTCACAAAATCTTTTAGTGTGGTGGAGAGTGCAGTAAAGATAGATAACAAGACACTACCTCCTAAAAAGCAGTGGAACAAACTTGTGATTGCTTTAGGAACGATTTTTTTTTTTAAAAAAAAAGTTTGTGTTAAGAAAGCTTTAGGAAACAAGGGTATCATGTGTGATCAGCTAAGTACACTGGTCTCCTTATCTTTCACCAGTCTGTCACCTGACATATTGAAGCTCCATCTGCTGGCCTGATTTTTTTCAACAATTCTTCCCTCCCCCCAGGTTTGTAGTTTAGGACAATGTTGTTGTTTTTAAGTATGATTCCTTACCACCCACCCCCAGCTGCACATCTGCTGAGTCTACAGTTACCAGGACCTGACCTTGCAGCAGGTCTTGAACCCCTGACCAGAGGGGGATTTTATCTACACACCATTGCCCAGCTGGAGGAAAAATAACCACACTCACCAAGCCAGGTTTCTTGCCCCAGTAGGCTGGAGTGGGTTATCTGATGCTCCCTAACTCCTATGAAAGGTTCTGGATCAGCTTTCTCTGAATTGCTCAGAAACCTACTGTTGTCACATGCACTATAACCTTCTGCCTCTCTCCTTTTTCCTCACCTGTGCATAAGGTTGATATAATCCCAGCATACAAAGAACTTTCTTTTCATCCATCTCTGACTACCTAATATGATAGTCAGATAGGAACCTTGAGTTCCATATTGGGCTGTATAACCAGAATAATGTATTAGTTACATTTCTGTAACACCCTTCAACTGTTCAAAGGTGTTTGCATACATTGTCTGAGTAACTTTTACAAGAAGTCTCTAAGGTATGCTACAATTGGTTTCCTCACATTTATTTCCAGTATTTATAAGCTGTCTTTCCAGAAGCAGTTGATTGAGACAGCATATAAAGTTACAGATGCAAATTAAAATATAAAAACATATTTAAAAGATCTTAAAAGATCCAGAATAAATATAGACCTATAAAAAACAGCAGTAAGCAGATAATAAAATGAAAAATTCAAGCAAAATCTATTTGGATAATCATTTGCCTATGCAAAAGGTTAAGTATTATCCTATAGAATTGCTTTTGTGTAGGCAAATGGTTATCCAAATAGATTATGCCTTGGTTGTTCATATAAATGTTGCTCAGTGATACATGATAGACCTCTTAAGGTTGCAGTCCTATACAACCTTATGTGAAAGTAAATAGTGCAGTCCTATCCATGTCTACACAGAACTAAGTCCTATTACATTCAGTGGGGCTTACTTCCAGATATATGGTTCAGCTTGCAGCTTAACACTCACTACTCTCAGTGGGGCTTTCTACTAAGTAGACATGCATAGGATTGCACTGTCAGGCAATGGAGTTTATGTCTGAGTGGGTGTGTATATAGGATTGCACTAATAGTATTTTATTTCTAATGTTGTGCAATTTGTTTCAAATACATGTACACAAGTTTTTACAGTACAACTTGAAAGTCTAGTTCAAAATAACCATGTCTAATGGAAATCTCAATAATGAGCATATAAGTTACATAGAAAATGTGTGGGTGACACTATGCCATATAGTGAATTTATGTACATTCAGAAGCAATACAGCTTATTATATATCTGTTCAGCCTTAATATCCTAATTTTCTCTTAGAAGCTCCTACGGAGGTCCTTTTTTCCCCTGAAGCCCTTCCATGTGCAGTCTTACCAAGCTGAAATCAATGTTATTTGAAAAGCAGCATGGAGACTCCTCTTGAGGGGCCATGAAGTGAAACGAAAATATTTTGTACATGCAATTGATTATTGTAGCAATCAATTGTAATCATTTGGATTCAACAGAGTAGCATTTGTTCATAAATGTTTTTAATAAACATGAGCTAGCAAAATGTTTTTCAGTTTTGCTTGTTTAGGATCCTTATATCCCACATTTTAAGGACCTCTCAAGACAGCTTACAAAGGAGGACAAAATACCACATCAAAACCACAATATGTCACAATAAACAAGAGCATCAGAACACATCAGTTGGAAAACATATTAAATCAAAATAAATCACTTGGAGAAGACCTTAAGATTTTTTTAAAAAGCCTTTAGGGTCTGTCTAAAAACAGGAAGAGAAGGGACTTAGCAGAGTACCCATGGAAAGGAATTTGAAAAGCGTGAGGACGCCATAGAAAAGGCCCTGTCCCTAGAGCTCACCAACCTGATCTTCCGTAATCAAGGACAAGGGTATAGGTACTCAGCAGCTGATTTCTCAAGACTTGTGTGTTTATGGATGCAGACTGTCCTTCAAATTGTGTTCTGGAGAACTCTCTGGTTCCTCTGGAAGTTGTGAGGCCCAGCAGTCTGCATGACCTAGATTAGGTCCATGGCACCTAGATTAGAATCCTCTGCGACAGTTCCTCAGTAAACAAGTTGCCCTGGGAAGAATTCCTGAAGGAGGAAAGTTGAAAACTGGCGAGCTAGTGCATTGACTCAAATAACAATATGGATTCGGATGGATGTATTTTTAAGCGTAGTGATTTAGCATCATGTCCCAAAATATTAATCAATCTACTTAATCAAAACCTTTTTTTAAAAAAACAACATTTTTAACCTTTTTAAAGATGTCTTCAAAGCTTTTTAAAAAAATGTTTTTAAAGTTGTTTTTTTAATATATTTTAAAGTCTGTTTTATGATGTTTTAAAGTGTTTTTAGTGCTTTTGTTTGATGCCCTGGGCTCCTGCTGGGAGGAATGGTGGGATATAAATCAAATAATAAAGAAATAAATAGTCAGTGCCATGACAAATGGATGTCTGTTTCATTTGGCCAGTAGACAGAGAAAGTGACTAATTGCAGTTAATTTAAAATATTCTAGAGCTGAGGTGGCTAACATGTGGCCCTCCAGAAGTTGTTGGACTACAGCTCCCATCTTCCCTGATCATTGGCCATACTGGCTGGGGCTGATGAGAGTTGGTCCAATAACATCTGGGGGGGGGCACAGGTTAACCACCCCAGTGAACTCTCATTAGGTAGTGGCCGCTGGGTGACAACATAGCAGTTTTGGAGAAGCCAGATAATAAGCCATTGTTGACTTACTTTGGGTGTAAGTCCAGAAAGCTTTGGGGAGAAGGGATAGCATTGTGAATTGTTATAGTAATGATCACTGACCTATCATACCACAGCTTCTTTGCCCACCTTATCTAGTTTTCTCAACTTTGGATGGTTTCAGTAGCACTACAAAAAAAAAATAAACCACTGACAAACTTCTGTAAGCCTAACTAAATCTATATTTCATTTTAATTTTCTATCTAGTAAGCATAAAGCCTTCCACTTTTTGTAAACTTAAAGCACTCTGAATGCTGCTTTGAATGTTGCAGGCAGAATGTGGTTGAATCTCAACGGGCGCACAATGAGGAATTGGTGCATACGGTCAAAATGCTCAGAAGTGAAATACAGAAAAAGGAAGAGGAGTTTGAAATAGCTATTCTGCAACTGAAAGAGCAGCAAGCCACAGGCCAACGGTATGCCAAAGCAGAATGGAAGTGCTCCCAGCTCATAAGCTATCGTGCTATTGGATCGCATGCCCATAAAGTATTGGTTTACTCCTGCTCAGTTTTATTGTACTGCTCTTGCAAGCATTTGCATGGGGAGCATCAGGCATTCCCTTGCTTGTTACTGGCTAGTTCATATACTGGGGGCCCTGTCTTGATGGCAGAACTAACAGTGCCAATCAAACCTAATTAATTACAGGCAAATGAACGAGCTCTCATCATGACTCGGAGGTTCAAATGCACATGGGCAGAAATGCTTATTTTGTTACCATTTCTCTGTGTGTGTGTGTGTGTGAGAGAGAGAGAGAGAGGTCTGAGGTGTGAATGCTGCCAACCGAGGGAGGATGGGGGGGGGGGGACACTCAGCACATTGTCATTGTCAAGGCATTTGCCTTTACAAGTTACTGCACTGGCATAACATCTACACAGGACCTGCTAATACTAGAAATGCAGGCCTGGAGCAGGATTTTACAGGCTTATTTGCTGCTACAGCAGCTCATGGTAAACTGCTGTACGATCTTCCCCACACACTGCAAAAATCAGCCCTGGGTCATCCCAGCATGAAATATTGCCAGGTTCATGCTGTGCAGAAGACATGATCTCTGGGCAACATGGGTAGCATGTGGATGGTTCAGGTCACCACATATTTTTTCATTGCAACAAATGATTTAATGCTGAAAGAACATGGCTCATCTGGAGTGTTATTGTTGTTTTTCTTCTCAGCAAGAAAAAAATGTATGTTTTAAACCATTTTATTTAGCCTTCCTGGTCACATTTTGTGATCATTCCTTAGTTTTATTATTTGCATGGTATATTTTTGCAATCCCTACGGTCACTTAATCTGCAAAACTGGATCAGGATGATTTTAGTCCAAAAACGTGGAGAGGCAAACATGGAGAGGAATATTATACAGTCAGAATCAAAACCTTTCAATTTCTTTGATTTTGGAGGGTTAGTACTGGTGGCAAACACTTGCAAAACTTTGATATATCAAACAGTGACCAAATTCAGGCCACATTCACACCATACATTTATTCCTCTGCTTCTCCACTTTAAACAGTCATGGCTTCACAAACTACATTTCCCATGATTCTTTGGGGGAAGCCATGACTGTTTAAAGTGGAATAATAGTGGAATAAATGCATGGTGTGAATGTGGCGTCACATGTAAGCGAAATCCATGGCTTCCTGCTGCAAGAAAGAGCCACTACCAACATAGTTGCTTGGCTCTCCGCGCTCCCCACCTTCTTTTGCACCTTTAAGGAGGAGGTTGAAAGCTTCTGCTTCTAGTTTTAAAATAAGCACAGTTACCTGTGACATCTAAACTTAGGGAACTTAGGTTTGTTTAAAGTTGGGCTCCTCAACTGGGCATCTTTGGGCACCACAACTCCCCCAGACACCCACTTTGGCTCCCATAAAAGGCTCTCTACCCCTTCCTATTTTTAATTGTTTTAATAAAAATTGGGGGGTAGTGTTCTTTTCCCCCTTCTGTTTGATTTTTCTTTTATTTATTTTTTTGATTGTTTGGAGGTTGCCTGGGTTTTTTGTTTTGTTTGGGGGATTGGGGGGTGTTTTGCCTGTTCTGGAGTGCGTGGGTGGGTCTGAACAATCTTGTTTTGTCTTTTGTGAAATGATAATTAGTGCTCTTTCTCCGATTTCCAAGGCCCAACAAGGTGGGAACCCTGGTTTAAACGATGGTTAGTGATAACAAGCCAGAATCTGAAACCGTAGTATGATTCTGACTTGTTCTCACAGGTTTGGTTGTCATAGGGAACCATAGTTAATTTAAAATCAAAAGAGGAAGCTTTCCTCCAGCTGGCACGCAGAAGGAGAAGAGAGGAGAATGTATGTGAGTCCAAAGCTAGTTCTACATTGTTCTTGTATCAGGAAATTATGGTCTGAACACAGCCCTAGTACTAGTTTAATGTTGATTGTCAGGACACATTGGGCTTATATCAGCACATATCCTAAATGACATTCTTGTCTATTCCTTCTATTTAAAAATAAGGGGGAGAGAAACTCCTGTAAAACTACTTTGCCATCCCTGCTATTTGTTTGATGTGAGAAACAAGATTAATAAAAAATGAAATGGCATTAGAGTTTTTGGTGTTTAGCATCAGGCAAAAATGCTATCTCTACTTGCTACAATTATTTATATGAAGAGTGCGATAAACCAGTTTCTTGGGAAAGACTCCTGGTTTGTGAGCTTTTTAATCTTCTCCATAAGGACAATTGACTAGGTGATGCCAAAACACAATGGAGTTTTGAAAGAATTTAAAAAGAGAGAGAGAAAGAGAATTTCAAGTCCTCAGCTGGTTTACAGATGGGTAAGCTTTGTAGTCTAATTTCTGTTTCCAGCATGGCAATGGGACAATTCTTCCAATCTGTCTATAACAGATAAATATTAGAAGAGAAACAATGTATTTCAAGATGTGAGATTCTGTTCTGATGTTTATCATGTTTTATTTGGCATTAGCAGTTAAAATCAATTCAGGAGTTTCCTTTAAAACATTTTTTGGTTAAAATACATGCAAAAACAATAATAATGAGGTCACCCTGCACCGTTCAAGGGATTCGTTTTTGAAAGCATATCTGTATGTAGATGTGTGATGACTTTTAACAAGATTAAATAGTGAATTTTCAGTTTAATCTCAGCAGGGGAAATATATAACAGAATCTTGGCCATATAGAATTTCGGTCAAGATGGTCAGTGTTAAATACATATGCAGCTAATCTGAATGGCAATCTCGGGGAATTATCTGTGTAAAATGCTAAGTCACTTGACTTGGAAATACTTGGAAAAGGTTGAAGTTTCTGGAGGAAACTCCATTAAATAATAATTCTTCGACAACAACGTTTTGGAAGACTGTATCAAGATAATTTGTTTTTGCTATCTGCCTCTTATAAGATTGCTCCTTTCACCACATAATCCACCAGAGTTTGATAGAAGAAACTAGTGCATCCAAATAACAAGTAATGTTCAAATCCCTTCTTCTAGTAAAATGTTGGTTGTACTGCCTTCAAGTCAATTCCGACTTATAGCGACCCTATGAATAGGGTTTTCATGAGGCTGAGAGGCAGTGACTGGCCCAAGGTCACCCAGTGAGCTTCATGACTATGTGGGGATTCAAACCCTGGTCTCCCAGGTCGTAGTCCGATACCTTAACCACTACACTTTAAAAAACTTTAAAAACCTGACTTTATTTAACAACCTATAATGTTAATTTTAAGGGAACAAATCAAGTTGGCTATTACAACATTTTCAAGTGTTTTATGTTTTCCAAGGCAAAATTGACAGACTAGACTGTTGCTATACTTTAAACCTCACAATTTCTTTTTTTACATATGCCATTTTGTAGATTAAGCATTCGAGACAATGTTGAAATGATCAAGCTCCACAAACAGTTGGTGGAGAAAAGCAATGAGTTTGCAGCAATGGAAGAAAAATTTCTTCAACTTCAGGAGGTATGCAAACACTTTAGCTTAGAATTGTAAACATATGCACTAGGAAGTAGATCTCATTGAACTCCAGGTGCGGTTATGTCCAAATAAGCATTTAGGGAGATGATTCCTTCCTTTCTTCACAAAAGTACAATACAGATCTATGAATTAGGACTTCAGTCCTATATACACTTACCAGCCGATAAGTTCTCTTGAACTCAGTGGAACTTGCTTCTGAATAGACATGTTTAGGATTGTGCTATAAATGAAGTTTAGTTAAGAATATACGTAATGCTCTTCAGATAGATTTTTAGTTGTATTTAGTGCAGAATTCCAGAGCACTTCCCAAGTTCATTCACAGTGTTAAGATACTAAGAAGTTCTTGGTGCTCATTTGGTCCTTTTGCCCTTTGCAGCATTTTAGGCAGACTTCCTTCACCGTCCTCCTAACTGCTAAAGCCAAGGATTGAAACTGGGACTTTCTGTCCAGAAACCATGCTGTACTACATTTCTAATATTGATCCACAAATCCTGGTGCAGGGCTTTAGATGCTTCCGTGGATCACCTATGCTCTCAACACATGATATAGCCCCTATTTGCATGCAATTTTTTGTGCACATATCCATATACCAGGGGTGGCCAAACTGCGGCTCGCAAGCCACATGCGGCTCTTTGACATATAATGTGCGGCTTGCGCAAATATGTTGGCTGAGTTCCTTTTTGCATCACAATTAATACAAAAGGTAAATAAAAGTTTTTCAAGCTTTATAATTGAAATATATGGCATATACACTGCTCAGCATAGCCGGATCTCTGTATCTTTTCATTTGTTATAACTGACTCCAGCCTCTTTACCAGCAATACTGTAATAGCAGCATGGAAGATTTGAATCATTTCTCCAGAGCCCATCAACTGCAGGCTTGTATTTTTGTCTGCTGCTTATCATTATGGTAATATGAAACAGCAGACAGACTTGAAGCAGCACAACAGCCCCATTCATTTGGATGGGACTTATGAAGTTATTTTCAAATGACTGAGGTGTCATCAAAGCCTTGCAAATTGTGATGTGAGCAACAGTTTCTAAAGCAAAACAAAACAGAGGTGCACATTTTTGAAACATTGAGCACAGCTAAAATATTTCAGATGTTGCACAGTAGAGTGGAATCTAATTTTAAAGAGACTCAAGATTTCTTTTAATTAAATCTTTGCGCAGTTCCTTGGAAGGAATTAAGAGCGCAAATGAAACACCAACTGGTGGGTTAGCAGCAAAATGACAAGACCTACATGGACATATTTGTGGTTGGGTTCATTTTTGCTTGCTACTGTAGCATTTTGGGTCAGCATGTCCAAACCACAGTAACCACAGTGAAATGCTTTAATTGCTAAACAGATGTCTGTCTTGGTCCTGCTCATCACAGCTGAACTAGGAGTGGTTAACATTCAAAAGTGGAGTGGAAGGACACCCTCCACCCTCATACTTGCCCTATTTAGCTAATGACATTGTATCAAAGCCATGGAAAGAGTATCTCCTGTTAACTAGATTGAGATTACACTTTAAATGTTGGGGGGGACGATACTTTTGACTCCATATCCTGTATCCAAGAATAGTGACCACAACCTAATGTTACTTACTGAATCCCAACTCCATTTGTATTCTCTCTTCTCCCTCCATGATAGAACCAAAAAAATCTTAAAGCAAGCCATGATGCGCTCATGGCAAAGGGAGACGAACTCAATTTGAAGTTTAAAGAAGAACGTTTCAAGTGCCTCCACCTCGAGAGAGAATTACAGGCAGCAAATTTTTCAAAACGCCAGTTAGAAGAGGTAAGACTCTTTTGAAGGGGGAATGTTTAGGAAGGGCTCAGTCTTTTTACAATACTCTGAAGTGGGCTAGAGAAATTTGTTTAGTATCACAGACCAAGGAGTGGGAGAGCTCCCAATAATTTAAACATTCTGGTCTTATTTGGCTTGTGATTAGCAGGAATCTGGCAGATACACAGCTGGTGGAAATATAGCACTTACCCTCTGATAGTCTTTTTGGCTCATTCTGCCACATATTTTCCGTGCTATGTAGATTATTCCCACCGCTGTTTCTATTGTTGTTACCTGACAGTAGGATTCATATGGATCTGGATAGTCTGAATTGGTCAAATATCCTTTCAACCACCCATAGTTTGTTTATGTTGTAGTCCGTCATGCAGTGGGCCACTTCAAAATACTTCATTCATCCTAACACATGGTGATTGCTAAAGTTTTTGTATAAAATATGGCAAACACTCATCTAATTCACCTACAGTCAAAAGCAGCTTGCCAGGTGTGCTGTGGGTGGGCAATACATTAACTTTCAACAGCTGGATCACTGGGGATGGCAGTGGGGGGCGAATGCACCAGTAAGAGCACCAGATTGGCTCCAGCATTGTGTTTGCACTGTAACAACCTTCCCTCTGCCTCACCCTTCCTCCTCTTGGTAAGGTTGTCCTCTTGGCAACCCATCTGATAGGAAGTTAGCATAGTGGTTTCACCCCACCTAATGAGCAGTTTCTGTCTGTAGAACAGATGAAATGGTAACTTTTATGGGAACAATGTGAGTCAACCAAACACACTAACCTTGTGTTTATGTTACTCAAAAAGAGAAAGTCTTACAAAAATAGAAATTCTCCTTTGTTGGTGAAAACCTTTTGCGAAGCCTCTCAATTGGTGCACCGTCTCAATCTGCCTTGCTCTTCTGTGACATCAGAGCAATCACCAACTGCCAGAAAACACAAACTGCCATGCAACTAGCCAGGAATCTTAAATGTGTTGGTAATTGTTGCTTTTTCATTGCATCACTTGTAACACTCTTCTTCATTCCAGCTGCAAGACAGAATTAATGATTTGGAAAAAGAGAGGGACCTTTTAAAAGAAAACTATGATAAATTATATAACAGGTAAATTATAACTGATAACAGAACTCTTTTAACATTCCCTTTCTTGATTTATATATTGGATAAAATAACCAGTCTTTGAATGGTGGAATTTCAGCTGCAGACTTTTTTTGGATAAAACTGATTATCTTGTCCCATTTCAGTCTGGGTTCAAGCCCAGTTTGGCCTTGGTCAGCCTGATGATGACCTTCTTCAGCAGAAGAAGAGGGAACTGCAACTCTGTTGAATATCCTGGATCTCTCAGCAATTTCTGATACTGCTGACCATGGTATTCACCTGAACTTGAATTGAGAGTTGGGACACTGTTTTATGATGGCTTCACTCCTACTTACAAGAGTTTCCAAAGAGGAGTATTGAGTGATTATGCCTTGGAGCCTGGCAGTTAATCTGCAGGGTGGCCCAGGGCATGAATTTTGTCCCCAGTGCTATTTAATATCTATATGAAGCCACTGGGAGTGGTCACTAGGCGTTTTGGGGCAAGGTATTACTAGCTTCCTGATCGATACCCAGCTTTATTTCTCTCTAACCTCTGAATTGGGAGAGGCCATGTCTACCCTAAACCATTGCCTTGATGTGGTCATGAGCTGAATTAGGGCTAATAAAATGCATCTGTATCCTTACAAGCGAGAGACCGTATGCATGGGTGGCTCCAAGTCCAGGAATTGCTTTGTGTACCAGCTCTGGATGGAGCGGCACTCCCTCTGAATAAGCTTATGGATAGTTTGGGAATGCTTCTAGATCCATAGCTGTCATTACAGGCCCAGGTGATCTCATTGGTTCAGAGTGCACATTGCAAACTTTGGTTGATGTGCCAAATTCCTGGACACAGATGGCTTTATTACAGTGGTCAATACATTGGGAACCTCATGATTAAATTGTTTTGCTGTAATGTGCTATATGTGGGCTACCCTTGCACCTGGTTCAGCTAGTGCCAAATGCAGCTGCTAGGGTGCTTAATGAAATACCCTGTTTTGCATATATTGCACCGGGGTTGAAAGATCTGCCCTGGCTGCCTATAAGCTATTAGCTACTGAGTCAGGTTCAGGGTTGAGTTGTAGACATGTAAAGCCCTAAACAACTTGGGACCAGGATACCTGGCCTCCCCTGGTGGAGATCAAACGGAACTTTAAGCTCTTCGGAGCAGATTGTCACTTGGTGATGCTGCAGAAATGAGTTTTATTGGCATCCACCCTCTGGAATGCCCTCCCTCAGGTAATTTGTGAGGCAGAAACAGTAATGATACTGTAGCACCTCGTTAAAGCATATGTTTATTTGAGCTCCTGGACTCTGATTCTTACATTTTTAATTTTTTGTTTTGTATGCTGTAGTACATTGTCTTGTTGCCCCGTTTTTTATCTAGTGTAAGATGTTTTATTGACTTTTGTCATATTTTTACGTCAAGGGCTTAGAGTTTTTTATTATATTAAGCAGTGTTTTTTTTAAAAAGAGGTAAGGGGATGCGGATTGGGAGCACAAATAGATTTGTGGATTGGAAATTGTGGAAGAGGGGTAGAGTGCATTGCAGGTTGCTAACGTCCTAGACAGTGGTTTTCACAATGTTTACATTCAGGGTGCTCCTTCCACATGGCCTTTTCTGCCATTGAACTCATGCATGTTACAGAGGATTCTGATGAGCATTCTTTGGTTCATGCAAGCAATGACCAGTTGTTCTGGCCACCATTTTGCCCTAGAACATTGGTCTGAAACATTTATAAGTAGTTCAAGTGCCCTGGCCTTGGTGTGTCCCAGAAACAGAAATAAATCTCATAGGGTTGTATTCAGCTGTTTTTTACTCAGAGTAGACCCATTGAAATTAGTGGACATAACTAACTTAGACTAATATTCATTTCAATGGACCTGCTCCCCACCCCTTCCCAAAGAGCAGAAATAAAGAATATGGGGGGGGCATGGGAAGAGAAAAGCCAGATCTGTTGTGGAAGAATGAATTCTTGTGCACAGATCTTGTCCACTGTTACTGATGTTCTGATGCCATTTGTGATAAGAGTATGAAGGTCTGCTACATCAGAAATTCCACGGATGTAAGCAGGTTGTTGAGTTAGGCTAAAGTATGTGGATTGTATCTATTGTTATTCTTACTCACAGTAGACCCATTGAAACTGATGGGCTTGACTAACTTAGTTCCATTAATTTCATTGGGTCTAGTCTGAGTAAAACTTACCTGAACATAATCATCTGTCTGTCTGTCTATCTATTAGCATACTATAATAACGGCCCCTCAAAGTGATTAATAAAACAGCATGCAGATCCCAGTATTGGAGACAGTCACTAGAGGGACTTGTGCCAGGTGGATCTTTTCTACTCTCTCACCTTCCCTTTTAATTGCTGGCCCCCTTCCAATTCACAAGCTGCTTTTGTAACTTCTCTGTTTCAAAAGCAGTTTGCCCTATATGGTGTGGTGGGCAAAAAAATCTTTAAAAACCCTTGGGCTCAGTGGATTCATTTTTTGCAATTCTTTCAATCCTGGCCAGAGTTTAATCTGCAGGGGTTTATAGCAAAGGAGATGAGAGAGCTGTAATGTTTGGTGTTGCTTTGAAGCCTTGTAACAAAAGCGAGCCAGGCCTTGCATTTTTGCAGCAGGTTTTGGCGGTACTTCCTGGTATCAACTCATTTTGAACAAAACCTCCCCTTTATGCTGGCTGAACAGACATGATACAAAGCAGTAGATTGCAGTGGGACATTGGGTACTTTTTTTCTTGTTTCCAGCTTAGGCCTCAATGTCTCAATTTCCTTTTTTTAAAAAAAGGACCCCAATCGAGACTCAAACAGGGTGTCACATTGACTTTTTCAGGTGCCAAAGCGCCTTAGGCCAGCTCTGCAGCTACACTTGATATTTATGTAAAGACGCTCTGAGGTAATAGTCTGTGCAAATTCTGTCAGCAGTGCTTAATATCACATAAATAAAAAATTAGGAGGCTAAACCTACTGAACATGAAATGAGACAGGGCATTGAATTCATTTTCTGGTGCTGAACAGAAAATTGAAGCAATTACAGTCGATTTGCAGGGGCTTAATGAGAAAACACCTGATCTCGGAGCGGGTGGGAAAAGAAACCTCCAGTTGTTAGGAGTGGGTTTTGTACAAAGGAGAGTGCAGTTGTTGTTGTTCTACTACTACTTATGTCAAATCCAAAGTTGGGGGAAGGAAGAAGTGTCGTGCATGCTACTGCAGCCCAGGATGCCATGTCCATTCTAGCTGCCTGACTTCTTCATTTAAACTACAATTCTATACGCTCGAGGTGGGAGCCCTGTGGCCCTCCAGATGTTGCTGGACTGCAGTCCCCATCATCCCTGACCCATTGTCCATGCTGACTGGGACTAGTGGAGTCCAACAATATCTGGAAGGCTGCATGTTCCCCCAGCCCTGCTGTAAACATTGCCCAGGGAGTACATCCCGTTATTTATTTCTTTGTTTTGGCTTATTTGTCACTTCCTACAAAAATTCTCTAAGCAACTTACAAAAAGATTAACGTCAAAAAGGCTTAAAACTATTCTAATAAGCCATAAACAAGAACCAGCAGAAAAAGAACAAAAAGTTCCTCATCAAGAACGTTTCATCCAACTGGGAGTCAATCAACATATTATAATTTGCCAAATGGCTGGAAGAAGAGTTAAGCTTTAACCTGGTGTCTGAAGGATGTCAGTGAAGGCACCAAGCAGGACTCACAAGCAGTGAGCCGCAACCAAAAAGGCCCTTCCCTTCTTTCCACCATCTGAGTTTCTCTCAGAGGGGTCAGCCAGAGAAGGGCCTCAGATGACAACCAAAGGGCCTGGGTGGGTTCATATCTGGAGAGGAGCTCCGAAAGATGTTGTGGTCCTGAGCTGCAAAGAGTTTTGTGGATGAAAACCAGCACTTTGAATTGGGCCCAGAAATATATAGGCCGCCACTGAACTTAGTAGGCTTACTTCTGAGTAGACAGATGTAGGATTGCAGTTAAGGCAGCATCCAAAAAAGTGGTAACAAAACTCGATTAAAAGCCTTATCAATGTTAAGATTACAAAATGGACAAAAAGAACTGAATTGCACTGAAGGCTTTCTGTATGATAAAGAGGAAGAGCTCATGCATACCATTTCATTGCTGCCCCAACTGAATGTATGAGGCAGGAGATTAAGAAAAGAAAGTTATTATATGAACTGATCTTTTCTAAGAAAGAAAGAAAGAAAGAAAGAAAGAAAGAAAGAAAGAAAGAAAGAAAGAAAGAAAGAAAGAGTATGTAAAACTATAGCACCTTGAGATCTGGTGGAGAAAATCGGTTTAATAGACACACAGTCTATTAAAAGGTTTTGTAAGAATGAATTTCTCTCTCTCCCCCCCATCGTAATTTAACTAGGAACATTTCTAGATCAGCACGCTTGCAAGTTAGTAAAAATGCACACCCAGAGAATCTTGATATAATTGTCCATACAGTCCCATCAGTGTTGCTTTTTGCAGTCTTTCACCAATGCATCCAAGATGATTTTATATCAGTGTCCGCATATAACATTGGTAATGAATGGGGCAAGCAGGGGGGAGTGGGGGGAGAGGCAAGTGCAGTGAAGGGCCAAAAAGTTGTGCCAAATTGAGCATGCTCAGTGCTCTGTAGAACATGCAGAAATAATAAAAAAATGACCAGTGGAAGGTTACTAATTCATCAGTTCCATTTAGTAACCTGCTAATTTTGAACTCCAAAATCTGGGGAATAATTTGAACAAGGATTATTTGGAAGGCATCTATGACAAAGCCGAGCTAATAACCCCTCTGGACTTTTGCACGAGGCAGTCAAACCCTACCGTAATGCCCCTCTTGGACCTGCGAGATGTTTCCAAACCATTGATGAAATTTCAAGATGCCTCCAAAACTGCAGAACTCCCTTAACGTTGAACTTTGGCTGCTATGTTTGCTGGAACTTGAGCTTTACGAGCTCCTCATTTTGTAATGCAAGAACGTTAAGTAGTAGCACACTCCGTTCATGCTGGGCTTTGAGCTGTGAATCATTTGGTGAAGATTTGATAAAAGCTTTCTGAGCCATTTTTCTTCTTTTTTAAACGCCATCTTCTGTTCCTGGTTTCTTTCTCCTGTTAACAAAGCAAGCTTTTGGTCTAAGGCAATAAAGTCAGCTTAAGAGTGCAAAGATTTTTAATACATTTCAGAGGGTCCTTTTTCCATTCTGTGAACTGCCGTTCTTTTGCAGCCAGCATTTCTTTGGACAGGCTGCTACCTCTGGGCGTCCCTCCCTAGTTCTTTAAAATGGACCAGGTGGGTCATCGTAGGGCTGTACACGAAGAGGTTTGTATGTGGAAAGGATGGTCGTGTTAGGAGTCTGTCGCTGAGGTTTCGAGTAGCGCATTCCTCTGGAACAGGCCTCCAAATTCCTTTCCGAGTCCCCACAAACATCCGTGCGTTGCCAGTTCTCCTGGCTCTGGAGCTCTAAATTGAGGCCAGCCCCATTGCTCATCCCACAAACCCTTTCATGTTCCATAACCACAGCCTGAGAAAGGCGCCTCGGTTTCAACAGCAGCAGACCAGCATATGTTTGCTTAATTCCTAAGACATGATGACAGTGATCTTTGCCACTAAAAGTGCTCTTTCTCCCCACCCCCCTTGCCTCCCTTCTTTATTATTTTCTGTTGAAGCTGATTTCTAAGAGGTCTTTGCATGCCATATGTTGGTGTTTAATATTCCCCCCCCCTCTTTTCAATTCCACAGTGCCTTTGGCGTGACCCATGACCAGCAATGGAAGTTAAAGGAGCAGCAGCTGAAGCTGCAGATTGCTCAGCTTGAGGCTGCTTTAAAGTCTGATTTAGCAGATAAGAACGACATCCTGGACAGAATGAAAGCAGAACGAGGTATATTTCTGTAAAGGAAGTTGCGAGGTGTGCAGGCGAGTTTTTCTTATTTTGACTGAATAAGGGCAGAGCCCCAGGGAACATCAGAAGCTGCCTTGGCCCAGGCACTAACAATGCACTTGTTCCATTAGCACAAGGATTTACACTTGCATGACAGAACATTTTCCCCTTCCTCTCCGCCCCCCCCCCCCAAATCTGCTCCAGAGGGTTGGGGGATCATCCAAAACAGATTTAGGGGGTGCGTGGCGGGAGGGTGTTCTGTCGCGCAAGTCCTTGCATTAACAGAACACATTACTTAGGGCTACATTGGATTGAACCCTAGGACCCCCTCTGTACTGTACATTTGAAGCAGTGTTATCCCATTTGACACAGTCATGGCTTCCCCCAAAGAATCCTGGGAACTGTAGTTTAAGGATGCTGAGAGTTGTTAGGAGACCCCCTATTCTACTCACATAGCTACAGTTCCCTGAGAAGAGGGATTGGTTGTTAAGCTTCTTGCTTTAAAATATAATGGGTTGTATCCAGCTCAGAGTAGACCCATTGAAGTAATGCCCGATAAAGTCAGTTGGTCTGCTCTGAGTAGGACTAACATCAGATGCAACCCGTTGGATTTGAGGGTCGCTTTGATGGAAAGTGATTTCTGAGTCTTTCGGCCACAGAAGTGCCATTTTTCTCCCTGTTTGTCCCAGCAATTAAAGGACTAGCGACTTGAACAAGCAAACAAAAATATCCAAACCAGAAATCCCAACATTCTGTCTTCTGTGCACAAAACAGAAGCATCACGGGAACAGCATATGGACCATGGACAAAGATGCTGGGTAGGGTGTTGATAAAAGAGTGGGTCTCGGAGGCAGGTAGTTTCTCCACAGACGCAGCTTTTGCAAATCCTGCTTGTTTCTGCTGTCTCTCATCTGGGCCTTCACTTTTCCATTGGTAGACCGCCCTTTGAAAATGCCCATGTGTTTGTTTAGATAACGCACAGAACTGTTTTGGTTTCTTGCTTGCTTCCCCTTCCTGCACCCCCCTGCTCCCTGTTCAATGTGCAGATTAGTTTCAGGTTTTGTGATCCTTTGGGTTAGAACATTTAAAAGCAGTTTAATGTTTAAATTAATTGCAGGCTTAAGAGCCTCTTTCTTTCCAATTATTTTTTCCCCTTTTCTTTTCCAACATGAATGTGTAGGTCAGTACCCTGTGCATATTGATGACAGATGATGGTGTTAGCACAAACGGCTTTTGGCAGCTGTTTGTTTTACAAGTAGATTACCTTAATCTTTGTTTTCTTAAATCCCTGTTCTTTTTATATGAGCAAGCAAATGCTTCATATGCACAGTGCAGAATCTTGTTTAAGTTAGACCAAAAGCACAAGTAGCTGTGGTGTTCCATAAGCAGAGTTCCACAGAGACAGAACAAAGCAGAATATTACCATCTTAAGGTTGTTACTACAGTCTGCACCAGGGCTGTGGAGTTGGTACACCAAACCTTTGACTCCGACTCCTCTATTTTTCTCCTGTCCGACTCTACCCAAAATTGCTTCCGGCTCCACAACTCCGGCTCCACAGCCCTGTTTACCATATATTGTTATAATATAAGTTTTTATTTTGAAGCCGGAGTCTTCTCCGACTCCACCCAAAATTGCTTCCGACTCCACGGCTCCGACTCCACAGCCCTGATCTGCAAACTAAGAGTCCTATCATGTTCACAAATACCTTTTTCTCCATCCCCGTAGTGCCTTTGTTTGTTTCTTTGCTTGCTTGCCTAATGTTCAGCCCTGAAACTCAACTCAGACTCAACTCAGACTCAACTCACAAGCTTGCATAATACTTTGTGATGGGGGGTCTTCAAAGTACTGTATTATTATCCTCCCCTTAAATTAGATCATAGATTACAGCCCAAGTCACCCCTAATTTCAAATAATTATATCTATCTGGTCTAGATAATGGTGATATAAGAAATCTAGAAGATATATCTCTGAAATATATGTATACTTGGAATGCCAAGCTTCCCCTCTCTGTCTGGCTATTTCGGAAAAAAAATGCTGGCTGGATTGGGGATGGGTGTCAGGTAGCAAAACTGATAAATAATATTCTAAGGGTTGAATAGAAAAGATCTTAAAAGATTAAGTGAATGGAAATTTATTTTCTCCTCTTGGCTAAAGGATGCATGTATTCAGAGTTGTATTCATTGGTAGCCCTGTTCAAAGTAGGCCCATTGAAATTAATGAACATGATTGTTCATTAATTTCAATTGGTCTGTTCTGGTTTGAACAACACTCAATTTACCTCTTGATGACTCTAAAGGAAATGGTTTAAGCTAATGGTTGCAGATTGACTGTGTATTTATAAACCTATAATTGTTTCTCTGTATCCATTCTAGAAAAAGAATGCATAAAAAATATAGTAAAAAGAGGGGCATTTTTGTTTTTATTTTAAAAATGTTTTTATGAAGTTCTATTAAAGAAGCATGACAAGAAGTGCAATTAATAGAAGGAAAGAACAATGGGCCAAAATAAGCAAAATCAAACAACCAGAGTATAGAAAGGTAACTGTAGAACTACAGACTAAATGTCAGCGGAGAAAACTCTCCAATCTATAAGATACGATGCATAAAAGATCGAGAAACAGATCAATAAAGCATTTATCTCTCAGTCAACACCTATCCCTTCCCCGACTCATAAACTTATGAACCTAGTTACCCAAACTTGACCTATCAATAAAGACTCGGGCATTATTTATATTGATTGTCATTCTGGGAAGGCAGAACAGAAATAATGCTTAGGTGAAATCAGAATATGCTGTTGTTTTATTCCTTGTCCTTAGTTACACATCAATGCAATGCGTGAGCATTGTCCTAACTAAAATGCATTTGAAAACACATGGCCTATCTCTGGAAGACTTCTTTGCATTCCCTTATAATACCTCTGCCTCTTTATTTACATGCCTTTTATTATTATTAAGAATAATATTTTAAAATAGCAAATATGACTTAGTGCAAGTTAAGAAAATAAGATATACTTGTAGAGGTATTTTTGAGCATATGAACCTGAACGCAGCATAACATGTTAAACTCCTGAACATCAGAAATGAATATGTAAAGAAAAAGAAAAGTGCGTGAGGCAAAAGATGGTAGAGGAGATGGGAAGGGAATAAGGAGTGTACTGATTTATTGTAGTAATGTGAAAACCCTAATAAACTATACATAAAAAACCTTAACAAACCAGTTGAGACGTAAAAGTAATTCATAGGAGGGTTTTTGGGGAGGGGGATATATAATTGCCCATTGACATGAACTTTGTAATTCCAAAAGTCTGTGTAACGTTATAACTGCTTATAAAACAAGTCAGTTTGGTCCTTAGTGCTGTCTCCAAGATTGTCTATAGTCAATCATAAATGTGTGGGACATGTGTAGCTTTTCCAGGACTCGGACATACATATTGTTGCTGCAGTCAATAAATAAAATCAATTGTAGATTAATCCACTGGTCCTACCTCTTCTTTAAGGTAATGTAATATTATTTGGGCTCTGGAGAAAAATGATATCCTTTAATTTGATGTGATAAAATCAGAGCATCCTTCTATGGGTACATTCTAGTAGTCCTTATATGAAGACAGAGATGTTATGTGTCCTGAGTTCTCAGGTCTGAGAGGTGGAGAGCCAGCCTGTCCTGGCCAGGGTTGCAGTCCCCTGGAAGGATCAGGTCTGCAATCTTGGGATGCTCCTTGATCCAACCTGGAGGCTCAGGTGGCCTCAGTGGCTAGGAGTGCGTTTTTCCAGCTGCAGCTGGTTCACCAGCTTCAGCCCCTTTTAGACAGATGATTTGGCCACAGTGCTCCATGTTCTGGTAACGTCTAGGCTGGATTATTGCAATGCGCTCTACGTGGGGCTGCCCACAAAGATGGCTTGGAAACATCAACTAGTCCAAAATGCAGCAGACAACAGCTGGGGTTCCATTTAGATCTCATGTAACCCCTGTTTTAAAACAGCTACATTGGGTGCCAGTTCGTTTCCAGGCCCAATTCAAGGTGCTCATGCTTGTGTTTAAAGCCCTGTACGACTTAGGCCCCAAATAACTGAAAGACCACCTCCTTCCCTACTGACTTTCTCAGGTGTTGCAACTGGCAGAAGGGGCGCTCATGGTAGTTCCATTGCCTTCAGAAATTTGCGGGGTGGCAGACCAGGAGAGGGCATCCTCTGGCAGCCCTTAAGTTGTGGGATTCCCTTCCCACAGTGGAGCATCTGGACACATCACTGTATAGCTTTCGTTGTATGCTGAAGACGCATCTTTTTACCTTGGTCTTTGGCGCCTGAGATATATATATTTTAAGACCATAATTTGTTTTGAACTGTTTTCATGTATTTTATATTATTCTGACCCTACCTGGTATCTCCCGGTGAATGGTGAGGAGGACGAGGAGGAGGACTAGTGATGATGATGATGTACAAACTTTGCGTTGTATCCAACTAAGTCATACTCAGAGTAGACTCATTGAAATTAATGAACATGAGTAACTTAAGACCATTGATTTTGATGGCTCTATTCGGAGTATGGTTTAATTAGATGCAATCCTTTGTTTTGTTCTTGAATGGCCAAAGGACATGTATCAAGGACTGGTCTTCACACATGCAACAGAGTGAGATGGTAGAATCCATTATAACCAGTTCAGGTTGTAGGTAGGAAAATATATTGTTGAATGGTCGCTCATATAACAAAGGCAAACCACTTTCTACAAGAAACCCCCCCCCCAAAAAAAAGCATAACGTGAAGAGTGGTCTAGCCCCCTGGTCTTCTCATTTTCTGCTAATGATCCTTCCTTGTCTGCCATTTTAAATGGTTTGATCCATTCTACTGCTTCATTCTGTTGCACCTGGGCTAAGGTGGTAAATAGTATCACTTCAGGATGCAAGTAGTGGTGGTGATGGGTGCCAGTTTTCTGTCTTTTTAAAAAAGAAAAGGGGTAGAAATGCCCTGTCTTTGCAAATAAATACTAGCACATCAGGGAGAGAGGTTTGTCCTCCTCTTCCTTGCTTTTCTAGTTTTCTTCTTCCAGGGACTTATATCTGCAAGGGAGCATTCAAGCACAGGATTTCCCCTACCTGCAGCCTGAAATGGTACAGTTCATTTTACCACCTCTTTTTTGCACCTCGTCACGTTGAGTAAAACATGTAAGAAAGGGAGATCTGGTTTTTTGCTTCTGCAGTAAAAGTGTGCAAATACACACCAGTGCCATAAGGGTAAATCCCATGTTGCCAAATTCACAGGTGGTTATGAGGATAAAATAAGTGCATGAGCCCTGCAAGTCACAGTGTTGATGGATTTCTCGCTCCAGCCCCCTAGCCCTTCCAGAGCCAGGAAGTTGGGCCATACATCAAGTAGACTTTGCTGCATGGACAGGAGGGAAAGTTTTAGCAGTCAAGCTGTAGCTTGTGGGCAAACTAGAATCCCATGGGCATGCCTAAACACACTTGTATGCTTTCAGCAGGGATTTTGAGATCCAGTGCAGGTGTTCATGTTGCAATGAGAAGCTGCTCTGTAGAATCTCTTTATTCTTGACGGGCTATGGGCAGGGGAGGGCTAGAGTGTGGATGTGTCAATGAGACCTCAAAAGGCCCTGCATGCATGCTCCTTGCATGGGTAGAACTTTCCTGTTGGCTCTCTGAATCCCATTTGATAGATAGAAAAGAAGTGGAAATGCATTTTGTTTTTTGAATGTCTTTAATAAATATATATGCTGCAATTAAAGTAGATTGGAAGACTATGATGATAGTTTTTAGGGCTGAGCTAGATTAAAATAGAATGTGTATATGTACATATATATTTCTTTTGAAGACCAAAATGAAAAGCTGGCACAGGAGAACCATCAGCTGCGGTTGCACTATCTGGAGCAGAAGCAACAGCTGGATGAATTGAAGAATCGCATGACGTTTTTCAGCAAGGTGAACTTCTTTAGAAAATGATGGGGAAAGGGAAAGCTTTTCTATATTTTATGTATCATGCAAATGCTCCTTTCCTAAGAACCAAAGCAAAAGAATGCAGAGACATGAGAGAGTTTATTTATTCATGATACCCAGCAAAATGTCATGTTTTAGCTCGAATGCACTGTGTATTCTCAGTGTCTCACTCCATTATTCATTCCCATTGAACAACACCATCCTTTTGACTGTCTCTGTTTCAGGAGAGCGACGTTGATGTGGCCGAACTCAGCGAGGCCCTCATGCTTATCAAGGTAACTTGCAGAAACTGTCATATGCCTTCCACCACCACCCCCCGCCAGCTCTCCAATACTCTCAACGCCTGGCTTTTCAGGAAAGTCTGTTCTTGTGCTGCTTTTGCTAGCTAATGCTTCTTGTTTGTATAAATTTGATATGTCACTGTTCAATTTCAGAAAAGCAGTAGACGCAGACAAAAAAGATGGCAGAGTAGAACTTTTTAAAGGTTATGTACATATTTCACTGCAACATCAAAAGTAGATTAACCTTAAGCCTGCATAGATTTGCTTTAAACTTCTCTTCTCCTTTTTTTTTTTTTTTTTTAGAGTGAAAACAATTGGTATGTCCTTGTCCCACTACAGGTCTGATGAAAACAACTTTTTGTTTACAGATTCTGAAGGATATCAAAATAATTCTGAAGGGATATAAAAGCAGATGTAAAACCAAAATGTTACATTCTGGAAACATAAGCATTTTCCCTGTACCTGAAAACCTGCTACTTGCTTATTTATAAAAGCACTATAAGAGGAAATGCATTTTTCCTCTTGCACCTACTTTGTAGTTCAGCTGTTTGCAACAGAATTGCAGCAATGTGGAGGAGAAAATAATGAAAAAAATGTTTGGTTCCTTGCCTTAAATGATTTTTAATATTTTTTCCCCTGCCTGTAGCATTTTTAGTTGTTGGGGTTTTTTTTGAACAATTACAGATCAATCATGCATTTGCACAGATAATAGTAAACAGTTGGAGCAGACCTTTTATAAGACTCAGAGCCCGAAGGCTGAATGTTCATTTGGGGCCCTCTTCCTTCTCACTCCATCCCATATCAATGTCACTTTTTTTTTCTTGGAGAGTACTGTTTGTCCCTGTTCCTTGTTCTACTCTCCATCTGTGAGGACCACAATTTTACCATCCACCTGCTCTCTCTCGTTCTCCCACCCCTGCCAAAAGAAGAAAAATGTTTGTATATAATTGTGTCTGTATATGTATAATATATCTTGTATATGTATGCAGCATAACACATATGCACACACAGAATACAGAGAAAAAATGTTTACATTGGGTCCAAATAGCCATGAAACACAAAAGGTTCTGTGTGTGTGACAATTCTGTGTAAAACCTTAAGTGCATGCAAAGTTCAGTAGTCATATCTAACAAGGGTGATAATACCACATTATTATGTCATCTCTACCCACTGTATGGAAAAGAGTACCATAGGAGAATGGCTCCTATGATGGAGAGGGAAATGGAGAGGTGAGAAATTAGAGCTGTATAGAATAATTCCCCATTCAAAACATAACATTTCTGCTAGATTTGTGGAATGGTCAAAGCCTTGCTTTTTTGTTGTTGTTATGTATGGAAGAAATAGCTTCTTTCCAAATCTCATCCAGTAGTACGAGTCCAGAGAGTAAGATTTTATTTTGATATGCTTAACAACAAAACACTATGCATGGTTATTCGGAAGTATATCCTAGTTTATTCAGTAGTGCTTACTCTTTTATCAAAGTGCTTAGGATTGCACCTTTCACTGATGCCATCTCTGGGAAATCTTTCATGGCTGCAGGCTTCCCATAGGCATCTTGTTGACCACTGTGAGAACAAGATGCTGGATTAGATGGGCCCTTGGCCTGCTCTTCTTTTAATATTTCTAGCTTTGCTAGGCTAATTTTAACATCAGTAGTGAGAGTGTAATAGGCTAAAAATCGCCTGTTACTTCTGTTGAGACTGGCTACTGGTACTTAAGGGATATTTCACACACGATGCAGTGTTCATTATCTCATTGTGATCCTTATAACAACCCTGTATGCTAGGTCAGTATTACTATATACATGTTGAAAATGGGAGGGTTGAGGCTGAGGAAGAGTGAGTTGCCTAAGTTACTGAATGAGTTTGTGGCAAAGGTGACATTTGAACCAGGGACTTCCTGCTTTGTAGCTCAGGCTGCAGTACTCTGCCACTTACTTGGGAGTAACTTCCATTACAGTGTGACTTACAGTACCAGCTCTTGTTGAAATTAATCCCAATGATCTCATTGCATCTTACTTCTGAACAAAGATACTTAGGATCAGGCTGGAAAGTAAATTATTAAGTGGTTCTGAGTTACTTTCATTTCTTCCCAGTGAGCACTGATAAATTTACAAGATGGGTCTCCAAGCATGGATTTATTTTAACACCTGAAAGTGAGAGGTCCATCTGTTTCGATTAAAATGAAACTTTTCTTTAAAAAACAAAAAGCTAACTTATTATAAAGCTGTCAACTTTCGCGGCTCAGGTTCGTAGGCAGCAAACAAGCGGAGACCTCAGATTCTTGGAGAAAGTGGAAGATGACATCCATAAGGACTTGGAACGTTCAATGCGTGAGCTCCAAGCAACCCATGCAGAAACTGTTCAAGAACTTGAAAAGACACGCAATATGTTAATTGTACAGCATAAAATTAACAAAGACTATCAGGTATTTAATTCTCACACTGTGCAGTTGGCTGCTGCTATCTATGTCATTATTTTTATTTTTATTTTTTTAGAATCTGATATATTAAGATTAATGAATCTGAGATTTTGCACTATAATCCTCTGAAGCCAAGCAGAAGGATTTAAAAAAAAAATGAAGAGAAGAAATAACATGGGATTAAGGATTTATGGAACAAACAACCATAAAATAAATGTTTTCCCTTTCTGGGCTTTGTTCAGATTATATTTTCACTATGTCTTATACCAGGATAAAAATATCAGGCATGGGTCTTTGCTCTCATACTCTCCACCCATGGCACTCCCTCATTAGGAACAGAGGATCCACGGTGTTTTCTAGCTCAGTAGCTACGGCTCTTCCCCTAATTAAGCAGACTCTATCACCCCGAGTCAGGTAGACTCTGAACACAGAATTTCCTGGTTTGGTTGTTCACTCTGCTTCATGGTGCAATGAGAAAGGCTGTTGCTCAGTGGTAGAGCATCTGCCTTGCTTGCAGAAGGTCTCAAGTGCAATCCCTGGCATCTCCAGGCAGAGCTGGGAGAGACTCCTGCCTGAAACCCTGGAGAGCCACTGCCAGTCAGTGAGGACAAAACTGAACTAGATGGACCAGCGATCTTACTCAGTACAAGGCTCAGAGCTTGGAAAAGTTACGTTTTTTTGAACTACAACTCCCATCAGCCCCAGCCAGCATGGCCACTGGATTGGGCTGATGGGAGTCGTAGTTCAAAAAAGGAACTTTTCCAAGCTCTGACAAGGCTATGTGCCTTTGTTCCTGTATTGGAGGACTTAGTAGTAAATTTATTATGGTCAAAGACCAGCATATAAATCACAGAGTTAAAACAATAGAGTATAATTAAAATTCAGACATCCACAAAACTAAACAAATTCTGATAAAAAGCCAGTTATAAAGCCTATGTGCTTTTGATTTATCATTGCCTCTGGCATATAATGGCCGCTGCACAAAAACTGGCCACTTTAACTGTGACCGGAGGATGCCGATCAGACAGAAGATACTCCATCATGCATCATCTCTGCCAGGAATTTTTTGTAAAATCAGGGTAATGAGAGAGAATCGAGGTTCACGATAAAAGACACAATAAAGTAGAACATGGCCCACTGTAGTGAGTCAGTGAAATCTTCAGTTCTGGGTCTCTGCATTCACATTTTCCTGCAGTGAACGGAATTGGGAGAAGTGCAGAAGCCTGAGGCCTACTGTCAGTCTCTTTCCCCCACCCACCCCGGAATTAACGCCAAAGAAAATATCATCTGAACAACACCTCAGTCTCATCCCATCGCATTACATAAGCACTTTCCATACAAACTGTACACAAATAAGGGATGCATTCTACCCAAAGAGTGTTTGTTTCACCCTCTTCTTTACATCACTAGGCAGAAGTAGAATCTGTGACGCAGAAGATGGAGGCTTTGCGGCAAGATTATGAGTTAAAACTAGAACAATACGTCCATCTTCTTGACGTTAGGGCTGCACGTATCCGAAAACTGGAAGGTACGCTGGTCAGAACTCTGGCTTTAATAGCAGGAACTGTTTTAGAGGTTGATTTTTGATTTATACCTAGTCGATAGATTTGGAAGGTGGAAAAGTGGAGATCTGAGATCGGCTTCCACTTATTCATTAGTTAGCTCCACTGAAATCAGTAGGGCTTCCATTGGTATCGAAAGTTACATTCTATGGGATGAACCAGGTCCATTTTCCTTGGATGACAGTCCATCAAGTGGCAGAGTTGTTTGATTTCCTGCGTGCATCTTCAAGTGAGGAATTTGGGGTCTTTGCTGCACAACCTTCTGTTTTGGAGTCCGATGGGTCCTCTCTCCCTGTTCAGCCAGCCCAGGCTTCTCTCCCTGTTTGGCGCCCCAGCCATAGCAGCAGCCCCTCCATCCTTGACAGTTTTTTAGTTGACACCGGAGGTCTACTCACAAATGAAAGAAGCCCTAGTAGGATCTATCTCTAGTGAACTTTAGACATCCTTGCAGGTTCAAGACCCACCAGCCTACCCTAGTTCTGTCCTCTCAGTGCCTACCAACAGATTCACAAGAACTCAGGGAAGAAAGCCCAGCGTAAATCCAAATATTGATGCAGGTGGGGAATTACATATCTCTGCCACTTGATGGACTGTCATCCAGTAAAATCACCTTCTCCAGTAAAACCGCCTTTCAGGTGAGACCAGCACTCCAGTCCATGGCATCTCCAGATAGCAAGTGATGTAAAAGAACACTTTCCTGAGACTCCGAAGACTGAAGACTAGTAAGTCATGGCAGATGATGTGGGCTGAGTAGTCTGACCTGGTATTAGGCATATTCCTGTGTTCCTATTCTTGTACAGCTCCTGTCCTCTGGGCGGCGTCCAGACAGAAGGCAGGGCATCATCCAATGCTGGCCTCCAGTCAGATGTGAACAAAGGAGCATGTTCACCCTGATAGAAGTCTGGCCACAGCTAGGAGGAACTGGCCACAGAGAAGAAAGAAAATCCTCACAAAGGCAGATTTTGGAAGGAATGTTGTGTCTTCCTTGTGCAAGTGCCATACTAGGTCTTTGTGGGCACTGTGGCACACATGGGCACCGCATTGGGGACCCCAGTTGTACAGGATGTAGGAAAATAGATTTCACTGCTAGCTAAGTCTTGTATATATAGACTTAATCCTAGCTGTCCCCCATGAGTTGTATAAGAACAGAATAATGATTGTGTAGATAGCAGAGCCCTCTTTTCCTCAGTCATCACAAATGGCACTATTAGGCTGTATTTTTCTCATTGTACTTACAGAGGGACTGACATTGAGAGAGAATTGCTCACTCACGTCCATAGGGCGATTTATGGGATTAAAAGCATAAAAGTCTACTGCTGTTCTCTTCAGTGTTTCACATTCACCTGCAGACCAGCTGAATATCTGATTTAAAAAAAAATACTTGTGCCTACAGATTTATGGAGCAGGAGGCATGTTAACTGTTGTAATATTACTGATGATTCTGGTTATAATGTGCTCTATACCAGGGATTTCCAAATTCTGATCTGCAAACTAGCAGTAGTTTGTGAGATTCATTCAGTGGTCGGTGACATATCTATGGATTTGTGGCTGAGGACAAGAGAGCACATCCATCACGTTAAATATTCATATTGATTTTTAATTGTATTTTTTAATTTCTTATATTTTTATTGTTTTATAATTTGAATTCAATAAAATGCAATAAATAAGAAGTAAAGGAAGCAATAGAAATACAATTAAAAATCATTCAACACCTACCAGCAATGCATTACAATTGCTACAACAGGTGGAAAAACTATTAAGTGGTCCAACAAGACTAATTTTTAAGTGGTCCATTGGGGGGGGGATTGGGAACCTCTGCTGTATACTATGTATTCACCTTCATATATCACAGGGGAGATAACAACTGGAATCATCAGAAGACACAGAGAGGAAATGAATTCCAATAAACTGAGTGACATCCACTTCTTATTGTTTTGCATTCCAGCCCAGCTGAAGGATATTGCTTATGGTACCAAACAGTACAAATTCAAAACAGAAATCATGCCGGACGATCCAGTTGATGAGTTTGATGAAACTGCTCACTTAGAACGAGGAGAAAACTTGTTTGAAATTCACATCAGCAAAGTAATATTTTCTGCAGAAGCTGCAAAGTCTTTCGGCGATCAGGAGCCAGCAACGTTCTGCACCTATGCATTCTATGATTTTGAACTACAGACAACCCCAGTCGTTCAGGGCCTTAGCCCAGCCTACAGTTTTACTTCTCAGTATCTCGTACGTGTGGATGATTTCTTTTTGCAGTATGTGCAGAAAAACTCCGCCACTCTTGAGATCCATCATGCCTATGGCTTGGACTTCAAGACAGCAGCAGCCTGCCAGCTGAGATTCCATGAAATATTGGAGAAGAATGGCAGGATCTACGGTTCTGCCATGTTAATTGGTGGGTCTTCATTATGTATGTTGCAATATTGAGCTCTGTTTAATAGTGACTGGTGCCCTTTGGAATTGGTGAGACAGAAGACAGGTACGCAGGAAGTAGGTGGAGGTACAGCCAGTGACAGAGCGTATTCTAGTTATGTCCCTATCCTCCTCCCTGCTGAGTTCTACAAGGGCAACACTGAGATGAAGGAGAAGGAACTTGACATGCAATGCCACACCCTGACCTGGTTGTAAGTAAAAAGTCAGGCAGGTGGGGGCTGGCTGAGAGCAGGCTGAGGTTGGTGGGGCACTGCCATTTTCACCCTAATGGACCAACTTGCACTGGCTGCAGTTGTGTATTTGATCACTATTCCAGGTATGCTGCATTAAAAAGGAATATGCACATTTAGAAAGTAGCATGTGACAGGGCATATGATTGTCTAAATCAGGGATGGGAAATCTGTGGCCCTCCAGATGTGGCTAGGCTCCAACTCCCATTATTCCTTGACTATTGGTTATGCTGGCTAGAGCTGATGGGTGAACTAGAAGTCCAACAACATCTGAAAGGCCACCGGTTGCCTATCCCTGGTCTAAATCGTTGCTGATCACAAGCTGAATATGAGCCAACAGTGTGATGTGGCTGCAAAAAAAGCCAAATGCTTTTTTAGGCTGCATTAACAGAAGTATAGCTTCCAAATCACATACAGTATTAGTTCCCCTCTATTTGGCACTGGTTAGGTCTCATCTTGAGTACTGCATCCAGTTCTGGACACTGCACTTTAAGAGGGTTACAGACAGATTGGCATGGATTCGGAGAAGGGCAACAAGGATGATCAGGGGACTGGAAACAAAGCCCTGTGAGGAGAGACTGAAAGAACTGGGCATGTTTAGCCTTGAGAAGAGAAGACTAAGGGAAAAAATGATAGCACTCTTCAAGTACTTGAAAGGTTGCCACACAGAAGAGGGCCAGGATCTCTTCTTGATCATCCCAGAGTGCACGACATGGAATAATGGGCTCAAGTTACAGGAAGCCAGATTTCGACTGAACACCAGGAAAATCTTCCTAACTGTTAGAGCGATATGAAAATGGAACCAATTCCCTAGGGAGGTGATGGGCTCTCCAATACTGGAGGCATTCAAGAGGCAGCTGGACAGCCACCTGTTGGGTATGCGTTAAGTTGGATTCCTGCATTGAGCAGGGGGTTGGACTCAGTGGCCTTGTAGGCCCCTTCCAACTCTACTATTCTATGATTCTGTGAAATCCATCCAGACTTTGGTTCTGTGATTTGAGTGTTTCTTCACATTAGAAAGGGGAGACTCAGTTATTGCAGTCTTGTGTAGTTACATTTAAGTTCTGTGAACTTCCATGAAAATACTTAATGAATTAGTGTCTTTTCACACATTATACAGCAATCACTATGTGCTGACTTCCTTGGGTACACAAGATGAGGCACTGTGAGTTCTGAAGATAACAGAAAATTCTGATTCAGGGCACCATTAATGTACACTGTACATTATCAGTAGCCTGAACGGGATAGCTAAATTTATTTTTATTTTCTTACATTTATGTTCTGTTTTTTTTCTGTTGTGGAATCAAAGGTGATGTGGTTCCTGGGCAGTCACTAGTCCAGGCACTAACCGGACCTAGACCTGCTTAGCTTCAGCAAGGTAGTGGCCTTATGTGCCTTCAAACCATACCCTAGGGCCTTAACAATAAATGCTTTTGTTAGTAGATCAGGAAGCACTTGTCATGCAGATCAGTAGATTTGAGGTCACCACAAAATGCAAAAAGACATCAAAGAAGATAAACAGATGTTTCTGTTAATTATGGATTTGTCAATTTATTGTCAGAACATTCAAGGTGCAGGCTAAAGTTTTGTTTCAATAAAACCCATGAAAATGTCAAATTCCCATTACAGCCTACGTATTTATTGGCTATTGATGGTTTGTGATGGATTTTTATCCCCCAACCACAGCCACACTATAACATAAAAAGCATTAAAAATATTAGCTGATTGAAAGCATGAATCCCATTACCTGTAAATCAGAATTAGTTTGCATTCTGAAACCAGCTCAATCTGTTGCTGGTATATTTATTTAAAGGGAACTGTACAGGCTTTAGCTCATAGACTTAACTGCAGCTCTTTACAAATAATTACTTTGATCAGGAAAGTAAGAAATCACTTATAGAACCCCGGAGGGGGGGGGAGGACCAGTTTTCTCTTCATGTCTAAGGACCATCAAGGAAGAGGCTCCCTAGCTTTCCATAACCTTTAGCACCACAACAGATAAGACTCTCGCATGTGCACTGATGCACCTCTCTGTTGAGCATAAAACACTGTGCTCCTGTTAGTTATTACACTAAGAACTTTTGCAGGGATAATACTACCAACCCCTAAAACAGAGATGGAGAACCTGTGGCCCTCCAGATGTTGGATTCCATCTCCCATCAGCCCTAGCCAGTATGCCCGATAGTTGAGGGTGATGGGAGCTTAGTCCAGCAACATCTGGAGGGCCATATATGTTGCATCCCTGCTCTAAAGCATGATTAAGCAGGAGGTAGGGCTAGCTTCCATCACTGGAGCAAAAATACAAGGAGCGATCCAAGAGCTGTAGATCACAACAGCATCAGGGTTTAAATGAAATCTGGAGCATAAACAGACAACTCTCTTGATAGTACAGTTCAAATCAATAACATCCATTTTTAATCTTTTTTGTGCCAAAATTGTGATCTTTTTGAGACAGTATGTACAGAGCTCTAGTGTCCCAGCAACCTCTTTCACTTTTGCTAAACATCTTGTTCAATAAATTAGTACCCTGTCAGATCTCCTGCAAAGGTTACTTAACAGTTCATTTAAGTTTTCCAAAGTTCAGTGTTACTGACAGATTTTACTGTGGAGGGTGAGATTTTCTCTGCTTTAATGGAATGTTTTATTACCTAATATTGTGTAAATTGTTCTGGGGTCTCTTAGTTGTTCTATCCATAAAACGAAGTATTTGCATTTGTTGACGAAATAGGAGTTGAAAAAGAGACGTCTGGAATCTGGGTTTTGACTGCTGTAATGGTTGGTGATTTTTACATGTCTGAAAGCTAAAACACTTGACCCTCTAATTGTGTGTGATGCATCATATATTTGATGTTTAGGAGTTGGACAAGGCATCCGAAACTATGGTACTGTGGAATACTGGGTCAAGTTAAGAGTTCCTATGGACCAGGCAATCAGGCTGTATAAGGAGCGGGCAAAAGCCCTTGGATACATAGCCACGAATCTAAAGGACCAGGTAAGCTGAAGAATTTAGATTTGCTTTTATTAACTTTATTGTTTCCTTAGTTCTGTTTCACTTCATATAGCATTTTGCTTTTATATTTTTTTGTTCCACGAGGGTCAGCTCTTGTGGAATTTCTGGTTTTGCCTTAAATCCTTTGCCTAGATGTGAACTCATAGATCTGTTCTAACATGTCCCGGATGATACCACAAGTCAAAGAGATTTATCATCTTGGCCAAAAATCCATGTGTACGTTAATTATAGAAGGATTCAGTAACATAGGATGTAGCTGTGTTAACAACCTCCAAGCATGGATCCTATGAGGAGACTGTGAGGAAGGGAGTCTTGGGGAGACAACAGAGTATAACAGTGTTTATGGAGGGTAAGGCTATCAACAGCTACTAGCCACAATGGCTCTGTTCCACCTCCACTGTCCAAGGGAGTATTTCCTGAATACCAGTTGCTGGGAATTACAAGTGTGGAAAGTGCTGTTGTGCTCATGTCCCGCTTGCAGGCTTCCCGTGGGCATCTGCTTGTCTGCTATGGGTGCAGAGTGCTGGTTAAGATGGGTCCTTGGCCTGATCCAGGAAGGCTCTTCTTATGCTCTTACAACAGAGTATACCAGTGTTTATGGCGGGTCACCAGTTTCCCCAGAGGAGATAACGGAGATAAGGAGGAAAGGACTTCTGAACCAGCAAGAAACAAACGCAAGATTCTGTTTGTGGGCCTCCTTAGTTTAAAACAGGGATTACCAGCTTCTTGAGATTGCGGGGCTAGATTCTCCTGGAAACCCAGCTTTCATGGCATCATTCCCAGCAGTTTAGCTAGAAAAATTCTGCCTTCCCTTTGCTGCTCCTGCTCTTGGCTTAAGAAAGTGACGTGGAGAAACCCATTGCTCTGCCCATCAGAAAATGAAGGCGCTGGAGTAGAAGTCATGTTTTAGATTCCTTAGAATACACCAGCTAGAGTGAGTTTGTTCATTTATTATACAGCCATGAGAGTTCTTCCAGGCACCTGGTTGGCCACTGTGAGAACAGGATGCTGGACTAGATGGGCCACTGGCCTGATCCAGCAGGCTCTTCTTATGTTCTTATGCTACACAGCAAGTGGATTGGACTGTGAAAGACCAACCCAAATTGTGTTTACATTTTGACAAATTTGTAGGGCAGTACAATATCTCAGAGAGGAGGTCAGGTCTCCTGCTCCCCTGGTGCATTCACTATAGCTGCCCAATTTCCCTGTTTTTTAAAGTTTGATAGAAATATCTGTGGGCTATATGTACATTCTTAAACTGCAAGGTTTTTTGCCTATTAGTGACTTACATTTTTATTCTTCCCTCCTTCCAAGGAGCTCCAAGCAGTGTATGTGACTTTTAACATGGGGGGAGGGGTATGTTCCCCTTTAAACCTCACAACAACCACCTGAGGTATATTAGCCAGCCCAGGATCAACCCACAAGCTTCAGAGCTAATTAGGGATTTGAACATGCCTCTCCACAGTCCTAGTCCAGTTCATCAGAGCTGGCATGTCAGTTCAATCTTTGTGTGAATTTCAACTTGCTGGTATGTCTGAGTTTGTCTTAGCCTAATTAGCCTTTTTCTTTCTCTTTCCTGTTAAAACAGGCAGGGCTCAGTCCTGTCCAAGTCAATGCTTCAGCTGATGGAAACTTAAATGAACTCCACATTACCATAAAATGTTGTAACAATCTACGGTGCCGAAAGACTAACGTCCAGCCAAATCCTTATGTTGTCTACAAGTTGTTTGACTTTGCGGACCACGATACCCCCATCATTCCCAGCAGCAACCACCCACAGTTTGCTGATCACATGTGCTTCCCAGTGCCAATGAATGCGGACCTCGACCGCTACCTAAAATCTGAATCCTTGAGTTTGTATGTTTTTGATGACAGCGAAACAGAAGACGGGATTTATATAGGAAAAGCAAATGTGCCTTTAATCTCATTAGCTCATGACAGATACATCTCAGGTAAGAACTTGCCCCTTTCACTAACGCCTCCCCCCAAAAAAATTCAAATGGTATATTTAGTTGAAATACCAAGCTTAACTCATCCATTGCTTTTTCGCTAGCCCGCATTACTTGACATCGCATCCACATTATAGAAGTTCTGTCATTTTTGAATCCGTTAAATAACTTCCACCACGGTTCACTCAGCCGTTCTCTCTCCCCAGCCTCCACTGAAACGAACAGCAGTTGTTCAAGAATAGTGAACAGGTCCCATCCGTTCTCATGTGGCTTGTACAACAGAGCTTCTAAATGTGTTGTGCCCTAAGGCCGCTTTCTTAAGCCCACTTAACTTGGAAGTAAGCTCCATCAGGAAAAAATACGAGGCTTACTTACAGGTACGCATGTAGGAACATAAGAAGCTGCTTCATATGAAGTCAGGCCGCTGGCCCATCTGGCTCAGCACTGTCTACACCGGCTGGCAGTGGCTCTCCAGGGTGCTTTTCCGGCAGGAGTCTCTCCCTGGCCTGCCTGGAGGTGCCGGAGATTGACCTTGGGACCTTCTTCCGACAAGGCAAATGCTTTACCACTGAGCTACGGCCTTTGTGGATTATGAGAAAAGCTGATTACCCTCTTCCATGCTAGCTGATGTGCCAGTGTACCACACAGCTGCTGTCAGGGCCAGCTCCAGGCATGTGGGGGCCCTTGGGCATCAGCTTGCCCTGGCCCCCCAGTGGGTGGATGTGTGTGCGTGCATGCGCCCCCCACAGCCCCCCTACCCGTCTAGTCTTTACCATTGCCCTTAATGAAGATGGCGGCTGCAGTTTCCCTAAGGGGAATGAAGCCTCCGCCGCCATCTTTGTTGATGGCACACATGCGTGCTATGCACGCACATCTCTGCCATCAACTAAGATGGCGGCAGTGGCTTCAATACCTTAGGGAAGCTGTGGCCGCCATCTTCATTAAGGGCAATGGTAAAGACTAGACGGGTGGGGGGGGCTGTGGGAGCGCGCACGGAGGGGCGGATGGCCCCTCAGGGGCTCCTGTAGCTCCGAGGCCCTCGGGCCAGTGCCCAACCTGGCCGCCCTTTAGAACCGGCCCTGGCTGCTGTGGTAGCTAATTAGACTTCAAGTGGCCTTGCTGTGAAATTACTGCTTGTTTCGTTCTATTAGAGTGCATTCACTTTGTCTAATATAGTTTATGCATTTATACCCCTCCTTTATTTCATCATGGACCCCAAGGTAGTGTACACATGGCTCCCAGGCACTGCCCAGACCTAGACCTGCTTAGCATTAGCAAGATGGTGTCTAGCCAACATACAGACTATTAAGAAGACCAACACATAGGTTTGCTCTTGTACTTAATTTCAGGTACCTTTGAGCTAACAGATTATGAAGGCCACTCCACTGGTACAGTTAGTATTGAACTAAAGTGGAAGTTTGCCTACCTCCAACCAGCTGGTGTGATTGCTGCAGCGGACCTAGCAGATTACATCCAGAATGAGAGACCAGTGAAAGGGCAAGGAGAAGGTCCAGTCCTGGTTCCTTTCTCATCGGCAGCAATGGTATATCATTTAAGGATTTCTTGCATGCGTGTGTGTGCTCAAACAAAATGAAAAGGTGATCCAACTCTTAGCCACCCACCGCAATTTTCAGTTACTAGATCCCAATGTCTCTTTTTTTAAAAAATAAAGAAACCCAGACAAATGTGCAGAAATAAATTATCTTTATAACTATATGATACTGAAACATTTTGATGGGCAAAGCTTCTCCCTGACCTAATGCAGAATAAGCTGTTCTCAGTTGATCTGTTCTAGGCTCAGTTCTGGTTGGGTATGAATTCTTTTCTCTCTTTTTTTTAAGTTTGGACTTTTCTAGTTGAAGACCCCCATCACACTGTGTTGTGATATCATTGGGAGCATGAAAAAGTTTGGGACTCTCACAGTCCCCACATGAGTTGCCCAGCATAGAAATATCAGAAGCTGTAGCCCATCTAGCCAAGTCCTAGCTGGAGATGCTGGAGATTAAACATGGGACCTTCTGCATGCAAAGCCAATGCTCTGCCCCTGAGCCACAATCCTTCCACTTCCCCTTTTCCCTGTTGAGGAACTATTGCAGCGGTGAAGCCTTCCAGTAGATTCTTCAGGCAGTCTGGGGTGTGTAGTTGACATCTCAGGGGCAGCGGATGTGCCTGAGCCCATTCAGATATTACAGAGGAATACAGTTGGTTATCATCAGCGTACTTCCTATACCTTGCCCCAAATCTCCTGATGATCATTTCCAATGGCTTCATATAGATGTTAAGCAGCACTGGGGACAAGATGGTACCCTGCAGCACCCCACATCACAACTGCCAGGGGGCCAAAAGACCCAGTGCTATTCTCTGAAAATGACTCTGGAAACCGGTGCCTGGACTCTGGTGGGCTGGATGAGGGCCAATAAACTTGAGTTTGTATCCTTGCAAGACGGAGGTACTATGGGGTTGGTTCCCGAGTGCGAGGAATGAAGTTTACAGTGCTTCCCAGTTCAATAGATTGGACTAGAAAGTATTTAGAGTTACACCTTCCAGGCTCTTTTACTATTCTGAGTTGGAGAAGAAATTCAAGGGGAAGGGAGGTAGACAGTTGTCACCTTGTATATGAACTGACCATTCTGAGTCAACAAAATTACCTTACAAACTGGGTTATTACTAACTTTTGTGATGTCGCTAGTTTTTGACTCAAATCTCTTGGTTCCTTAGAGGCCGCAGCCTAAGCCAAGACATCGCCCGGCTGCAGCAGAGAAGAAAGTGTCATTTGTAGATGTGGCCACACTGCCAAATCCAGTGAGTCTGGACTTCTTTAATTGTTGTGTACAAAGCGCATTTCTTCAAGCAACATAAAGTGGGCTCTTCAAATAGCTCTCCCTTTTCTACCAAGTGACTACATGATCTTAAGGCCCCATCCCCCCCAAAATTGAGGATTGGCAAAAGGGGGTCCCAGAGAAGCAAATTACCCTCCCAAACTCTTTTGCCAAGTACCTTAATAATAGGGAATTTTGTCACATTCAGCAGGAAGATGCGTATCACCATGTGGGGTATCAGGTTTCCTTAGCATGCATGGAGCATGAAGACCCTAGTTGCTCTTCAGATCATAGCTCCAGCACAGCAAAACACCTTAAACCAAGCGACATTACAGACTGACGTTTGAGTGTATTCTTTTCTGTATTTTATTCCTAATAACCTAGAGTCCCATTCCTGAAAAAGAAGATCAAGAGACTGAGCAGAAAACTGCAGGTGAAAGGCCTGTTGTTTCAAACATTCCGCAGGTACAAAGCGATTTAAACTTCAGTAGTTTTAAGTTTTTATTTCTAATTTTATGTGGAGCTGAAAGCATATTGATGGTGCAATCAATGCATTCAGTTTGGAATTTGAATTTAGTCTTAGAGAACTATACCAGGGATTGGGAGCCTGTAGGCCTGTCAGATGCTGTTGGACTGAACTCCCATCAGCCCAGCCAGTCTGGCCAATGGTCAAGGACGATGGCAGTTGTAGTCCAAAATGTCTGGAGGACCACAGGTCCCCCACCTCTAAGTTATACCTTGTGAGTAGCTGATGGGGTTGTCGGAAGCCATTATTTTGTATCTGGGTACAGGGAATGTATGTTGGATGACTTTCCAAATGGCACATGCCTTGTCTACAGTGTTTAATAGCAATGTTCTAGTGGCTTGGTTAAATATTCTAAACCTTTGCGTCTAGAGTGATTGCGGGATCTCAGCAGTTCTACTAGCCTGGGATGGGTGAGGATGCTGCAGCTATAGTAACTCTGTCCTCTCCATTTTGATAGCAGACCAACCATATACAAGGAAGGTTAAGAGATTAGGCCAGTTGTTCTTCGTTACGGGAGAGAAAGAAATTCCCCCACTCCCTCCCCCTGGTTTGTTCATTTCTCAAGCAGCTCTGAAATGAGTGGCAAAAATTCTACAGGGAAGAGGAAAAAGCTAGGCATTGCAAATTGAATGCTTTAGTGAATGGCTTTATACAGGTTTACAAGACATGTCATGTTATATATTAAAGAACCAAGAGTGCAGTGCCAAAATAGATTAGAGTTCATGGACTCAGCCTCCATAGCGCTTCCGCTGTGGGCCACTGTCCAAGTTAGAAGTTGCATTCACAGCACAAAACATTCCTAACATGAGAGCGAACGGTGGGAAATTCCTATACACCTAACCTGCTGCTAACACTAGGTTGCTTTTGTATATATCAACTATTCAGCAAGCAAGTGGGACTTCCCCTTAGATTTCAGAACACTTTTATAGGAGATGCGTAAACCTCAGCTGTCAAATTAGGCAGGTTGGAAATCATATCTTAAAGTAACAGGCAACAGGTTGTATCCAACACTAGTCCTACTCAGAGTAGACCCATTGAAATTAATGGTCGTGGCTCATTCAGGCCTATTAAGTTCAGTGGGTCTACTCTGAGTAGGACTTGGTAAGATACAACCCTTTAAGGTTAAAAACACAATTTGTATAAAATTAAATGCTTACAATAGCTTTAAAAATGCTTTATAAGTACCTTGCATGAATGTTTCTACCATCCTCATTTTACTTGAGGTCATACCAGAAACGCAAGCAGACAGCCCAGCAGGAAAACTTGTAGGCAAGTTTCAACAGGAACATGAGGATCTCTCTCAGCTCTCTGAAGGTCAGTTTGCCGACCAGAGCTCAGCTACTTCAGGGGATGAAACTGAAATTACTGAGGAATTGGAACCAGAAGGTAATTTTCTGCTTACACAATGTACCTCTACTTTGTTCCCTGCTAAACATATGTTGCTGACAGTAGAGACAGACACATCTGTCAATTTCTGTTTCTCATATTCTTTCCAGTATTAAGTTCAGATCACCCATTTCTACTTCAC
The DNA here is from genome assembly GCF_030035675.1 of Rhineura floridana. NCBI lineage: Eukaryota > Metazoa > Chordata > Lepidosauria > Squamata > Rhineuridae > Rhineura > Rhineura floridana. Next base: position 31,338,008 of record NC_084492.1, on the reverse strand, counting down.
TTTGCAACTTCTTTAAAAAGTCTGCATGACAAGCCATGTGCATTTTTCTGCACAATTCTCCTAATATACCCAGTTCTGTGCAGTTTTGCCTAATATACATGTTTTTAAGCAATTTGCCCAAATCTATGTGTGTGTGTGTGTGTGTGTCGGAAGGCAGAGCTGGGGTCCCAATCCCGGGGAGCTGGATCCTGGAGAGTTGGGAGAAGAGTATTCGGATGGATGGCAGAGGGAAGGGGGAGGAACTTCCCCCCTTTGGAGCGAAGACGAAACAGAGGAACTGCCAGTGATAAGGTCGCTTAGCAACGGGGAGCCTGAGCCCTCCCTGGACATTCTCACGCCTCCCCCTCTTTCAGGCTCAGAGCAAGAGGGGGAAGAGGGAGGGCTGCTCACAGCCGAAAAGCGGGGAGGCAGTTTACCATCAGCCCCTCCCCTATCCCCCATCCTGGAATCGGAAACTTCAGAAGAGGAGGGGGTGATGCTTCCCCCCTCACCGCGCACACGCAGACAGCTGAAAAGACAGGAGAGAAGGGGGGGAAGGTGGGCAGTACCTGAGGGGCAGTTAAGGAGGAGCGAAAGATTGCGCGCCCGTTTGGCCCCTTCTTAAAGAACAGGCGGGAGGAAGTCCCTTGCTCTGTCAACTTTCTCCCAATGCCGCAGGACCTGTATCCCTGTATTGCTTCATGAGAAAACGCAGTCTTTGTTTGGACATTACCCTAATAAAACACGAATTAACTACAGCCGTTGGTCTGGTTCCTGAGTCACATCCTGGGCCTGACAGCTTGACAGAGCCACCTAAATCACCCTCAACGCTCTCTTCACTTGACTGGGACAAGATGTCAAAGGGAGCAGCGGGGGGGACGAACCCCACTTCTGAGACGGAAGAAGTGGAACTCTTGAGGACTAAGGTAGCTGATTTGCAGACGGATGTTCAAGCCCTGCTAGCAGCAGTCAAGGCGCTGAAGACGGATAATCAAACCTTGAAGGCCACGATAGACCAGATGCGAACAGCCCCTCCAGCTGCCGTAGTAAAGGTTCCCATTGGATTGCCCCCAAAATACGCGGGACAAAGTGATCAGTTGGCAACCTTCGTGGTTCAATGTGAGTTATATCTGGATGTCAGGCACATGGAATTTCCAGACGATGGGGCTAAAGTAGCTTTCGTGATTAGCCTCCTGGAGGGAGAAGCTGCAAAATGGGTGACTCCGTATCTCGTGAGAAAGGATACTGTCTTAGGAAGGTACAGAGGATTTATACAGGAGATGACTGAGATGTTTCAAGACCCGCAAAGGGCTGAAACAGTAGCGCGGCAACTAGGCGCTCTGAAGCAAGCTAAAGGGACTGTTTCCGAGTACACTAACGCTTTTAAAATTCTGTCCCAGGAAACTGGTTACAATGACGCCGCCCTGATGTTTATGTACCGGAGTGGATTAAATGCTGAAATCCTGGATGAGTTGGCCAGGACCTCCCCCCCCACTGACCTACCAGGGCTCATCCGGCTATGCCTACAGATAGATCACCGGATGGAAGGAAGGCGCCTGGAAAGGAAGCAGGAGGTCCCGAGATACTCAGCCTCGGCATCCCGCAACAAGACCCTTCCCACTGCAGGGATGGCAGGTAATGCAACTGAGGGACAGGGAGGGGCTAGGCCAAGACTGTCGGAAGAAGAAAAGGAAAGACGACGCCGGGAACGTTTATGCTTTTATTGTTCAAAGCCGGGCCATGTGGCCAGAAACTTTGGACTGAAAGGGGGGAAAGCCGAGCCGTCGGGAAACTAGAACACCCAGTCCACGTGCAGGCCGGTGGACTGGTGGCAGCGTTGTATAAAGGCCCCCCAACGATCCAACCTCCCACAAAGGGGGTGTTGGTCTTGCCTATTCGGATTACAACTTCCAGAGGAGTGGTGTTTAATTCCACTGCCTTAATTGACAGTGGAGCCTCCACAAATTTTATTGATGCAAAGTTAGTCAAGCATCATGGAATTTCCCGGTGGAAACTGGACGCTCCCCTAGCTGTGGAGACTATCGATGGGAGACCCCTGAAGTCAGGAGGGGTGACACAAGCCACGGAGGAAGTGAAACTTCAAATCCCTGGGCAAGAAGAGTTCATTTCGCTATACGTGTCAGATCTCTCGAACTTTGAGGTGATTCTGGGAATGCCCTGGCTAGCAAAGCATGAACCCAAAATAAGTTGGAAGGAGGCGGTGGTGTGGTTCACCTCACAGTATTGCCAGGAGAACTGTCAACCTGAAGGAATCAAGAACACCCTAGCGGGGGCAGTGCAAGAGATCGAGCAAGTGACCCTGCCGCCAAAGTATGAAGAATTCAAAGATGTGTTTGATGAAAAAGAGGCAGAGACTTTACCCCCCCACCGCCCTTACGACTGTGCGATTGACCTAGTGCCAGGAGCCAGCATCCCATCAGGGAGAATCTACTCTCTCACAGAGAATGAGAGGGAGGCCCTGAAGGAATTCCTGGATAAAAACCTGAGGCGAGGATTCATACGCCCCTCACAATCCCCTGCTGGAGCGCCACTATTGTTTGTGAAAAAGAAGGGGGGGAACTCAGACCCTGTAACGACTATCGCGCACTGAACCAGATCACCATCCCCAACAGCTACCCGCTGCCCCTGATCTCAGAGTTGCTGGACCGACTGCGCTCTGCAAAAATCTTCACGAAGTTGGATTTGAGAGGAGCGTACAATCTGATCAGAATGAAGGAGGGAGATGAATGGAAAACAGGATTCTTGACTGCTTACGGACAGTATGAATACCTGGTCCTGCCGTTCGGGCTTTGTGGAAGGCCAGGAATTTTTCAAAAATTCATGAACGACGTGTTTAGAGACTTGTTGGACACATATGTAATCTGTTACTTAGATGATATCCTGGTGTTCTCAAAGAACCAGGAAGACCACGACCAGCATGTGAAGACGGTGTTGAAGAGACTGAGAGAAAATCACCTGTATGCTAAATTAGAGAAATGTGGATTTGACCTCAAGTCTCTAGACTTCCTTGGATATCGAATCTCAGCGGAAGGCGTGGAGATGGACCCAGGGAAAGTAAGCTGCATATTGGACTGGGGCCAATCTGTCACCAAAAAGGATGTACAACGGTTTTTGGGGTTTGCCAATTATTACAGAAAGTTCATTCCAGGGTTTTCCAAATTAACAGCTCCTCTGACTGACTGTTTAAGGGGGAAGAAGAAGTTTCAATGGACAGAGAACGCCACCGAGGCCTTTGAGGAGCTGAAGAGAAGGTTTGCTACTGAGCCCATTCTGCGCTTTGCTGATCCGAACCGCCCTTTCGTAGTGGAAGCAGATGCTTCAGATTTTGCCATCGGGGGGGTCCTGCTACAATTAGACCAAGAAGGGAAGGAGCTGCACCCCTGTGCGTACTTCTCTCGGAAGTTAAAGCCTGCAGAGAAGAACTACACAGTTTGGGAGAAGGAGCTGGTGGCCATCAAGGACTCTTTTGAAAACTGGAGACAATACCTAGAGGGGACCTCTCATCGAATTGAAGTGTGCTCCGACCACAAGAATCTTGAAAGCCTCCAAACCGCCAGAAAGCTGAACCAGAGACAGATAAGATGGTCCCAGTTCTTCACTAGGTTTAACTTCCAGATTACTTACCATGCCCAAGCCAAAAACCAGAGAGCGGATGCCTTATCCAGACAGCCACAATACAAAGAAAGTGAATCCGAGGACCAGCCTCAGTACGTAATCCCGCCAGAGAAATTAACGTTGGGAGTATGCCAGCCTTCATGGGAAGAGGAACTCAAAAAGGCACAACAAGAAGATGCAGACATGCTAAAATATCAGCAGGAGACGGGACAAGGTCAAGACTCAGAAGTAACCTTTCACTGGAGAAATGGACTGTTATGGTTCAAAACCGCCAGATATGTGCCAGAAGGGGAATTAAGGCTCAGAATCCTACGCCAGTGTCATGATTCCATCACAGCGGGACACTTTGGGATTTACAAGACCATTCAGAACGTGGCCAAGGACTTCTGGTGGCCTAAAATGCGTTGGGATATTGAGAGTTATGTAAAGTCCTGCTCTGTCTGTCTGCGGACAAAAACACAAACAGGGACACCAGCAGGACTGTTACAACCATTGCCTGTCCCACACGAACCCTGGAAGAACCTCTCCATGGATTTTATAACTGATCTACCCAAGTCCCAAGGAATGACAGCCATCTTAGTAGTGGTGGATCTACTTACCAAAATGGCACACTTTCTTCCTTGTGCAGGGGCCTTAGAGGCTAAAGAAACGGCCAAGTTATTCATAAAAGAAGTCTACCGGCTGCATGGATTGCCAAACAGCGTAGTCTCAGACCGAGGAACTCAGTTCACAGCCAAATTTTGGAGAGCAATGTGGAAACAGTTGCAGACGGAATTAAAACTCTCCTCCGCCCATCACCCCCAGACAGATGGGCAGACGGAACGCTTGAACGCCGTTTTGGAAAGATATTTACGAAGTTATGTGTCCTATCAACAGACTGACTGGGTATCATATTTGCATTTTGCAGAGTTCGCCTACAACAATTCTCTGCACTCCAGCACTCAACAAACCCCGTTCTTCGCTAATTATGGATTCCATCCTAAAGTCTTTCCAAGCAGCTCAGAAGGAATGCTGGTACCGGCAGCTGAGAACTTCCTTAAGGAATTGCAAGCGGCGCAACAGACACTGAAACAGCAGTTAAACGAAGCCAAAATGGAGTACAAGCGAGTTGCTGACCTGCACAGGAAGGAGGGCCCCCCCCTTCAACCGGGAGACCAGGTATGGCTGTCCACCCGCTTCCTCCAGATGCCGGGCAAATGTAGAAAATTACAAGACAAGAGGGTGGGTCCTTTCGAAATAGAAACTCAAATCAATCCCGTGGCGTACCGACTGAAGCTGCCTGACACGTTTAAAATACATCCTGTGTTCCATCGATCCCTCTTAACGAAAGCCGCCCCTCCCAGTGAGTTACGGCCGGAGGAACCTCCCGGAGCTCCACTCCTGGTAAATGAGCAGCTTGAGTTTGAAGTTGAGGAGATCTTAGATTCCAGGATCAGACGCCACAAGCTGCAGTACTTGATTCACTGGAAAGGCTATGGGGTGGCTGACAGATCATGGGAAGATGCAGCTGATGTGCATGCTCCAGAATTGGTAAAACTTTTCCATCAACGTTTTCCCCACCGTCCCAAGCCAGACAAGGGGAGGGGGGCACAGCCTGGGAGGGGGGATGGTGTCGGAAGGCAGAGCTGGGGTCCCAATCCCGGGGAGCTGGATCCCGGAGAGTTGGGAGAAGAGTATTCGGATGGATGGCAGAGGGAAGGGGGAGGAACTTCCCCCCTTTGGAGTGAAGACGAAACAGAGGAAATGCCAGTGATAAGGTCGCTTAGCAACGGGGAGCCTGAGCCCTCCCTGGACATTCTCACGCCTCCCCCTCTTTCAGGCTCAGAGCAAGAGGGGAAGAGGGAGGGCTGCTCACAGCCGAAAAGCGGGGAGGCAGTTTACCATCAGCCCCTCCCCTATCCCCCATCCTGGAATCGGAAACTTCAGAAGAGGAGGGGGTGATGCTTCCCCCCTCACCACGCACACGCAGACAGCTGAAAAGACAGGAGAGAAGGGGGGAAGGTGGGCAGTACCTGAGGGGCAGTTAAGGAGGAGCGAAAGATTGCGCGCCCGTTTGGCCCCTTCTTAAAGAACAGGCGGGAGGAAGTCCCTTGCTCTGTCAACTTTCTCCCAATGCCGCAGGACCTGTATCCCTGTATTGCTTCATGAGAAAACGCAGTCTTTGTTTGGACATTACCCTAATAAAACACGAATTAACTACAGCCGTTGGTCTGGTTCCTGAGTCAAATCCTGGGCCTGACAGTGTGTGTGTGTGGTTTTCACTAATTCTTGCATTTTTTTGTCCACTTTCCCAGGATTACATATTTTCAGTTTTTGGTACTACAGTGGAGTTGCATCATATGCACATTTAATTTACACAAATTCAACTATATGCGCTTGGCCAAAAGAAATCAAATACTGCAGGCAATTCCGCCTGCCATTCCACTCAATGAGCGTATGTCCCGGAGTGCGCATGAGATGGGAGAAGTGAATCTGCTCTTCCCTCAGTCGGTCTCAGTTCGCGCATGCCTCTCATAGTGTGAGCATCTTGCCGCACTGAGTGTGATTCTAGTATTTTTCATACTGTACTTTATGGGCGATTTAAGGGATTTTCAAGGGTAATTTTGACTATATGCAATTTTAGAACCTAACCCCTGTGTAACATACAACTCCGGTGTACACCCCAAAATACCGGGAACTGTGCATTTGAAATGGTAGCTGAGTTTCAATCTGCTTGTTGGTTCAGGAAATGTGGACTTGGCAGTTCTCCATTAAAATGCAAATTGAATGATTTTTTCCTCATCCTAAGCTGACTGCAGAAGTAACTTCATCAGAGGCCATTGTTTTGGTTTCTCTCACATCTATAGCCGTGTTGGGGTAGATGGTGTGTTAGTGTTGTCTCTAGCTTTGTCCTGCTCAGAGTAGACCCATTCAAATCAATGAACCCAATTTATTAATGTCCATTACCTTCAGTGGGTCTACTGTGAGTAGGACTAGCATCGGGAAAAACTGCATGACTAAAAAAAATAACTTACAGCTTTGTCAGTTATTACAAAGAGAGGGGGGGAGTTTTCAACCTAGTTCGATAAAATGTTAAAGGAAACTGGCTTCTATTTCAAAATGTCTTTATATTTTCTCTTCAGAAGAGAGATTCCTCCTTCAGAAGAGCACTGTTCTGAAGAATATTTTAAAGTGTGTGTGCCCCTTTTGTCTGCAGGTAGCAGCCACCCATAATGTCAAAGAGAGAAAGACAGCGAGTCTCAGACAATGAGAGACTGGCGTATAACTTATCACACATCTTCGGATGAAAGGAGTTAGAGGCAGCTTAATGCAAAGAATGCAAAAATCCCAGGTCACAGTCTTTTTTTTTAATTATATGTTCACTGTACAGGAAGTGAACGGAGAGGCCTTCTATTACAGGCCCAGATCCTATTCAAAGGAAGAATAGTGGTTTCTGAATTATTATTAATTAATAATAATAATAATATACTTTTTTTAAAAGAAAACTGAAACTCAATGTGTTTTATAAAAATAACTTCATTGTAACCACCAGAAGCATAAATTGTCACTAAGGTGAGTTGCACTCCAGGGTCATATTCAGGCCAGAACCCAGTGCTCTAGAGAGCGGCGTTCATATGCTATTATAGTACAATCGATGCAGTGGGTGATCAGTTAACCCAGTGACCATAGAAAGGCAGCATTGGCTGGTTCACCCATTCATGTCCACCACTTGATAACCTGCAATAGCACGGATTGGGGAGGAATCACTTGTGGGTATAACACCATAAATAGCACTTTGATGTCACCGTAGACACAATGGTTTGATGGAGTTGATTCACAACTTCTGATTTCCACTGGAAATTTTACTGTAATCTAGTGGAACGAAATCAAGTGATAAATACATCAGTGTGTACTAGCCCCGCATCTCTGTATTCCAACATTGCCAGAAATAGCTGCATTAGTCATGATCACCTAATACGCTTCTTCACAGGGTGATATTGCTCAGGGTGATATTATAGAATGACTAGTCTGCAGGAATGCATTGTCACCGTAATTGCTATGAAATGCATTGTTGCCAACCATTTCCACAACTTTGGAGTAGTGGTTTTGTGCAATAAATTACGTTGGTGTTCCTGGGTACAGGATGGTGAACCCTCATTTGTATAATCATCCAGTAAGCTATTTACAGGGTTACAATTGCCCCACTGTGAATACGTCCCTAGAGTTGTCGCCATTGTTAATGCCTTTGGTGGCTAAGTAATAAATTGTTATTCCTTTGGCAAAGGAGACCCAAACACTTGATAGAAACTGTCCCCAGCAGATTATACATATGTGCAAGTCGTGGCTTGTTAGAGAAGAAGTTACTGCCATGCACACCATATGGGAGTATATGTTGATCTCTATTAACCTTGGGAACTGATGGGAAGCAGCGTGGGCGGAAGCATCCAGCTTTTGTGAGGCAGCATGGGCTGTCCCCTGAACCAAAACCATCTGAATTCATACAGAGTCTAAAGCAAAGTTAATGTCCATAGTCCATTGTAGGCTAGGAGTCTGTACTAAGTTTAAAAAAAAAAAGCTCTTACTGTGAATGAATTGGTAACACTGCATCTCTCCAAGTGCCAAATCAAAGTGAAACGAGGCCTGAAGAGGAATTGGATGATTCTGCAGACCATTTAATGATCATTGATTGGCCAGTGTCACATTGTGTCTGCAAGGAAGAGAAATCGTACACCATTACGTTAAACTATTTTCCTGCACTCTTGTACCACGTTTAAATAGTTTTCTTTTGTCAAGCTCAACTGGGCCTAATACTGGGTGTTTTTGACTTGTTTTCTTCTATTCTGGTTGTTTCTTCAACAGACCAAGATGATAGACGGATGACTGATGCTGCTGAATCCGTGACAGACAGTGATGACTGTATTGTCCCAAGTTCAGTGTCCACAAGTCTTAAGCAGGTTAGTCAGTATTTGTGTGTGGCGGTGGGTGAGGAATTAAATTCTTCCATCTGGACCTTCTCAAATACTTTATCAAAAAGTGACCCATACCCCCCCCGGTCCTTCTTGGTGATATTGCACTTAAAATACAAAGAAGAAGAATGTGCAACTTCTAATTAGTCATTTGTGAATCCTGTTTGAGAACAGAATTCCCATTTGTGGAGTGGGTGTGTATGCAGTGGTGGTTATGCTGACTTTGGAAGCAGATTCTGTTCAGTTGAAGAGGGTGTGTGGGTGTAAAATCACATATGTATGTGAGAGAGAGTTAACTTGTTCTATGCTATTAATGTCTTCTTTCAAAATATGCCCTTGAATTTTTACCATACTGGATTGTGCCTACAATGATTGATATCAGCCTTATTATAGTGTTCAGGCACTAGCTAAGCCAGTAACGCATGTGCAGCATCTTAGTATGTAACCAGCCACATTAAACAATGTTTTGTGCTTGATTGGCTTCTTGTCTATTCATCATTCCTCACAGGGATTTTGAAATGCTGCCACCTATCTAAACCAGAGAGAGAGAGAGAGAAATTATTTTAATAGGTGGAACTGTATTATGATTAACTGCATACTCCGTGCCATCAAATTCTTTTAAGCTGTAACAATGTGAGCCAAATAGGAAAATTACTCATTGCCAATGAGCCCTGCAAGAATACAGCTGGGTCTACAAATCTCTAGTATTGTTGCACTCTATTATAACCAGAATGATTTAGGAGGACTTAAAATATCTTGCAGCCTCAAACTGGTTAGTGTGTGGATCTTTTTATTTCCGTCTTTCTCCACTAATCTGCCCAAAAGGAAATTAGCCACAGGGCCAGGAGGAGGAGAAAGATCTTAGAATGAACTGGACATAGTCCAGTTCTGCATAACTTATTCAGGAGCAGTGGCTGCCCTGCTCACTTCATTGTTGGGGGCAAACTGGGATTCAAGGATGTCATCACACAGTATTACTGCCACATCTATTTAACTAGCGGTAATTCTTTGGGCATGACGTGTCACCCTTTTTAAGGCAAACTTTTTTTTTTCTGTGCAGTTCACATTGCTGTGAATGGAAAAGTCCTTACATGCACCGGAGCTCTTGTACATTTAGGCATCTGATGGACTAGGACTATTAGATGAAAGTTAAATCCCCCTTGAACTCATGAGATTTGCTTCAGATTAATGGGGATAATTCAGCCACTTCCAAATTTCACTGATTTCAATAAATCAACTTTACAAATGTGCTTCAACTCTCCTTTTGACATCAGTAGGACTTAGGCATGTTTAATCTATGTTGAATTTAGGAGCAGATTATCTTGAGCTGTATGTAGAAGACTCTTAAAAGGGATGAGGGGACTTCCTTCTACCTAACAGTCCCAATCCAGCAGTTCTTTCTACAAGCGGGAACTCTGATACTCAGGATGCAATTATTATCCTGATGCCTAGAATGTATAAAGCAGGGGCTGGGGATCCCATGCCCCTCTGGATGTTGCTGGACTACAGCTCCCATCATCCCTGATGGGATGCTGGCTGGGGCTGCTGGGAATTGGAGTCCAACAACATCTGAAGGGCCACAAATTACCCAACTGTGGTTTAAAGGATATATTAACTGTCTTATAGTTAATCTGATTGCTGGTCCATTCATCTCAGTGCTACCTACTTCAACTAGCAGCAGGTCTCAAAGGTCCCTGGCCTGCTATCTGAGACTTTTTGTGTGTGTCTTTTAAAGCAGAAATGTCAGGACTTAAACGTGCTGTCCCACTGAGCTGTGGTCCCTCCCTTGAAATCACTTCTTTTGTAGCCAGTTGGCTAAGTGCTTGTAGTATTAGTTACAGCTAGGATCAGAATTTCTAAATACAAGAAAGTCATTACTCCAGAAATGCCTAGTTGGTTGTAGGAGAAAAATATAGCTGAACCTTATTTTTATCAGTGAGATAAATACTCCTGCAGCTGTTCTGTGTGTGTGTGTGTGTGTGTGTGTGTGTATATATGTGTATATATATATACACACACACACATATAGAATATATATAAATATATATAAAAAATTTCCCCAGGATTTAGCTATATGACTGGCTGTTTCTCCCTCTTTCCCTTGTCTGTTATGTATAATTAATCATAGATTACTTCATTTTGTTTCATTGCATTTACATTTATGAGCTTCGCTTTGTCGGTAGGAAATGCTTGTCCCCTTCTTTTTCCTTTCCAAAGTGGCATAATTAGTGTTAGCATCTTTTTTAACAGGCTACATAAAGTTTAGTGGCTGGATTAAATCATGTCATTAACATAATGTGCTATACAATTTGCCCCTATCTCTTTTCGTTTCCACTACATCAAAGTGCCACAGAGTGCCAACGTAATTGGGCCTTGCTAGCTTGTCAGGTTGAGTCAAGATGATGACTGGTGCTTTGGCTAAGAAAGCTTCCAGGCATGATAATTAATGGGAGGGGGAGGGAGAAATCAGAGAAATGTAAAACTTTGGACAGTTCTTTATGAATATTTCATACATTTGAATAATCAGAAGTTAACATTATCAATTTGATGTATAATACATTGATTAAAAGCCTTGTTACAGGCCCTCGAAATAGACATCAGAACTGGAAATTTGCATTTGCTTTGGCAAAGGCTAAACAAGGAATAAAATAAAATTAACAATTGCTTGCTCTCATCTCCACCTCTGCACTTGATCATTTTGAGTAATAATATAGCTTTCAATTATCACAATAAATTTTTTCTGCTGTCAGCTCTCAAGTTATCTTCAAATGTGCCCACAAGGCAAATCTTAGCAAAACCAATTTATTCTGTGGTGGTCTCGTTTTCCTCTAGGTGTGTTTACATCTTTTCTCCTTCATTATAGATAGTCTTTGTGTGCTTTTCTTGCACTAATAGCAGTTTAGTGAAAACTGTCATAATCACTTTCCTTAAATTAAGATCTTGGGGTTCCTAATTAATTTGGACATCCAGCATTCTTTAAAGAGCAGAAGCCAGCTTTTCCAGGTGCTTGTGTTTCTATAGACTACAGTATGTTGTAAAAACGAAGACGGCACCAAGTTAAAATGAAATTGAAGGTCCTGAAAAAGAAAAGAGGACCAAAAAAATGACTTTTCATTTTGAGGATTTTTTTTTCCAATTGCTATAGGAGGTTGTCAGATCATAAGCTAAAGGGGAAAATTAATTTAAAGCGTTTATTGAAAAATATGCTCAGGATCAGCAAGAGAGAATGATTTCGTGGTTTGTAGATAAATGTATAAAGTTGAAACCCTTTCACTTTAATTTACCTATAATTATGATAAATTGGTATTTTTATTGTATTGTATGTCTCTTTGAAAACTATTTAGCTGAAAAAGACTGCATTCAGATGTTAATGCTGAGCTGCAGTTTAGCATTTTGAGAATGAGCCATGGCAGTCCTTGGGACCATGAATTCCCCTCTCCTCTGAGTGTGATGAGAGGAGATTGAATGCTTGCACTTCTGGTTGTGAATAAACTGAAGTTTGTCATTATATCAAAACTCGTGGTTTATTCTAATTGTGGTTAAGACAAACAAAGCAGGATGAAACCATGTTTTCAGATCCAGCTAAAATAAACCACAGCTTCCCAAGTTCAGATATAAAGGGAAACTATACCCCCTTTTGTGTGTTACTCACATGAAGAAATAAAGCATGTAGAAAGGGGATGCAACTCTGGTCCCACCCCCGATGGCACGCAGCTTCCTGTTACCATCCACATATTAGCATGGATATCTGTGGGGAAGACTGTGTGTAGACCTCCTGTGTATGTGCATAGCCTTCTCCGGATCACTCAGTGTTCCAAGGCCCAAGGAAAGCTACATGCACAGAGGTCTCACTGTGAAGGCTTCCCTGCCTCAGGCATCGACTCTGATGGGTAGGTGGCAGGGACAGGGCCAAGAGGAGCCATGCATCATTGGTGGTGCAGCAAAGGTTGCGATATCTCCTTCCTTCATGAGCCAGAGAGGGGAAGGAGAGTGCACGATCTTGACTGTCCCCATGGGACTTTCTCAACATGTTCAACTAATTTGATTTAGCATTGTTTTTGAACTAGTCTAAATTCTGGAAATGAAAATACTAACTTCTAGGACCACCCAGAGGTCTGTTTGCTGTCTTGTGTGCAGACAGCAGTGATTCTGATACCAAGTCAGATCAATAGTCCATCTAGTTCAGACCTAGAGACACTTGCTAGCAGCACCTCTCCAGGGTTTCAGGCACATTTTCTTTCCCGACCTTACTTGGAACTGCTAGGGACTGAACCTAAGACCTGTTGCATGAAAAGCCTGTGCTCTGCCACTAAGATATGTTCTCTTCCTTCCAACAGGAGCCCTCGCCTCCATACGCCCCTTAAATCAGAGTGGTCCTCCAGAAATCGTTGAACTACAACTCCCATCATCCATAACCATTGGCCATGCTGGGTGGGGCTGATGAGAGTTGAAAGTCTAGCAGCATATGGAGGGCCACAGGTTGTCCACCCCTTCCTTAAAGATCCATCCTTCAGTATGTGGCCCCAAAAAGAGCTCTTTGGATCATGGTCAGAGTTTATACACTGTCAGAGGCAATATGCATCTGAATACCAGCTGCTGTAAACCGCACGATCAAGAGTGCTCTTGTGCTGAGGTCCAGCTTGCAGGCTTCCATAGGCATTTTGTTGGCCCTCTGAGAACAAGGTGCTGGCCTAGATGCGCCGCTGGCCTAGATGCGCCATTGGCCTGATCCAGCAGGTTCTTCTCATGTTCTCGTACAGATCCTTTTAGTGGGCCATGCCATCCATCCCTATGAAACCTGCTTATTTATATGCCTCACCCATTCTTATGTTGCCATACCCTTCTTTGTTGAACATAAAACAAGTGTATTGATTTTTCTCCATCAAACATTATTAAAGGTTCTACTTAAATGTGTGTGTGTGTGTGTGTGTGTGTGTGTGTGTTGGCAGCTGATGAAGGCGGAAGCTGAAACGTTTTGTTAATATAATAAAAACCTCTGTTTGGTTAATCACAATTACGTTTATATATATGTATTAGGTGATTAACGGAATCCTTATAAGGATCCAGAGCAAGCTTGAGTGAAGTTCTGTTTGTTGCTTTCTAAACTGTCTTATATATCTCTCTCTCTATATATATAGATATATATATATATATATATATATCTCCTACATTTGGACATCATTTGTAAATGACCGACGTGGCTTGAGCTGGTTTTGACAACCCAGTTAAATAGTTGGAGGGGAATGACTCCGAATATCACTTAAAAATACTTCTAATATATCTGTACAATGGAAAGTGAAAGGAGTTGTTTCTGAAGTAAAATTAGACAATAGAGGCAATTTCATTTTTTATGCATGTGAATGTAGAGCGCTTGAGGTTATTAGTTGAAACTGAGTAACCTTTCCAGGCTTTCATCTCTTTCTTTTCAAATTTGAATATGAAAAGCATATTCAAGTCAAAGACCATCACTTTAATGACATTTGGCAGTCATTTGATTTATTAGGTTTTTAGAAAAAAATTCCTTTAAATATTTCATCATACTATGCTAATCCTAGTAATATTGCCAGCTGAAGCCGTGTACCTGTATTAGCGGAGACAGAATGGTGTGGAATTTTCTCTGTCATCCTAGTAAAATTTCCATGAATCTACTGAATAATAAAACAACCTTATTGAAATATTCAGATTTGGGTTTTTAGTTAAAGTGTCTTAGGATACATAATAAAAGAAAATGTCTTTTGAAAAAGGTGGGGGTGAAGTTATTTCATAAAATATTGAAAGAGGTTGACAGGAATGAATATTGTTCTTTATTAAGGACATATACTTGTTTTTTTACAGAGGGATATTCAAAACTATTCAAATGATTAATTATAGAATATATTTTGAAAACACATCAACAATTGCCATGTTGAACTTTAATATTACATTGATTTGCAATTTGAATGCCAGCCCTCTAGAAAGCTGGTCACTCTTGTTGTTCTCATTCTGTAATTATTACTGCAAAGTTAGTGATTTGAATTTACTACCAGAAGCCTTCAAATTCCACACACAGGAGAAATAGTCTTTGATGTAGAGAGGAGCTATAAAGAGAAAAGTTAAGAAGAACTTGACAGCTGAGATCTGCAAGGTTTGCTCTTTGAAGAGCAGAATTTCATCCATTGAATGTTCTTCTGTGTAGTCTAATTTTGTAATCACAGTGGTTGTGTGTTCTTTGAAACCACTGACTTCTTCAGGAAAATGTTTGTGTACTACCCTGTTAGTATTTGACATGAAAACCTTGCCCAAATAAGGGTACAGTGCATTTTAAACCTTAAACACACTTGTATAGTCATAGGTCACATCCACACCATACATTTAAAACACATTGCTTCCTCCAAAGAATTCTGGGGTCTGTAATTTATCCCTCACAAAGCTACAATTCCCATGATTGTTTGGGGGAAGCCATGTGCGTTAAATATGCATTAAATGTAAGGTGTGAATGTGACCGTAGATACAATTCACTTTACTTGTGCACTTTTGAAATCACCATGAAGTGACTTTTCCCTGGCATCTTTGCATGGTGAAGCAGTCTTGTAAACTCATACCCTTATGGTAAAATTGACAGCCTGTGGTTGAATCCAGTTAAGTCCTACTCAGAGTAGAGCCACTGAATTAATGGTCCTAAATTAGTCATGTCCATCAATTTCAGCTAGCCTACTCTCAGTAGGACTAACATTAGTTACAACCACTGAGGATACATTGGTATTTGCAGCAAGAAAACCTGTTATTGTGAAGGAGATCCACGTCTCCAAATGTTTGAAGCATGTGATGGGCACACCAAAGAGACATAATTGACTGCAGTTCCCAAACACATTTTGATTGATTGCTTAAAACTGCAGATCTTCCCAGCAGACTTTATGGATGTATGGGTGCAGTAACATCCCATGGAAATGGTAAAGGAAAGGTCGCCTTGTGGCAGATCTTTGACACATTGAGATGGCTTGCATTAAACATTGAACCATGGTTTAGCATTTGCACTAGCCTTTGTGAGCCTGAGCAAAACTTGGCCTCAGTCATCCCCTTCTTTTCCACCCACACACCCAGGAGGAGAAATTCATCAGTATTCAGTTTTGGTTTCCCCAGTTTCTGACTTGTTATGTATGAACCAGGAGTTGTAGTTCAAGATAAACTAGTTTTTTTTTAAAAAAAGCCTGCTTCATAATCCATTGTTTGAAGTTGGCTTGTTTTGCAACTGACTAGAGTTATTTTAAACCACAATTTGTGATCTGGAGATAAGGATATGGCAGTAATTGAGGAAACTGAAATAGAACCATGGTTTATTTCTTTTCCTAGTTATGTGGGAGGGGACGCACTTAAGCCCAAGGCTTCATTGAGACTTTGAGGCTTGTTCATATCCTGCTAAACCGTGGTTTAGCAGTATATGCAAACCTGACTTTTGGCCACATTTGGATGTAACACTAAACCATAGTTTAGTGCTGCATGAGCAGGTCTTGGGCTCATCTGCTCCTTCCCTCCCCTCTCATAGTTCAGCACATCAGCAACTTAAGAAGCTACCATTTGTCACTAACCACAGATTCATCATTTTGTTTGACACAGGATAAAATGTTTGGGGGTGGGTTTTTTTTTTTTTAAACTCTGGTTTATCCGAACAAGACAAGACCATGCTATAGTTTCTGATACTGGTGTGTCCAGATAAATCATAGTTAAAACTAACTGCAGTTCCCACTTAAGATTAAGCAACACTCAATTGTTGAGAACAGTACACGTGGCTCAGAAAACTGTCTTTGAGATGTAAAGCAACAATTTTCACACTTATATCACTGATGTGGGGCCATAGCTGCATGCCTTGCACTTTTAAGGTTTCAGGTTTAATCCTCGGCGTCTCCAGCAGCAGGACTAGCGAAGAGGTTTTGTCAGCATACAGTATAAATCTCCAGCCTGTTGCAGTGACAGTGTTAACTACAAATCGCAGAGCATCAGGACCTCATTGTAGCTCTGACATAAACTATCAGTCATGTTTTATCATCCAAAACATCTGGTGCGATTTGCATGTTGTGACACTTTGGCATTACAAGAAGTATATGCATGTGCTTTTTTTTCTTTCTTTTTTAATTTTTGGTGTAGTCTGCTGAAAAAATCCGGATTGAAATCGTATCCCTCAGTCTCACAGAATCCCAGATTTCCATGGATAACACAATACAACGGCTGTTTGTAGAGTGCAAGTTCTCCAGTTTCCCAGCAGAAGAAACCCCAGTATCGCTTCCTAAACCCAAAAGTGGGCAGTGGGTCTACTACAATTATAGCCATGGTATGTGTTCATCAGATATGTATTGTGTTAACATTTCTAAGTCACCAGTTAAATATCTTCTTTGAAAGTGATTCCAGTTGAAAATAATCTCATAGGCATTTTGTAAATAGTGCTCCAAAATACATGAGAAAAGCCCTGATGGATAGAGCAAGGTTCCATCTTACCTTAGCATCCTGTTCCCCACAGCAGCCAAACAGTTGCCTTCAGGAAGCTCATAGCCTAAATGGCAAAGTTAACTTGGTGTCAGGACTGATGCCTGTGAGGTATGCTGCCAATTTCTCAGGTGGTCAAGCTAGAGCAAAGGTTCCCAAACT
The DNA here is from genome assembly GCF_030035675.1 of Rhineura floridana. Taxonomy (NCBI): domain Eukaryota; kingdom Metazoa; phylum Chordata; class Lepidosauria; order Squamata; family Rhineuridae; genus Rhineura; species Rhineura floridana. The sequence continues at coordinate 31,320,828 of NC_084492.1, read as the reverse complement.
GTGGTCATGGACTACTGGTGGTCCACAAGCTTTATTCAGGTGGTCCGTGGCATGTCTATTATAATTTGTATTAAACTTACAGTTTGAATACTGTGGAATTCAAATTGTAATGCAATAAAATGCAACATCAGAAATAAAATTAGCCACACAAATACAATTAAAGATCATGCAGCACATTACAGTTGCTACAACAGGCAGAAAAATCATTAAGTTGTCCACCAACACCCTCATCAATTTTGAAGTGGTCTGTGGAGGGGGGGGAATTGGTAACCACTGAGCTAGAGGATTAGTGGGGTTGTCAGCTTTGTCTGTAGACAAGTGAAATGTTTCTCAGACTGAGGAGCCAATTCAGAATTAGCAGTTTTTATACAACCAGAACGGGATTATATTGTATTCCTCTGTGTCACCGGGCTGGGCTGGAAGCTGTAGTAACGTACCCAACTATTGTGTGGCTAAGATGGGACCAGCAGTTTCCTTACCTTGCATGCTGTCATGGTGTCACAGGCTCTCCCATTCAAGATCTCTGGCACCTTTATATTTAGTTGATTAAAACAAGGATACGCAAAACATAACCCATGGTCTACATCAAGTGTGGCTGACATGGTGCTCTTGATGTACCTGGACTACAGCTCCCTTCAGCCCCTGCTGGAATGGCCAGGAATGGTTGGTTGTAGTTCAGCAGCATCTAGAGCAGCTTTTCCCAACCTTTGGGTCCCTAGATGTTGCTGGACTACAATTCCCATCATTCCTGACCATTGGCCATGCTGGCTGGGGCTGATGGGAGTTGTAGTCCAACAACATCTGGAGACCCAAAGGTTGGGAAAGGCTGATCTACAGTTAGCCACCCCTGGTCTACATGCTCCCTTCCAAGATACTTATAATGGAGCACGTAGAAGTGTATTGCGAGAGCAAGAATCCCAATTTTCATTCCACTTGTTTAAAAGGGGACATTTCTCATCATTGTTCCAGGGAGAGGTTTGAAAATAAGATGGCGAAAAAATGATCAAATCGGAAGCTAGACAAAGAAACAAAAAACCTCATTAATAGTAATTTCTTTATGTCTTTACAATTTGATAAAAACCTGGCTCATAGTTCCCAACACTTAATTGCAGGATAAGAAGAAATAAGGAGAAACTGGTCCATCAGCGAATAGATGACCTTCCACCATATTCACTAGAATTACATCCAACTTACTTGTGATTAAATATCACCCAGGGTTTGAAAAATAACATCAACAAGGCAAAGAAATGGAGGAACATCCTTTGCTAACCCCTGTTTTAGTTCAGTGGTGCTTGGCAGGGATCAGTGCTTTGCAGATTGTACCTCCAAATCATTTTTATGCATAACACTAAAGTGTTGCATATAAACAGATGAGTGTTATTCCTTACGCCAGGCAGTAATACATTTTGATGGCACATTGTCGTGCAGTAAAATACAGAAAACAGCCATGGATTTGTTAATCCACCAGAATATTTGAAATCCAGTGTTCCCCATAAGAAAGTTTATAGTGAAAACCTGCATGTATCTTTGGTACACATCTGTTCCAAGCAATGTAGCCAGTCAGGAACTCATCCAGCTGTTTGTGTCAGAAGCTTTGCTATTTATTTGACTGCACTCTATCTAGTCTGTATTTTTTCTGTGTCAGAAGGCTGAAGTTAGGAGCGAAATTGTGTTATCAGCCAACTTTGTTTATTATAATGGCATTCATTTTTCAGGCATTATAAAAAGGCTTTTTGTGACTTCATTTTTTTTTAATTCTAGGCTTCTAAATTTACTGCATAGTCAATTCAAACAGCTTTATTAAACTTTTATTCCAGCAAAGAAACTGCCCTCATTTTAATTCTAGCAATTCAAACATCTTATATGAACTGATACCAAACAGGGTTTTTTTTGTAACATACTATTTTTTAAAAACAAGAAAATCTTGTTACTCCCATGGCAAAGCCAGCATGCACATTCAGGTTTTAAAGTGAGATGCCTTCTTCACAGTCCTACTCTGTTCCAAGTATATTTGTTCCAGATGCGGGAACACTGCCTGGTTTTGAATGGTCTGGGTTGCCTCTACTGGAGGTACCAGTCAGCTTCTATTTGATACCCAGTCTCTAGCACAGAACAGCAAATTCCACCCCTGCATCACATGCCTGGGGTTGGGATTGCGCATTAGAAATGGGAACAGGGATAGAAAAAGAAATACTAGGCAAAGATTATGTGAGCACTATTAAGCCACACAAATTATGTGAAAGGAAAGGTAGAGTTCAAGGATCTACGTTTTTATTTTACTAGAAGGCCAAGATCCATCAACTGGACACACAAAGGACACACACAAGCTGAAACTATTCCATTACCATCTAACCATAAAATTGCACCTTTAGAAAGCAGTGGCAGCAGCAATATAGAGAACTGATATTACCAGGCAGTGGTGGCTGATATCTATCGGGACTGGAAGGGCATAACGCAGGAGGTCAACAGTAGGTGGAGCCAGAGCTAATGACAGGCAGAGACAGTTCTAGTTTTGTCCCCACCTTCCACCCACCATCAATAAAGACTGTGCAGAACATGAAGATGTGAGTCTGGATTATCCAAAAACTGTGATTATTTAGCCAGCTGGAATTTGCAGAGTCCATTTGTGTCTTTGTAAGCCAGGGTTTTAAAACCAGTGACGGGGAGTCTGTGGCCCTCCAGATGTTGCTGGACTCCAGCTCCCATCAGCCCCTCTCAGGATGGCCAGTGGTTGGGGATGATGAGAATTGTAGTCCAGCAACCATCTGAAGAGCCAAAGGTTCCCCAACCCTGCTTTAAATTGTCTGGTGGTGCCATCTTGTTTTTAAGATGAATCCTAACTGCGTGGCAACCTGGGATTTCAGTTGCATATATAGCTAGGAATACATAATCTCTCTTGAAAAATACGTTTTGCTGTATTTGCCACAAAGTTTTAACTCGCCACTCATTTCCAAAGTGGCTGCTTTGTCCTTCATAGAGCATTACTTCAATAACTGGCCATCTAATTTCTCCTTTCTGCCAGCTTTCCTGGTAAGGGAACAGCATATCAAGGAAGTGTCCTAATGAATTTGCTGTTTGATAATGTCAGTGAGAGAGCCAATAATCTAATAGTAATGAAGTCAGAATGTGTGTGTGTGTTTACTATAGCTTTTACTCCATTTCTTATTCATGCCTAATTAGATTTGGGTATGTAGAATATTTGGGGTTAATTGAATATTGTCTTTAATAAAACTGAGATTTATATGATTGGGGAAGGAAGTGTACTTTGAGCTTAGAGGGGAAACCAGCAGTCCCCTGGATTTTGTATGGGAAAAATCACGATAAATCCAGATGGAATTTGAGAAATCATTATTTCTTGGTAAATAATACCTTTTTTATTGAATTCTCATTATATTTATATCTTAGCACTGTGATTGACTTTAAAAAAAGAATAAACTGCTTTACATCTTAGCTGAGACAAAGAGACCTTTTGGAATTCCAGCATAATAAGCAACACTTATTGTAATGATTTAGTGCTCTCAGTTCTTGAAGCCTGTGCGCTTTTTTTTAATCTATAGGTAGAAGCAAGGGAGTCTTAAAATTAATAAATGAAATTTTATTGTTATACTATAATGAAGCCAGATTGTCTTTTAATTTGGAGACTACGAAAAGACTGCCACATAAGCAGCAATAATTTTTTTAAAGATTTGAAGGCTTCTAAGGGGGAAAATACATTAATTAAGGGGAGACTCTAAGACAGGCTGTGATTCCGTTGCCTTCTTGGTGATTAAGCAGCCTTTAAGGTGTTTTGGGCTTTGTTTTGTTTTTACATGGACTGATCTACCCACATAAAGATGTTAAGATGATCTACGGTAAGTGAATTCAGGAAAAGATTGAAAAACCTCAACTATTGGGATTATAGATAATGCCAACATCTATTCTCCTCATAGTTAAACATTCCACTGAAAGTGATGTAAATCTGCCAGTCCCATATCCAGTCAGTCGGTATGTTGCTTGCCCGCTGCGCTATCTGGCACTGATGAGAGCTGTAGTCTAAAATATCTGGAAGGCATCAGGGTGGGGAACGCATTATGTATAAGAAGACTAGTGGTTTCCTTAAGTTCACTTTCTGATTGGACATGTCTGGGGCTGGGACAAGATAAATATAGATGCAATGAATTCACACAAAGGAGAAGAAAAATAACATTGAATTCTTCATGGTCGCAGGTGATAGAGCTCCTGAGTCCCAAGTCCAACCCCCCTCCCCAAAAAAATATCCTGATCCAGCTCTGGGATCTGCCCCCAAACCAGTCCTATATCCAGGAGGTTATAATCTCTATAGTCCCAAGCTCAAATTAACTACTAGCATATGACTATCTCACCCTGTTCCCTGCTATGTTCCTCCAAGCATTCCTCACAATTCCATAGAAGCCCAGCTCCCATTAGCCCCAGCCAGCATGGCCTATGGTCAGGGATGATGGGAGCTGTAGTCCATAGCATCTGTAGGGCACCATGTTGGCTGCATTGGTTGCAGGATAAGATCCCTGGGGTTGAATGGGTTGGCCATTTACTAAAAAGAAGTCCTGATTAAGGGTAAAATCAGCACCTGTCACTGACCTCCATATGTTGGTACACTCTGTACAGGTAGATCCCTCGTGACAAGTTGTGTATGCTTTGACCCCTGGGCCAGCTGGAAATCGGCATAATTGGGCACTTGCCAAGGCCCACGCCCTTACAGGGCACCCACTGCTGACTTCCTCACCCTGCTGCTTCTCTTCCTCAGGGCCCAATTACTCACCCATTTTTTCCTTCTGGCTAGAGACCAGTTGAGTGAGTAGCAATAGAGGCGGAAGGAAGTAGCAGCAGCTGCCACCGCCACTGTCTGCTCACTTGCTTTGCCTCTCCCACTGGGCAACAGTGGAGATTGGGCTTAGTGTGGGGGGGCACTGGGGGCATCTTGCTTTATGGGACCATAAAACCTGCATCTGACATTCTTAGGCTACCTCCACACAATCCACACCTTTTGCAGGGTTCCAGATTGCTTAGATAGCTTGTATGTACGTAGGCCTTGTGTACATAGAGTAGATCAGTGTGGGACCTCCAGGCACAGTCTGAAACTCTTCTGTATGTATTGGGATTAACCATATTCAGAAGGACTGTGGGAGTTCAAAACCGATGAGTAGGACCTTCCAACTGTTGTTGAACTACAACTTCCATCACCCCTGACCATCATTGGCCACTCTGGTTGGGGTTGAAGAGAGTTCACATATATGCTCATGGGGTCTGAACTGGCAGTGACTGACTAGGAGTGAGGCCATGTGGTCATAGTAGATAGCTCAATGAAGATGTTGACCCCTGGTGCGTCAACTGTGAAAAAGGCAAATTCTCTGCTAGGGATCATGAGGAAAGGTATTGAAAATAAATCTAGTACCATAATGCCATTGTATAAATCTATGGTGCGACCGCATTTGGAATACTGTGTACAGTGCTGGTCACCTCACCTCAAAAAGGATATTGAAGAGTTAGTTGGGAAATGTTCAAAAAAGGGCAACTAAAATGACCAAAGGAATGGAGTGGCTCCCCTGTGTGGAAAGGTTGCAACATTTGAGGATTTTTAGTTTAGAGACAAGAGGTGACATGATTTTTATTTATTTATGTATTTATTTATTACATTTATATATCACCCCATAGCCGAAGCTCTCTGGGTGGTTTACAGCAATTAAAAACATCAAAAACAAATATACAAATTTTAAAACACACAGAACAATTTAAAAACACAAATTATGCATGGCAAGGAGAGAATGGATAGAAGAAAGGTTTTCTCTCTCCCTGACAACACTAGAAATTGTGCACATCCAATGAAGCCAAATGATGGAAGATTCAGTACAGATAAAAGGAAGTAGTTCTTCACACAGCACATAGTTAAGCTATGGAACTCGCTCCCAGAGGAGGCAGTGATGGCTTTAAAGGAGGATTAGACAAATTTGTAGAGGATAATGGTATCAAAGGCTACTAGTTCTGCCTCCACAGTCGGAGACATTATGCTTCTGAAAACCACTTGCTGGAAATTGCAGGAGGGGAGAGTGGTATTGTGCTCAGGTCCTGCTTGCGGGCTTCCCATGGGCATCTGGTTGGCCACTGTGAGAACAGGATGCTGGACTAGGTGGGCCACCGGCCTGATCCTGAAGGCTCTTCTTAGGGTGTTATGAGTTGTTGTCCAACAAATCTGGAGGGCACCAGGTTGGCTACCCCTAGAATAGGGCTTCAGTGTGAGGAGGTTTTTTAAAATAACTTGATCTGTGAGGATGGGAAAGCAATAGTAAGCGGGCAAGTGTCATGCTCATGTTTTCAAACTGAATCCTAGTGATGATTCTTAACTTTAAAGGGGCAATATTGTAGATGCAAGCAAGCAGGCCTCATACTTTCTCCAACTCAGAATAGATAGTTACACTGTTGGGGTCGACTCTTAATTTCACCTTGACAAAATGATTTTTTTTCCCCAGACAAGGCCACCATAATTGAAATAACAAAGATTAAGTTCAGTTGATAGACACTGATAACAAGGAAATAGCATTTATATTTCATAGGGCTGAGAGAATATTGCCACTAGAGTGCTGAGGAGGCAGGAAAAGGGGCCTGGAAATAAGATTAATGATCACGGACCTAAAGAATGTTATCTTGGCTGTATATAAACCTGCTTGGGAATTGACAATAGAAAGGGGAAAGATTAATGAAATCTTCTGAAGTTTTTTATGAGACTTATATAGATCAGAAGCCTTTGGCTCTGAGGAATGAGTAGTTGATTATTTGGACAAATTGTAGATACCTGAGGTGATTCAAGTGAAGGAAAGAAGAGAATTAATGTCTGGATACTCTTTGGATTCAGAGTAGGATCATAGAGGAAAGGAACTTTTGATGTACACAACACAGAAAATTATTTTAAAGCATCCCCCCCCCCAGTGAGGACTTGATTCAGAACGAGGGACAGAAACATAGGCCCAGTGGAAAGATTTTGGCAAACTGTTCTATTTTGAGATGTATGTTAGTACTGAAGTTTTGGGAGAAGTATATTTCTAGTCCTCATGGTCATAGCAAAATCCTGAAGGATTCACAAATAAGGACACCAGTACAATGAAGCACGCCTTCACACTGTTTTTCAGCATCCCTTCAAAGCTCATGAAATCTAAATACTGGTGGATTGCCCAGGTACATTATCATGGTGTATAGAGTAATATCTGAAAGACAGTGGCTGTACGCAGAAGATTTTGTTCCAGCTTAAGAAGCCAACATATGAACAAGCCTTTTTCCTTCATGTGCAACCCCTTTGCGAAATCTCTAACCATAGTTTTCCCCTTTTATCCAAACAGAGAAACCATGGTTACTAGCTTCAGAACAAGCCATGGTATTAAACCAACTTCAAACCATAGTTTTAATATCCTGGCTTGTTCTGAAGCTGGCAGCCATAGTTTCCCAGTTTGGAAGAAATTAAAAACTATTTTAATTTAAGGCTGGCTGGCTGGTTGATTGGTTGGTTGGTGTCACAAAGGGGGTTACATACGTGGGTGAAAGGCTCGTTCGTATCTTGATTTATTTAAGCTGAGATACAATCATCTGCATTTGTTTTATGTTCACCGCCCAGAGAGCTATTGCTAGTCGGGCGGTATATAAATTTAATAAATAAATGAATAAATAATAAATAATTTGGACAGTGTGATTGTAAGAAATTAGACTTGGAGCTGAGAGACCTGGTATAAGTGGGCTCACTTTATCACAGGGACAATCCAGGAGTTTGATGGAGGGCCTTGGCAAGGAAGAGTCCGCCTATTCACTTACATGATCCTTGTTTCCCATGCCCCTCTGCTGATTACCTAAATACTGAGAGGGCAGTGGGCAGGTTAGCCGCGATCATCTTGCACTTGTAGCTTGGCTCATCCAAACGTAAGAAGAGCCTTGGTGGCTCAGGCCAGTGGCCCATCTAGTCCAACATCTTGTTCTCACAGTGGCCAAACAGGTGCCCCAATGGGAAGATCATAAGTAGGACCTAAGCGCAACACCACGTTCCCCAATTGTGATTCCCAGCAACTGGTGTTTGGAGGCTTATTGCCACCGGCAGCGGGACCTTTGCTAAGCGGGTCCTTCAATATCTATATGGCCCCAAGCAGCTGCTTGGGCTTGCTGGGTACTAACGCCAGCCATGGCAAAGAACAACTAACAGTGCATGAGAAGCTCAGACATAAGCGGGCAGTTGTTGCAAGAGATGGTCTGGTGTGGACAAAGGTCAGCCAGGTGAGAACTGCCAGATTCCTTGTATAAACCAATTTAAAACAGATTCCTCTATCCCTGCACATGTGTTGGAACATTTTCAGAACAAGCACACAGAGACTATGACGCTCCCAGACAGTGGAGAAAACGCTTGGGACCTATTTTTTTAGATGACTACTGCAGACATTTTTTGTTCCAGTCAGCATTTAACGTTTACTGCTGCCTGTGTTAAAGATCTTGTTTTAACGCATGGTGTTGTATTTTGGGGTATTTATTTGCTATTTCCTGGTGTGTTTTTATTGTGATTTTTATCTAGCTGCATTTTGTCTCTCACTTTATTAGACACTGTGTGTGTTTGTATATTCCTGTTAATTTCCTTGTATTCCTGTTAATTTCCTCTTCTGCTAATTTCCTTGCATCAGTACAAGCCACAGTTCCTCCTTCCTACATTTAATCAGTTTATTTTCTTGTTTAAATAGTAAACCCTTTCAGGTCTTAGAGCAGATCCCTGTCCATGCCCCCCCCCCAAAAAAACCCATAAGTGTTTCAGGAAGCTTTAAATTAGTGAAGTATTTTAAAAAGAAAAAGCACATACAGTGAAATGAAAATGAGAGTTGTTGTGTTTTGCTTTCCAAATAAGTGAGAGCCTGTGAAACTTCACAGAAAAGTTCAGAAGCACAGCATATAAGATTTAGTGTGCGGCTTGGGGGGAAGAAATTGATTTTCTTCATCTGACATGTGTTAAGCGGTGCAGTGTGATTCCTCAAGACTATCCATATTCCAAGTTAGTGGGTAGCAGCATTAAGGGAATTTGGATGAGAGCTTGGGAGCTGGCACAAATAATTTCCCTATTTAAAATATTAATATCCAGCATACAAACCATAGTTCTTAAGGAAGCTTACAACATAAAAAAGAACAACTAACAATATGTCAGAAGAACAAACATTGGTATAACACCAAAAGAACTTCAGCAGATTAAAAACAGCAGCAAAATTTAGACTAATCAATCACTTAAAAACCATTAAAAGCCTGGGTAGTGGCAGCAATTTGCATAACAATTTCGAGCATTTAGAAAGCTTGTGCATTACCAAATCTGTAAACCTTAACAACAGCCCTGTAAGGTAAGTCAGTGCTATCATCCCCCATAGGACTGAGTCCAAGAGAGAGTAGTTTTCCTAAGGCCACTTAATGGTTTCATAGCAGAGCAGAGAGCAGGGGGGTAGTTGTCCAGGGTCACGGGGAGGTCATACACCCCTTTTTGGGGAGCAAGGTCCCAGCCAGGTCCCTATGCACAAACCAATCGGCATGAAAGGGAAGTGTGTTAGCCGCTGAGAAGAGTCCTTGTCCTTCCATGCTGACTAGAGCTAGCCAGAGGGAGGTGAGTCAGCCACTGAGTAGACTCTTCCCAGTAACTAACATGCAGCCTTCCCTTCCATGCTGAATGGATCTTAGAGACATCTGTTGTAGTGGAGTGTGGACTCAGAGGTGACATGGAGAGCAAGGGAGATTAGGAAAAGTCTAAGAAGGGGTGTGGCTCTGTGGGGGCCTGGTGTGACTATCATGAAGGGACCCTGCACTTCTGAATTTGCCAGTACACTACTGTAGCAGAGGCAAGGTTTGAACTGGGGAATTTCTCATTTGTCTCTCAGTCTGCCCAGTTTTACCAATAGCTGATGATCTGCAGCCACTCTATTTTTATCAATTTCTTCCGCACCCCCGTAGTAATGATAAATGCTCACTATCCCTTTAAATGAGTTTGAGATCATTTTGAACAGTCATGGCTTCCCCTAAAGAATCCTGAGAACTGTAGTTTGTTAAGGGTGCTGAGAGCTGTTAGGAGACCTGCATTCCCATCAGAGACCCACTGGGAAGAGGGATGGATTGTTTAAACCACTCTGGGAATTGTTGCGCTGTGAGGGGAAGAGGGGTCTCCTAACAACTCTCAGCACCCTTAACAAGCTACAGTTCTACAGGATTCTTTGAGTGAAGCCATGACTGTTTAAAGTAGTATAATAATGCTTTAAATTTATAGTGCAGATAGGGCCTTAATGCTTTAATTTGCAACTTCATGCGTGTGCCTGTGATGTTGAAAGGTGCTTCAAAATGGTGTCGACAATGTAACCTGAATTGGGGGGGGGTATTATTATTTTATAAGAGATACAGAGAGATAAATGTCAGGGTGTATCTTTCCCACTCTGCTGGTCTAGAAGTCTTTCTTGCTGCCTGTTGTGGCAGGAGAGGAGGATTAAATTACTGAGGCTGACAGAAAGGACAAGCGTTCTGCCATACATTATCGCTATCACTGGCTTTCACCGGGTGAAAGAAACCACTGTAAATCCCCTCCATTGCGAGGCAATAAAAGCCACTGGCTTTTTACAGTCATGACTGCCAGGGCCATTAACAGGAAATGACAACTGTGTGGCATTCTTAGATGCTGCTTGTATCTCTTCTGACAGTGTGCGCATAAAGCTGCCAGCGATATGACAATTGGATCACATGACTCTTCTGACTTCAATTCCGGCTTTCATTGTTGATTTTTTTTTCCCTTAGGAAGCACAGAAAAGGACAGGTGGCTCTTCCTCCACCCTGTTCTCTTCCCCCCAAATCATATGTGTGTGTGTTAAAATTAGTGTACTCTTCTTTAATGTACCATAGTTTGACCTTTCACATGTGTTCTGTTCACACTGTTGAAGTTTTAAGAAGTGAGCATTTTAAAAACTGGGTTTTCCGCACACTTTTTACAGGATCCATTTAAATAAAATATGAACTGGAGACTGTGTTGGCAATCAGGGCCAACTCTGGATTAATTGGCCCAGTATTCCCATTTTATACAGCATTGCTAGTGGAGCTCTCTTGCACTTTTTGTATTTCTGGTGTATTTGTACACCTCCCTTTGCCCTCATGTCCCTTTCTTTTTCTTTGCATGCATTTTTGTTTCTGATGCTCAGTTGTTTGGCATGCTCTGCAGTGTTCGGGTTCATATGCTCAGATAAGGGTTAAGATAAATGAGTGGCAGGGTTCTGCTGGGCTCCAGATTCACAGCCACTGATTTGGAGCCATGTCTGCCCCTGCATTGCATTGTGCCTCCCACTTCTTCTAGTTGTAGTTCTTATGCGGTGAAGAGTTCCAAAAATGCACTCCAAATCTCTTTGAAGTTTGACTTTTTGTGTGGTTTTGTTGTTGTCATGTACCTTCGTGTCGATTATGACTTATGTCGACCCTATGAATCAGTGACCTCCAAAAGCATCTGTCATGAACCACTCTGTTCAGATCTTGTAAGTTCAGGCTTCCTTTATGGAATCAATCCATCCCTTGTTTGGCCTTCCTCTTTTTCTACTCCTTCTGTTTTTCCCCAGGATTATTGTCTTTTCTACTGAATCATGTCTTCTCATAATGTGTCTGAAGTATGATAACCTCAGTTTCATCATTTTGGCTTCTAGTGACAGTTTTTATTTAATATGTTCTAACACCCAAATATTTGTCTTTTTCGCAGTCCATGATATGCGCAAAGCTCTCCTCCAACACCACATTTCAAATGAGCTGATTTTTCTCTTATCCGCCTTTTTCACTGTCCAACTTTCACACCCATACATAGAGATCATGAATACCATGGTCTGAATGATCCTGACTTCCGTGTTCAGTGATACATCTTTGCATTTGAGGACCTTTTCTAGTTCTCTCACAGCTGCCCTCCCCAGTCCTAGCCTTCTTCTGATTTCTTGACTATTGTCTCCATTTTGGATAATGACTGTGCCAGGGTATTAATAATCCTTGACTAGTTCAATGTCCTCATTGTCAACTTTAAAGTTATATAAATCTTCCATTGTCATTACTTTAATCTTTCTGACGTTCAACTGTAGTCCTGCTTTTATGCTTTCCTATTTAACTTTTATCAGCATTCGTTTCAAATCATTACTGGTTCCTGCTAGTAGTATGGTATCGTCTGCATATCTTAAATTATTGATATTTCTCCCTCCAGTTTTCACACCTCCTTCATCTTGGTCCAATCCCGCTTTCCGTATGATATGTTCTGTGTATAGATTGAATAAATAGGGTGATAAAATACACCCCTGTCTCACACCCTTTCCGATGGGGAACCAGTCGGTTTCTCCATATTCTGTCCTTACAGTAATCTCTTGTCCACAGTATAGGTTGTGCATCAGGACAATCAGATGCTGTGGCACCCCCATTTCCTGTAAATTATGTGGCTTATAGAGCAGAATTTCCTCATGGACTGCTAGTTGCAGGAGGTCTTGTGTCCAGCTTTCTGTGCTTGGGATGGTCCAGGCGAGAGTGCCTTTCCATGCATACACAGCAGCGAAATTTATGTCAGTTGAAGCTAAGAAAGAAGCTGGGGCACACAGTAGCTCCATATATGTTTCAGCATGCATACGTAGTTCTGGATTGGAGCAGTGGAATCTTCTGCATGGATCCTTTTTTAACCCATCCCCATTCAGTGAGGTAGAGCCCATCACATGAATATCCAGCAGAAACCTTTTAAGTGTTTTGTCTCTCCATTTGTTGAGGTGACCCCCTATGCCCAAAAAAAACCAACACACCAAATTACACTGCTTTCCTGTGCCTCTTGTTCCAATGCAGAGCTGCATTTACCATTAGGAAGTTGTACCTAACGTTGAAGCTCAATGTGATTTCCTGTAGTACAGGGGCAACGTGCCTCTCTCTGTGCCATTTGCTTGGGAGCAACAGCGAGAGAGGGATGATGTTTTCCATGCCTGGTTTGTGGGCTTCTCATTGGAGCATCCAGCTATTCTGGGCACCCGGATCCTGGGTTGGTGCTATGATGATGACAACGATGACGACTTAGGCACTTCTTACCTAAAAGCAACTTCCATTTAAAATATAAATCCATTATGCTATTATAAATTCATTTAAGACATTGACATTTTCATACAAACACCTACAATTCATATACACATACAGGCATACACAAACAACCCCCCTCCCATAACAGCCACAGGAAGATTTGGCGGCACACCAAGAGTAGAACAAGATCAGCTGAGTCCATCAAAAGCCGCTGGGGAAAGATATCAGCAAAGCAAGTGGGCGGACCTCACTGGATAGGAACCATTTGTCTGATCCAGAATGGCTCTTCTTATGTTCTTCATATGCTGGTTCATTTGTTTGCATTGTTTAAAATATTTATACCCTGCTTCTTAATTGCAAGAATTCATGAGATGGCTGACAAATCTTTGAGAAGCTTTAAAAAGAGCAGATGAAACAGCAGCATAGGACAGAAATGGCAGCAGCGTATTTGAAGCAGATATGAACAGCAACATCTTCAGGTTCTTTCTAAAAAGTCAGCAAGGAGGGAAACTGATTAATGAGCAGGGTAGAGCGTTCCCGAGCGGAGGTGCCAGTGATTTACACCCACTGCCTTGGATCAAGAATGTTTCAGTAAACATTTCTCATTTATAAAAAATTGCAGCTTAGTTGCTTCTGGTTTTTCATTCTGCCCCTCAGAACAATGGGTTAAGAACTATCCCATAATCATTTGCTTTAGAGAGAGAGAGAGAATAAGCAAAGTGCCCTCACTATGATGCATATGATTCTGATTTATATTATTATTATTATTATCATCATCATTATTATTAGTCGCTTTTCCCCCAAAATGGGACTCAAAGTGTCTTCCAACAAAAGCAAACAACTTTATATGGAGGAAGACCATTGGTCTATTTAGCCCAGTGTTGTCTATGACAGAGATTGGCTCTCTTAAGACCTTGGGTTAAGGCAGCCTTTCCCAGTCTTGGGTCTCTAGATGTTGTTGGACTACATCCCCGGCCAGCATGGACCAATGGTCAAGGATGATGAGAGTTGTACTCCCAACAACATTTGGGAACCCAAAGTTGGGAAAACTAGGTTAAGGACTCTTTCCCAGCCCCAATCCCAGGGATCCTTTAAGTGGGGATGCCAGCGAATGAACCTGGGAGCTTGTGAATTAAAACCATATGTTCCACTACTGAGCTACTGTGTGGTCCTTCACAGTTTTTCAGATTGAAAGAAAGAAAAATCAGATCATGCCACTTGACAGTCATCAGAGTCACAAACAGGAATTGTTAGTCATGGACGCCAGCTGGACCTTGCTTGAGGAATATTAATACTGATAGAGTGCAAGTGTGTTCCCATATAGTGATACAATCAGGGGGATTTCTTCCTCTGAAATTGCATAGTGGTTGGGTATCTGCCTTGTCAGATGAGCCCCTTTATTAAAACAAAAATTTTAAATATGCAGAATTAGTAGGAATTCTTCACCTCATAATGGCATTCCTCGGTAAAATTGGGCTAATATTTTTGATTACTTAAAACAAAAGGAAGTTACTTTGGAAATACTTAACCAGAAAAATAATTTTGTTTGTTGCAACTAATTACATCCGTTGCCATTTCCTGTTTGGCTTCACAGTGATCCATGTGGACCAGGCAAACAACGAAGCGAAACGAGATTTCCTCAAGGCTGTGCTTCGAGGGTCAGAGCCAAGTCCTGGAAGGTAAATTTTGGAGCAAACCTTTGAGGGTCAGAACCCTTTCACTTACTGTCATTACTATGCAAGTTAATATATAACTGCATCTGAAGAGACGAAATAATGAATAAAAAGAATTTATTACTTGGAAGTTTTTCCTATCATTTCACTAAGATTACATTGTTCCAAAGAAGGCATCAGTCCAACCATTTCATATTTCTGTGCAATATATGCAAACCATGTACATCAGTTGCAGGGAACCTTTGGCCTTCTCAGATGTTGCTGAACTACAACTCCCGTCACCCCTGGCCCATTGGCCATGCTTGCTGGCATTGATGGGAGTTGTAGTTCAGCAACATCTGGGGGTCCAGAGGTTCCCCACACCTAATCTACATGCTTAAGGGAGTTTGGATGTACACCTTTCCCACTTTTCCCATTTAATTGTTAACATCCCATGTCTGTGTCAAGGGTACATGACTTCACCTAGTAGCACCTGGATCTTACTTATAATTTACTTTATAATTTTCACACTCAGAAAAGAACAACAAGCACCATCTATTCTGTTTTTCTTTTGTGGGGTCAGCCATTATTCATCTAGAGGACTAATTGATCCATACCATGAGCTGTTGGTTCAGGTGGAAGTTGAGGGCTGCCAGTCTGCCTTTCACACATTTAAGTTATCCATATAAAAAGAGATAAGCAGTGCAGACATGAGGGGTAGTACTTGGCAATAAGGTGGTAGTCTTTGTATTCCCCATTTTAATTTAAAACTGAGCTTCATACGTTGGCCATGCACAATTTTTTAAAGGAATCCGACAGGAAGCACCATAAAGTGATCCCTTAAGAGCAGGCATGTATCATATCTAAAGCACTTTGAAGTTCAGAAAGATTTCTTTCTTCATTTCAGCAAACAACGAAAGGAATTCCAGATTTACCACATACATTAATAAGATGGATAACATTACGATCCTAGCAAAACCCCAAGTAAAGTTACAGATTTCCCAATAGTGCCATATTCCGTGGCCCAATTGTTGCATTGTAGGACTAATTCGACTCCAGTGACTAAGCAAAATCTTTTGCTCCAGCCCTGAAATTCCATGCACATCAGCACATTGCCGCCATAGAATCATAGTTCAAGGTTAAGTCCCTCTGATTTCAAGGGTAGAAGATGGGATCTTTTCCCACTGAAATCTTCATTATCTAAAAGTAGTTGACGTTTGCTGGATGAGGATAGTAAGGGTCCCATCAAGTCAAGCCCATGCATGAAAGCAAGAGCGATAAGCTTTTCCTAGCATTCTGAATTGATTCTCCACTTCCCTTGTCTCCGAAGAGAGTCCACAGCTTCCTCAAGAAGCAAATTCCATTGTTCAGTTTCTCATCACACATCACAACCCATTAGAGTTAGTTGTGCTCAAGTCTCGTTTATGTTAATGGGATTCCAATGCACATAATTGTGGGCATGCCCTACTCATGCCCATGGACTGCTGTGGGGTACGTTTTGGAGGGCACGGTATAATTTCATTTTTTAAAATATTTTCATATATATATAATGTCACCAATAAGAGAGGAAATGTCTCAACCCCTCTGAAAATACGTTTCCCGTCTTACTGGTGACATCTTCTTTAATATGTGGAATTATTTTGCATATTCCATCACCCTTAAACTTATTTTCCCCCCACTAGGATTACGAAGGAGCCAGATGCATCTTTCTTGATAAGATTTGTCTTCTAGAGATTCTTTATCACTCTATTAATTATCCTAAGATCCTTACCAGCGTCCTTTTTAAATTATAGCTCAGTGGCAGAACGCATGCTTTGCAGGCAGAAAGTCTCACAACACCCCCAGTTGAATTGATCTTAAGAAGCTGGGCTAAGCAAGACCCTGGCATACCACTGCCAGTCAGAATAGACATTACTAGGTTGGCTGGATGAGTAGTCTGACTCACTATAAGGCATCCTTATAGGCTCTTGTGTTTATAATACTGTACTTCAGATGAGATCTCATAAGCAGAATCCTTCCCAAATCATATAAATCTGTGCCATGCTCTCTTTCCTGACAAACCAGCAGTGAACATTGTTTCATTACACTTAGTCCTCCATTTTGAAGTCCCTACATCCTCCTAGCAATCTGTGTGAATTACAGAAGAAAGGAGCATTGGGAGGTAGACACTTCATGCCCAACTGTGGTATCATAATGCCATGACCAATGCAATCTACTTTCCACACGGATCAGTTGCATGCTAATCCTGCACATCACAGCAGGAGGTTGAACTTGATGGCTTTGTAGGCTCCTTCCAACTCTACTATTCTATAATTCTTTGACCTCCTGTGGGGCATTGATATGGCAACTTCGCCACGTGATCGAATAGATCCACACAAAAAGCCATCAGCATATGTCAGAGCATCTGCAACAGCACATGGAAGCATTTTTCAGAAGTTACCATCCCACTGCCATAATGTATGAATCAGGCCTTGCTGTCTGGTCAGACTCATCAGTAAAGCCTCCTCACTGTAGTTCCCTCTTTTAGAAGCAGGCCATAAGGAAGAGAGATGCAGCGTTTAGCCCTCGAATGCACAGACTCTGCACATTTTGGCTGTATTGCTCCCTTGGCACATGTTTCCTATCACAATGCCTTAAATAATAGTATCAGAAGTTCTTCTTCTTTTTCATTTGAAACAGGAACTAAACTTTAAAGTTTAGGAAACCAAAGGACTTAGCATAAAAACATCAGTCTAAATTGGCTGCACATGGTCTAGCTGTAGTGACAGTAGGATAAACCAGTGATAACTAAAAGGAAGACTAAAGTTGTATAGCTTGCAAGCTGAACCCTTGCTAGTTCTCCAAACACCCTCCGTTCCCAGTCTCTCAGCAGTAGGGGCAAGAGAGACTGTTGTAATACTGGCCTGTTTTTTTGTTTCGAAGGACTACTGAGAGAACCATTGTGAAAGGGGTTGGACCTCTTGAAATGTGCCACATAGGTGCAAAGTTTTGTGTGTTAAATAGATGGCAGCATGGACCAGAACCAAACAACCCACCCCCAAATAAACAAATGTATTTTACCTTTCAAACTCTTTGATTTAAATCCAGGGTGTCTAACCTGTGGCCTTCCATATGCTGCTGGACTCCAGCTCCCTTCAGCCCCAGCCAGCATAGTCAAAGGTCAGGGACGATGGGAGTTGTAGTCCAGCAACTTCGGACTCTGTAGCTTCACCACCCACCCACCCCGATTTTAAAGGCTCTGCCCACAGACTAATCAACACTCAGAATGTGACTGTATACATGTTTATTGTGAAGTAAGCCCCATTGAGTTCAGTGAAACTTACTCCCAAAGTGTAGGATTGCATCCTAAAGCTTTAATTAATTAATTGTATCGATTTAAAAATATGGTCTTAAGCCACATATGTGAGGTCAGGAAGAGTTTCTTTGAATCTAACACTCAGAATGGCAAAATGAAGGGGAAAGGAATGAAGTGGGGGGGGGTGAGATCCCAATGAAAACACAACACACTCTTGGCAAACCTCCTTACGCACACTGGAATGTAATGCAATCAATAATATATCACCATTTTAAACCCACTAACATTTCCTTAAATAATAGCGGATTTTAACTTTAGTCCTGTCTTAAGTAGAAAGGTGCTTCCTTTCATTTGCATTTGCATTTTGATCTTTTAGAAGTGAAAATATTTCCTAACACAGCATCTACAGTGTTGACAGTGGAATTCATTCTCATTGATGTTGATGTTTTCATAGATGTTATTTCTTGACATATGCAACATACTTGAGAGTCTACAAAGCCAACACACTGAAGTCTGGCTAGACCTCCCAGTTGTGGCACTGGCAAAGGTGCCAGGGAACGTTAATGAATTACACGTGGTTCCATGGCTTGTGCCATTCCGTGTTTTCAAGTAAACAAACACAGGCTGATGTAGCAGGGCAAAGTAGCAGGAAGTGGGTTGCCTGCTCGTTAAAGGATAATGTACTTTTAAATTTACCCCAAATGGAGTTTGTTTTTATTCTCCATAAGCAAGCCGTGTGTTCCAGAAAACAGTCCATTCCAATTCTTTGTACTTAAGTGAATAGCTTTATTGTCAGAACGTGCAGTGCCTCTTAGCGCAGCAACTTAGACACTTTATACACAATCCGCCATGAGGAATGTGGACAGCTAGCAGACAGTCTCATATATTGTACATATGTGTTTGAACGCTCTGTTCAATAGGATCACAGAATGTTGTCTTGTTGACAAAAGTTTTTGGTGTTTGCTTTTAAAAGAAAAAAGAATATAGATATAGAGGGAGAATTGTGTACATGTATATATATAAAAATGTAAATAAATTTAAAATGAGGACTGGGATACTAGTAATCTGTGTCATATTTTCTGTAACTAAGCCTAGCTGTGTGCTCTTTTAAAAAGTGTGAATAACATAATGTGCAGTTTGGCTATGAGATTTCTCTTTTCTTTTTTTTCTTTTTTCCTTTCCCCTTTTCAGCATACGGTTTACAGTAGTAAGCGACCCTCCACAAGATGAACAAGATCTTGAGTGTGAAGATATTGGCTTTGCATATGTCAGTCTAACTGAGATATTTCAGAAAGGGCGGGACATCGTTGACCAAGATATAAACAGTGAGTTCAGGGCGTATGTTTATTTTTTCAGTTCTACTTTCTCACAGCTCTCAGTTTCCAAATTATTTCCAGTTTGGGGCTCTCTCCCCCCCCCTCCTTGGGCTATGGAAATTTTGTACAGGCAGTCCTTATACAAAAAACTAGCTCTCCCCCCCCACCCCACATTCCATGTACATAACACAAGTGATGAGGAGCATTCCCTACCATACCTGAGTGGAGGCCACATGGCACACACAATTATGTCTGTATTTGCTGGCTGAAGCAGCCACTTCACTCTGCCTAATGATAGGGCTGGCCTGGATGGATGGATATTTTTGTGAAAGTAGATTGTGAATTATGGCAGTTCTCAGAGCACTTGTACTTGAAATGTACTTTTAAAAAGTGCATCAGCAGCTGAAAATGTTTGGGAGAACATAATAAGAGCCTGCTGGATCATGCTAATAGCCCATCTAGTTCATCAGTGGCCAACTAGTTACCCATTGGAAGCCTGCAAGCTGGACCTGAGCACAAGAGCGTTCTCTCCTCCTGCAGCTTCCAGCAACTGGTATTTGGAAGCATTATGCCTCCAACTATGCTGGCAGAGCCTAGCCATCATGGTACAGCAGCCATAGCCTTATCCTCCATGAATTTGTCTAACCCTCTTCAAAGCCATCCAAGTTGGTGGCCATCACTGTCTCTTGTGGGAGTGAATTCCGTAGCTGAACTACATGCAGTGTGAAGAAATGCTTTCTTTTGTCTGTCCTGAATCTTTCTGGGGAGAGAATGTAGTGCAGTTCATAAAGCAAGACAAAACCCAGCATCTCCTTACAACTTAGGAGCATTTGTTCTCAAACTGGTAATCTTCAGTCACAGCTAGGCTGTTCTTTTTGTGATTTATTGTGGTCTTTGTAAGCGGCTCTGTTAAAATGGCAGTGGTGCTATGTCTTACCATAGTGGCATTCAACAGGCCTTTGCACAACGCTCTCTGATTCCGTTTGTGCTAAATACATGCTCCACATCTGAGGTTGTAGGGTCAGTGCGTGGTCTCAAAAGAACAACCTGATTGCAGTTCTCAGGTGCACCTTCCTGACACTCAGAAGCAGCCAGAAGTTCTGTTTCAACTTTCCCCGCTTTCTTTTTGTCTGCGTATGAAGAGCCTTTTGTGTTTCAGCCACTGAAGCTGAAGGTACTCAAATGTGTAGGGGGCGAGGATCTGTGTGAACTTGCTATTGATGTTACTTTTCCTCTGTGTTTCTTGTCTAGTTTTAGATTCGCCAGAGGATGGAACAGTAATTGGAAAGCTCAGAGTCACGGTAGAAGCCCTCCGTGCTCTGCGTTCAGTCTATGAGGAGGTCTGAAAATGAGTGGCTGTGTCTACAGATGTGCTTTCTCCCAGCATAACCAACACAGGCGGGATCTAGGAAGACAGAGAGAGACGCTACTGTATATTTAATGCATAATTTATATGTAAAGGACGCACAATTTGCAGTTGTAAAGTTTGTATATTTTTCCCGTCTGTTTGGATTTTTCTTTTTATACATTCTTCTCCTCCCTTAAGGCTACAGGCCCTTCCCCACAATGGACACCAGCTTGTAAATAATTAATACCTACATGATTGAATGATGTGCTTTATTTGCATTTTCAACATTATTTTTGCCTTAACATAAAACAGTAATAAAAATGCAAGTCAAATTTTTAATTTTTAATAATAATAATAAAAAAACCTTAAGCCCTGGAAAACTGATTAAAAATACTTTTATGTTATCCCTAATCACACCACTAAATGGAATGCCTGCGATTAGCCTCATTAAGAATTTTATACTGTGAAGGTTTTATTAGAAGCAATATATGAAAATTACTTGGATTAATGTGTTAATCTGCCTCTTTAAAATGCTAATATCCATTTTATGCACATTAAATCTCAGTATGCGTTTTCTCTGATGCATGCCGTTTCTATCAATTAAATATAAAGAACGAGACTGGTCCCAAGACTTATTAAATTACTGCAAGCTTTTATAAAAAGAAACATACAACTTTTGACCTACTGCTATTATAATCAGTTGTTTGTGATTATCAAGTTTTGAAGGGATGGTATTGCATGACACACCCCAGTTAGGTTCTGTTTTGTTTTTCATCTGCAGGAAAAAAAACAGATTTACATATTTCAACTAATAGCTATCAAAGTGCAAGATGAAACTACAAAAGAATCAATCAGATTATCTTACACTTCAAGCGGGGCCTTTGATTCTCCGTACTCTACCCCATATTTAAAACCTATATAAAACCTGAATAACTAATGGTTGTATCCTGATAAACAATGATTGAAAACAGCCTGGAAACTCAATTTTCCAGCTTTCAAACCAATGCTGATGAAGGATTTAATTGATTTTTTTAATTGAGCTGTTGATCAGCACTGCAAAAAAGATAAGTTTCTAGATGAGATTCACTTATGTTTTATTTTTGAATATCTTTTGATTTCTTTAAATGGGATTTTATAGGTAGAGAGGCTCTCTGCCATTTGCAAAAACAGGCTATATTTATTTCGTAAGCATATGTAAAGTATTCAGAAAGATAAGTAATTTATTAAAGTCTACCTAATTTGCTGTGATATATTAAATCTCTGCTTCAGTGATCACAGACCATTTCATTTACAGAATTAGGCATTCCCTCTTTGTGTGATTAAAGCCCTGGAAAATGAGTTCTTTGCTCCTATTTGTGAACATTCAGAGCCTGCTAATGGCAAGAAGATGGAATAGATTATGAGACAATTCATTACAGTTCAACAGCTCAAAAAAAAAAAAGAAGCCAGACAAAATGCAAACGAAAAAGCACAACTAGGAATATCTGCATATAGTTTGAACCATCTGTGCTCTAATGGCTTCAGATACGCCTCTTCGCCTTGAGGAGGCTTTGAAATGGCAGGCCATACAATATTAATTTGTTGATATACATCAAGAAGCCAGCAGAAAATATATATATATATATTGACCACAGAAATTCCCTCATTCCCTAACTTTGGAGAAGACAGTCTCCAAGGAACAATCTCTGCCAGTTCTCACAAGAATTTATTCCTGTGGAACGTTCTAGAAACCGCAGACAACGACATTCCAAAGCCCCTTCCATTCCTGGTAAACAAGCACATGTTTGTGTTCTCACTTGCGCTGGTTCTTAGCTCATCGTTCTTGGCCCACATTTCCTAGTGTTCTTTGGCTCCCCACAACTGTATTGTCATTAAGGCTTGTTATTATACTTTACAGTAATTTAAAACAGCTAGACTCGACACCAAGATTAATAAAGTGGCTTTTCAGAATTGGAGTTGTGGTATTGAAGCAGGAGGTTTGCATTATTCACCTAATATTTTGCAACCCAAAACAAAATCACTTCCTTAAAAAGAAGTGAACTTGGAGCCTTACCCCCTCCCCAACAATTTGGTGAGCTCTCTATAGTGTAACTGTTGAGTATCATGGAAGGCTTAAAGGACACAAACCAGTTTGGAAGCTAGACAAAGTGCTTTAGCGTCTCAAACACTAACAGAACAGAAATGGGAAAGCTTCTACCTCCAGTGCCACCTGGTAACTAAGGCTGAAATCCTAACGTCTACTCAGAAGCAAGTCTCATTGAATTCAGTGGGGCTTATTGCCAAGTAAGTGGGGTTAGGAGTGCAGCCTATGCTATAAAACAGCACGATCCACGCAGTGATTAACAGGAGCGTTTGCTGTGGTCTTCTTAAATCATCCTTTTAGGCTCTACTATATAGTAAAATTGGAAAGTCGGTAATGTTCATCTTGTTCAATATTCGGTAGCAGAGATCAACTGCAGTACAGCAGCCAATCTAGTGCAGCTGGAGAAGTGTTTGCGTGTGATTTACCTGAAAGGAGCAGGCTGGTTCAGCATTCCTAGTGTAGACCACTATTGGTCTTCAGCAGGTGCGTTGGAGTTTACTACTGGCTTGTAACCTGGTCTAAGGTGTGTTGCCACAGCAGCACTATCACCATAAAAATGTATAGTAAGCGGATCCCTAAGTGCATTCAATCTAAAGATGATTGAAGGCTTGAAAGTAAACAGTGCTGGACTAAATGGACCAGTGACCTGCCTTATACTGAGTTAGACCAATGGCCCATCTAGTTCATCATTGTCTACGCTAACCTTCTCCAACCTGGTGCCCTCCAGGTGTTGTTGGACTACAATGCCCATCATCCCTAACCAATGGACATGCTGGTTGGGGCTGATGAGTGTTGGAGTCCAGCAATATCTGGAGGGCCACAGATTTATCACCCCTAATCTAAGTTCAGTATTTCTTCACAGGATTTCCATGTTCTGTGTTTACACCTAATGACAGCAGGGTTTACTCCAGAGTTTCAGACATGGGGATCTTTATTAGCCCTACTTTGAAGATGCTTGGTTGGGATCTTCTGCATGCAAAGCATGTGCTCTACCACTGAGCTACAACCCTTCCCTAAATACTATGTCCAGAAAAGGGAGCTATGGACAGAAGCCTGCTTGCTGTAGGGATATGAGAAACATTTGTGTTAATTACCAAACCTTAAAAAATGTAAATGTACTGCCTTCAAGTCGATTCCGACTTATGGCGACCCTATGAATAGGATTTTCATGAAGCTGAGAGGCAGTGACTGGCCCAAGGTCACCCAGTGAGCTTCATGGCTATGTGGGGATTCGAACCCTGGTCTCCCAGGTCGTAGTCCAACACCTTAACCACTACACCACCAAACCTTAATCTTTGTTATAAATAATAGTTCCAAGCCACTGTCATGTAAACAGAGAGAGAGAGACACCAGTACCTATTATGGTTTGCAAATGTGGTTTATTTAGATTATTTTTCTTCAGATGTTTTGGCAATGCTGCATCTTCCAATTTACGATGGTTTGCTTTCCTTCTGTCCGCATAATAAAGGAGCCTGTGGAAACCGGATTAATAGAATTAAATTATGTGATGGCTATTAAAGCTTAGCTAGAGCTACACTTTGCAATTTAAACTTGAACAGTGCTGATTTTTAGGGGGTTTGCTGTATTTAACGATCAGGTTTAATAATAATAATGATAATAAAGCTTGCCTGAATAAACAGAATTTGTCTACACAAGAGGAGGTTATTCCCTTGCCAAAAGATAGGTTGCTAGAATTTGTCAGTGTGCATGCGTGTGTTTTTCAAGCCTTATGTTTTCTTTAAGTTAGGAGCCTCTGTCCAGAGCCACTGAATTTCAAGAGGTCCGTTACCCCATTGTAGTCCACTGGTGAGGTGGAAGGAGAATGCAAGAGAGCACAACTCCGGGACTTTTTTCAGAGCAGGAATGATAAATGTCCCTGACTGTCTCTTTGCTAATCTGTCACAAACAAATTTGAAAGCCAGTCCATTTCCATTTCAGAGCATAGTGTGAATTCTGAAGGACAGGTGCTTGTGCATGAGTTTGGGAAGTGTGAATTAGGGAAGTCAAATCCCAAATTAAAAATACTTGTTTCTAAGTACGTTTTCTCAAAATGCATTTGAATGTGGGGTGTGTGTTTTGTTTTGTACTGAGAATTGCATCACACAATTTGGAGAAGTGTGACATGTGGAGCTCTGATGTGCACATTTGTCCAGGAGTTGTAGATCAGATGAGTCTGTATAGGCATTCACAAAGGCAGGATTTCTCAAGCATCACTAATCACTGCACTCATGTAACTGTATAGTATATTGTGGCATCTGTAGCAGGAGACTGGGTTATTTTTTTTATTTAGGCTGCAACTCTATACCCAATTGCCTGACAGTCCCAATAAATACTTGGACTTATTTCTGAATAAATCGGGGTGTGTGTGTGTGTGCATGTGCATGCACCACCGGAAAGGCCCCACTGTCTCCACCTCCCCTCATGAGCCACCACTGCTGCAAGCTAGGGTCACTTCCCTAGTTTACTTGGGGCTCACACAAAGAGCAAGGTGAAAAGACTACATGTGCAGTCAAAGGCTTGTGGGTATCTCAGCCTAATAAACTGAACTATAATCATCCGAATGTGGTTGTAGTGCAGATGATCTGCATAGCCGTTTCTTCACATGTCTCGCATGTCTGAGAGCCAGGGGTGTAACCGCCCAGGGTCATGGAAAGTTGTAGATCCCTTACCATTTGGAAGCAGATTCCCTGCCAGGTCCCTATGTACAAGCCTATTATCATAACATGGTAGCCACAGAGAAGAGTCCTTGACCTTTTGTGCCGAGTGGAGCCAAGCAGAGTGAAAGGAAGTCAGCCACTGAGGAGACTCTTCTTATTAGCTAACACAGCTTCCCCTTTCATTCCAATTGGCTCCTAGAGGTGTCTGTTGTAGGTGGAGTGTGGATTGAGAGACAAGATGGAGAGCAAGAGAAAGTGGAAAGGGGATGTGAGAGGGTTTTGTGTGGCTATCATAAAGGGACCCTGCACTTCTGAATTTGCCACTGCACTACTGCTGAGAGCTAAGAACTGTTCTACAAATGCATCTAACTCTTCTTGTACAGGATGGCAATATTGTTAGTAGTCCAACATCCGTGGTTTCAAATACAAAAACATCACTTACACATGTTTGAATAACAATCTGCCCAGGATTTCTGCGGATTTAGTAGAATACAGGGTTTTTTCCCCTTAATGTATTCAGTCAAACTGGCACAGTGATAGAATGTAGAATTATTTCCTTATGTCGCAAAAAGAAAATAGTCTTTCTGTCTCTGAAAGGGAGACTTCACTGTTGAGCGAATTGTCATTCTGAAGCCAACAAAAGGAAGCCTCTGAATTCTGAATACTCATGGCCAATCAATAACAGGCAGAGTAATCATTTATCTACGTAATAACACAACTGTTCCTGCAGGTCATTGGCTACTGTGATTGAGAGAAATGCAGTATGTGATTGATTACAAATAATCCATTTTCCTAAGGAAATCTAAGAATACCACTGAATAGCTCAAAGCAATGTCTTAATAATCCTGCATTTGCATGTATAGTTGGAGGCACATCACACTGGACTCAATAGGACTTATTACAACATATGGATGCACAGTACTGTAGTCTAAGAGATACTCTTAAAGAGTCAGAAATGGATACAGACAGTAAGTAAAAAACAGGTTTGCAATAGTTAGATTTGTTTCTTTGTTTTACAAATGTTTGTATGAGCACATCAGAATCAGCATCATTGGGAAGCTATTTCGAGTGGGTTTGGTTGTGATTATGCCCCCAAATGAGATGGTATTTGTTCTTTCAAACTGCCCACAAGTGTTTGTCTAATTAAACAGAGGCGGATTTATTAGCTTACACTAGGCATAGATTAAGCAAAACCATACCATGTAGATATTTTTGTAACTAAGAGAGAGCGTGTATTTTAATCCTAACCAGACACTGTAAATAGACATAGATCTTGTTCTTGTGGTAGACATATATGTTCCATTCAGATAATGGCATTTTGTTTTGTGAGGGGTTTATACTCATGGACTCTTTCAACTGAATGTGATACTATCAAGTGTGGGAATATGGACCAATGTTTTACCACACTTTGGTTAAAATTCAGTAGGGCTACCAGGGGACAAGGGGAACAAAAAAATATTTAGAGACCATATCTGCCCCAAAGCTATCAACTGCTCTGGAACAGTGATTCCCAAACGTTTTTCCCCTACGGAGCACTTGAAAATTGCTGACGATCTTGGTGGACCACTGAATGTTGTAGCAATTGCACTGTGCTGTGCCAAATGTATGATATTTAATTGTATTTTTGTTGCTTCTCTTATTTCTTAGGTTGTGTCTGATTGCATTCAATAGTAATTGTGATTTGATTTGATTTGATTTTGATTTTAATATTTCTACCCCACCTTTCGGCCAAAAGGCCCTCAAGGCGGCTTACAAAGAGCACCAATATAAAGATGCACCAATAAAACATCAATAATACATCAATAGAACATCAGTAATACATCAATAAATCAATAAAAACAATACAATTTGCAATACATTTCAAGTTTGTCTCAAACTACCTCCCCCCTCACTTTGGCAAAATGTGTATTATAGACATTGGGCTACTTTGCAAGACTAGCCACACTCTCTCAGTCACACTCTCTGTCAGATATAATAAAAGACGATATAAGGAATAAAGCAAGAAAAGTATAATTAAAAATCAATTTGAAAATTTAATGCAGACCAGCCACAGACCAACTAGACACAGCTCTCAGACCACTGGTGGTCCATGGACCACAGTTTAGGAACCCCTACTGTAGAACATTGAACACAAGAATGTAAGAAGAGCCCTGTTGGATGATGCCCATGGCCCATCTAGTCCGGCATCCTGTTCTCACAGTGGCCAACCAGAAGCCTGTGCGAAGCCCACATGCAGGACCTGAGCACAAGAAGACTCTCCCCTCCTGAGGTTTCCAGAGGTTGGTCTGGGGCCCAAAAGCTAGGTTGTGGGCCAATCTCAGAGGTTTGCCCCAGAAGAACAGCCTCTGTCCTCATCATCATTGTCTTCGTCTTCTATGATGACAGAGTAAAACAAAAGATGGACAGGGCTGGAACAAGAGAAAGAAAAAGCAGAGAATGAAGAGGGAAAGTGTAAAGACATGTATCTATGTAGAAAAAGAAAAATGGGTCCTATGGAGGTAAAGTGGCACCAGAGAAGGGTGTGAGGGGGCAAATGTCCCCCAGACAAATAGTTTAGGTTGTATCCAACAGTAATCCTCCTCAAAGTACACCCACTGAAATGGATGGCCCATTAACTAAGTTGGATACAACCCCTTGTTTGCACAAATGCACACTTATGACAATACGTTTAGGATGGAAAAATTAAATGAAATATTAGTGCTATTTCTTTTGGAAATCTAATACATGGGAGAAAGCTCCCCTGACCTCAAACCATGCATTTTGCCCATCCTGTACCCACCACTACCACCATCATATGTGTGTGTGCGCGTGTGTGTTTTTTCTGGTTCTGCCACTGCATGAAGAAAGCTGGGGTTAATTGTACATCCCAGTTATAGGAAGCTGAAGACTCTTAACTCCAGCATGTCCATAAAACATTGCATTCTCAGACCTACTTGACATCGCTGAAGTCGTCTTCCCAACGGTGTTAACGCGTATTGGAAGAACTGACTAGTGAGCTCTGTAGTCTCCCCAAACACACTTCAAATACCTTGGGTTTAAGCATATGGTTGCCAGCCACACGGCCATGAGCTTTGAGGGGTGAAATCTGGTACTGGAAGGGCGAAATCTCTTGGAGCAGGAAGGCAGAGCCTGGCATCACTTGGTGATAGACAGAGTGAGTGAGCAAGCCACCTCAAGCCCCTCTAAGAACCACCCCTCCCCCCCTAAAAAAACAGCCCAGTGTCGACTCGGGCAGCATCCATACTACACAGTTAAAGCACTATTATACCACTTTAACAGTCGCGGAGAAACTGCCGGTTTTAAGGGTGCTGACCTCACAAAGTCAAAGTTCCCGGCACCTTTAACAACTGACAGTTTCCAGGATTCTGTGACCAATGTGTGCTCAGCAGCCACAGAATGCTGATTAATTAGTGGTGTTCCTTGGTGGGCATGGAGAGACTGGGAAGCCCAGAAAGAAACTGAGCGGCTAGGCTTCTGAACAGGGAGAATGTCTAACTGCAACATTTACTCTTCCCATTGTACACAAGCAGGGCCAGCCCTACCATTAAGCAGAGTGACACAGCTGCCTCCAGTGGCAGATGCAAGGATGGGCGGGATTCCTCCAGAGTCTCCTAAGCTAGTCTGGTTCCCCCTGGTTCAGTTGAGGATATTGTCCCATCATCGGTTTTGATGTAATAGGACAATATCCTCAACTGAACCAGCTGCTCATCCAGTTACATTCCATACATGGAGTGAGGGGGCATCCTCTCGTCCTTCACTTCAGGCAGCAAAGTGTCTCAGGCTAGCCTCTTCCCCAAGAAATACATCCTGGGACACAGCCAGTGTAGTGTAGTGGTTAAGGTGTTGGACAGGGTTCGAATCCCCACATAGCCATGAAGCTCACTGGGTGACCTTGGGCCAGTCACTGCCTCTCAGCCTCATGAAGACCCAGTCACCATAAGTTGGAATTGACTTGAAGGCAGTACACATCCTGGGGATTTGCATTTTGTTCTCCCCATCCAGAGGTTTGGGCCGTTCATTATCCAGGAGGATAGGAGGTGAGTTGCTTCTTTCCAAGACGGCTCCCACCAGAGCCTGGGAGAACAGAAGCTCTGCTGAAAATTTCCCAACACTTCTTCAGTGGGATTTGGATTTAGCCCCAGTAGATTTAGTCTTCCTTATGGTTATTGTCTACATTATAAGCCTTTAATAGCATCCAGAAGGTTCTGCACTTTTGGGAAATAATTCCCACCACCCCCCAAAAAACATGTATTGAATTAGCCTGTTTTGCCATAAATCAGTAAGTCAACAGACTCCATGCAGCCCTGAATTTGGGGGAGAACTGTAGGCTCAGAGGCAGAGCATCTGCTTTGCATGCAGAAGGTCCCAGGTTCATCTCCTGGCATCTCCTGGAAGAGCTGGGAAGGACTCCTGCCTAAAGGCCTGGAGGGCTGCTGCCGGTCAGTGTAGGCAGCACTGAGCTAGATGGACTAGATGATCTGACTCAATATAAAGGCAGCTTCTTATCTTTGGGTGGCAGCAAGATTAGCCCCCTGTGGAAGGAATCTTCCCCATCTCCTTGGCACCACACTGCCAGGTGGAGAGGAAGGGATGACACACTGAAGAGCACCTTGCCAGCCCCCCCCAAAAAAACCCTGTTTGTGGTTTTCAGGCATCCCCAAACATTTTCAGAGTACTGATATGTGAACAAGCCAGTGTGGTTCAGTGGTTAGAGTACTGGACTTGGACCTGGGAGACTAGGGTGCACTCAGCCACAAAGCTCACTGGGTCATCTTGGACCAGTTGCCGCCTAACCTACCTCACAGGGTTGTTGTGAGGAAAATCGTATGGGAAGAGGGAGAACTATGTGTGCCATCTGGAGCTCCTTGGAAGAAAGATGGGATATAAATGCAATTTTTAAAAATCAATAAATGGAACAGATAGGCTTTCTTATGTCTTGGGATCATCATAAGGACTTTCTTCTCTGCGCACTGCCTCCACAACAAAGGAACATAACAGCACATAGTTAAGCTATTGAACTCGCTCCCAGAGGAGGCTGCAATGGCTACCAACTTGGAGGGCTTTAAAAGAGGATTAGTCAAATTCATGGAGGATAACAGTATCAAAGGCTACTTGCCATGCTGGCTATGCTCTGTCTCCACAGTCAGAGGCAGGATGCGCCTGGAACCCAGTCGCTGGAAACTGCAGGAGGGAAAGTACTCTTGTGCTCAGGTCCTGCTTGCTGGCTTCCCATTGGGGCATCTGGTTGGCCACTGGCCTCATCCAGCAGGTTCTGCTTATGACCATCTGGAAAGAACTTGGGGTGTGATCCACCAAAAGGGAAAGATCTTTACATCCCATTTCATATGATGTTTTTCTTCCTCTATGACAGTGGTTCCAAAACTTTTTTCCCTCCATGGAGCCCTTGAAAATTGCTGATGGTCATGGCAGACCACTAAAAGATTTTTCTGCCAGTTGTCTATTGTAATATGTTGTGCTAGATGCTGTGTGATTTTTAACTGTATTTTATTGCTTTTTTGTTTCTTACGTTGCATTTTATCGCATTTCTGTTTGCATTCCATAGAATTCAAACTGAATACAGTACGATACAAGATAATCAACAAAAAAAGCAATGAAAAGCAACTAACAATCAATATGAATATTTAATACAGATATGCCACAGACCACCTGTAATAAGCTCATGGACCACTGGTGGTCCACAGACCATAATTTGGGAACCCCTGCTCTGTGGTAGAATGCATTGATATCTGTATTTTAAATGTAAGTCATTTGGAGATCTTTTAGGTGACAAGTGAGATCATAATCATAATCATAGATTTCAATGGGGGAGTGAAGCACAGGCATAAATATCTCCCAATAGATCCAGAGTTTAACCTGTCCTGTCCACATGCTTTAATTCTGCATCACAAGTCACAAAAGGAGTCCTACAAACCTTGTGTGGCAATCTGTTTCATACTTTATCATCGTATCCAATCTGAGGAGGCATAAAATATGAATTGTAGGTGAAAGCTGCCCTCTGCTGTCTATGGTGCAACAAGACGTTCATTGCAGGGAGTCCCTTTTCATCTGGTGGATGTATGGTGAAATTCTGGGGACAGGGGCAAGGAATATAATTGAATTCAGCCTAGAGAAAAGGGCTTTAATTGTCCCTGGCGTTTTGACTGCACTGGGACTCATACACTGCCAGCTCAAGACATTTTCTTGCAGGAAGTGTAGGCCAAATGGCACCACCACCACCTTGCCCTCCACTGGGACCAGCACTTCAAAATGGTTGGCTCCCCATTCAGACACCAGCTCACGCTTGCTGAAGCAACATCCTGCTGTGCCCCGGTTCTAAGACCCTATCTATATTGTACATGTAAAACTTTATCATACCACTTTAAAGAGTCATGGCTTCTCTGGGAAGGTGGACTGATTGATAAACTATTCTAGCAAATGTAACTCTGTGAGGTGAATAAAGTCTCCTAACAACTCTCAGCACCCTTAACAAACAAGCAAACTAACAAACAGGATTATTTGGGGGAAGTCATGTCTGTTTAAAGCAGTCTAACGCTGTTTAAATGTCTAGTGTGGTGTGGCCTAAATTACATTTTTAGCTTTGAGAATTGGATCCTAATTGCAGTAGGAAGTGATGCCAATAGACTAGGGATAGGGTACCTGTGGCTCTTCAGAGGCTGTTGGACTCCAACTCCCCATCAGCCCCAGCCAGCATGACCAATAGTTAGGGTTGATGGAAGTGGTAGTCCAACAACATCTGGAAGGCCACAGGTTCCCATCTGTGCAGCAGAGGCCTTTCAGAAGAAGACGATGGCCATGTTCCAACATATCCTGTGAATGCGCCCGACTGCTTCCACATGGACGACAGGCCTTTCTGGATTCCCAAACTCCTAGTCATTTCTGACTGGGAGAACTCTTGATGCTCTCAAGCAGCTTTTTCTGGGGGTTTAGATGGGGGTGCAGAGGGAAGAGCAGAGGGAGCTGTTTAATACTATTGTCTTTGTTTTATATTTCCCATTGTTAGCCTTCTTTGAGGCTTTGGCAACCAGGCGGGATATAAATCTGGATGGACACACACACACAATAAGAGCAAGATGAAGCACCCTGGCTCAGACAGCAATTTGGGGGGGGTGTTATTAAAAGAAGCACATTGCCAATTATTTGTTTGGTTTTGGGATGTCTTAAACTGAAGCTTCAGGCACATACTTTAAGTAGAGACCTTATCCCAGTCTGCGTCTGTGTTGGAATTGCTTTTTTTTTTTTTTTATGATGTTTTAAAGTGTTTCTAGTGCTTTTGTTTGCGTCCCTGGGCTCCTAGTGGAAGGAAGGGCAGGATACAAATCTATTGTTATTGTTATTGTTATTGGTTGTTGTTATCTGGATTCCAGGGTAGTGTACATAGAAATACCAATATCTGTACACTTGAACAAACAATAAAATTGAAACAACACAAGGAAATATGGCGTAATAAACCAGAAACTATTCAGCCAGCTAAAACAATACAACAGATTTTAAAAACCTGGCAAAGTAAGATGCCTTAACCCAGTACTGCAAAGAGCACAATGTAAGCACCAGTCTTACTTCCTTCAGGAGTGTATTCCAAAGCCAGGGTGCTGCCATTGAGGAGGCACTTTCCAGTGCCAACCCTATCATTTGTCCAAGAAATGCCAACCCTATCATTCGACACAGAAAGGAAGCTGAGGCAATGCCATACTAGGGTGCCGTAAAGGTGCTGGGGATATTGGGCAAGTGGCCAAAAGTGGCAGAAGAGTAAATAAACCACGTTTTCACGGTTTAACTACAGTTTGTTAAACAAACCATGGCTTTCACAAACCAGGGCTTCGCATGACTGATAAACCTGGCCACTGAATTGCAGTTGCTGAAGCGTGATGGTCCCAGAAGCAACTGTGGGGAGCAAGACGCTCAACCAGATGGACCTGTGGCTTGCACCCATTGCATGCTTACTAAGGAATAAGTCCCACTAAACAAAGTGGAACTTACTTGTGAGTAAGCATGTACAGAATTGTCCTGCATGGCTGATCCAGCTGGGCATTTCTTATGTTTATTTTATTTCTTTATTTTATTTCTTATTACATTTGTATACCGCCCCATAGCCGAAGCTCTCTGGGCTGTTTACAATGATGTTCAATAAATGTCTTGGGAATGTCTTGCTTCTGAGAAACTTTGTAGGTCGGAAGGGTCCACAGTCCTTTGGAACCTAGGCACTGTTTCTTCTCTTTTCTCTCTCAAATGTGGACAGAACTGACCTATATTAGCAGAAGTGGAAATACAGCTGCTTCAGTCAGTATCAGGTAAGCAAGAACAGCAGCACAAGGGGAGATCAACCTGGCCCAAACTGGATAGAAATGTTTCTCGTTCACCACTTCGTCGATCCTCCTCCTCTCCCTTTTCTTCCTTTCGCTTCCCTGCCATTGTGTGCCTCTCGTTTTTAATTTCATTTTAGTTTGCAAGACTGATAGCAGGTTTTCTTTTTTTAAATGAAATCTT
Organism: Rhineura floridana; assembly: GCF_030035675.1. Lineage (NCBI taxonomy): Eukaryota > Metazoa > Chordata > Lepidosauria > Squamata > Rhineuridae > Rhineura > Rhineura floridana. The sequence continues at coordinate 31,286,907 of NC_084492.1, read as the reverse complement.
TCTTTTTTTTGAATAGATGTGATCCACTTTGGGAGCCAAGAATGGTCTGGAAAGCAGCATAAAAAGGCAGCCAACAAACAAATTTTATTTATTTATTTTATTTCATTTATAAACCGCCCATAGCCAATGGCTCCCTGGGCGGTGTACAACATACAATAATACAATAAATCAACAAAAATCACTAGATATAAAATACAGATACATAATAACACTAAACAGTATTGAGATAACTAAAACATTAAAACATTAAAATATATAAAATGCATTAAAATGCCTGGGAGAATAGGAAGGTTTTAGCCTGGCGCCGAAAGGATAACAACATAGGCGCCAGGCGTACCTCCTCGGGGAGACTGTTCCACAATTCGGGGGCCACCACCGAAAAGGCCCTGGATCTTGTCATTACCCTCCGAGCTTCTCGATGAGTCGGTACTCGGACGAGGGCCTTAGATGTCGAACGAAGTGCACGGGTAGGTTCATAGCGGGAGAGGCGTTCCATCAGGTATTGCGGGCCCACACCGTGTAAAGCTTTATAGGTCAATACCAGCACCTTGAATCTGGCCCGGAAACAAATCGGCAACCAGTGCAAGTGGGCCAGAACAGGTGTAATATGTGAGGACCGATTAGTCCTCGTCAACAGTCTGGCTGCTGCGTTTTGCACTAGCTGCAGCTTCCGAACCGTCTTCAAGGGCAGCCCCACGTAGAGTGCATTACAGTAATCCAGTCTAGAGGTCACTAGAGCATGAACAACTGAGGCGAGGTCATCACCGCACAGATAGGGGCGTAGTTGGGCTACCAATCGAAGATGGTAGAACGCATTCCGAGCCACCGAGGCTACTTGAGCCTCAAGTGACAAGGAAGGATCGGACTTTCCCAGGAGGATCCCTCCGCCTGTGTAGCTCTGAGACGGGCTCCCGTCTTAGATGAAACTTTTTCAGCTATAAATTCAGTCAGAAGGGTCTTTTCTGACTGGGGATAATTTCTTCCGGATAAGGAAGAAACGTGAGATTTTCCACATAGCTTTGTCGTGACTGTGGGAGTCTGGAATTCGTCAGAATTGTCTGCGAAAGAAAGGCTTCCAGCTGCTCAGATGGAGCGAGGATCTCTATGCTAGCTCAGCTGAATAATTGACCCATTTTTTTTCTTTAAAGAACAACGGACTAGCAGGCAAACATCCTCCTGTCTATGCTTATCATTTTCTTATCTATACAGCTAAAGAGATTTGTCAAAGTAACAGCAATTAAGATAACCTAGGGGAGTTACGACTTTCCTTCTTTACTCACGGAACTAAGGGGGAAGAAAACAAAAATAGCCTATCTTTCTTTTATTGCAAAAAGCTGATATGGAAAATAGCATTTTAAAGATTACAACGGATGAGGGATTTCTGATTGGAAGAGATAAGAAAAATCTTTTTGATTTATAAGACCTTTGTGTAATATATGCATGGGACTATTTTTCCTGATCTACTTTTTTTTTGACAAATCTGCTCATTCTCTCTGCTACTAGTTATTTGGACGCTGTGAACTAAAGCTGTTTTTGCACTTCTGGGCATATAAGAGATAAGGACTGTCTAGCGTGTGACGTCAGTTGGTTGGAAAGATTAACTCCTTTGTAACTGGATAAAGAAATAAACTGCTCTTTGCTTGGGACATTGAAAATTGAAGGAGTTTTGTTCCTTTGGCTTTAAGAATGACAATTAAGAAGATTATGGATGTACAAGAAGGGACTTTATCTTTAGACATGTTTCAGAAAATAATGAATGAGATTAAGTCAATAAAACAAGAACTGAGAAATAATAGACAAGCGTGGAAAATTGAATTTCACGAAATGAGACAGGAGCTGAAAGAAATTCAGGATTCTATGAGAAAGGAGAATAAAGATAGATCTGGAAAACCAAAAAAAGATGAAAGAGAAATTAAAGGCAAGGTTCAAACTTTGGAGATTGGATTAAATATGGACATGAAAAAAGATTTGGATTTCCTGGCTCTGACGGATCCTGGAGACAAATATTATAGTTTGGAATTCAGCGCTGTCCCTGAAGGAATTGAAGAGATTGGAGATAAAGATATTATCGGTTCAAAAAAATTCCTGGACTGGAAGGATTTGATGGAATTTGAAATGGAGAAAGTTAACAGAATTAATCCCTGTTTTGTGTCAATGGAAAAATCTTCAAGAGATGTACTAGTGTATCATGTGGAAAAGAGGAACAGAGATGCGGCTTTGCAGCAATACTTCAGTGATATGTTCGGAATTCATGGCAAGAAAATATCTGTGATGGAGGAAATTCCTATCAGACTTTTATTATATGACTATGACAGCAAGATTTTTGGATGCGTGGTGATGGAAGATGGAAGATGGACCTAATACGGATAAAGACAGAAGAGCAATTTGAAATTACTGGACTTAGTAGACTTGATGAGTTGGATTAATTGACATGTTTATTTAGGAAAAAAATTGATTGATATATATCTCAAGGATTGGAAACTTCTCTTTGACTTTTTGTGGAAGATTAAAATGATATGATGTTAATGAGATTTGAAACCAATTAAGATAACCGCTGGAGGAAGGTGATTTTATAATCTATTAAGAGATAGGTTTGTTATATATTATAGATTTATAGCTGAACTATGACAAATCGGAAGTCAATATTTTTATATTTAGGGGCCCCTGTAGTTCCAGGGGAAGGGGAAATGGAGACAGGTAGGTGGGGGCGTGGGGGGAAGGGGAGCGGAGACAGGTAGATGGGGGTGTGACCCCCACACACACATGTGCACACACCAGGGCCCAGGGCAAGCTGATGCCCAAGGGCCCCAGCATGCCTGGGGCTGGCCCGGGGTAGCAGGCCAGGTTAGGGCAGTGTACTTCAACCTTGGGCCCGCAGATGTTGTTGAACTACAACTCCCATCATCCTTGAGCATTAGCTAAAGTGGCTCAGGATGATGGGAAGAGAATTGCACTGACTGTCAGGCTAAGATCAAGGTGCTGGTGAGCAGCAGGACTGCAGAATAATCATACATGCAGGGCATTTGGTCATAGTCTTCCCTAAGCAAAAGTGAGGTGAACTGTATTTCTTCTTAAATTATATTAATTCTTCCTGAGTTTGCATCTGTACATATAAATCAGCACAAACAATTTTTAAAAAATTTTTCAAGCTGCTGGTTCTGGTGTATAATGCCCAATATAGTTTGGGACCAGGATACCCACAATGGGCCCCATGGAGAACTTTTGGCAGGACTGGGAAAATGAAAGGGTTACAGGTGTTGTGGAGAGAGCTGCAAAAAACATGGGACAAATGCTTCCAGAAACCTCTAGCAGCTCCATGTCTAGTGAATTAATTGGTGACAGTAACTCCCCTTTGTTTATAACAGAGAGAAAGGAATCTCCACTGCCACCCAGCCCAGACCTAGCCGTTGAACAGATAAACCCTAATGAACAGCCTAGACTTTTCCAGAGAGAGCATGGTGAAAGTAGTATGTCAGAACCAAAGATAACAGTTTCTCCAAGCTCAAGGATAATAGAGAAAAGGAGGCTTGAGCTAAAGGAGCCAGTGTCTCTCCCCAGAAGGACCTCCCGCCTTGTTGCAAAAGCTAGAAAATGCTAGAGTTAGCCAGTGCAAATAGTGTGCCCACCCCATTGCTTTTATAAGTGTCAGTGTGGTGGTGGTGGGAATCCTTGTTGTGACAACTTTTCACTGTTACTTCCACATGTCTTGTTCTGCATCCTAATTCATGCCTAGAATGTCTGATATTGCATTCATGTACTGGCTTCTACAATAAAGCTTTGTACAAACCTGAGTCTCAAAGTCCTGAGTCTGCTTCTCTGGTTGGGAGCCAGGACAATACCTGAAAGATATCTCACCCCTTACATACCCAGTCAATCACTGTGCACTGCAGGAGAGGGCTTCCTGCAGATATCATCATATCAGGAGGTCCATTCTGCACAATATAGGAATGGGGCCTTTAGTGTGATGGCACCTACCCTTTGGAATTCCCATCTATTAAATATTAGACAGTTGCTGTCTCTGTTGTCTTTTCGGTGCCTACTGAAGACCATTTAAGTAAAGAACTTTCCTAGCCTGCATCTGTATTGGAACTTATTACAGGGGTTTTATATTTTTTGTATGTTTTAATTGTTTTATCACTTGTGTGTTTGCGTCCCTGGAGTCCTTTCGGATGAAGGGTGGGATATAAATGTAACAACCAAACAAATGAACAAATAAAACAGGCTTTTCAAGACAAGCAGTTGTTTGCCTTTTTCTGCTTTATTGTACAATTTTTATTCACAATGATTATTTTATTAATTTCATATAAACCACTTTGTGAGGTCCTCCTGAAGAGCAGCATATAATCAGGGCTAGACAACCTGGTGCCCTCCAGAAGCTGTTGCGGTTCCAGCTCCCATCAACCCCACAACCAGCATGGCAAACAGACAGAGATGATGAGATTTGTAGTCCAACCATGTTTGGAGGACACCATGGCACCATCTGCATTATACGTTTAAAGCAGTATCACATCACTTTAAACAGTCATAGCTTCCCCTCAAAATTATGGGAACTGTAATTTGTTAAGGGGGCTGAGGGAGTTATTAGGAGACCCTTATTGTCCTCACAGAGCTATAATGGTTTAACAATCAATCCCTCTTCCCAGGGAACTCTGGGAACTGTAGCTCTGTGAAGGAAAGAGGAGTCTCCTAGCAGCTCTCAGCACCCTTCACAAACTACAACTCCCAGGATTCTTTGGGGGAAGCCATGACTCTTTAAAGTGGTATAAGGGAGCTTTATATGGAAGGTGCTGATAGGATCTAGGAGGCAAAAGAAGCAAAGGCAGGAATCGTGAAGGGAATGAATCATGCACACTCAACTGTTTGTCCTGGTGTGTCTTCCTGCTTTTGCCTTTCCTCTCTGCTCCCCTCTGTCTATCCAGGGGAGTGGTCCTAAAACAACAGTAGGGGGGGCACGAGTCCTCCAAAGGGATGAAGGGGAAATTCAATTCAGTTGCCTACCAAATCCGCACTTTCTGAAACAAGACACAAACTGAAACACAGCAATTGTTCACATTCACACTTCTCCAAATTTTGCAATGCTATTCCCCAGCCAAGTAATGTGTAGAAAAATGCACATACTAGAGCGTTAGTGTAGTGGCAAATTAGAAGTGCAGGGACCCTTCATAGTAGTCACGGCCATGCCCCCTTCAAAGATTGTACAGCCTTCTAAGATTATAATGTAGCACTGTCACCGTTTGACTATCCTTTTTTACTGTCAGAGCTATTGCTTGAATTACTAAATTCAAGTACCTACAGGCTTATCTACCTGCTGCTTGAGTCTTCTCAGTGGCTGACTCACCTCCTTTCACTCTGATTGGCTCCTGTCAGCAGAAAAGGACAAGGAAGCAAGTTAGAAGACTCTTCTCAGTGGCTAATACACTCCCCTTTCATGCTGATTGGCTCATAGGACGGTCGGCATAGGGACCCTGCTGGGATCCTCCTCCCAAAAAAGTAAGGGGTCTTAAGACCCTTCCCTGAGACCCTGGATGACTGCCCCTCATGCTAGAGTAAGGCATTCCTGAAAATTTGTATATTAGTGAAAATAGCATACAAGAGTGCATTACGTTAGGGAAATTGCTTTGCAAAAATGTGTATATTACAGCGAATTGCATAAAAAGATGTATATTTTAGGAGGAATTCTCATAAAACGCTGACAAAGTTTCCTGAGGACAAATGTGGAGAACTGAGCTTAAGACTGGAAAACTGAGAGCCAGCAGGAAAGCGTAAGAGGCATCTCCTGTCCTCCCTCTCTCATAATGCTAGAACCAGGGGCCGTCTAATGAAGCTGAATAGTGGAAAGATTCATGGTAGGAAAAAAAAGAAAAAGGGGATGTCACTTCTTCACACCGCCCATAGAGTGAAGTCTGCTCCTGAAACCAGACCTGACTTTTTACTGCGATACTCTTTTGTAAGCCGCTTTGAGAGCACGACAGGGCTCTAAAGTAGGGAACAAGAACAACAACTGATTTGGGATTGCACAAACCTCCTGCTGCCTTGAAGCACAACCTGAAGTCTGCCTCCCCTTATCCTCCACTTGCGCATTTGTAAATAAAGCAAAGATTTTACAGCCCTAAATCTCCAGCACAGTCTCATTGCAAGGAAATCAAGGGTTAGAGCAAATGTTAGTCCTACTCAGAGTAGGCCTATTGAAAGTAATGGACATTGCCAACTTTGGTTCATTCATTTCAATGGGTCAATTCGGAGTGTTTATTTGTTTATTACATTTATACCCCGCCTTTCTTTTCATGAAACCCCAGGCGGCTTACATATCGTTCCCAGGTGGTCTCCCATCCAGGCACTGACCAGACCTGACCCTGCTTAGCTTCAGCAGAGAGCTGGACTTGTGTGCCTTCAGACCATAGCCTGGGATCATGAGTAGAATTTAGTTGGACACAACCCCAAACCCGGAAAGTGCTGCCTCTGAAATGTCTCCCTTTAGACAAATCTGGGAGCATGCAGCAGTATTTTAATGAATGAATAAGAACAGCTTATTTATTTATTTTTTTAAAAAAGGAGCCATTGCCTAACTCTGATTTGAGGGAATGGCTCTTAGCTTTATTGCTCAGCTGCAAGACATCCAAAGCAGATGAGAGTTGTATAGGGGTGGCATAAGGCCTACAGAGAGAATTCCAGTTATACACCATTACATCATCTCCCTGCAAAGCAAGCTGTGCTTTCATTCCCTTGACTTTGTATGCCACAATCAGAGCATATGGGCTTGGGGTCAAGAATGAGTTAAAGACATGGCTATGTGTGTGGTATGGGGATCAAGGCATGTGTATCTCCATCCAAAGCCACATCAAGGCTTGCATTGGCTGAGCAAGATGCAGGACCCAGGCCAGGCTGTTTGCAAAGCTCTGGCCAGCATTAAGGGGGGAAAGTGCAAGGCTACACTCTCTTACACAACTGCTAAATTGGCCCCTGTTAAGCTCTACTTCATGTGGGTTGCCTGACAAATGTTTTCCAATCAGATCCTCAGGAGATTTTATACAACACATTATGCACATGTACTGCCTTCAAGTCGATTCTGACTTATGGCGACCCAATGAAGAGGGTTTTCATGAGGCTGAGAGGCAGCGACTGGCCCAAGGTCACCCAGTGAGCTTCATGGCTCTGTGGAGATTCGAACCCTGGTCTCCCAGGTCGTAGTCCAACACCTTAACCACTACACCACACAAGAGAGTTATAGCAATACAGCACTGCTAATCTTGTTTAAGGACATATTAGTGACTCTGAAAATAGAGAGGATGACAGTGCAATCCTATGCATGTCTAGCCAGAAGTCCCACTGAGTTCAGTGGCACTTACCCTTAGGTAAATGGATATAAGATTGCAGCCTCACAATAGAATCCTATGCATGTCTACACAAAAGTAAGGCCTATTGAGATCAATGGGGCTTATTCACAGGTATGGATGGAAGAATCTGTCACTTTCACTTCTCATCTTTCCAATCTTAAATTCAATTTTCCACATTTCCACAGCAGTTTGCAATTTTTTAAAGTCCTTGTGAAAATTCTTCAGCATTTTAGCAAATTTCTCCTAATTAATAAACACAATTTTGCATTCAGTTTTGGCTAATATACACATTTTGGCAAGCAGTCTCCCCTAATGTATTGTATTGTGTGTGTGTGTGTGTGTGTGTGTGTGTGTGTGTGTGTGTGTGTGTGTGTGTGTGTGTGTGTGTGAGAGAGAGAGAGAGAGAGAGAGAGAGAGAGAGAGAGAGAGAATAAACAGGAAGGGAAAAGTATAAAAGAGAAGTAAGCTAATCTGAGTGTACACTCTCAGTCAGTGATAAGTCTGGGCGTTTTTGATTTGTCACGGTGAAATAAAGTGATACTGCATCCTATGATCATATAATTCAGCTTTCCCCAATCTGATACCCTCGACATGTTTTGAACTATGGCTCCCAGCAGCCCCAGACACCAGGGCCAATGGTCAGGTATTACAGAAAGCGTAGCCCTAAACATCTGGAGGGCACCAGGTTGGGGAAGGCTGGTACAATGCATATGTGTTATTTATCTGAACTGCGTGTGGCTCATTTTCTTGAGAGATCCACTCTGAATGGATTTTGAACTCTCCACCGTGGGTTGACTGATTGCCCTTGAGACAAATCTGAGCCTTAGTGTTCCGCATCTGTAAAATCAGCAAACCTTTCCAATATGCATTCCAGATGCATAATTCCTTCATCTGCTTTGTATGTGTTATACAAATACTTTGAAGTGTAGTATTTGTCTGGGCTCACTTTAGGGAGGTTATTTACAAAATGTCAGAGTAGAGGAATAAAGAGAACACTGATTTCTATAAATCTTCCATGAGCTAATTTATATGCATAGGTGCAAAATGAGAACAAATTACCATAATTTAGATGGGAATGCCCACCCACCCCCACTCCCCAAGGCCTTGTCAAACTCCTCTCCCCTTAGACCTGGCCAAGCCTCCCCCCCCGGTCTCCAAGTCTCTTTCCCCCATTGAGATCTTCTCCCGCAAGGAGGAGCAGAACAGGAAGGAAGAGGCCAGCCAAGGTGAGCCACGTAGGCCCTGTCCTGTGCTGAGTGTTCCTGTATGGCTCGTCCAGCTGCTGCCACCTCAGTTGCTCCCTTGCCATGCTTGGCGCCTGCTGTGGTCCTGCAGCATAGCCCCTGCCACCTTGCACCCTCCCCATGACCCCGCTCCTCCTGCTGTCTTTAGCTTGTCTGCCGCCATGGATGGCTGACATCACGCTACGGAACAGCAGCCTAAGAAAAATGTAGATATAGGAAGATGTATAATAAACCTCAGCATAGCAGGGCTGCTGTCCATGTGTTAACTGTCGATGGGCAGCTTCCAGGCTCCTGCTGTCCCTTCAGATCAGAGCTTAGAAAAGTTACTTTTTTGAACTAGAACTCCCATCAGCCCAATCCAGTGGCCATGCTGGCTGGGACTGATGGGAGTTATAGTTTTAAAAAGTAACTTTTCCAAGCTCTGCTTCAGATGATTCAGACCGCCCTTCAAATAGAGGACTCCTTGAAACAGAGGACTGGGCTTAGTAAAGTAGGACACATGGCAGCCATGGCTCAGTTGCTTGAGTTACGGGCCCTTTCAGTCCTTGCTGCGGGCTTGTTACACAGTCGTTATGTGGATTGTGTTCAGTTAGGGACAAAGGAAACTGCCTTATATGTGGTGAGATGATTTGTCCATCTAGCCTACTCCAGAAGTGAGGAATCTCGGGCCTGGGGCCAAACGTGGCCCTCCAGGCCTCTCTGTCTGGCCCTCAGAACTTTCTCCAGGCTACGTTGCCTCACTGGCCCTGTTTCGCCCCCCAACTGTTTTGGCCTGGCTGGAATGCGTCCTTGAACTCAGAGAAGTGTGTGTGTTGAAACTAGCCTCCAGTAAAAGATAGAATTTGCATAGTTGCTCTTCCTGTTTTTCCTTTGGCCCTGCCCACCACTGGCATGCGGCCCCTGGGAGGTTGCCCAGAAGGGAAGGTGGCCCTTGGGCTGCTAAAATCTTCCCGCCCTTGAAGCAAAGTGTGAGCAGAAACTTAAGAAAAGTGGGAAGGGCTGGAGATCTCTGATACCCCTCCTATGAAATTTCACACATTTTCATCCATATAAATGGAGAAACGAACATGGCGGCGGAGGGCCAACCCTATTGTTAGGCAGAGTGAAGTGACTGCCTCAGATGACAAATGCTGGGGTTAGTGCCAGCAGACCTCTGGGTGTTCCTCCTGAGTCCCCAGGGTGTAAACTAGCCAAGGACTGCCCAACATGGTGCTCCCCAGATGTTATTGAACTACAACTCCCATCATCCTTGGCCACTGGCCAATCTGCTTGGGGCTGATGGGAGTTGCAGTCCAACAACAGCTGGAAGGCACAACGTTGCCTAGCCCTGAACTAGGCAGTTGCAAGTATTAAAGTGAGATTCATTTGCTAGTCTTGTTGGCTTCTGACACTGGAAATGTGTCTGTGTGTGCACATGTGTACGTGCACACCATCTTGTCCTTTGCCTCAAGCAAAAAAAAAAAATGTTGTGGGCCAGCCCTATCTCGGTGCTTTTCCTTTATGTAAAGTAGTGCAATATTTATAGAAAGAATAACTAGGACAGGAGACATGGTCTCATTGGGATTTAATATTCTAAATGAATATATCAACATCTGCTCACTGGACTGTCAGCCCAGGACATGATCTTGAGCAGAAATTGTTGCAGAGAAAGAAAAGCACCCAATTTGATAAGGAGATTGTTGCCAGATAGAATAAAAGTTTATAACGTTTGCTTTTCTCCTTTGTTTCCAATCTGGACAGTTAGCTGAGGCTGCAGTCTTATACTCACTTACCTGGCAGTAGGGATTGGGGGGGATTTGACTCAGTTCACATTTAAAGCCGAATTAATCAAATTCATGCTTTCCAGATACAATAATACCTCAGTTGATGATGCAGATGCGTTCCTAGATGTTACTTCTTTAACAGAAACTTTGGTTCCAGAGGTAGGAATAACATGGAAAAAATAGGGATTGCTTCCTACCCCCACTCATAGATGGTGGGGGGCAGCTTCAACAGGGACTTTAAAGGGGGCCTACTTGGCACCCTCCCCCTCCTTTCCCCTCCCCTCCTTTTAACTGTATAGCATCTCCAGCCCTGGGAGAAAGAAAGAGATCTCTTTAATGCAAAGCAAACACACAGGATTGTCAGTTTCACCCTAGCAAAGCAAAGACACAGGCTGGTCAGTTTATTGATAGCAAAGCAAAGACACAGGCTGGTCAGTTTCACCTTACAGCAAAAACAAAGGCTTGAAAACTAGTCAGTTTCACCTTTTAGAAAGCCTCCCTTAAAAGGAGCTTCTTTCCTGGAGGATTCTTTAACTGAGGTACTGTAATATGAGAACTGAAAGACAGGCATCCTTCAAAAATTGCACTAATGCGAGTTTTGCAATGCAGCTCTCCAACCAAACAATGTTTGCCAAAATGCATATATCAGGGAGAAACGTGTATAAAAATGAATATATTTGTGAAAATAGCATACAAAAATGTATTATATTGAAAGAAAGTGCTCGCAAAATGTGTACGTTAGTCCAACCTGCAGACAAAAATGTATTTAGTAGAAGAATTTTGCACTAAAATGCTGAAGAATTTTTATAAGAATTTTTTTAAGTTATCAAATTGCTGCAGAACCTGGAGAACTAAATTTAAAATTGGAAAAATGAGAAACTGAGGGAACTGAAATGGGCAAATCCCTCCATCCCCATCCAGCAGTAAGCCCCATTGAAATCAATGGAACTTATTGCTGAGTAGACATGTATGAGCAGATATGTATTTTAATTGAGTCTGCTAAGAAAAAAGTGGGGAGAGAGAAAAAATTAGCAAATTTGTAGATAAATTTATGCCCAGGTAGGTGTTCTTGAATGCACACTGTCTTCTTCAAAAAATTCTGTCACAAAGAACATCACCACCATAAAGATTGTGGTATGGCTCCATCTACAGCCTAGATACAATAAATTGTAGGTACGCACAGACACACACATACACACACACACACATCTCCCAAGCTGATTAAGTCCATAGGCTCTTTCTTGTAAGTATCAATTGCAATACTGCCCTCTGTGTGTTTGGGCTGCAATCCTATACATATTTATTTACGACTGGGAATAAGTCCCATTGAACTGAATTGAACTTCCTACACTGACTACGTGTAGGACTCAGCATCTTGCTTTCCTCTTTTGGAGAGATGTTAAAACATTTCCTGTAAGTTAGTTGTATAGTGCCCATTGAAATCAATGGGATTTAAGTCATAACTAACCTTTCACAATGATTTCTGGATCTAACCCTATAGTCAGGACAGGACAGACTATTTCAGAGTAAACCAATGAAGCATACAGAGACAATAGGTGGGTTGTGCATAGGGATAGAGTAGAAATTTGATTAAGTTCACATTTAAAGGTGAAACTACCAAATTCACACTGTGGGGAAAAACATGAAAACATTATATTAGGGGAAATTGCTTTGCAAAAATGTGTATAGTAGCCAAATTGTATACAAAAATGTGTTTATTAGGATAAATTTGCACTAAAATACTGATGAACTTTCACAAGATTTTTTTTTAAGTTATCAGATTGCTGCAGAAATGTGGAGGACTTAATTTAAAACTGGGAAAAATGAGAAATTGAGAGAATAAAAATGGACAGATACATCCAATCCTAGTTGTGTATCATGGAGAATCCTGTAACAGGTGCTCAGAACTGCAGCTCTGTGAGGCCAGCACCCTTCTCAAACTACAATTCCCAGGCTTCTTTGGGGGAAGCCATGACTGTTAAAGTGGTATAACAGTGCATTAAAAGTGGATGTGACCACAAATGTGTTATAGACATAAGTGGCCTTACGTTTCTCTGTGGAATGTTGACCTTTGAACAGCTATATTGTAGCACTCTGCCAACAGTATTAACATATCTGTGGGGTGAAGCATATCCCAAATGTGTGTGTGATGTGCCTTCAAGTCGATTATCCTTTCGGCGCCAGGCTAAAACCTTCCTATTCTCCCAGGCATTTTAATACATTTTAATATACTTTTATGTATTTTAAATGCTCTAATGCTTTATCTTTATCTTAAATATTATTTAGTGTTATTATGCATTTGTATTTTATATCTAGTGATTTTTGTTGACTTATTGTATTATTGTATGTTGTACACCGCCCAGGGAGCCACTGGCTATGGGCGGTTTATAAATGAAATAAAATAAATAAAATAAATAAATAAATTATGACTTATGGTGACCCTATGAATCAATGACCTTTTCCAGTAGCATCTGTTGTAAACCACCCTGTTCAGATCTTATAAGTTCAGGTCTGTGGCTTCCTTTATGGAATCAATCCATCTCTTGTTTGGCCTTCCTCTTTTTTTACTTCCTTCTCTGTTTCCCAGCATTATTGTCTTTTCTAGTGAATCATGTCTTCTCATGATGTGTCCAAAGTATGATAACCTCAGTTTCATCATTTTAACTTCCAGTGATAGTTCTGGTTTAATTTGTTCTAACACCCAATTATTTGTCTTTTTTGAAGTCCATGGCATGTGCAACGCTCTCCTCCAACACCACATTTCTTTTTTTTTTTTTTTTTTTTTCAATAATTTTTATTCAGATTTTCATAAAACATACAAGACAAAATCATAAAACATTCAAAGACAAAAAACAAAATCAAAAATAGTTAAACAAAAAGAAAAAAAGAAAAAAAAAAAACAAAAATAAAAAATAAAGAGTAAAATATTGACTTCCCATTTGTCAAAGATCAAATCAGTTATAAGTCTATAATATATAACAATCCTGTCTCTTAAGTCATATTATAAAATCACTTTCCTCCAGTAGTTATCTTACTTAATCATCAAATCTCATAAACATTACTTTATTCTTTCCACAAAAAGTCAAAGAGAGGTTTCAATTCTTTAAGAAATATATCTATCAATTTTTTTTTCCAGATAAGCATATCGATTAATCCATCTCATTACTAATTATGATAATCTTATTGTCATAACCATAGTCAAAATAAACATTTCAATTAATCCATCACATCAGAATCTGTTAGGTTCAATAATTTCAGTAGCCATTGTTCTATTATCTCTATTAGTTCCATTTTCCATCTTCCATCTTCAGTAGTCTTGTTAAGTCCAGTAATTTCAATATCCAATCTTCCATTATCAGTATTCCATAATAATCTTGCTGTCAAAGCCATAGTCATATAGTAAGAGTCTGATGGGGATTACCTCTATCCCAAATATTTTCTTGCCATCCATTCTGAATAGGTTGCTGAAATACTGCTGTAAAATCATATCTCTGTTCTTTTTTTCAAAATACACTGGGTCATCTCTTAAAAGTTTTTCCATTGTCACATGGCTGCAGTTAATTCCATAGATTTTCTCTATATTGGGCTCCATCACATCATTCCAGTCCAGAAGATTATCCATGCCATTGATAACTTTATCTCTAGAATCTTCATTCATTTCTTCAGAGATAACATTGAGTTCCAAACAATAGATTTTATTTCTAAAGTCCATAGACTCCAAATCTTGTTCCTGTTCCACGTTGGTTCCAATCTCCGGGATCTCCTCTCTCACAGGGACCCCTATTCCAGTCTCCAGGGTCACCTCTCTCACAGGGACCCCTGTTCCAATCTCTGGGGTCTCCTCTCTCACAGGGACCCCTTCCAGGGTCACCTCTCTCACAGGGACCCTTATATCTTTAATCTCCTGCTTCATTTTACTCAATTCAATTTTCATTATCTCAATCTCATCCATTATTTTCTGAAACATAGTTATTTCCAGATTTTCAGCCACTTTCTTAATTGCCATTTTAAAAGAAAAATATAGGAAAACCACTTCTTATTTCAGCAACAATTGGGTTAATACTCCAAACTTGGTGACATCACAGTATAAACAGAGCAGACAGCCTTATCTCTCCAATAGTTAAGTAAACAAAATGCAGTTCCCAGGATCGAAACAATTAATGGCAATCGTCAAGAAACAGATTCGTCAAAATAAAATAGACCAAAAAGAGAGTAGTCTCAAAACAGTATAATATTTTTCAAAATAAAAATCTGGAATAGAAATCCCTCTTCTGTGTATATCTTTAGAATGCAAATCCAGGACAGCTTTTTGCAACAAAAACAGAGATAAGCTATTAATTAGTGCGTAGCAGAGAGAAGTTATGGCTCCCCAGTGAGATGTCAAAAACTGATCAATCTGGCAAATCTCTTTTAAACAGCAACAATTTAAGTCAAGTAAAAGAAAAATATAGAAAGAAGGGTGCTTGCCTGTTAGTGCGTTCTCTCTTAGAAGATAAGGTGAACGTTCGCTTTATCAGATAGAGCTTGCTGTTAAAAATCCGTCCCACCTTCGTCGGCTGGACCTCGTCCCATAAATTAATGAGATCTGGTCGTCCCAACAAAAATAGGCTTTGAGGTTAATCTCTTCGTTTCTCCCTACCCGGGAGAAGTTTAATCAGTCAAAAAAAAAAGAAAAAACTGACTGATATATCTGAATAAGCTTCTTTTGAGGCAGGAGCCCGTCTCAAAAGCAGGCACAGGCTAAGTCACCCTTCCCGGAAGTCCCTCCAACACCACATTTCAAATGAGTTGATTTTTCTCTTATCCGCTTTTTTCACTGTCCAACTTTCACATCCATACATAGAGATCGGGAATACCATGGTCTGAATGATCCTGACTTTAGTGTTCAGTGATACATCTTTGCATTTGAGGACCTTTTCTAGTTCTCTCATAGCTACCCTCCCCAGTCCTAGCCTTCTTCTGATTTCCTGACGATTGTCTCCATTTTGGTTAATGACTGTGCCACGGTATCGATAACCCTTGACAAGTTCAATGACCTCATTGTCAGCTTTAAACTTACGTAAATCTTCTGTTGTCATTACTTTAGTCTTCTTGACGTTCAACTGTAGTCCTGCTTTTGCGCTTTCCTCTTTAACTTTCATCAGCATTTGTTTCAAATCATTACTGATTTCTGCTAGCAGTTTGATATCATCTGCATATCTTAATTATCCCAAATATTCAGCATAAATTCAATATGTCTTACACCCTGATCCTCAATCTGTGTGCTCAGGAATAAAGCCTGGTCTTCACAAGTGGTTCAATGGACTGTACCAAATTCATATTGCACATTGGGGAATACTGCTTGTTTGCTTTTTTTAAAAAAAATATATAACTTTTATTATGAGAAACAAATAATTTTCCAAAATAACATATGCAGCAGAAACACATCTAAATAGTGTATCCATACATATCAATGCATGATAACACTGGATCCCATGTGCAGGTAAAGAGAAGGATTTCTCTATTATATTTTTATGTTTTTCTGACAATTAGATAATTTTGGGAACTATCCATAAAACCAGCATCTCTCAACTCTGGGCAGCTGTTACAAATTTGAATGAACCTTTTGTTGTAGTCCCATATCTGTGTATACCTGGCTGGGACTTATGTCTCACCGTCTTCCTGATTAACAAAAGAAATAAAGTCACGCCACATTGTTGAAAATGAATCTGTTGCCTTTGAGTTTCTTAGTGGCTTAAGGTGGCATGTTAATTTCTCCATTACTGCCAAGTCCAAAGTATGGACTACCAGTTCCGGATGTTCTGTTCCAGGGGAATACTGTTTAAAATGATCAATTACATCAATGGTTGCTTGTCTTTTTTTGGCGTATTCACCCTTGGCCAACCCTCTGAGAGATGCATATCAATATGGGTGGGTAGGGATGGAAAGATCTATCAGTTTCAGTTCTCTTTAAAAGGTAAAGGTGTCCCCGCACTTGTAGTGCGAGTCGTTTCTGACTCTTAGGGTGACGTCTTGCAATGTTTACTAGGCAGACCATATATATGGGGCGGGATTGCCAGTTCTTTCCCCGGCCTTTCTTTACCCCCCAGCATATGCCGGGTACTCATTTTACCGACCACGGATGGATGGAAGGCTGAGTGGACTCCAACCCCTTTTACTGGAGATTCGACTTCCTCCTTCCGTTGCAATCGAACTCTGGCTGTGAGCTGAGCTTTGGCTGCATTACCGCCGCTTACTACTCTGCGCCACGGAGGATCTTTTCAGTTCTCTTAGGTTCTCATTTTTCCAGTCTTAAATTCAGTTTTCCACATTTCTGCAGCAATTTCTGACTTTTTAAAATCCTTATGAAAATTCTCCAGCATTTTAGTGCAAATTTCTTCTAATAAACACATTTTAGTAGGCAATTTTGACTAATCTACACATTTTTGCATGCAATTTCTTGTCATAAAATGCATTTTTGTATCTTAGTTTCACTGATATATTCATTTTAATGCAAACTTTCCCTTAATGTATGCATTTTTGTAAACATTGTTTGGCGAACTGCAGTACAAAATTTGAATAAGTGTGAATTTTGAGGGATGACTGTGCTTTGGTTCTTTTATTGTTTCAGAAAGTATGAATTGGATAGATTTGTCTTGAAATGTGAACTGAATCGAACTTCAGTTCCAGAATCCATCCCTACCAAAATAGGTTTGACCACTCCACACTCTCACACGCACATACACTAGACACCCCTCAGCTAATCCATGCAAAGCCGCTAAAGATTATAACTCTTTGTCCACTCACCAAATAATTGAAGTGATGGCCAAGTAACAGGACTTTTGCATCTGCCCATGGACACTGGGCTTAGCCCTCCCTAGTGTTGCATCTACTTTAATTTTTTGCTTTTTTTTTGTCACCACCACCAAAATTGGTTGGATGTTGGTGGGGGGCTAGAAAAAATTGCTTGAGGGGGCAGTTCAGGCCCTCGAAATGGGAGTTAGACACCCCTGTGTTATATAAATTGTTCCCTCCTAATAAAAAGCTAGTACATCAGGGCAAAAAGCACTGCTTGGAGAGAGTTGTTTATTAGGAGCTTTACTCTTATTCTTAATTATCTTTTAGAATGTTTATACTGCCTTTCAACCATGTTTCCATTGTGGTTTACATAATGTAAAATTTACATAATACAACACAATTACAACATAATAAGATTTTGTTCTTCATGGGATTTATCAGTTGTAAACTAGCTTAGGATCACATGTTTATTCAGCTCTGCTGCCAGGATAATTGCATGATGAATATGTTGTTCAGGCATTCACTTTGCTTTCTTACTAAACAATATATGCTCATTAAATAAAATTATTTTTGTTGAATCTGAAATGCTGGCATTTTTAAAACATCCTATGATCATGAAAAAAAACACTAGATGATATGTAGAAATTAGTACAGATGCAAAACTTTCTAGCTCAAATTAAGCTTTGTAGAAAACAAAAATACTTAAGATGACTTTAAAATCTCCCTACATTTTGGAAGTACAATAGTAGAGAATTGTAGAATTGTATCTGATTAATTTCAAACACAGATTTTATGCAAGGTGGTTTGATTATAATTTGATTACCTGACCTTGTAATTAAAGTTTATCACCAGTTTCCAAGCTTATGTGTGTCCATAATGGGTTCCTTCAATACAATACGCAATCCAAGGAGCTCATTGACTTCCTGGTTTTGCATTTAAATGGAAAAATACGGTAATAACATGACAAACAGGTTTGGGTTTTTTGATCATTAATCCTGCTAAGCAATATTCATAAATTCAATTTTGAATAAGTTGGATACTTTCCCCCCCTTTTATTACTTTCAGTGTTATTAAATGAGATTGTTTCTGACTAATATATTTCTCGACTCAAACTGTAGCTCCAAGCTGTTATTCAAATCAAATAACATGCCCCTTACTGGTGCCTAGCACTAATAAATGCCAAGTTGTGATACATTTCCCGGAGACCGTCACGAATATTAAAGGAGGCAATAATGCTGCTAATATCTCATAAGTAAGCTGATTTTTCTAAAGGGCTAGAATCAGCCATTCTTGGCACGGGGGGTGGTGGCTTGGAGAGGAAAAAATATTTCTTGACTAAAGCCTAAAGCTTTTTTTTTTTTTTAAAGGCAATTCAGCTTAGCATTATTACTGAAGAGGTAAATGATTGGGAAATTACAAGAAGAGAGAATGAGCAACATAATGCCTAACTTCAGAGGCAAAATAGGCAAAACAGACAGATGGGAGGGGACAGGAATGAATGTCCAAACGTACCAAAGCTGACCCAAGACACTTTGAGGTGGGGCAGGAAATGTTGGCTGCCCCCAATCCATCTAAGTCAAGATGCTCGGAGTCAAGATGCAGAGTACCCAAGACCAGTCAAGTTATTTTGGCACGCGGCAGAAAATCCCACAAGCTCCTTTTCCACACACAGTCACTGGTGATGAGGATGAGGAGAACCACCACCACTGTTAGGGTTGGTAAATATATCAATTTCAGGCTCTCTCACTTTCTCACTTTTCCAATCTTAAGTCCAAGTCTCTACATTTTTGTATCAGTTTGTGTTTGTTTTTAAAAGTTCTTGTGGAAATTTATTCGCATTTTAGTGCATATCTCTCCTACTACATTTTGCTTAATATATACGATTTTGCAAAGCAATTTCCCATAGCACCCAGTGAGAAGTGCTTTCAGGAGGAATCTGAAAACATTCCTGTTTACCCAGGCATTTGATGACTGAAGGGGACAGTTCCTGGCACCTCTGGGATCACTGGATGAAAGCAAGCTTTTAACTCTAATTGTGTTTTTCAGAATGCTTTTCTTTATATTGTTGTTAAACTGCTTTTGCATGTTTTACTACTCTGGGCTCCTTTGTGAGGAAGGGTGCGATATAAATTCAATAAAAAATAAATTCACTAATAGGCAAAAAACCTTGCGGTTTAAGAATGTACCTATAGCCAACAGATATTTCTATCAAACTTTAAAAGCAGGGAAATTGGGCAGCTATAGTGAATGCACCAGGAGAGCAGGAGACCTGAACTCCTCTCTGAGGTATTGTACTGCCCTGCACATTTGTCAAAATGCAAACACTATTTGGGTTGGTCTTTCACAGTCCAATCCACTTGCTGTGTAGCTTGGAAGAATTGGATAACATGTGCCTCTGAGCATATGGTGAGTGGTGGCAACACCTGCAATCAGGGAGGGGAGGAGATTGGATGGGTGGGCACTAGGCAGAGGGGAAGCCCCTTTCCTTTCCAACATGAAAACTTTGTGAACAGTATCATTCTTTTTCAGAGTTTTCCCCACCTCCCAAAGAATCCTGGGAAGTGTAGTTAGTGAAGGGTGCTGAGAGTTGCTAGGAGACACCCTGTTCCCCTTGTAGAGCTTCAATCAAAGCGGCTGACTGTTAAACCATTGTTGCCACTGGAGCTCTATCAGGGGATAGGAGTCTCCTCTCAGTCCCCTTCACAAACTACACTTCCCAGGATTCTTTGGGGGAAGCCATGACTGTCTCAAGTGAAATAAAGGTCTGGTGTGGGTGTGGCCCCCTGATTAGGCAAGCCCAGCAGCTGCGAGTCTGGCTTTTAGAACACTGAAAGTTCATTCTTATTGAGCATGCCCGACATTATCATTGAGTTCAATGCTAAATTTCTTAAATTAATTAAAAATCAGCCACACATTTTTAAACTTTGAAACCGCAGAAGATGAAGGTCAGAGTATGGGATAAGGTCAGTAATGGGATTACAGGTACTCTGTGAACATGTCTGATTTTTAATTATTTTCAACAGATTATGAGAACTCTAACAGAAAAAAGTCCACAAGGGGTCTGGTTTCTCTCTCTTTCTTTTTACACTTTGAACTCTCAGTTCTCTCTGACTGTTTTGTGTATCACCATGAAAATTTAGAGGATTATTAAGCAAGCATTTCTGAGTTCAGGACTATAAATTTTGTAAGGTTGTGTTTTGAAATAAGCTTATGGGAAGCATCGGAATGGCATGGGGGGTATTTTCAATTTAACATTGCGGAATGCGAAAAATCCACACTGGCTATCGTATACAGCCACTCTTGTGGCTGCATAATACATAACTGTATTATGCCTGTTTGTATGTTATTTTCACTAAAATGTGCATTTTTATGCACACGTTACCCTAGTATGTGCATTTATGTGCACATTACTTGAACAGAGAACTTCATTGCAAAATTTGGAGACATGCAAATTTAGAAGGGCAGCGGCATTTGGGTACCCAGAGTGTTTCTGAAAGTGCAAATTAAATCAATTTGCCTTTAAATGCCAACTAAATGGAACTTCTCCCCCACCCCTACTAAACACTGACTTCCCTTTCATGTCACTTGAAATCAGCTGCATTTCGGCAACCACCTCACTCTGCCTAATGGTAAGGCCTGCTCTGAAACATGCACAGATTATTTGGAGCACTGCTGCTTTGAGTGAAAATGACCTGCAAAAACGCATTGTATGGTGATAAAATTGCTTGCAAAATGTGAACATGAGTCAAAATTGCCTACAAAATGTGTTTATTAGGTGAAATTCACACTAAAATGCTGGAGAATTTTCAAGAGGATTTTTTTTTTCAAACAACAAAATCACAAATTGCTGCAGAAATGTGGAGAACTGATTGGAAAAATGAGGAACTGAGAGAACTGAAATGGAGAGATCTTTCTATCCCTAGGTGGGGCCCAATGCAGCACCAATGCAGCACCACTGCATTGAGGCATAATGGGAAATTTAAATAGTAGCTAGATCCATGCTGCTTGGAGCACAATGTTGGAAAACAATTAAAGGGGGCTGAGGGCAACTGCCAGCTGTGAGCCCTGTGAAAGTGCTGGGCCCTATCAACTACTCTATGAGTCCAGGCGCTAAGCTCAGTCCTGCAATCATGAAGAGCCCTGCTTTATCAATTCAATGGCCCATCCAGACTAGCCTCCTCTTACTCACAGGGACCAACCAGACGCCTTCAGGAAGACCATGCGCAGGGCATGATAAGAAGCACCCTCTCCTGCAGGGGCTTCCTAGTTTCATGCATTCAGTGGCAGACAGCTTTTGAAACCAGGCTCTTTTCTCTCCTCACCTATAGAAACAGAAGCAGAAAGAGAATGGGGGCTCCAACATGATTTAAGTGTGACCCCTGCTGCCTCTCTACTCACCCCCACCCACATCCTGGGCTCTTGGAATACCACTCCTTGAGTAACTTAAAAAAGCAAAACCCTATGACTTGCAACTGACTGTGGGTATATCAGTTCACTCTATAGCTCCCTGCTGATTACTACTGATGACGATAGTAATATAGGTTGTATCCAGTGTTAGTCTTACTCAGAGCAGACCATTAAAATTAATGGGCATTATTAATTTAGGTGTTTATCCTGACTATAGCGTAGTGAAATATAATAACAACTCATCCTTATTTTGCAGTTTGGTAAGTTTTGCCCCCACACTAGTGCTATATGCATTTGTTATCTTTTTTGTGTAAATCTGTGTGTCCTGTGTTTTAGGTAGTGCCCATAACTGGTCCTTTACTACCCAGGAAAGGACCTAACTCCATGTCCTCATGCTATTGGTTTTGGAGGAGGAGGAGGAGGATTGTTATTATTATGACAGTGAGTTCCAACGAAGCATCCAGAACGCGGTCTTGTCCTTATTTATTGGATGAGTTTCAGTCTGTACAGCTTGAGGATGTTGACAAGATCCTTGGACTGGTGCGGGCAACCACATCTGTTCTAGACCCTTGCCCCTCTTGGCTGGTGAAAGCTGGCAGGACCGGAACCGCCGGCTGGGCCAAGGAGATAATAAACGCCTCTTTGAGAGAGGGAGTGGTCCCTGACTGCCTAAAAGAGGCGATAGTGAGACCACTCCTGAAGAAATCCTCTTTGGACCCAGATAACCTGAACAACTATAGACCTGTGGCAAATGTTCCGTTCTTGGGCAAGGTACTGGAACGGGTGGTTGCCGGCCAGCTCCAGGGGCTCTTGGATGACACTGATTATCTTGTTCCATTTCAATCCGGTTTTAGGCCCGGTTTTGGCACCGAAACAGCCTTGGTCGCCCTGTACGATGACCTTTGTCGGGAGAGGGACAGGGGGAGTGTGACTCTGTAGATTCTCCTTGATCTCTCAGCTGCTTTTGATACCATCGACCATGGTATCCTTCTGGGAAGACTCACGGAGTTGGGAGTTGGAGGTACTGCTTGGCAGTGGCTCCGCTCCTACTTGGTGGGTCGCCACCAGAAGGTAGTGCTTGGGGAACATTGCTCGATACCCTGGACTCTCCATTGTGGAGTCCCGCAGGGATCGGTACTGTCCCCCATGCTTTTCAACATCTACATGAAGCCGCTGGGTGCGGTCATCAGGAGTTTTGGGCTGCGTTGTCATCAGTACGCTGATGACACGCAGCTCTATTTCTCCTTTTCATCCTCCTCAGGTGAGGCTGTTAACGTGCTAAACCGTTGCCTGACCGCGATAATGGACTGGATGGGAGCTAACAGACTGAAGCTCAATCCAGACAAGACTGAGACACTGTTGGTGAGTGCCTTTTCTGCTCAGATGGTGGATGTTCATCTTGTTCTTGATGGGGTTACACTCCCCTTGAAGGAACAGGTTCGTAGCTTGGGAGTTCTTTTCAATCCTTCCCTGTCTCTTGAGGCCCAGGTGGCCTCGGTGGCACGGAATGCTTTTTACCATCTTCGATTGGTAGCCCAGCTACGTCCCTATCTAGACAGTGATGACCTCGCTTCAGTTGTTCATGCTCTGGTAACTTCTAGATTGGACTACTGCAACGCGCTCTACGTGGGGCTGCCCTTGAAGACTGTTCGGAAACTACAGCTAGTCCAGAATGCAGTGGCCAGATTGTTGACGTGGACCAGAAGGTCCGCTCATATAACACCTGTTCTGGCCCATCTGCACTGGCTTCCTATTTGTTTCCGGGCTAGATTCAAAGTGCTGGTTTTGACCTATAAAGCCCTACACGGCATGGGACCGCAATACCTGGTGGAACGCCTCTCCCAATATGAACCTACCCGTACACTACAGGCCCTCCTCCGAGTACCATCCCATCGAGAGGCTTGGAGGGTGATGACTAGAACCAGGGCCTTTTCAGTAGTGGCCCCCGAACTGTGGAACAGTCTGTTTGATGAGGTGCGCCTGGCGCCAACGCTACTATCTTTTCGGCGCCAGGTGAAAACCTTTTTATACTCCCAGGCATTTTAATGTGTATTTTAAACAGCATTTCCGTATTTTGGATGTTGTTTGGTTCGTTATTGTTTGTTTGTTTGTTTTTTATTATTTATTGTATTTATTGTATTTATATATTGTGCTTGTTTTTATCTTTTTGTACACCGCCCAGAGAGCTTTCGGGCTTAGGGCGGTATATAAATTAAACTAAATAAATAAATAAATAAATAATTACCATGTATTAAATGTATGTGTCACTTATACCAGAACCTCTAGATGGGTTATGTCACTGAAAAACAAATACAATTTTAAATGTATAGGGTGGTGTTCAGTGACACTCCATTAAAGCTAATGGACATGGTCCACTTAGGTTCATTAATTTCAGTGGGTCTACTCTCAGTAGGGCTTAGTTGAAGACAACCCCAAAATACAATCACATCTCATATAAAACATCAATAACCCTAACCCTCCATTATACAAAACGATACATAAAAAGCTTCCCCACACTAAAACAAGAAGTAGCAACAAGAGCAGAGCTTGGAAAAGTTACGTTTTTCAACTATAACTCCCATCAGCCCCAGCCAGCATGGCCACTGGATTGGGCTGATGGGAGTTGTAGTTCAAAAAAGTAACTTTTCCAAGCTCTGAACAAGAGCTATGGTCTGGATTTGGTCAAGGCCCGAGCCAAATTGGGCCCATTCATAAATATTCAGGCCTCAGCCCAGTTGGGTTCTGACAGCCACAGATCGCTATGCGTTGGACTGGATGACCCAAAGCAAACTAGGGCTGTCAGGAGGAAGGCACCAGGCAGGAAGAAGAGGCAGCCACAGCTCTCCTTCCTGCCTGAGAGCTGACACTGCCCCACAGGATCTCTGCCGGTGTGAGTTTGCAAGATGCTTTCCTGCATGAAATGATGAAATTCACACTACAATGCTGGCGAATTTTCATAAGGAATTTAAAAAAACAAACACAAATTGCTGCAGAAATGTGGAGGGCTGAATTCAAGATTGGAAAAATTAGAAACTGAGACAAACAATATCATCAGATCTTTCTATCCCTACTGTTCACTAAGTGATGACAGCTTGTATTGCATCCTAGATGATGCCCATAAGGAACAGAACTCAGGCTGTAATTCATTTGGCAGAAACACAATTCTGATGGTAGAGGAAATAAAGAACCAGAGCCTTGCTGGTGGGTATGGTGGGGGAAGAAATTTAATTCAGTTCACATTTAGAGGTGAACCTATATTTAAAAGCAAACCAACGGGCATTTAGTCCTTATATCTGTCATACGAAAGGGCAACAGCATTACTCAGAACAAGGCAATGTTTTCAGAAGAGTCGGCACAGGAAGTCAGCAAAGGATCATGCAGCAACATGAAGGCTCCTATACGTTGATCCCCGTTGCTGGTCCAGAAAGTGTAGGCAGTTTCAGGATTGATTCAACTGAGTATTTCCACCATTAATTTTATTTGTTGCTTACAATCCCCATTCATTGGCAGACAGCCCAGTAAAACTAGTTTATGTGAAGGAGTTCAGTGCATATCAAATTTGTTTGGATCTACTCTGAAAGCCTAACAAACTGACTCCACTTGTTTCCTAACATCTGCTGATATCAGTGCATGCTGGGGGTAGAGGTATCTAAAACACTCAGTTGGAAGATGTAATTCTAAAAGTGTGACAAGTGATTAAAAGTGATTAAAGTGTATTATTTATTTGCTTGCTTGTTAACTGCATTAATAGTATGGTTGGCCTTAGAATGGGAAAAAAGCCAACCTCAATCAATCTGAGATCACCCATTGAGGACACAGAAATGCATCCTCCAACTGGGTGCTTAGATTTGGCACTTCAGCGTCATGGTATGTCCCTTCCAGGGCTGGCCTAAGATATTTTGCTGCTTGAAGCAAAGGCCGAGAAGCTACCCCAATTTCATGTATAGAAGCTGATTGGATTGGCAGTTGAACCTTATTTTGACCTTGGTGATGGGACAGTGTTTTCTTGAGATGTTAGGGGGCATGGGGCAAGCTGTCCTACAACTAGCTGCACCCCAACATCTGGCACCTGAGGCAGCCACCTCACTCTGCCTAATGGTGGAGCCAGCCCCGGTTTCTTCCAAGTCACACTCCCATCACCCCCATTCCTTATTCATATCATTCTCTCTTGTTTTCGTCTCCACTTTCCTCCACGAGCCCGTTACTGATGGAGCGGTTGAGGCTCAGGCAGCTTAACTGTTATGTGGAATGACCTTTACTTTTAATATTAATATATTATTGTAAAGTCTGTGTGACTCATGAATGCAATTTTGGAATCCAGATGAAATGCCAAAGTGCCGAACCTTCCGCGAGATCCACCCCCCTTCCCTCCCATCCTGCATCGTGTGGCAAATGATGTGAATTAATATGCATCCTATTTCTTTCCCTTTTATTTACTCAGCAAGGTTTGCTGAAGCAACTTTATCAAGAGTAACATTATCAAGAGCTTTCTGGCGAGCTTCTTTATCATATTCACATCCGTGTCTACTCGACACTTGTCACTGTCAATCAAACCGCAATAAGACGCAGATGATTTGCTCATTTGGTTTAATAAAATCTCCCTGCTTATTTGCAGTGCAGTCATTATGCCACATAATTGCTGCACCACAGAGGTGAAAGGCAGCCAGTTGCCTGGGGGATAAGATGAGAATCTGACTATATGAAGGGGTGGCTGCTTCCCTCTCTCTCTCCCTAGTCACTCATATCCCTAAAATTAATATTGTATTTGAATCTGCTCCTGCGATTCCTATGCAGGCTAACATTGTTATTACTTATTATTTGGATGTGAAGTCATTTATTTTTAGTTTTGATGGCAAGGTTGTCAAGCTCAATTGCATTGGGAAGCACCACATGCAATTTTTAACTGCCATTTAAAAAACCTACTTTTGGAGATCCAGAATTATGAAAAGAACCCGTTCAAAAGTTAACGGGGCTGAAAAGATGCTGAGCCAGAATCCTAGTTTTCTGGGAAATCAAAGCTTCTTGCATCTGTTATTATTGTTCTGCACACATGAAATCTTTGTTATCTACACGCTGGCTGGTCACTGTGATTCACTCCTGAAAAACTATATATTATTGCATCAGAAGGTTGCTAAATTTTCATTCCTGGAGCCTTGTTTGAACTTAGAATCCAGAGCATTCAAAGGACTCCAAGGGATTCTACAAGACAGTAGGCCTTGTGGTGCATTTCAAGGGGGCTGCCATGATAATGTCCCCATTTGTGTCCATTTTTTGTAAGTGAATGATAGCTAAAGGGAGAGTATAGCCTATGAATTCAAAATAAAGGGTCCAAGAAGGTGATTTAATCTTTTTGTCCATTCCAGCATGGGCTTCTACATCAAGCAGTGTTCTCAAACCACCTATATGCCATTGTAACAGCAAAGTGGGCTGGAAAGGTCTGAGTGTATCAAACTGGGTGAAATGGAATGCCCAAGTTCATCTCCCCAGAAATTATGTTTCTTATCCATGTGCAATCCACCTGGGAGGAGGCCTTCGCAAGAGCTTAGCATCATTGCCCGTTGTGTTGTACCAATTTTGTTTCCTTGAAGGAAATCCTTCTGCTTGTTCATCAAATCTTTATGCAGTACTTCTGCATAACACTGCCTGCCTTAGGCAATATAACCTTTTTTGCCCATTCTGATTAGCAATAGGATGTCTGCCAAAGGGAAAATGAATATTAAAGGCTCTATAAAAAGTTCAGACCAGACCTTGGTGTGTGTGTGCAAAGATATCTTGGCCAATAAAGCATATGAGTTTTAATACATTAACTAAGCAATTAAAATGGCATAAATCCACCCATGTAAAATTAATTGTTGAGGAGATATGTATTGGAATAGCCAATGAAGTGCTGTCCAGATGTTGTTGGACTACATCTCCCATCATCCCTAACCACAGGTCATCCTGGCTGGGGCTGATGGGAGTTTGAGTCTAGCATCCTCTGAAGGACACCATGTTGACTACCCATTTTTAGAAGATGCACACACATGATACAGAATTGGGCTTGGAGGAGCCATGAGCTACAGCAGGGATAGGGAACCTGTGGTCCTTCAGGTGTTGTAGGACTTACAACTCCCCTCATCCCCAGCCAGTGAGGAAGTGCCCCTCCAGGCAGCACTGGGGAATCATTGTAGGAACTAATGAAGTACAATGATGTGGATGGCCCAGTATAAATCCACCACTAATGCACAATTATTGCATCAATGACATGATGCAGAACACATGTGCGAAGAAGAAGAAGTCTGGACGGGCCCTACATTGATTTGGAAGTGAATACATTGGCCTAGACATTTCCTTTTAGTGTCTACTCCATTGATAAACATCTGCCTCTGTGCTATTTATCCTGAGTCCATTGTGTTTATTCCTCAATATTCGGTGCTTTGATCTGTTGGACGTGATTTTTTAAATGCACTTTCCCCCCTTCAAATTATCAACTACTTCTAAGCCTGTTTAATATGTCACTACACTGGAGAGCTAATAAGGTGATGAAAGAGGGCTTGTGACTTTTGTGTAAAAATCTGGCTCCTCATGCAAGTCAACACAAACTTTAAAGAGAAGATTTCAAAAGTAGTATAGCGTCTGATCATCTCTAAAATTATGTCAGCAATTCATTTCCAGGCAAACAAATTAATTTTCACTTGGAACACAGTTTCAAATTGCTTTTCAGACTGGCTACGCCCCATCACACAGTACAATCACAGCTATAAATAAAAGTCTGTAATTATATTATCGAAGCGGTTGATCAAAGGTTGATTACAAGAGCTGTTTTCTCTGATTTGCCAAGCTTTTAGCTGCTCATACTGTAATCCCGCAAGTGTATGTGTGTATGAATGCTACAAGTTGAGCCAATTACAGAGCAATCCAACTTGGTGGAGGCCGGCGGGAGAGAAAGGCAGTGGAGGCAGAGCTGGTAGAAGGTGGGCCACCACACCCAGCTGCCCATTGGAGCCCCTTGGAGGGGAGGAAGCTGACTGCATCGACAGGGTGTGGCGGAAAGAAACAAAATACATGTTTCCTTCCACCACCCCTTGTCATAAGAACATAAGACCATAAGAAGAGCCTGCTGGATCAGGCCAGTGGCCCAACTAGTCCAGCATCCTGTTCTCACAGTGGCCAACCAGGTGCCTGGGGGCAGTGCCGGATTTAGACTTGGTGAGGCCCTAAGCTATATAAAGTTTGGAGGCCCTTTGTTAAAAAATTACACCATATATATATATATATATATATATATATATATAATCAGTACACATAAAATTTTAAAAGTCCCCCCCAAAATTCTGAAATTTTTTGAGGCCCCTGCGGATTGTGAGGCCCTAAGCTGTAGCTTGTTTAGCTTATGCCTAAATCCAGCCACTGCCTGGGGGAAGCCCGCAAGCAGGACCCGAGTGCAAGAACACTCTCCCCTCCTGAGGCCTCCGGCAACTGGTTTTCAGGAACATACTGCCTCTGACTAGGGTGGCAGAGCACAGCATCATAAGAACATAAGAAGAGCCTGCTGGATCAGGCCAGTGGCCCATCTAGTCCAGCATCCTGTTCTCACAGTGGCCAACCAGGGGCCTGGGGGAAGCCCGCAAGCAGGACCCGAGTGCAAGAACACTCTCCCCTCCTGAGGCTTCCGGCAACTGGTTTTCAGAAGCATGCTGCCTCTGACTAGGGTGGCAGAGCACAGCCATCACGGCTAGTAGCCATTGATAGCCCTGTCCTCCATGAATTTGTCTAATCTTCTTTTAAAGCCGTCCAAGCTGGTGGCCATTACTGCATCTTGTGGGAGCAAATTCCATAGTTTAACTATGCGCTGAGTAAAGAAGTACTTCCTTTTGTCTGTCCTGAATCTTCCAACATTCAGCTTCTTTGAATGTCCACGAGTTCTAGTATTATGAGAGAGGGAGAAGAACTTTTCTCTATCCACTTTCTCAAGGCCATGCATAATTTTATACACTTCTATCATGTCTCCTCTGACCCGCCTTTTCTCTGAACTAAAAAGCCCCAAATGCTGCAACCTTTCCTCGTAAGGGAGTCGCTCCATCCCCTTGATCATTCTGGTTGCCCTCTTCTGAACCTTTTCCAACTCTAGAATATCCTTTTTGAGATGAGGCGACCAGAACTGTACACAGTATTCCAAATGCGGCCGCACCATAGATTTATACAACGGCATGATGATATCGGCTGTTTTATTTTCAATACCTTTCCTAATTATCGCTAGCATGGAATTTGCCTTTTTCACAGCTGCCGCACACTGGGTCGACATTTTCATCGTGCTGTCCACTACAACCCCGAGGTCTCTCTCCTGGTCGGTCACCGCCAGTTCAGACCCCATGAGCGTATATGTGAAATTAAGATTTTTTGCTCCAATATGCATAATTTTACACTTGTTTATATTGAATTGCATTTGCCATTTTTCTGCCCATTCACTCAGTTTGGAGAGGTCTTTTTGGAGCTCTTCGCAATCCCTTTTTGTTTTAACAACCCTGAACAATTTAGTGTCATCAGCAAACTTGGCCACTTCACTGCTCACTCCTAATTCTAGGTCATTAATGAACAAGTTGAAAAGTACAGGT
Organism: Rhineura floridana; assembly: GCF_030035675.1. Taxonomy (NCBI): domain Eukaryota; kingdom Metazoa; phylum Chordata; class Lepidosauria; order Squamata; family Rhineuridae; genus Rhineura; species Rhineura floridana. Next base: position 31,256,788 of record NC_084492.1, on the reverse strand, counting down.
CCCAATACCGATCCTTGAGGGACTCCACTTTCTACAGCCCTCCATTGGGAGAACTGTCCGTTGATTCCTACTCTCTGCTTTCTGCTTCTTAACCAATTTCTTATCCACACGAGGACCTCTCCTCTTATTCCATGACTGCTAAGCTTCCTCAGAAGCCTTTGGTGAGGTACCTTGTCAAACGCTTTTTGAAAGTCTAAGTACACTATGTCCACTGGATCACCTCTATCTATATGCTTGTTGACACTCTCAAAGAATTCTAATAGGTTACTGAGACAGGACTTTCCCTTGCAGAAGCCATGCTGGCTCTGCTTCAGCAAGGCTTGTTCTTCTTGTGCTTAGTTAATCTAGCTTTAATAATACTTTCTACCAGTTTTCCAGGGACAGAAGTTAAGCTAACTGGCCTGTAATTTCCGGGATCCCCTCTGGATCCCTTTTTGAAGATTGGCGTTACATTTGCCACTTTCCAGTCCTCAGGCACGGAGGAGGACCCGAGGGACAAGTTACATATTTTAGTTAGCAGATCAGCAATTTCACATTTGAGTTCTTTGAGAACTCTTGGGTGGATGCCATCCGGGCCCGGTGATTTGTCAGTTTTTATATTGTCCATTAAGCTTAGAAACTTCCTCTCTCGTTACCACTATTTGTCTCAGTTCCTCAGAATCCCTTCCTGCAAATGTTAGTTCAGGTTCAGGGATCTGCCCTATATCTTCCACTGTGAAGGCAGATGCAAAGAATTCATTTACCTTCTCTGCAATCTCCTTATTGTTCTTTAGTACACCTTTGACTCCCTTATCATCCAAGGGTCCAATCGTCTCCCTAGATGGTCTCCTGCTTTGAATGTATTTATAGAATTTTTTGTTGTTGGTTTTTATGTTCTTAGCAATGTGCTCCTCAAATTCTTTTTTAGCATCCCTTATTGTCTTCTTGCATTTCTTTTGCCAGAGTTTGTGTTCTTTTTTATTTTCTTCATTTGGACAAGACTTCCATTTTTTGAAGGAAGACTTTTTGCCTCTAAGAGCTTCCTTGACTTTGCTCGTTAACCATGTTGGCATCTTCTTGGCCCTGGCGGTACCTTTTCTGATCTGCGGTATGCACTCCAGTTGAGCTTCTAATATAGTGTTTTTAAACAACTTCCAAGCATTTTCGAGTGATGTGACCCTCTGGACTTTGTTTTTCAGCTTTCTTTTTACCAATCCCCTCATTTTTGTGAAGTTTCCTCTTTTGAAGTCAAATGTGACCGTGTTGGATTTTCTTGGCAATTGGCCAGTTACATGTATGTTTAATTTAATAGCACTGTGGTCACTGCTCCCAATCGGTTCAACAACACTTACATCTTGCACCAGGTCCCGGTCCCCACTGAGGATTAAGTCCAGGGTTGCCGTCCCTCTGGTCGGTTCCATGACCAACTGGTCTAGGGAATAGTCATTTAGAATATCTAGAAACTTTGCTTCTTTGTCATGACTGGAACACATATGCAGCCAGTCTATGTCCAGGTAGTTGAAGTCACCCATTACTACCACATTTCCTAGTTTGGATGCTTCCTCAATTTCATATCTCATCTCAAGGTCTCCCTGAGCATTTTGATCAGGGGGACGATAGATAGTGTCCTGGGGTACTGGCATACCAAACAGGACCTACATAGCATAAGTCATCCTCCCTCAGCCCCTCCTATGACATAGCCCCAGAATGCTCTTTTTGCAGACCTTCCACCAAGCTCCCCTTATTCCGGGCTGAGCTTCCCCGGCAGATCTCCAGCTGCGGCTGAGCCAGGATGAGGGACTGACGCCAGCTGAGTTGGGACCAAGCCAGCTCAGCCAGAGGTCCGGCCTACCCCGCTCACCTCAGCCCGGTATAAATGTGAGTTGGATTGTGCCCTTTGTCTACAATCCTCCATTTTACTCTAATCAGAGTGGGATTTTCTACCCAAATTAGATTTCCAATGTATGGTGGGTTTATATCTTGAGCGCAGATCACATTTGTGCCTGAGGTGTCAGAAGAAGTGTGCTTGACAATACCCAAACACCCAGGGCCAGAAAACACTTATTCTCTGGAGGCAGTTGAGAGCAGACTGAAGCCTTTTAAGCCTCTGTTTTCTGGCTATCTCTTCCAGGCTGTACCCCTAGTAGAGACCTTTGCAGTATTAAAGGGCCAATTCTCTGGCCTGAAGAGGGGCATTCATCCTCTGTTCCATAGCTGCTCTTCTGGTGTGCTCCCTGCATCGCTGGACTGGTGATGTGTGGTGGGAGGCATCTGGCTTCTCAGGGGAAGGTGCCTGTGGGGTCCAGGCTCTGGCCTATAGGCCCTCGTGCTCTGGGAGGTTCCTCTGGGAGCTCCTCTGGAGCTATCCATGGTCCAGCAACCTTCAAGCAGCCTCGCTGCTTTTTCTGTGGGATCCACCATCAGACCAGAACACTAGTTTCACAGTTCCACAGTGACCTTGACGGGGAATTTTGTAGTTTGTTGGACTGGGGGTCCTTGAGGAAATTGAAGACACAGGCTTGCAGCAAAAAGGCAGGCCTTTACTAGATGACAAGCGTATGCTTGGTCAGTCTCCCTCTGAGTGAGTGGAGACCTGCAGCACGGTACTGCTTGCCTGGAGTTTTTATACACTTCAGGACAAAGAAATTAGCATTAACGAATCATGAGTTTACACATCAGTATTACATAGGCATTACAATATTACACAGGCATTGCATAGGCATTGCATTGGCATTGCATTATGTTTTAGTCAATTTGGCAAAGTTCAGAACTTCACATACCAGTACATTTTCATTATGAGCTGAGTACTCCCGCTATTAAGCTAAGCATTTTAGCTAAGCATTTTACCTATTGCAATTCTTTCTACATTTTGGAGATACCAAGATGTTCAGCACAGTGTTCTACCTTATCTTATCTTTTCGGAGTTCAACCTGTGCCAAGCATTTTATGCATTTGAGCTTTAGCAGGCAGGAGAGAGAGTACACCAAGGAAAGGATTTTTAGATGACTGCTACGCTATTAGAAATATGATAGCCTTATAATTCCCAAAGAATATATTTTTATTTATTGTTTGAATGTAAGAATTCTCCATCAACCTTTGTGGCCAGATGGGGGGAGGGGTGGCAGCTTTGAATCCATCTCCCCAGGCCCGCATCCTTTATTCTACGAAGCTGCTAAAATAGCCATGTTCCTGGAAGTTGTCCAAAATGCTTCCAGGATTCTCTCTCTGTGCTAGTAAGCACCTTTCCAAACAGTATAAGTAGTACTTGGCTTGTATCCAACTCAGAATAAATGTGACCCCAAAACTTTGTGCCCCTGATGATGAGGATCTCAGGAGCATCAGGCTGGCCACTGTGGGAGGCAGGATATTGGGCTGGACAGACATTTGGCCTGATCCAGTAATGCTGTTCTTGACATTTCAACTGAGTCTTTTCTACATGTCAGAAACGGCTGCGACTGAAAATGTAGGCTTTACAATGTGCCAACAGCACGGCCGCAGAACACCACCTAGTGGCGCCTTTTATTTCCTAGAGTCAAATCAACAGATTTGAAAATACCTTTGGCATTTCTTGGCAAATCAGGACACATGATCCAAGGGCATTTTAGGCAGACTGGAAAGCATGTGACAGGCTTCCCACCACCCTTTAGCACCTGTGATTAGGGCAGCCACAAAGTGGTCAAAAGGTAATGGTTCTATGGACCCTGACTGAACTGAGGTGCCATTGATTTTACAGATCAGCTATTAATTAATTAATTATTAAATGTATATTCCGTCCTTCCTCCCAGAAGGAGCCCTGTATATCTATTATGGCTAGACAGCAATAGAAACAAACTATTTTATGTAACATTAACTTTTTTCTTTAAGAAGGTACGTTTATGGGCACAGATTTTAATCCCAGCTGATGACTGTAAATAGGGTACCAAGGGAGTATTAGCAATGTATTAGCAATGTTTGATGGGTGGGTGCCAATCTTTATGTACCAAACCAGTACTACCCATGCCCAAGAAGGAGGTATTATTACCATGCTGGGGGACGGTGGTTAAGATTTGCAGAAGTACAAAATGTATTTAGAACATCTTCCCCCCCAAAAATGCTGCAGGCCAATGAAAAGTGCACACACTTAGTATCTTTTGTTGGGGGGGTATCTTGCCAAAGCAAATGTGTCAAACCACATAGAAAGCACTGTAACTCAGGGACAGAGCATTTGTTTTGCATGCAGAAAGTTCCAGGTTCAATCCCCACATAGGTCTGGAAGAGATCCCTGTCTGAAATCCTGGAGGGCTACTGCCTGTCAATGTAGTCAGTACTGAGTTAGATGGACCAGTGGGTTGACTCAAAGAAGGCAGCTCATCAGGAAGCCAGAAGTGGCATGGACACTATGGGGCAATTCCATGTAATGTGTCAAACTGCAGACATTACAGTTCTGAGGAGTGACATCAAAAAACTTCACTTAAGCCTTTGTGCCAGGCATGACAGCAAAACCAAATGTATATAATTTTAACTCTGCCCTAAGACTGCCAATCCCCTTTGATTTTATCTTTAATCTGCTTTTCATCTTGATGAGAAGGATCTATGCAAATTCCACTAAAAGGAGGACATACCAATTTGCTAAATGCAACTGTTTAAAGTCACTTTGAGATGAACCATGATCTGCTGTGCTTGCTGTTTTCTTTGTCTTTAAAAGAATATGCATTTATTTATTTTTGCTAGGTGCAAGAGGGTGAAGGAGGCATTTCTTCACGCTTAATTATTTCTACTTTCTTGGGAACCTGGATCCTGATACAAGTGCTGGTTGTTGTTGTAATGTGCCTTCAAGCTGATTACAACTTATGGCGACCCTATGAATCAGCGACCTCCAATAGCATCTGTTATGGACCACCCTGTTCAGATCTTGTAAGTTCAGGTTTGTGGCTTCGTTTATAGAATCAATCCATCTCATAAGAACATAAGAACATAAGAAGAGCCTGCTGGATCAGGCCAGTGGCCCATCTAGTCCAGCATCCTGTTCTCACAGTGGCCAACCAGGTGCCTGGGGGAAGCCCGCAAGCAGGACCCGAGTGCAAGAACACTCTCCCCTCCTAAGGCTTCCAGCAACTGGTTTTCAGAAGCATGCTGCCTCTGACTAGGGTGGCAGAGCACAGCCATCACAGCTAGTAGCTCCCTTGTTTTTCCCAGCATTATGCTCTTTTCTAGTGAATCATGTCTTCTCATGATGTGTCCAAAGTATAACCTCAGTTTTATCATTTTAGCTTCTAATGATAGTTCTGGTCTAATTTGTTCTAACACCCAATTATTTGCCTTCCTCTGAGTTTGGAAGCGTCTTAGTTTGGTGTCTCAGCTTTGACCATTCCGCCTTGGGTGTCCCTCCTAGGAGTTTAGCCTCTTGGTTTAGACTCCTGACAGCATTGCTCTTAGCTTCTTTGACACTCTCAAACCCCCTCACCACATTAAGGTGTGTATCCTAAAGGGGGACACGTGCTGATAATATACTGTAAAATGGAAGTGGACTACCTTCAAGTCGATTCCAACTTTGGGCGATCCTATGAATAGGGTTTTCATGGTAAGCAGTATTTAGAGGTGGTTTACCATAGCCTTCCTCTGAGAGGCAATGACTGGCCCGAGGTCACCCAGTGTGGTTGACCCCTTACCATCCTTGTTATTCACCAGGATAAAACTAACAACTAATCTCCATTTTATGATGCCAAGCTTGATTGTGTACATGGTTCTTTTTTTGCTTTTATCAGATTTTATTATTTTACATTTTTTGAGCCACCTGAGGATATTATTGAACACCCATACAAATACAGTTTACAAATAAAAATAAAGAGCTGTAAAATGAAATTTTCTGACACATGTTTTAAACCAGCAAGTAAAACCCAATTTTAAGTGGAGAAAAAGCCAAGGAAGGGGAGAAAAGGTTGTGGAATCTGTGGCAACTTTTAGAGGATATTGTTGAGTTCAGAACAGGGAGAAAAACAGGGAATTTCCTCAGTTCGTTTCTCGGGAAGCTGTCAGTGAAAGGTTAACTTCAGAGAACAGTAGCTCACCACTATCCCAGCTGTTACTTCACATTCATGTGGGTCCAGCAAATTTAATTTTCAAATGACGAACACTCAATTCACGTTTATTGGTTTATTTCCAAGATTTTTATACCAGCCTTCATCACCACTTGCAGGATGGCTTGCAGTAAGTTTAAAGCAACAGAATACATTGGCAATATAATACTGTTAATTATTTAATTAAAACCAATAAAACACCGCAAGAAATATAATTAATTATGATTAACAATCAGCAATAGTGTTAACTATTAATATTTATTAATAACAACTTGTAAATATTTAATTAATAATTATCCCTTTGATTCTGTACTTAGGATGATGAGCAGGGTGAAAGATCCTCACAGAACCAAACCTTTTTGCAACTCAGACCCCGCCTTACAGCTGCTCACTATTCCCTCCCGCTCCTACATCACTAATGAGCGTCTTTCTCCTCTCAAGGTAGCTTTCGCACGTCCGCCAAGTAACGTTCAGCGATTGGCTACCTCGCCCGCCAATACTAGCACGTCGATCACAGCTTCTCCAGCCTGCTGCAGTGGGTATGACCACTGTCCAATCCGGATCCACGCGCCGAGAGTCGTCGGGCCCCGCCCCTTAACAACAGGCCGAGGCGGCTTCACGCTTTTCTCTTTTTGCCTTACAAGAGGGCGTCGAGAGGTTACTATGGAAGTCACAAAAGGTTTGCCAGGGGGAGGGACTTGTCCTGTGATTGGCCCACTGGCAGACCAATGGGGGCGTTCAGTCTCTGCCGGATATTCACAGATGAAAGGAGGGGTGCTTACCTAGATGGGGGTAATTAGGAAAGAGGAGCGGCTGCTGTTGCTTCGGCGGGGGGAAAAGCCGATCAGGGTGAGCTGTGGCGAAGGGAAAGGGATTTCCTCGGGCGCGCTCTTGCAGCGATACTCGTCGTCATGCGCGCCAATCCTTAAAGACGGCGGCGGAAGGGCGGGCGCGAGGCAAGGAACGCGCATGCGCGGCAGTAGCCCGGCCTTTGCGACGGTGGCTGAGAAGGGCTACATTTCTCTTCCCCCCGCCCCTCAGGAACGCGTTTGTTGGAACTGACAGCCCGGCCTGCGCTGGAGGGCGGTGGCGGGTGCCGGAGGTCTCCGCCTTCGAAGCTGAAGGTCTGCTGAGCGAAGGGGTGGGAAGCACGGGCAGGGGGATGGAGTGGGCGCTGCTCTGTCGGTGAGGGGAACGAGGGAAGAGGCGGAGGATGCCCAAGAGGTTCCGGGGCTCAGGCGGATAGTATGAGGGGGCTCACCTGGGGCTCTTGCCTTGGACGAGAGGAGGAGGGAGGTTGACGGTGTCCTTTTCAGTTCACCCGGCTTGGCTCCTTCACCTTTGAGGTAGCAGTCGCTTGACAGGCTGAAGTTCAGCAGGTCGAGCTTTCTCCCATACCACTCCTTCCCCCCTCAAACCTACCTTGCAAGCATGGGGATTTTAAAAGGGTGTGTGTGCGAGAGTGTCACCTGCTGAACTGCTAGCTCAATGACACAGGTGCTAAGGCACCTTTTAAAAGAGGCAGTTCTAAACTGCCCTTATCCCAACTGAGCCTCTGAGCCAGCTGCTTGACAAGAAGCAGTTCAGCAGGTCAAGGTGCTTTTCTCTCCTGGCAAAGCAGTTAAAATACAAAAAGAGAGAATGAAGGAAAGCTTCACCAGCTGGACTTTGGCTTGTCAGATCTGTTTTATCTTTTTTGTCCTCTTTAAGGAAAAACATTCACCTGCTGATGGCTTGCTGGTTTAAAGGTTCAGGCCTAGTTCAGGGTTACCATTTTAAAAAGGCAGACTTGGCTGGACTTTGCTTTGTCAAGATGTTGGCGTTTTGACAAAGTGGCTCAGAAGGTGAAGCTTTTTTTTTTTTTACCCTGGTAGGGTGATTAAAATGAAAATGATGGAAGAAAGTTCAGCAGGTGAAGCATTTGTTTATCAAGATCCTGGTTCACAGGAGCAAGCCGAACTTTAAAAAATGGTATAATAAAGTGCAAGATGAAACAAACTGATATTTCTTATTGGGAGAAAAATTATTTTTAATTTTAAGATAGTTGCAATCTTTCCCTCTTCTCCCCCCCCCCATCTCTTTTATCTTCTCAACAGTAATGTTTGGCTTGATTTGATTGATTTCAGGATTGCAGTGAACATGGTCACAGTATCTATCTCTATATGTTTTTATTGTCATGACTTTGGAAACAATAAAAGGGCAGCTGTTTACTATTCTTGTTCCTGAACCTTTAATCCAGCAGTTTGACAAGCAGAAGTTCAACTGGTGAAGGTTTCTAAGTGCCCCTCTTGCCAGGAAACTCTTACCGGCATGAGAGAGTACAAAACGAACATAAAGGTGGCAAATTCAGAGCAAAGGAAGGAAACGGGAAGAGGAGGAGAGACTAATCCTTGGAAGTGAGATGTATCCGAATGGTGCTTTTCTTGTGAAATTGGATCAGAAGTTGGTAAGGAGCCCTTGACACGATAGTAGGTTTCTCTGGGAACCAAAGGAATGGGTATCAAGTATTTGGGGGAGGAAGGTGTGGGAGAATAGGTGAAAGAGGAGTTCTGGTTCAAAAGGTGTTGTGTGTTCTGAGAAGTTAAATGGGGTGAGGGTGAGTGACTTGTGAGTACAAGGGGGCTGGCTACAGGAGTCCCTCCTTCTGGAGATGGGAAGCTGCTGGAGGAGCCTTCTTCCTTTCAGTAAGTAAGACATATGTGTAGGGTTTAGTGTGTAACCAAAGACAGTTAAACTGTTGAAGAACAGGTAGCAAGGGCTGTGTAGGGTTCTCAGGAAAAGGTCTCATTGGATTTATGTGGCATGTGCTGGAGGACCTCATCTCCGGCGAGTGAAGATAGATTTGGGTTTTGTATTCTGTGCTGCTTTGTTGCCACTACCACCCTATTCTCTGTGGATGCTGTTGTTCGAAAGGTATTGTGATAGTTCATTATAAACACTTTTTGGAGGGGTGTGATGTTCTCTTCCTGACCAAGGATGCACTTTCAAGACTGAATACCTGTTGCTGGGAAATAATGGTGAGAGAAGGCTATTGTTCTGTGTGGGCTTCACATGGGCATCTACAGTTGGTCACTGTAGGGGAAAAAGGGTGGCGGACTAGATAGGCCCTCCAGGAGGGCTCCTATTTTCTTAGTCACAAAATCAGTGAGTGAATAAAGCCATTGAGAATGTTGGTAATTGGTGTTAATTCTGCCATGAGGATCTCAAGAGGTTCTTCGCATGAGCCTGCCTTTGAAGATGTGTGTGGTTTTTTAGGTTGGAGCTATGAATAGGGAATGGAGACTTATCTACCAGTAGAAGATATGAAGCCTTCAATCCTTACTATATGGAGAATATGCTTGCTTCCAAATCGTAGTTCTGTACCTGCAGCTTTGATGCCTTTAACAAAATTGTTCTTTACATATGGTTTTTCTTTTTTAATTCCTGGTTTGGACTTCACCCTCTCCCTCCCCCACCTCTCTCTGGGGTTTTATCTGCCTGTGAAATGGTTGAACTACATATCAAAGCAACACAACTTCATCTGACCCGATTCTGCTTCTCTATGCAACATTTGACTTAATTCTTGTCCTTGCATCTATTAACCAAATCATTTGAAGATGGATGAATAAAGGTGTCTAGAGTCTGGCACAGAAGAAATATTGCTATAGGAAATCATTAAGAGGCACTTGGGGAAAAAGGTGTGCCAACATTTTAGTGGAGCTGGCAGACGGGTCTAACCTGTTGCTATTTCTCAACTTGCCTATTTTTGTGTTGCATGCTTCTTAGGTGAGCTCATGTCCCTTGAAGATGTCTTGCAAAGAATATATATAAACTACAAGGGAAGGGAAGCCATGAAGGGGGTTGTGAATAAACCTTGCTAAAAGTTATAAAAAAAAGCATATAATGAATTCAGGGCAAAGCAGGGTGGGGGAGGGAACATGGGTTGCTGAGTGTCGGCTGTTACAATCATTCAGATCTACTGGAAAACCTGCGCAAGCCTGGGCTCCTGCCACCCTGGGCTCCTACTGAGAGGAAGGGCGGGATATAAATAAACAAGTAATAATAAATAACAAGTCCCTCTGAAATGAACAGACTGCATAGTGCTGTACAACAGAATATTCTGACTGCATTATGTTCAAATTTGAGTGCTTGCTAGGTGTGATTGTTAGACACCCTTCCCTCCTGTGAAACATAGTGGTCTTACATATTTTTTGTCATTTGGCTGGCTGTTTGGCCAAAAGATGTGAGCAGTTAATGTGGTACATGCAATGGAGCAGGTTAATATACACACCTTTGGGTGACCACAGACCTTTTCTCAGGGACTGTTTCACATACTTCAGTTAGTGCTAAAGCATCAAGTTGGAGCCATGGGAAGCACACATGACATTTCTTTTGCTGCAGATTACATATCATGTGGGTAGCCACTTGAAGTACAGGTGAATGGGGCGCAGATCTATAACAAATTGGATAATAGATCTGAAGAGGAAGATACAGCTGGAATATCCACTTGGTACTGTTAACCTAGATCCTCTGTGGCACAGAGTGGTAAGCGGCGGTAACGCAGCCAAAGCTCTGCTTATGGCCGGAGTTCGATTCCAACGGAAGGAGGACGTCGAATCTCCGGTAAAAGGGGTCGAGGTCCACTCAGCCTTCCATCCACCCGTGGTCGGTAAAATGACTACCCAGCATATGCTGGAGGGTAAAGAAAGGCCGGGGAAGGAACTGGCAATCCCACCCCATATATACAGTCTGCCTAGTAAACGTCGCAAGACGTCACCCTAAGAGTCGGAAACGACTCGCACTATAAGTGCGGGGACACCTTTACCTTTTTACTGTTAACCTTCCAGTGGATAATAAAATAATTTTTTCTGCTTGAAGCAATAGTAGTTGTCAAGTGATGTAAATCCTACTTAAATATTTTAAAACAGGCTAAAAGATTGTTTTGCAAAATGCTTGGCAGATAGTAATGGGGATAAATGTTTTCTCAAGCTCTGACTCTAACCCTGCTGCAGTCTTGAACCTAACTAGTTTCTTGTAAGTTTCCTCAAAGTCATTCCAGACTTAAGAACATGCAAGAGTGTGTTAAGGATTGCAATAGAAATGAGAGAGCTCTTGAAATAAGAGCGGCGGTTAAGTGATGGAGTTCAAGAGCCCAACAGCCTCCCTGAGCATGCTCACTTTGAATTCTTCACTGTGGATTATATCACTGAATTCTTTTTCTTGCATGTGGAAGATGAGACTGTAACTTGAGGGCAGTGTGTACGTCTAGGGATTGTTAAGATTCCCTTGGAAGTATTGAATGCTTTTATTCCAGGCTAAAGAAAAAGCATTGGATGTTTTTATAGTCAGGTTATAGACATTCCTTTTTCATAAGTCTAGCAGACAATTGCCAGCTTTGAGTCGAAGTCATTTCCCTGAGCTCTTTGTGTAGAAATGTGAAGATAGTTATACAGTTTGCTAACCTGTGGTAACTGGGAATGGCTTGGAAGGAAACCTTTTGAATACACTGTGTGGCATTCACACATTTTAAAAAAAACTTCTGTTTCTGCTTTGCTGCAAGGCTTCTTCTGTAGCCTCTAATCCTGAATAATTTCTGAGTGCTGTCAGTCAGGGGTGATTGACACAAATTGATGGTGGGGAACCTTTTTTCCATCCGAGGGAGACGTTCTCTAATGGGCAACCTTTTCTGGGTCCAATGCTGGTGGTGAGCATGGCGAGAGGCTAAAGTGGGCGAAGCAACAGATGTGAGTTTTACTTCTGTGCGGTAGATTACATTTCAGCCACTGGCTTTCTTAACATTCACATCACTCCATCCAGGTAATTCCCATAATCCTGGTAGGGATCCGTGGTTCTTCAGATGTTGCTGGACTCCCAATTCCCATCGGCCCCAGATAGCGTTGTTAGGGTATGTTTTGTAGTGTCATTTGCATCAAAAATGGAAATGGACTGCCTTCAAGTTGATCCTGACTTATGGCAACCCTATGAATAGGGTTTTCATGACAAAGGGTATTCAGATGGGGTTTACCATTGCCTCCGTCTGAGGCTAGTCCTCCCCAGCTGGCTAGGGCCTGCTCAGCTTGCCACAGCTGCACAAGCCAGCCCCTTCCTTGTCCACAACTGCCAGCTGGGGGGCAACTGGGCTCCTTAGGACTATGCAGCTTGCCCATGGCTGCACAGGTGGCAGGGCACGTAACCCCTGAGCCACTCACTGTTGGGGTGATCTTTAATTTGCCATTGACACCCAGGAGACACAAGCGGGGATTTGAACTCGCAGACTCTGGACTCCCAGCCAGGCTCTCCTCCCCACTGTGCTATAAGGTGCATATCCAACCACTGAGCCATGTTAATTTACAAGTAAATAATGATATTGGCACAATGTATTCGGGTAAGTATAGTGTTCTTTACATTGGTATTTCAACCAGGCCTTACAGCACTCTTAACAGTCTGTGGGGTTAAGTATGGCAACGCAGGAATCTAGACAACTTTGTCTTCTCAGTGTGGAATGTTCCCCTGTGGGGATTCCTCTTTTCACTCTGCCTTGCCCCAGCCCCACCCTCACAAAAACAGAATAGCAAACAAATATGAAATATCAGTGACTGATGGGTAGAGGTGATATCTGATAGTAACAGTTTATTTTCTTCAGGTGAAAATGAAATGCCTATGTTTGATATGTAGAGTGTAAATTTACATGTTTCATCTTGTACAACCTGAGGATATAACGACTTCCTTGGAGGGTTGTGGCCAACCATGTGCAGCCTTGATTTGTGCAGCCCTACGTAGGAATTTGCCTTATCCTGAGTCAGACCATTGGCTACACTGACTGCCAATGGATCTCCAGGGTTTTAGGCAAGTATATCCCTCAGTCCTACCTGGAGATGCCAGGGATTGAACTGGGAACCTTTTGCATGCGAGGCAGACGCTCTCCCACTGACCTACGGGCCATTCCCTACTAAGGCCTGATCATCTTGAAAGCATGATATGAATGGATGGTCAGCATCAAACTTTAGTTCAGTTTGGTGTGTGTATCAACAGGAATAACTACAGTGACCCAGCTTGCACAAATGACATGAAGGATTCTCAATTCCAGCAATGTTGACTCACTGTATCGGAGACTTCAATTGCTCTGTGAGCTCTGTGACACAGGAAATTTTATCTCTAAGTGCTGTTGTAATAGGTTTATCTTCCAGGTATACTTGTGAATTAAAGGCGCTAAAGATTACTGGAAGAACGGCATGCAGCCATGGCAGGATGCACTATATTCAGCTGTTGAAATCTCATTTTCTTTATGCTACAGTAACTATGCAGGGTAGCAGAAGGATAGCAACATCTACACTCTTTTACTTTCAAATGAGTGCAACGAATTTATCGTAAAATACAGTACGTCAAGGAACCATGGGTGTATTAGATGGAACAGGAAGTAGATTTACACTAAGGTGAAACATCTTATATAGTTCCTTTGAAGCCTGAGTTGCTATTTAGACATATTACAATAGATTACTTTGATAAACTCAAATTAAGTGAGAAGATTCATGTAACAGCACATGCGTTATTCCCAAGACAATGGTTTTATTCAACAAAGTCATGCTCAGAGTAGAGCCATTGAAATTAATGAACCTAAATTAGTCATGTCTGTTAACTTCAGTGGGTCTACTCTGAGTAGCACTGAATGCCACCCAGTGGAAATATGTTATTACTTTGTCTATAGCAAAGAAAGTACTAGAAGCTGTTTTGCTGAGGGTGCAACTATGTGTTGCAATTGAAACACAAGGTTCCTGAGTCCACCCCATAATGTGTATGCTGGGCATTTTCAAGAGAGAATCAGCAGCCAGAGTGGGGCGTCTTTAACTCTCTTCTCTTTCTCTTCTCTGAGGCATTTTAATCTAAGTTATTTATGTAAATGTTGTAATTGGTATTTTAGATGATGTACTTTTATATTTGTTATATTGATCTTGTAATTTTATTATTGTATATGTTTCTATGTTTGCCGCCCAGAGAGCTGTTTGCTAGTCGGGCGGGATATAAACTGAATAAAATAAATAAATAAATAAATTCTCCACCTGCTGATAATCTCCTGCCAGTGTTGCTGCAGTTGCACATAATTCCTCTCCCTCCTCCCTGCTATGCTGCTAAATGAGAAATAATTTGCAGGGAAAGGCATCTCCCATTTCTGTGGCCTCTGAGCTTCCCCTGCAAGTGCTCAACCCCTGCATTACTCTGAGCAAAATGTTGTAGATTTGAATGCTGAAAGTGCATAAGCACATATGGGGGGGGGAATTAAACCTATCGAATGGTAAAGGGAAACACAAATCCTCTGTGAAAGAGCTTTGCTGGAGGTTTGACTCAAGACAAGCAGCTAAAAGCACCTGGTTGTACATGTTTTATTTGGATAGCTTGGGAAGGACAATTATACAATTGGTGGTATCTGTGGAAACAAACTAACTGGCTAAGTGCCACCTATTTTGAACAAAATATTCTAGCAAACTTCGCAAAGACAGGTGCCAAGCTAGTCCCCTGGTTTAGCTCTCGTGAGAGGGCACAATTAAAACAACCTGTTCAGTGGCCATGAGAGTATGCTGATGTCTTTGAAGAGAACTAGGAGGCCACACCGAGACTACTGACAAGCAATTTAGGTTGTCTGAAGTGGTGGCATGTCTCTTCCTATTAACGTGGAATCGCGATATGACTAACAAGACGCTGAATTGGTAACTTCACTTTTTATGCTTCTAGGGCAGAAGGTAACCCCAGAAAGCTGGACAGTTGGGAGGCCTAGCATATTTACCATCCTCTACTTGGAATACACGTTATGAACCCTTTCTGGAGCATGTCGACAAGTTCTACACGCAAGGTAGAATATGACTGATAGCAGCACAGACCATTCTAACTAATATAATGTGTCCCGTATGGTAACCCTTCCCCATTCCCTTGCCATGTTGGTTTTAATATGTGCTGAGGAATACCCAGAGGAGCCTTAAAGAATATATGCTAATCAAAAACTTGATGTGGATTAAAAATCAGCACGGTTGGATCCATTAGAAAGCAAATCTGAATGCAAGAAAGCTCAGCTTAATGCTTCAGTAGAATTATCGTAGTTCTACTGAAGCATTAAGCCGAGCTTTCTTGCGTTCAGATTTGCTTTCTAATGGATCCAACGATGCTGATGCTATAATAACAGTCCTTCTCAGAGGGACCTTCCAGCTGACATGTTCTTCGAAAGGGGGTTTACTTTATAGGTTTTTGGATAGTAGTGTAAACAGACCATCTGGTAAGGCAAATATGTTGGCTGTCTTAAAAGCAGACTTGGGTGTCTGACTTAACTTAATGCCAGTAGTTGACCATAGCCAGTTCTGTATAATTGCCAAATTCAGTGAAGCAACTGGATATATATTAACAGTTTGGACTGGCAGCTTGGTACCTAAACTGGAGTAGCACTGAATATGAACTGGAGTGTTAACTGTTGGATACAACAGGAATTTTTTCCCCTCATGTTCTGCATTTTCTAACAGAGACCTGAAACAGAAGAAAAGGCTTTGGCTGGTGAGCTGAAGAACAGTCCTCCACGCACCACTCAAAAAAAGCAGCTGCCTTCTATTCCTAAAAATGCTGTGCCAATGACGAAGCCTGCTTCTCCTGCCCTTTCAGCCCAGTCTACAAACGGAACACACGCCTCCTATGGGCCTTTCTACTTAGAGTACTCCCTCCTGGCAGAATTGTACGTGTGCATTTTCAGTCCAGAAATTCACCTTATAGAGTTCTTTCTTATTGACGCTTATTTTTTCATTGGAATAGTCTCCTGAGTTTTGGCCCTTGTTGGTTCTTGGAGCAGCTGGAATTACACCAGCTTCTTTTCAAATGCTCTCTCAAACATTACAAGAAACGAGATGGAACATCTATTAATATTAATATATCTTGTTTATTTACTTATTGATAGACCTGCATACCACACAACAAAGTATCTATGTCAGGCATGGGGAACCTTTGGCCTTGAGCTACAGCTCCCATCGTCTCTGGCTATTGGCTGTGCTTGCTGGGGCTGATGGGAGTTGTAGTTCAGCAATATCTGGAGGGCCACAGGTTCCCCACACCTGATCTAGGTGGTGAAAGTAACACATCCATAAAGCAGAATAAAAATACTTAGTCAACATCTGGACCGTGATACTCAATGACCAGTGATTGAGCTACACATCAGAAAAGGCCTGTGTAAACTGAAGAGTCTTTTAAGCTGATGTCTGAAACAAAGTACTGATCGTGCTTGCTTTCATAGTAATAGGCAAGAAGTACCTTTCCAATCTTCAAGGCTTGTGGGAACAATTTTTCCTGTTGTCTTTATTAGAGCAAGACTTTTTAAAGAAAATAATTAAGTATAGCTTTTTTTTCACACTGCAGCATGCCCAAGAAATTGAATCTGGGATGGGACTAGGCAAATGAAAGGGGTGAGGCCATGCACATAGGATCTGGCTTAGGTCTCGGTGGCTCTCATTCAGTTCTGTGGGACTAAGTCAACAGACTACAATGTAGGGCACAGTTGACAGAGGGGCAAAACTTTCTCCTGACGGTAGGGGCCCTGACATCCACTGCAGAGACCTCTTTGCGGGGAACAATATATTGCTGTGTGCAAGGAACACCCAGATAGGCATTAGGTCACCAAGGTGTCTGTTTCTGTGGTCCAGCTGCACATAAATAGCAGGTCATTAGCAAATCATTAAAAAAAAGACATTGAGTGAATAGCAGCTGGTTGAAATACATGCTAGCTGAATAGCACTATCTGAATATAACTTTAGGGTGAATCTGTGGTTTTCTCTGCTACCGTGCGTGAACTCCTGTTATCATGCTGTGGTAGTATCTAAGCAGATTTTGTTCTTGTTAAAGGCATTTCTTGTAAACTGGGCTTAAACTAGCCTTAATCTAATGTGCAGGTTTTGCTGTTTTCTGCCTTGCTGACTTAAAGCTGAATTTGTGGAGTCCTTTGATAAGTTCTGCAGTTCCTCGTGGCTCTCTGTTTGGCATGGTTCCAAAATCACTAGGGTAGTGATTACAGTTGAACTAATCTACCTGTACAAGGGAAGCAAACAAACTTTGTAACTAAGAATGCTTCCTTTATGTGGCTGTAGAAATTTAACTCTGAGCAGAAAATGCATATTATGAGCTTGCAAAGTTTAAATTGTTTTCTGTGATATAGGCTTTGCTGAGGGCACAGCTGGTGATGGGGCTCATTATTGTCCTGTTGGTGAGCTTTGCTCAGTTAAATAGACTTGTCTGCTTTAGCTAATCAAAAGCTTGTTTATGAAAGCTTATTTGAGGCGCACTTTGCAAAACGCCACCCGTGGCCATCGCTGTGCTGTCATAGGATGGCTGGGTAAAATTCCATTCATTAATGCTGTCATGTTGGGAGCACAATTCTGTCTTGTTCTTACAGTTGTCCTTCAGCGGAAACAAAGCCTTGGGTGTCCCTGCTCAGGGCTGCAATCTGATCATGTTACATAATGTGTTCCAAATAGTGAAAAATAATCAAGTCATCCCCCAAACACGTGTTTTAACTTTGCCTGCTGCATAAGCAAATAAGCTTCTTTTTTATTTATCTGTTGCTCTTCTATAGCTTCATGCAAATAATTATGAAGAATTTATAATCTGTTCTCCATCAGAAAGTCCCAGGGTGGAAATGTACACAATCTAAATGAAAAAATAATAAGATTAAAACTGCAAAACAGACAGACTTCATTTACAGATGAAACCAGCAGTGACAGGAGTTAAATTGCCCAATAGATCTCAGCCCTCCCCAAATGCTTCATCTTTAAATCAAAAGCTTTGTCCACTAGGAAGCTTCTTCTGTGCATATGTCTTTGATAGGAAGGGGGAGAGAGTCATTTGCCATATGGGATACGCTTTGTTTACTGCACTTATAGCCTACCTTTATTCCATTGTGGGATTCAGTGTGGCATATATGGGGCTCCCTCCCAGACAGACTTGGGAGAGAAACTTACACTTGCTTATAGTTCTCATTGCTGCCTCCTGACTTGATACCTGTTAAAAGTGTGTGTGGTGTGTGTGTGTGTGAAGGAGGGAGGGAGGGACTTTTAAAGCCAGTGGCCTTCCTGATGCCAATAGGCTGAGCGGCATCTGAACCTTTTAGTGGTGAGGGAGAGACTTGCTTTGCTGTTAAAGTAAAAAGAACACATAAACTCATTGTGTGCTGCTGTTGAGAGCCTTTATGTAGATATTTTTTGTGTTACTTTAAACCTGACTAGGTGGGTTGTGTTTTCTTACAGTACCTTAGTTGTGAAGCAGAAGCTGCCAGGTGTCTATGTGCAACCTTCTTACCAGTCAGCATTAAGTAAGTATGAAATTTCTCAATTTGTCTTCCTGTGTCAAAACAATTTATTTTACATCTGCTCATCTTTATTTTTTGTAGTGTGGTTTGGAGTAATATTCATCAGGCATGGGTTGTACCAGGATGGCGTGTTTAAATTTACAGTCTACATCCCTGACAACTACCCAGATGG
The DNA here is from genome assembly GCF_030035675.1 of Rhineura floridana. Taxonomy (NCBI): domain Eukaryota; kingdom Metazoa; phylum Chordata; class Lepidosauria; order Squamata; family Rhineuridae; genus Rhineura; species Rhineura floridana. Next base: position 31,238,277 of record NC_084492.1, on the reverse strand, counting down.
TGACTGCCCAGTAAGTAGCAATGGGCTGAAACATCCAAGATTTGTGGACTTATTTGAATGTTTGAAGGCCATGCAATGTTTCTGTTCCAGGGTAGGACTTTGCTGAGCAATCTAGATTGTAGAGAGGGAATTAGCAATTTGACTTAAATAATAATTACTTTGCTTTCATAAAGCACTTGTAAAATATGTAGGAGTATTTATATCCCTTAACATACATGTTGTAAGGTAGGTTAGTATATCTCCATGTTGCTGGTGATGGGGCTGAGATGTTGTTGTTGAGATTATTTTTTCTCCCTTTATCGTGAGGACCTATGATGGGTTATAGCAATTTAAAAATACATTATTAAAATAGGTTAAAACAATGAAAGGGGCTGTGCCCCTGTGCACTTTGCGTGCCAACCCTATCACCTAACCCCAGGAATGGAAACCTCAGGTATCCCCCAGGGCCCCCAGATGTTGCCATGTAGCGGCCACCACCACCACCCCTTATGCAGCCCTTTCCCTACCATTGTTCTCCATTCATCTTGTACCCCTCTTCCCCCTCTCACCCCCATACCCCTCATTTCCTCCCTACCCTCTCCCTTTGTCTCCATACCTTCACACCCCATATCCTTGTTCTTCCTCTTCCTCTCCCTCCCTCCCTTTTCCTTTCACAACCTCCTGCCCCATGCCCCCATTTTTGTTCCTCTCTTACTCGCTCACAGCCCCTCCTGCCTTCTCTCTCACACCTCTCCTTCCCCCTATCCCTCCATTTTCCCTGATCCCAATCTCTCCTGCCCCATACTATTTTTCTTTCTCTGTCACCAGACCCTCCTGCCCCATACACCCATTGTCTTTCTCTCCCCCTCCTCCTACTACTACCCCCAACCCTCCTGATCCTAGTTTCCCCTGCACCTCTCTCTTTGACCTTGCCTCCATGCCCTACCCCCTTCCCTGCTGCTTTTGCCATGGTTGTTGGGCTGCAGTGAGCACTTGCAGGTGGATGGCAGGCCTCTGAGGCAGGAAAGGTGGGAGGCCTTTGCTTGCTCACCTGAGGAGACAGAGGCGGCGGCGCTGCTGCTTCTGCTGCCTCTGCATGACTCCAGTGAGTGAGGCAAAGTGGGTGGGTGGCATTGCCTTTTCTTTTTCGGGTGCTTTGTATTCAGGAGGGCTCAGGCTCAATCCCCAGCATATCCAGGAAAGGCTGGGAAAGATTCTTTTCTGAAAGTCATGAGAACCTCCTGAGGAGGAGCAGGAGATGGAAGAGGTGCAGTTGCTGCTTCCTCTGCCTGGCACAACACAAGTGAGTGCCCACACCCTTGACTTGCGACACTCACACGACTTGCATAGCATCAGACAGTGGCGATGGCTCCTCCTCAGGTGTGCAAGTGAAAGCCTCCCTCCTTCCCACCCATCCGTTCCTGCCTTAGAAGCCAAGAGCAGCGGCTACCCACACTAGGCACTCCCTCCCCCCTCCCTCCTTCTGTGACTGTCGACACCTGCCCACTGGAAATTGGGGCCCAGGCCATGCGTTGCCCGAAGATTGTACTGGTTGCCTGAGCAGCCCGAAGGGTCAAGCCAGGTCCCCCAGGCTGCTGCCACCGTTGCTGCCATCCTGCCTTACGCTGCAATTCGCAGTGCCACCTGTCTTTTGCCAAGCAAACTGAAGTGTGACACTTAATATATATATATATATATATATATCCTGAAATACATATAGTGCCTTGCATAAGGCCACCTAGTGAATCTGTGGCAGATAAGATTTGAACCAGTGACTTTCTGTATCAGAGCTTATTCTCTTAGCAATTTATACGATGCCAACTCCAAAGCTCCCTTTTATTGTTGGTAGAGATAATTTCTTGCTTCTCTGCCAGTAGCCAGTTCTAGCTGCTGTTACCAAGTGAAATTGTTTCAGGTTCACATGTAAGATTTAGTTATCTGTAGAAACATCTGTCTTAGCTTTGTTCTCTGTGAGTGAAATGATCTGGCTACATCATCTGTGCACAGCTCTGTTTTTCTTGCTTTTGGAGATCTGTTCCTAAAATCAGACTCCTTGGAACAAGTAGCAGAATGTTCTTGTTTACCACTTCAGTTTCTTCTGTTGGCTCTGGCAGATCTCAAAAGGCAAGAGATTCAGCCAGGCTTGGACATTTTTATGGCAATGGACAAAGCAGCTTTTGGCAAGCCACCGTGGGCATTAAGCCTCTAACTGTAAGAGGCTAATTTAACCTTTAAAGGGAAATTAAATCAATAATTATTAAATTTAAAAAGTATTTAAATATTTAATATGATATCCACTTGGAGTGAGCACAGGCCCCAAGATTGGCCTTTTATATGTGTCGGTGTATTTTTAATACTCCAGTCTGTTTCTGAGTTGCTCTCTGCTTCCTTCTGTAATTTAGGTTCTGAGCCACTCAGCATAAAAAGAAGCCTGGTTCTTCTCCTCGTTCCTTGGCTCCCACACAGAACCTCCCTAGTATCTACTAGCAATGCATTTAAGTCCATTGCGAATGCCAGTTAAAAGTGCTCCTTAGATGAATCGGCCAGATATGTTTTAAAATCCTCTTCAGTGACTAAACATTTGTAATCCATATGTTTCAGCATAAAAATTATAACAGGAATAGATATAAAATGTGTTCTAATGCAAGAGATTCAAATCCCCTTTAGTTTCTATCTCCATTGTGGAGAAAGATGACTATTGAAGACTTGCATTCTCCAAAAGTACAATCCCCGCCTCCACTCGCACTGCTGAATCGTGTTCCAACACTGGGGGGCTAGATGCCTATGGGAAGTTCACAAGCAGGACCTGAGCGCAACAGCACTCTCTGCTCTTCCTGTTTCCAGCAACTAATAATCAGAAGCATACCAATGCAGAAATTAGTTGTGTTGTGTCTGGATACAGCTCCACCTGGAAGCCCCTATTATGTATATGAAGCTAAAATATCCTTTCTAAGTTGTCTTGGGAAGGCTTTACCCTGGAAGGCAGCACATAAGAATAAATAAGGAAATAAATCATCTACAGCATGAAGGGTGCTTAGCAGGCCAATGTTATAGAATGTCACTCTAGGTTTATAACTAGCCAGTTGGCTGTGACACCTAAGAATTCCTCCTTTGACAAAGAAGGGAAGCATATGTCATTCAGAAGGTTAGTTCTTCACGTGTAGTAGGTAGATGGCTCAACAGCTCTTGTGGGGCTAATCTGGAAGGTTGATTATTAGCTAGGTTTTAAAGTCTCCTTTCTTCCTCTCAGCGCTTGGTTTTCGATCTGCCCATCTTCCACCCTCTAGTAGATCCCGTCTCAGGTGAACTCGATGTGAAAAGAGCATTTGCCAAGTGGAGGTCAGTGTGATGGCTTAGAACGTAAATATTGAACAGAGAAGTTCTGCATGGATGGACCACTAAAGGTGCCCTTGTGTGTCTCTTGTGCTTCTCCTAAAGGCGAAACCATAATCACATATGGCAAATACTGATGTACGCTCGCAGGGTCTTCTACAAGATTGACACGGCCAGTCCTTTGAATCCTGAAGCTGCTGTACTGTGAGTAACTACTGGGACCTTATAGAAGTAGAGGTCCTTAAGCTGAACTCTCTTGAACTGTATCTTGGTAACACACTTCCCCAGCCCCACGCATACCTTGGATCATGCCAAATTTAATGGATTTTTCCTACATTTTGGTTTCAGAATTGCTTTTTAATTGCGTATGCCTTGAATTCGCTTCTGACATGTGGACCCATATACATATGAGGGGTCAATGTGGATAGGAAACCAGAGTTTTAATATGGTGCAGGCACATGCAATCTACCCTCTTTCTCCTGGGGTGTAACAAACTGCTCCTGGGATGTAACAAACACCATGTGCAGCAGCTATGAAAAAGGCAAATTCCATGCTAGGGATAATTAGGAGAGATATTGAAAATAAAACTGATATCTTAATGCCATTGTATAAATCTATGGTGCAGCCGCATTTGGAATACTGTGTACAGTTCTGGTCCCCTCACCTCAAAAAGGATATTCTAGAGTTGGAAAAGGTTCAGAAAAGGGCAACCAGAATGATCAAAGGAATGTAGTGACCCCCCTATGAGGAAAGGCTGCAACATTTGGAGCTTTTTGGTTTAGAGAAAAGGCGAGTCAGAGGCAGCATAATAGAACTGTGTAAAATTATGCATGGCATGGAAAAAGTGGATAGAGAAAAGTTTTTCTCCCTCTCATAATACTAGAACTTGTGGACATTCAATGAAGCTGAATGTTAGAAGATCCAGGACAGACAAAAGGAAGTACTTCTTCATGCAGCGCATAGTTAAACTGTGGGATTTGCTCCCACAAGAGGCGGTGATGTCCACCAACTTGAATGGCTTTAAAATAGGATTAGGCGAATTCGTTGAGGATAAGGCTATCAATGGCTACTAGCCATAATGGCTATGCTCTGCCACCATAGTCATAAGAACATAAGAAGAGCCTGCTGGATCAGGCCAGTGGCCCATCTAGTCCAGCATCCTGTTCTCACAGTGGCCAACCAGGTGCCTGGGGGAAGCCCGCAAGCAGGACCCGAGGATGCTGGACAAAATGGACCACTGGTCTCATCCAGCAGGCTCTTCTTATTTTGTTTCATATATTTTGGCAAAGAGCCTTGTGCTATCTCAATGGTTGATAGCTGAGAAGTTATGAGTGTGTGGCCTTTCTCCATTTCTCATTGGCTATGGCAGCCTTCCCGAATTTGGGGCCATGCAGATGTTTTGGACCACAAAACATCTGGAGTTAATGGGTGTCACAGTCTAGAACATCTGGAGGGGCACCAGGTTGGAGAAAGCTCACCCCTGGAATGTCAGACTCGCATATCAGCTTGATTACAGAAGTTGGATGGATAGGGTATTTTGTCTGGGTCCTTATGCATTCTTATACTTGGCTTTGTGGCCAGGCCAGCTCCAGATATTTAAGCCTATAAAAATGAGACAAAATTTTCTTCTGTGAGTAAGGGGAACTTTTCATGCATGATTTGTTATGTGCCTTCAAGTTGATTACGACTTATGGTGACCCTCTGAATCAGTGACCTCCAAGCGCATCTGTCATGAACCACCCTGCTCAGATCTTGTAAGTTCAGGTCTGTGGCTTTCTTTATGGAATCAATCCATCTCTTGTTTGGCCTTCCTCCCCAGCTGGGGGATGTACGGCTCCACCCAACCTTCGACTGCTGTGTGTAATGCCAGGTCTGTGGTACAGAAAACAACACTCATCCATGACATGATCATGGATGAGAACGCAGACCTGATGTGTATTATGGAGACCTGGCTGGATGAGGCCTCAGCCCCTGTGCTTGAGGCCATGTGTCCAGCTGGTTTCCAGTACGCACAGCAGCCAAGGGTTGGTAGGCGGGGAGGGGGAGTGGCAGTTATCTATCGGGAGTCCTTGATCTTTGCCAGACCCCCTCTCCACGAGACCAAGTTTGTTGATTGCATGTACTGGAGGTTGGGCCCAAAGGGCAGTTTAGGGATTCTGCTTGTGTACCGCCCACCCCGCTGCACAGCAGACTCCCTGGCCGAGGTGCTCGAGATTGTCTCTGGGGTGCGGGTCCTTTCCCCCAACCTATTGGTATTGGGGGATTTTAACCTGCATGCCGAGGCAGCCCTCACAGGAGCTCCTCGGGATTTCATGGAAACCATGACTTCCTGGAAACTGCACCTTAGTAATATTGAGCCCACCCATGTAGCCGGTCATGCTCTTGACCTTGTGTTTGTCTTGTGAGGAGGGGGAAGTGCTCTGAAAATGGGGACTATTTTTTCGAACCCCGTGTCATGGTCAGATCACTATCTGGTAAATGTAGACCTCTCAATGCCACACACCCTCCGCAGGGGACAGGGACCTATTAGGATGGTCCGTCCCAGACGCCTGATGGAGCCTAAGGGATTCCTGAATGCGCTGGGAGAATTGGAGCTGTCTGAAGGTCGCCCGGTCAAAACCCTGGTGATGGAGTGGAATAGGGAGATCACTGGGGCAATAGACCGGGTGGCTCCGAAACGTCCTCTCCCCCTGAATAGAACTCAGATTGCACCCTGGTATATACCACGGTTGCGGGGTCTGAGGCAGGAGGTGAGACGACTAGAGCGCCGGTGGCGGAAATCTCGCTCCGAAGACGATCGGACACTGGTTAGAGCAGCAATAGCTGCCTACCAAGTGGCAACAAAGGCAACAAAGAGGGATTTCTTTGCTGCCTCTATTGCGTCCGCGGAGTGTTGTCCCAGGAGGTTATTCCAAGTGGTCCGAAGCCTGGTTGGTCCAGTTGCGCAGGAACCCATGGAACATTCTAAAGCCTCCTGTGACACATTTGCTAAACACTTTGCTGATAAAATTGAGCGTCTGAAGAGCACGATTCCGTATGCCGTGGATACAGGTAGTGAGCCAGAGTCGGCCAATTGCATTCCAGTCTGGTGGGATCGGTTTCAGCCTCTTCCCTCTGAGGAAGTGGACAAGGTGCTCTCTACTCTGAGGCCGACCACCTGTCTGTTTGATCCTTGCCCTACATGGCTCATTATGGGCTGTAAAGAGAGACTGAGCGAAGGGATCAAGGTAGTGGTGAATGCTTCCTTGGAAGAAGGTACAATGCCATCAGTCCTCAAGGAGGCGGTAATAAAGCCCATTCTAAAAAAGGCCTCCTTGGATCCCCAAGAGTTGAACAACTTTCGCCCAGTCTCTAATCTTCCATTCTTGGGCAAGGTGATTGAGCGAGTGGGGGCCAAACAGTTACAGACACACTTGGATGAAGCAGATTATTTAGATCCATTCCAATCGGGCTTCAGGACTGGACATGGAACTGAAACAGCCTTGGTCGCTCTGGTAGATGATTTGAGGAGGGTGTTGGATAGAGGAGAACATGCATTCCTTGTCCTCCTGGATCTCTCAGCGGCTTTCGATACCGTCGACCACGGTATCCTTTTAGATCGCCTGGAGGGAATGGGAATAGGGGGCACTGTTCTACAGTGGTTCCGTTCCTATCTCTCAGACAGGCATCAACGGGTAGCATTGGGAGATGAGGTTTCAGACCCTTGGCCTCTCAATTGTGGTGTGCCACAGGGATCTATCCTCTCCCCCATGCTATTTAACATCTATGTAAAGCCGCTGGGAGCCATCATCAGGAGATTTGGGTTGCAGTGTCACCAATATGCGGATGACACTCAGCTCTATCTCTTGTTTAAGTCCTTACCAGAGTTGGCTGTGGATACCATTTCCAAGTGCCTGAAGTCCGTAAGTGAATGGATGGGAGGTAATAGGCTGAAGCTGAACCCTGACAAGACTGAGGTGCTGCTCGTGGGAGACAAGAGAAGGCTAGGAGATATAGACCTGGTGTTTAATGGGGTAAGATTACCCCTGAAGGACCAGGTCCGCAGCCTCGGAGTCATTCTTGACTCCCAGCTGTCCATGGAGGCTCAGGTCTTGGCAGTGAGCCGGGCAGCTTGGTATCAATTACATCTTATACAGAGGCTGCGACCCTACCTTCCTGTCCATCTCCTCCCACGGGTGGTACATGTGCTGGTCTCCTCTCGCTTAGACTACTGTAATGCGCTCTACGTTGGGTTACCCTTGAAAACGGTCAGGAAATTACAGCTGGTACAGAATGCAGCGGCACGTTTGATTTAACTGTTCGAACTGCTGTTGCCGGGATCACATCACTCCGGTGTTAGAAGATCTACACTGGTTACCAGTTGTTTACCGGGCCCAATTCAAGGTGTTGGTGTTAACCTTTAAAGCCCTAAACGGTTTTGGCCCAGTTTATCTGAAGGAGCGCCTCCAGCATCACCAAATATGCCGCCTGACGAGATCAGCCTCACAAGTCCTTCTCTCGGTCCCACCAGTTAAAACAGCTAGGCTGGTGCGGACCAGAGAGAGGGCATTTTCAATCGTGGCTCCTACCCTTTGGAATTCCCTGCCCTATGACCTTCGCCATGCCCCCTCCCTGCCAAGTTTTTGCCGAGCCTTAAAAACCTGGCTATTCAGGCAGGCCTACAAGATTCCTGGGCTGGACTAGTTTAGTTGTGATACAGTTGTGGATGGTTTTGATTAATTATAGTCTGAGGTTTATGACCTGTGTTGTATTTTATATGTTGTATTTTATCTTATTCTGTACGTCGCCTAGAGTGGCCGTTAATTCGGCCAGATAGGCGACTCAAAAATAAAATTTTATTATTATTATTATTATTCTACTCTCTGCTGTTCTTCCCAGTATTGTTGTCTTTTCTAGTGATCATGCATGATAGACTGTTCTAATTCCATCTGTTGGAATACTAAGGTGCATTTTTTGTCTCCCTCTCGTAGATATGAAAAGGATATTCAACTTTTCAAGAGTAAGGTAGTTGACAGTGTGAAATTATGCAGCAGCCGCTTATTTGATCCACCAAACATAGAGGATCCCTATGCAATTAGGTATGTAGCTGTAAAACAGTTGTAATATGGCACAGAAGGCTTCTCTTAACAGTGCATAGTTTTTCAACTCTAGGATCAAAAGTCCTCTGAAACAGAAGGTTTTAAGGCACTTGCAAATTCATTCACGCATCAAAAAACGTGGACATCTTAAGGTGTCCACCTTCACTTCCACAATACGTAAGCAGCAAATGCATTCTACAGTCTTTTGTACTGTGCTCACTTGCGACTTAGCCTCTGCGCTCCATCAACTTCCCTTGGACTTTGAGCCAGGCTGACTTCAATGTTGCAGAAGCCCAACTTTCAGTTGAATTAACCTCTTATAGCATAAATTGAATATATTTTAAGAATTTTGCAGCCAAGCTAAATTTACAGACATTATCTATGGAGTTGTGTTCCCCAACCTGGTGCCCTCTTAGATGTGTTGTACTACCACTCACATCAGCCCCAGCCAGCAAGGTCAACCATGAGGAATTACAGGAATTGTAGTCCCAAATGTCTGGAGGACGTCCGTCTGGGGAAGCTTACTGCAAAGAGAACAGTTATTTTGCTACACTTATATTGTTCAAAATGTTTTAATCAGTTCTACCTAAGAAGAGGTATTTGTTGTGTCCTGTAGATATACTTAGTAAACTGGTCATTTTCATTCTCATGTGTACCTCTTGCAGAGTTCATTGTATGCCTCTTAAATCAAGCTTCTACCTTGCTATGGTGACATTTTCTTTCAGACTTGGAGAATCACAGCTTCATGGACTTACATTCTGCTTGTGCTTTACAGTTTTTCACCTTGGAATCCAGCTATACATGATGACGCTAGAGAGAAAATGTTGACCCAGAAGGTACGTAAGAGGGATCGAGCTTGCTTGGAGGAGTTGGATTTGAAAAAAATAAAATAATTTGGGGGTGGGGAGCTCTCTTGCTCTGAAGCAGGCAGGACTGGAACTCAGGGGGACCATGCACAATTATCTGCATAGAGTCTTGCCTCTGAAACAAAGATGAAGAGTAACCACTCCTGAATAACTTCCACCACTGATGTCTGTCTCTTTTTGCTTTAGCAGAGTTACTCAAGTTTTATGTAATTTATAATAAGCATAGCATCTTAATTTTATCAGATGTAAAATGTTGGGCAGTCACTTGCACTGTCCAAAGCTCAAAAGGTGCAGTCCCATCAGGATTTTTATCCTCCACTCTCCTGTGTTTAGGATTACCAAGCACTGCTTAAAACTTTCCCACAGTATAAAGAACACTCTTGATGTACATAGATTTACAAAGTATCTAGTAAATGTTTTCAAACATGGTGACTAAAGCACAAAAACAGGGGTGGGGACTTCCTTCTACCTTTGCCACTGTTTCATCCCCAGTGAAATGTGTTTAACTTCTTTTCAAATTTGAGGAATCAATGCTTTGGGGCTCTAACTGATAAAAGTTGCACACCAAGGAGGTGTGTCTATAAACCTCAGCTTGCATATACTTTGGCAGTATGAGTTCTGCAAATTTAAACTATTCTTGTAAATCTAGTTATGCTGGACCTAGAGAGTACATCCTGCACTTTGGAGGCAAGTGGTGATTGTGCTTGTCTTTAGCTGCCAGGATGCGGGATGACAATGTTTTAGGGATGCTTGGGTTTTTCTCCATGAGGAACTGCATTCTCCCACCTATCTTCTTTGTTCAGAAGACTTTGTGCAGAGTGGATTGTCTCGGTGTCGGCGGCTGGCATTGTCAGGAAACTGCCAAGGGCCGTGCCCCACAAAGGGCCCCACTGCCAGTTCCTTGAGTCTCCCAGCCCTACTGGTGCTCCTTATGCTCTCTCTGTGTGAGCCAGCAGCTGGAAGAGAGTGCAGTAACCTCCACAAGCCTTCCCTTCTCTCTTTCTGCAGGGGGTGGTGGGAGAGGCAAGTGGCAACAGTGGTGGTGAGGAGGGAGCCCCTGGAGTATCTTGCCCAAGAGCCTCACAAATTCTGACATCGGCTCTGGGCTGGCTCATCTTCATATAGGCTAATGTAGAAGTGGGCTAGCTGTTTCTTAAGCCTGTAATGCTAATATGATTGAAGGAGGCACAGATTAACAAGCTTTTTTTAATCTCTTCCTTAAAATAACATTTTCACTCTTGGTCTGAAAACTAAGGTTGGCACATCAAACTACTCTTGGACTAAGAGTGCCAGGTGCTGAGGTTTTTAAGCTACCTTCTGCGCCTAGAGGCCTTCTAATGGCTAGAATTCAAAAGCATATCTGGACTAATGCTGAAGGATTGAGCAGCTCTAGTTTCTCTCCATACCACCCCCCTGCCCCATTACCTTAAATAGGCTCATCCACCAGTCTAGAGTTATTAACATTCTTGTTTATCATTGCTAGGGTTACATGTATGTCTTTAGAGTTCTGGAGTTCTCTCTGGGGCTGGGAGGGTCTTATTTCTCAAAGCCCTCAGCAGAGCTGCTTCCATCCTCAAAGGCTGGACCCTACTCACTTATTCATTCAGACTGGTGGATGAACATATTATAATCAAACCACGTTCAGGTAAGAACCCAGACTGCCCTCTTTCCAGCAGTGTTTGAGGTGAATGTGGATTTTTTTTTTGGTTACATTAAATGGCAGGCAATTTGTTGCCAAGCATTTTAACTCTATTGGTAAACATTTTTTCTTGCTCTTCAGCCAACAGGACTCCCAAAGCAGGTTATATTAAGCCAATGAGAGTAACAGGCCATTAAAAAGGCAGAGGGTGGGGGAAATGGCTGCCTTAATGGAGTTTGCTGCTGCTGCTGCTACTCCTGCTCACAGGACACTTGATTCTAATGGTGTCTGAGAGGAGGGGCTCAGTCCCAGCTGTACTGCAGCAGCAGATGGAAAAGCTGGTGATGGCAACTTTGCTGGCTGTTGCTCCTTTTATAAGTCAAGGCCTTGTTGAGATTATTCCCAATTAATGTCTTTCATCACATGACCTTGCTAACAGTCCCTCCAAGAGGCATGTCTTGCCTAGGAAGGAGGGGTTCCTCTTTCTAAAGAGTTTGGTGTGCCTGTTGCTTTGTGGCAAGGGAGTTCCTGAACCCACCTAATAAGTCAGGCTCGGCTTATCCCCATGACTGTACAGGCTGAGTCAATGTGCTGGAGTAAAGATTCTATGTGCATTCAGTTGTATGCCTGCATGGAGCTGGTATGCATAAGGTGCACTCTGCATGATGAGGAATTCTGGAAAAGTGCATAGTTCAGTTTTATGCACATGACTTTGTGCAGACCTGTAACTGAATGTGTGTGGATTCCCTTCCCTCCATGCTGCATGTGTTGTTGTGAGAACAGGCCCTCCTTGACCAGTTAATCAGTCTTGCTGTTGACAGCTCTTATGCCTGCCTGTGCAGTGCTGTTGTTGAGCTGGAAATGCTCATTGTACATGCACCTACACATCCCTACATAGTGATCACGTGGTCCCTGTTTTGTGTACTGGAAAATGGAAGATCGAAGGGTCAGACAATACAACCTGAAGCATGATCTCACTAGAGAGAGCTTCTTGCTGCATCATACCTGCCTTTTTTCTTCCTGTATTTCCACTTTAGCACTCAACTAGGGATGTTAAACACTCAACAGCCCTCAAGTTCTTTTGTTTTGGATTGGTAACATGTTGGATGAGGAAGCAGTTGTTCATGTAGAGTGCTGTTTTTTTGGCGGGGGCATTCTTTTCAACTGTGTTTTGTATAAGAACGATGTGAAGAAGTACTTGCAAAACAAACATGTTAAAGTTGAATTGAGAGTATGCACTCTATTTCATCTTAGCAAATGATCTTAATTCTGTGTTTTTCTTCTTCCTAGAAGGCAGAGGATCAACAGTGCAAAAGCATGCAGGTGTCTGGCCTGTCATGGGTGAAGCCTGGCTCGGTTCAGCCTTTCAGCAAAGAGGAAAAGACTCTACCCACTTAGTTCCTGTGAAAGACGAAGCACTCAACACTTTCTGCAGGAAGAGGGAATGTAAAGGGAGAGCCAAACAGCAAAGCAGTGGTTTTCCTACTTGACTTGGATTAGTAAAGAGTTAAACACTAGCAATGACTCAAGTAAACCTGCTCAATGGGATTGCTCGGACTCTTGGTGTTTTACATATGTGTTGTTTTAACTGCAGGATGGAAGCTGCTCTTAATGAGGCTGGACTCCAGTTAGCAAAGTCCACCCAGATGGGTAATAAAATACCTCAGGATCCTAAAATAATCCGAGGTTCTTTATTGGTTACTTTTAAAAGTTTTTTTTTTTTTTAAATCCTTCTAGGGCTAGGTTTTTTTAACATAAAGAGCAGGTGTGAAAAACTCTTTCCAGAGGTAATCTGTGCTTATGTAAACTAATATAGCAGAGTAAAATACTATATTTAAAACTTTTAAATGCATCAGTTTCTATTGTAAATATATTAGGATATGGAATTTGTAAATAGTTGGATTCCTGCTGGCCCTTTTAGGGGCAGCAAGGCTGAGATTGGCATGTATGATGTGTATCTAATTTTCTTTCCTTCAATAGATTTTTGTCACAACAGGCTGCTTCTAATATAACTTGCTTCACAATCTTTGGATCTACGAAATAATTGCCTGTAAGCATCATATAGCAGAAGAGTTAAACTGGCGCACAACTGGCAAATCTCAAAGGACTGGCAAGAATATATGTGTATAACCCCTTTCTTCATGATGATTGCATGCATCTTAAACCAGTGGCCTTAAGATGTGTCAAAGTAATGTTAGAGGCAGCCTTCAACTGCACATTCGTCAGGAACGTAGGACATTGGGGCTTTTTACCACTAGAAGAAAAATCAAAGCTCGTAATAGTGCACAGTTCTTGGTTTAATAAAATCTTTAAGGAGAGCTGGGTTGCCTCCATGATTGCACTAGAGACTGACATGACTAATGTGTTAATAGTGGCATCTTAAAATAAAAGACCAATCATAGTAAAATGTCTTTTGTCACTCTTGTCCCTTGGAAACATTTCTGTTCATGAACTTGAGAACTAAGTATGAAGCCTTCTTTAAAATTCCAGTCTAGCTGTTATGGTTGTCCAAGGCTACCAGAATGTGCTGTGTTGCAGAGGTTCATACCTGTCTAGTCCTACAGGGGTGAGGCTGCCCTTTCCTAGTGATACATCACCTCAATCTACTTAAAGAAAAATATAAAGTCTTTTTCAGGTAGCAGAGCAAGTCTCCCAAAAGGGCATAGTTGGCACAAGTCTACTTGTATGAACAGTCCAAGAAAAAGTAAATGTGAATTGTAGACGTATCATTTGTGAAGTCATACGTGTTTTAAGATTCCAGCCTGGATGTGCAAAGATGTTTTCAAATACTCTCTACAACTTCTTTCATCTTACAATCTCTCATTTGTCTTTGGTACAAGCAGCTGCAGCTGAGTGGGAGTGCCATGTTGAATTATTCCTGTGTGGATTCCATCTTGCTGTTATGTGGTTTTCTTAATGGCTGGGCTGTGATGAAACTAACTTGTAGACTCCCAGTGCATTTTCCTTCTGCATTGTTTGTGCAATAGTTCACAGCAGCTTTTAAATAAGGAAGGGAAAGGCACTCACCGGCAGAAGGTCCTTATATTGTTATGCCTGGAATTTTTAACTAAAAGGATCTTGGGCAGCAATGATTTCTAGTTAATGAATTTAACAAAGGATGGGCAAGACATTAGATAAATGCTGCCATTAATCACAATAGAAAGTACAGAGCAAAGAGCCAGTGTGGGCTAGTGGGTTGGATGAAGACAACCTAGCTACAAAATTCCACTCAGGTACTGTCAACCCACTTTATTTCACAGGGTGGTTGTGAGGCAAAAACACCGTGAACTCCTTGCAAGGAAGAAGGTAGGATATAAATGTGCTTTTGTAAAGCATGTTTATTGTAACATAGTTGCAATGGCTCCAATTTAAGACAGATCTACTGTAGCTTCCAGTTCCTATAGGTTAGGGCTGGAAAAGCAATGTCCTCCAGCTGTTGTCCAACTTCCACCAACCTGATGGCCAGTAGACAGGAATGATGGGAGTTGTAGTCCAAAACTGGGATAGCACTAGGTTCTTCATCCCTGCAGGTTGCTGGAGCCTGGCCTTGCTCTGCTGCTTATGTTACACAGAGAAAGGAGGTCCTGTGATTCTCCATATTCACACAAGAAATCCATATCCTAAGCTATATGCTGGTGGAAATTTCATGAACTACCCATACGTGCATAGCTGTTAGCTGATCATGTAATAAAGCAGAAGTAAAACTCCATAAATTTGCTGAAGGCTGTAAAAGTTTAGATTTTATCTTAGAAAGAGTTAAAACAGTAGCAAATTTGCTGCAAACATGTACACTGCTGCTAATACATAATATGGCCTCCATTCAACAACACTGGCAGTATCAGAAGTAATCTCGCTACATCTGATGACCTGCTGTGCTCCATTTTTCACTATGTGCTTGTTTTACTCTGACAGATTTCAGCTGTTGTGTCTTGTTCAAACTGACTGCTGGCAAGTACATGTCACCGTGTATTTTCTTCCTAAAAGTGCTAAATTGTAAAATAGTCTAGCATAGGTTAAGCACTGCAGTGTACTTGGATTTCGGCATTGTTGCCAAAATAACTGTAAGCCAAATCTACACAAGCATAACTTAATTTGAAGAGCTGCTGTTGTAGACACACTAACTACAGCTAATCAAGCAGGAAGGCTAGTAATCACATCCTAGAAAATATATGTATACAAGCTGAACATTACCACTCTAATTTCATTTCAAAATAAATACAATTTAGGCACAACTTGTATATTATGGTTTGGCTATTTAAATGTTTAAAAAGTGCCATTGTGAAGTAGCCACAACTCTAATATGCATTACAAAACAATGCTTTAGAGCTGTATTTAAGAGCTACTCTGGATAAGAATTCACTTAAAACATTGCACAGCTAAAAAACCAAATGGTTGTGTGTGTATATACATATGAGTGCCTCACGTTACCTTAATTATTTGAAGGGCACCTGAAAAGACAACTAGGAAAGAGTAACCTTATTTTTTTCCTAAAAATTGCCTGCAATACCACTTCTATTCCAGCTCCAGTGTAGTCTTAACCATTGTCAGCACTCAGTTTCCTGGAGTTAGGTAGCCAAGATCCCATCATCACTATCTGACCTCTCTTTTCTTCAATACCACAAATTCCAAACATTACACTGATAGGCATACCAAATAGCATAAAAACTAAAATGCTCTCTGAACTAATTTAGTAGGAAGAATAGTTGTCAGATGGGTTCCTACTGGACTTAATATTTATCAGTCATTTCTGCCAATAAGTTAAAAATGCTGCAGTCAAAACTGTAGCAATTGCCACTCCCTCAGAATGACCAAAGTGGCAGGGGTGTGACCTTTTCTGTTCAAGCATCAAGAAACAGTCTCCACTTCTTCCCAGCTAAGTAGGATTATACCATTGCATCCCTCTGCTGCAAGGTAGAGGGGAGCCTCTTCAAGAGCCTCAGTTCATCTGGTACCAAAAGCAGTGCATCCTTGGTAAGGGCTCAAATACTTCATTTCTCCATGGAAAGTGCCTCAAAGATACAAAGACTGCAGGCTCTGTCACTACTGGCCCCGTACCAGCTGGCAGAGAACAACAAACAAAACAGGTTAATCTATTTGAGGTCAATGAGAACCTCTGTCATTTGCCACATCTTGTAGTCTCCTCAGGAGGGCTGTGTGATTTTCTGAGCAGATGCGCTTGGCTGGTGATTCAGCCCCTTCCTCCAGGACAATTCCCCTCTTTTTTGTTGACGTCTCCCCTGTTCTAATCATACTGTTGATCTCTTGAAGCCTCTGAAACATACAACATTTAAGTCAAATCATCTCTCCCCACAACCTTCCCCACCTCATACACAACAAATATTTGTAAAGTTTTCTGTTCTAAGATCTGGATTACACAACTACTGTATGCACTCACAGCTGACTAATTTTGAAAGTGGTTGCTTATAAGCCATACCAGGTATATTGGTCCTGCAAGTTTCTTGCCTCGCATGGCATGCCGCATGCAATCTGTACATATACACTCAATGTTGTGTTGAATTTGAATTAGAATAGGGATGCCCTTCAGTTATTGGGCCTGTCTGCTGATGGTCCCTATTCCAACAAAAGCCTGTATCAAGGTAGCTTGGGAAAGGATATCCTGTTTTGAAACTAAATTTATTTTACAACAGGAATAAAAAAAAACCGTATGTCACAGCTTGATCCTATGGCAATCCCACTGAGTTTGATAGGGTTTACTCACAGGTAAGGAAAATGCATAAGGAAGGAGCTTAGCGTTTTTCAGTAGGCTTCCCTAATGACAGCTAAGGACATTTCTTTTAAAATCTTCTAACCTAGGGATGAGGAACTTGTGCCCTTCCAGTTACTACTGGCTCCTAACTCCCATCAGCACCAGTGAGCATCCCAACGCTCAGGGATGATGGATGTTGGAGTCCAACAACATCTGGACAGCCACAGGTCCCCCAGTCCTACTTCTGAAGCTCCAGTAATATGCCCTATAAACAAGTATTTATCTTTCATTTAAATGTTAAACATGAGAGAATCACAAATCTCATGCAAACTAAATTACAAATTACTGAATTATTAAACCTCCTCCCCTGAGCTCGGCAAGTTTACTGGATAATTAAACAAAGAGCAGACACTTGATATTCTGAAATTGCTTTGTATGTTGCACACACAAAATAAAAAGCCCACAAGCCATATCAACAAGGTACGATGCTACAAAGAGCAATATATAAGAACATAAGAAGAGCCTGCTGGATCAGGCCAGTGGCCCATCTAGTCCAGCATCCTGTTCTCACAGTGGCCAACCAGGTGCCTGGGGGAAGCCCGCAAGCAGGACCCGAGTGCAAGAACACTCTCCCCTCCTGAGGCTTCCGGCAACTGGTTTTCAGAAGCATGCTGCCTCTGACTAGGGTGGCAGAGCACAGCCATCACGGCTAGTAGCCATTGATAGCCCTGTCCTCCATGAATTTGTCTAATCTTCTTTTAAAGCCGTCCAAGCTGGTGGCCATTACTGCATCTTGTGGGAGCAAATTCCATAGTTTAACTATGCGCTGAGTAAAGAAGTACTTCCTTTTGTCTGTCCTGAATCTTCCAACATTCAGCTTCTTTGAATGTCCACAAGTTCTAGTATTATGAGAGAGGGAGGAGAACTTTTCTCTATCCACTTTCTCAATGCCATGCATAATTTTATACACTTCTATCATGTCTCCTCTGACCCGCCTTTTCTCTAAACTAAAAAGCCCCAAATGCTGCAACCTTTCCTCGTAAGGGAGTCGCTCCATCCCCTTGATCATTCTGGTTGCCCTCTTCTGAACCTTTTCCAACTCTATAATATCCTTTTTGAGATGAGGCGACCAGAACTGTACACAGTATTCCAAATGCGGCCGCACCATAGATTTATACAACGGCATGATGATATCGGCTGTTTTATTTTCAATACCTTTCCTCATTATCGCTAGCATGGAATTTGCCTTTTTCACAGCTGCCGCACACTGGGTCGACATTTTCATCGTGCTGTCCACTACAATCCCGAGGTCTCTCTCCTGGTTGGTCACCGCCAGTTCAGACCCCATGAGCGTATATGTGAAATTCAGATTTTTTGCTCCAATATGCATAATTTTACACTTGTTTATATTGAATTGCATTTGCCATTTTTCTGCCCATTCACTCAGTTTGGAGAGGTCTTTTTGGAGCTGTTCGCAATCCCTTTTTGTTTTAACAACCCTGAACAATTTAGTGTCATCAGCAAACTTGGCCACTTCACTGCTCACTCCTAATTCTAGGTCATTAATGAACAAGTTGAAAAGTACAGGTCCCAATACCGATCCTTGAGGGACTCCACTTTCTACAGCCCTCCATTGGGAGAACTGTCCGTTGATTCCTACTCTCTGCTTTCTGCTTCTTAACCAATTTCTTATCCACAAGAGGACCTCTTCTCTTATTCCATGACTGCTAAGCTTCCTCAGAAGCCTTTGGTGAGGTACCTTGTCAAACGCTTTTTGAAAGTCTAAGTACACTATGTCCACTGGATCATCTCTATCTATATGCTTGTTGACACTCTCAAAGAATTCTAATAAGTTACTGAGACAGGGATTTCCCTTGCAGAAGCCATGCTGGCTCTGCTTCAGCAAGGCTTGTTCTTCTATGTGCTTAGTTAATCTAGCTTTAATAATACTTTCTACCAGTTTTCCAGGGACAGAAGTTAAGCTAACTGGCCTGTAATTTCCAGGATCCCCTCTGGATCCCTTTTTGAAGATTGGCGTTACATTTGCCACTTTCCAGTCCTCAGGCACGGAGGAGGACAAAAGGGACAAGTTACATATTTTAGTTAGCAGATCAGCAATTTCACATTTGAGTTCTTTGAGAACTCTCGGGTGGATGCCATCCGGGCCCGGTGATTTGTCAGTTTTTATATTGTCCATTAAGCTTAGAACTTCCTCTCTCGTTACCACTATTTGTCTCAGTTCCTCAGAATCCCTTCCTGCAAATGTTAGTTCAGGTTCAGGGATATGCCCTATATCTTCCACTGTGAAGACAGATGCAAAGAATTCATTTAGCTTCTCTATATACTAGGAGCTTCCACCCCTGTGCACTTTGCATGCCAATCCCAGGAACAGGAACCCTAGGCACCCCTCACCCTCTTGCCCATCCACCTACTGCCTCCAGGCGTTGGTGTGCAGAGGCCACCACTGGCCCACTCATGCTCCTCCAGCACTCACCTAACCTCACCTCCGTTTCTCTGCAGCTCACCCAGGCTGCTTCCCCTGCTCACCAGCCTACTGCCATGACTGCAGCACTTAGGCTGCTGCCATGTGATTACAGTGTGACAGCAATCTAAGAAAATATTATAATTACGGCTATACCCATTTTGCTAAATGTACTTAACAATTGATTCTGATAACCTTAACACTTGTTGGCTAACAGCAGATTTCAGAGATTAACCATAAGCCCGTATTTACCTTTGATGGACTGCTGCTGAAGTAGTAGAATATTTTCTCACGTGGAGAAAGTGCAGACTCATTCTTGTGAGGGGAAATGTAAACTGAGTGATTCTGAGACAGCTGTATTCTGCGTGGAGAGCCACTTCTTAAAAAAGGATATGGAGACAGCGGAGGAGCTTCAGCCTACCACAGAAAGATAGTAAAAGTAATCTGTAATTAACAAAGCACACAAAACAGGATGTCCTGCATTTAAGTCATTTCATGGTGATCCACACGAATAAATGACTCAAAGGGTTTATTTTTGTTTTTACAGCAATAAGTCTGAATACATACAGTAGGACTAGGTATAACATCTGTTTTGGAATAGATTCAAGGCTCTTGCTGTGACTTAACTATATTTATTTCAAGACATAAGCAAGAATTAAAGGACATGTACTTATCATAGGGTTGCCAGGTGTCTGGTTTTTGCCCGGAGACTCCGATTTTGGGGTATCCTCTCTGGGTGAGTCACCTTAATCTACGGGCTCTTAGCTTTCATTTTAAAAAAATTAAGTTTCTAGGTGGTCTGGTTCAAGAGGTATACACTAAAACATCGGTCTCCCCCCTGCAACTTCTGTTAGAAGCTGGCCGCTCTAATCCCCACCCTTTCAGGTTTTTAGCCAGTAAGTGAAGTCAGGGTTGTGATTTGCTAACCTCCAGAAATGAGCTAGAAACCATTGCAAATCTTGAAAACAGTTTCCTTTTCCTGTTTGACTCCACATCAGAAGTTGAGTGAGTGTATAATATGTTACGCTTGCCTAATTGTAACAAGTCAAACAAGTTTAAATTTTACTGGGCTGTTGAAGAGGGCAGTTTATTTGTCTAATTCATAGCCTGTTTTGAAAACCTTCCCAATATGAAATTTTAATCCATTACCCACTTTTCTGGGACTAAAGCTGCAATGCTAATCCCACATACCTGGGAATAAACCCAATTGAATTCAGTAGGGCTTAATTTTTGAATAGGCATGGTGAGGATTGTGCTGTAAATCAGTGGAACTTTTGAGTGAACATCGCAAAGGAATGTGTTGCAAATCTTTCTCTCCCCTCCAATCCTTTTTTTAAAAAGCAACTAGGCAGGGCTTACTTAGAATTATTATTAGAACTAGAATTTATTACCCATCCTTCACCCAAAGGTCAATGCTTTTATTTGGTAGGAAACTAATGATTTTTTTTTTAAAGTTCTGCAATGACCAACTGGTTTTGACAATAAACTATTATATAGAGTGTATGTATTTTTACATCTCCAGTGTGTGTGTACATGGAATCTTTCCAGCAACCCTGTGACGTAGGGTTGGAAACCAAGGCAGCTTGCAACAACTGTATCAATGAGTTTTGCAGCCCTTCCCCGCAAATAATGTGGTGGTGTTTTTTCTCAAAAACAACAAATACTATTAATTACCGAACTACTATTACTACTGAGATTCAGCCTTAGCATAACAATGTCTACATGCAGAGTAGGCTTTACTAGCAATACCATTTCTAGAGATGGAATAAGGCCTTTTAACACAATATAGTATTTTCTCCCCTCAACTTTTGGGTAAACATGCAGCAACAAAAAAATGGATCCTTCACAACTAAGATTACTGTTTTTAAAGCATATTTATTTTAATGAGGCAATTAGAAGCCACTTAGTCATTCCTGAGAAGAAGGAAAGGCTACTTACTCCATTGGTTGAAGAGTATTTCAGGGCAAAGTCTTTAATTCGGTCACTGTAGACATTGTTATAAAACTGAATCAGGTCCCCACGCTCTTCTTCCTCAATTTCACTGTTGGCTCCAGTCAAGCGTGTTGGAGTAGGGGGGGCACTACTGGGTTGGGGTACTGGGAGGGTGCTACTAGATCTCATCACTGGACTAGAGTCTCTGCTTGCTGTGAAGACACAATGAAAGTTTTTAACAAAGTTCACTGGATAGGATTGCTAAATAGAAACAACCTACTAAACAAAGCATACATATCACAACAACAACTATTCTATATTTTCCAATTGCCCTTGGATAATCTTTAACAAGTCCCTATCAATAACCCTTTAGAGCAGATGTAGGAAATCCACAGCCCAGCCACTTTTTCATATTGTTTTTGTTGGAAAACATGGCATAGAGAACTATTGAAACTATGAACTAAAAATATTCTTTGAATTCAAGTGCATCTCTGCTCAACAAGTGTCTTAACATGCAGTTGAAGGAAGTTTACAGGAAGCATGTGACATTCTTGAGTATTCTGATCCCTCTTTCACATGTAGTGCAAATCCTATACATGCTCAT
This sequence comes from Rhineura floridana, assembly GCF_030035675.1. Taxonomy (NCBI): domain Eukaryota; kingdom Metazoa; phylum Chordata; class Lepidosauria; order Squamata; family Rhineuridae; genus Rhineura; species Rhineura floridana. Next base: position 31,216,657 of record NC_084492.1, on the reverse strand, counting down.
GGAAGTAAACCCTACTGTGTTCAATGGGGCTTACTCCCAAGTAAGTGGGCCTACAACTGCAGGCATTTTCAGGATGCCTTTGGATAGAGCAGGGCTGGTGAACCTCTGTGGCCAAATGGCAAGTGGTCCCCATAAGGTTGTTCAGAAAGGAATGCAGCCCTCCAGCTGAAAAATCCCCCCACCCGAGCGGCAGTGTGTGCCTCCACATTTCTGTTCCTTTCTTCCATGAATTGGTGGAGATTTTTCTTTAAAGAAGAGGCCAGTTATATTATTTAACAAAATTTATAATACCTCTTGTAAAACCTCTAAGCAGTTTACAAAATATATGAAAATTATCAATAAAACAGTTAAAAACAATTAAAACATTTTTGAAACTATTAAAAACAACAAACTAAAAAGATTTAAACACATCAGCATCCATGTGTCTGGATAGGCTTGCCTAAACAAAACGTTTTAAGCAAATGCTGAAAAGAATACAACAAAGGCACCTGTCTGATGGCAACAGGCTTGGGAGTTCCAAAGAGAAGTTACTGCCACACTAAAAGAACCATTTCTTACAAGTGTTAAATGAGTATTATGTAACAGTGCCTGTTCCACAGATCGAAGTTCTTGAGTGGGCACATATCGGGTAAGGCAGTTCCACAAGTAAACTGGTCCCAAACTGTGAAGGGCTTTATATATCCATACTAACATCTTGAACTTGGTGTAGTAACAAACTGGCAACCAGTGCAGATCTCTGAGCAGAAGTGTATACTGACAGGGTCTCATTCTTGTCAGCTATCTGGCTGCAGCATTCTCCGCTAACTGCAGTTTTTGGGTCAAGTGCAAGGGAAGGCCCACATAGTATGCATTGCAGTAATCCAGTCTTGAAGTCGCCAAGTTCTCCTAGCCCAGGAATGCTCGTAGTTGTCTTACCAGGTGCAGCTTATAAAAGGCAATTCTAGCCATTGAGACTCCTGGGCCTCCAGTGACAGAGCTGGGTCCAGAAGCATCCCCAGACTGCGTACCTCCTTCTTCAGAGGGAGTGCAACCCCATCCAGGACAGGCAGCTGACCAATTTCTTGGAGATGGGAACCACTCGCCCATAGTGCCTCTGTATTGCCAGGATTCAAGTTCATGTTATGCAGGAGTAAGCTTTTTTAAGAGATTAAAATAAAGGATTGTGGAGACATCATTTTTTAAAAATGAATATTGCATATTCATTAATATGCTTGTTTTACTTTAATTCTAAAGAGGCACTTATCAAAGTTTTAGAACTATTACAGCCACTTACTTCTATCTTTATGTCTCTCAGTTGGGGAATTCTGTTGGTTGTTGATGTCACTGTTGCCTGAGTATCTTCGTCTTCTGCCTTTAATCAAGACACTACGATACACCTTCAAAAAGCAAAAGTTGTGGCAGATTAAGGAGATGAATTACAGAAGACTACTCCCTTGTCTAGTATGAACAAAGGCTTTGAATGTAGGAACCCAGGAAGCTGCCTTATACTGTGTCAGACCATTGGTCCATCTAACTCAGTATTGTCTACACTGAGTGGCAGCAACTCTCCCGGGTTTCAGGCAGGATCCTCTTCCAGCTCTACCTTGAGATGCTGGGGATTGAACTGGGGACCTTCTGCATGCAAGGCAGATGCTCCGCCACTAAGTTATGGCCCTTCCCACATGTAAATGTATTAATTTCTTTTATGGAAAATTCAATACATGCTCAGCTACATGAACTGTTGCAATTATGATCTAGGCTTTTCATTCCAAAGGGGCATTCCTACTGAGTCATAATGTTCCATGTCTGCACGCACTATACACAGTGATGTGGGCTTTCTAGAATAACAAATTGAACTAGAAAGTTTTCCGATGCCTGAAATTGACCGTGGTCTGATTTCACATGTTTATTTCACATATAATTAGCAAAATATTGAAACTGAAACATCTAAGATGGAAAATAATAATAAATAATGCCTCATAAATAATCCTACTGGGTGTGGTTTAAATGTTATTTTCAATCGAAAATTGCTTACGTGGCTCTTAGCTTGTGGCTGGGTCCGATAGCAGCGCATGATATTCTGAAATGATGTGTCCTCTTTTGTAACCTAAAAAACAACAAATTACCTAAGTTACTAGATCTCTTGTTCAAGTTATTTAGTCCCATCCCCCCAATACTTTTTGTGAAGCTTTACCTTTGCTATTACATAAATAGCGCACATTAAGAGCTGGTCTAAATGCCGGTCCATCATGAGCTCAGAGCATTGTACCAAGGAAAACTCAAAGCATGTCCAGATTTTATTCCTTAGCTCATCTGAAATATCCAGTTTAAGACAAAGATCCCGCAGACGGACACTTGCTAAGTGAAATACCTAGTAGAGGGAGGAGACACTGTCAGAATTAGCCTACACTAGGTGTTTTTAAAATTCTGCATTTCATATCAGCTCACACAATGATCACTGGTCCTGTCTTGGTATGCCTCTAACAAATGTATGCAAAAAAATTCTTACTATACCTAAGTATAGAAGAGCAGTTTTGTTTTTCTGTTTTAACGTTTTACCCTTCAGTGATTCCCATCAAGGATAAGTGCTGTTAAGAGAATGCATAATTCTTATGAGGAAGTTCCTTGGTTGATTATAGGAGATGCTTTGAGTACCTTCCTTGAGAAGACTAATAAATCTATTACTGAACAAGTGGCAAAATATCTAAATGATGTCATTTATCTCTGACCTGCTGCGATTGTTGATAGTGTTAATAACTGGTCCTACTGAGTCTGTAACTTTGTATTTTATATTTTGTACTTTTCTTTATTGGTCAATAGGCTGTAATAACCACTTGATTGATATAAAAAATACAAATACCTCAATTATAAAAACAATACTCTACTACGGTTACCAGCCTAAACCATGTCAGCTGTCTTTCTTAGAATTATGTATACCTGATTTTATTAACAACATTCCACTTCAACTATCCATTATTTCTCAAAAAGGTGACTAGATAGGTCTCTATGGAGCTGAAAGAGCAAGCAAGAACAAATTCCTCTTTTAGAATGAGTGCAGCAAAGCTAGGGGACACAAAGGGATGAGAGGGGAGGAAGAGATATACCCTTCTGAGAGAAGATCTGGATGGGTGACAACCTAGGATGCACTTCGTAGATTCAAAAAGACATGAAGTTGTGGGACAGCACCGTGTATAAATGTGAAGAGGTACCACAGCCTCTTCCTTCTAAACCACCATCATGAAATGTAGAATCTTACACAAAGTTCAGCCTAATTATGTCTGAACACATTTGTTGACTGATGATTGGGGATTAAAGTTCAAATATCTGGGCCGCACTTTAGTTCTCAATGCTATCATAAAATCAGCTGGAACAATGTTGACTCTGATTTTAAGGTGGGCAGGGCAGTCCATAAAAAATGGTTTGAGTATGAATCCTTCAGATCTCCCTATCTAACTATACTCTTTAAGAAAGCAAGCTTGTTAGTGTTTCCAGACAAGCCTGCATGTTGTGGCATTATGTGACTTTCTATGCTGGATGTACCTTCCTAAAGAAGAGTGAGAGTGAGCCGGCCTTCCTGGATTTAGCACTGCTAGTGCTGAGTTGCTGCTTTTGTCGCTCTCCGGGAAGGGCAATCTGTTGCAACTGGCCTTGTAACTGAAGGGCTATGCCAGTCATTTGTTGAGTACTCAGAGTCCCAGCAAGGGTCTGTGCACTGAGAGGCTGGATGGCACTGGACAGGGGCTGGGCCTGCCCACTTACGTTGACTTGAACTGGAATGAACGTTATTCCTCCATTTTCATTGGCAATGCCTGTATATGGAAAAGGAAAAAAGTAAATAAAAGCTGCAGAGGGATAGTGGGGAGAAAAATCCAGAAGTGCTTTGTAAAACTCAAATACATTTGGAACAAAAGCTGTCTATTACTCAAAGAAATATATGGATATGGACATATTCAACATAACAAGAAAAAAGGCCAATTTAACTCTAGGATTGCAAGTAGCTTGCAGGCTGGAAAATCTAAATTTTACTTTCTCATCTATTCTTACCCCTTGGCGTTACAGCCAACACTTCAGAGAAGACAAAGGAAATATATCAAAATATTTTTGTGATGAAGCCACTGCTTCTGTGGCTGGATCTGACAGCAGTATGTCAACTGCTGCAGATCAAGATACCCATAGACTTGTTCCAACTTTGTTCTGCTCTGCTTCACAGTTTGTTTCCTATTTTCCTCTTGGCCCACATTGCTACAATCCTCACCCCTCTAATGGTCCCGAGGAGCCAACTCAGTGGTTATTTCTGATATCTTACAAAGACCATGCATTCATAATCAAACACCCTCCTTACCTTGTACTGGTATTGTAACAGTCTGCCCGTTATTTGCAGTTACAGTTGCAGTTGCTACAGTTACTAAAGTCTGCCCAGGCACTGGAGTAACAGGTATTGTTTCTGTGGACACATTCTGAACAGACATTGTACTGATCACAGGCTGTTGGGAGACCCTCACAGGTGTCTGAGTAGCTTCAGTGGGGTTGTCGTTATCAACAAACAGCCTTCTTCTGGTAGGATTGCTTGTTGGAGAGTTGTATCTCTCATAAAGTGTCGTTGGAGAAGATGATAGGACTGCAGATATAAAAGGAAAGGGGGGGAGATATATAATTACACATATACAGCAATTGCTTCTTGTTAAAAGCTTAATCCCACTGAAAGGCCAAACCAAAGACTCATTTCCATTTATTTTACTGTGTCATTCTCTTTTTTTTTTTTTAATATAGTTTTTATTCAAATTTTTCCAAAAAACAAACAAAACAAAGTAAGAAAAAACATAACAATACTACAACAAAAAATAAAAATAAAATGGTTGACTTCCGATTTGTCACAGATCAGCTATAAGTATATAATATACATCAAACCTGTCCCTTAATATGTACATACAGAATCCCTTTTCTCCATAAGCTGTCTTAATTAATCATCAAATCCCAGTATCATCATTTTATTTTGATCTTTCAACAAAAAGTCTAAGAGAGGCTTCCAATCCTTAAGGAATGTATCTGTCGATTTTTCTCTAAGTAAACACGTCAATTTATCCATTTCTACTAAGTCCATTAATTTCAGTAGCCATTCTTCCATTGTTGGTATTGATTCCATTTTCCACTTTTGTGCATATAATAATCTTGCTGCCGTAATCATATATAATAATATTCTTCCATATTTCTTTTCTATTTGTTTATCCATAAAACCCAGTAAAAAAAATTCTGGTTTTGACTGAATATTTATCTTTAAAATTTTTTGCATCTTCCTACCTATCTGTGCCCAGAATAATTTCGCCTTTTTACATGACCACCACATATGATAAAAAGATCCTTCTTGTTGTTTACATTTCCAACAAACATTAGAGACATTACTATACATTTTTGACAGCTTTTCTGGAGTCATGTACCAACGGTACATCATTTTATAAAAATTTTCTTTAAGATTATAACATAATGTAAATTTCAAGCCTTTTTTCCACATATTTTCCCATTGATCCATTTGTATGTTATGACCAAAATTTTTTGCCCACTTTACCATGCACTCTTTTACTTGTTCTTCCTCCATATCCATTTTCAATAAAAGTTTATACATTTTTGCAATTATGTTTTCATCATTTGTATACAAACCTATTTCAAAATCAGATTTACTTATTTCAAACCCATACATTTTCTTGTCCATTTTATATCTTTCTAACAATTGTAAATAGGCAAACCAATGAAAACTATATCCTTCCTTTATCAATTGTTCTCTCTCTTTCATTGTGTATTCTCCATGTACATTTTCTAATAGTTCTTGATAAGTTAACCATTTCTCTTTTCCAGACATTTCTCTTCTATAAAACGCTTCTTGACTTGAGACACATAATGGTATTTTCGAATAAAACCTTGGTTTGTATCTATTCCATATTTTCAACAGAGAACGTCTTATAAAATGATTGTTAAAGTCTACGTTTACTTTTACTTTGTCATACCATAGATATCCATGCCATCCCCACTTCAGATTGTGGCCCTCCAAATCCAATAGTCTTTTATTCCTCAATAAGATCCATTCCTTTATCCAGACTAAACAGCAGGCAGCAAAATAAAGTCTCAAATTTGGTAATCCCAGTCCTCCTCTTTCTTTAGCGTCTTGAAGTAATTTAAATTTAACTCTTGGTTTTTTTCCTTGCCATACAAATTTAGAAATATCTTTTTGCCATTGTTTAAAAGGTAAATCAGAGGATATTACAGGTATTGTTTGAAACAAAAACATCATTCTCGGTAATACATTCATTTTTATCACAGATATTCTACCCATTAATGACAGTTGTAGTTTATCCCATCTTAGCAAGTCTTTCTTAATCTCTGTCCATAATTTTTCGTAATTATTATGAAACAGCTTTGAGTTTTTATTTGTCATGATGATGCCTAGATATTTCAACTTTTTTTCTATTGTAAAATCTGTCTTGTCCATTAACTCTTTCTGTTCCCTTAAAGTTAAATTTTTCACCAACATCTTTGTTTTTTGATTGTTGATCTTAAATCCTGCTAACGGTCCAAATTCTTTTAATTTGTCCATCAATATATGAATTCCTTCCAAAGGGTTTTCTAGTACAATTATCAAATCATCAGCAAATGCTCTCAATTTATATTCTTCTTTTTTTATTTTTAATCCCGAAATCCTTTTATCTTGCCTTATATCTCTAAGCAGCACTTCTAAAACCAGAATAAATAGAAGGGGAGATAATGGACATCCCTGTCTTGTACCCTTTTGTATTTCACATGAATCCGTTAAGTCTCCATTAACAATTATCTGGGCCTTCTGTGATGTATAAATCGATCTGATCCATTTTATAAAGTTGTCTCCAAAATCCATTTGCTCCAAAACCTGGAACATAAATTTCCAATTCAAATTATCAAATGCTTTTTCAGCATCTAAAAAAATCAGAGCTGCTTGTTTATCATTTCGTTGTTCTAAATATTCCAACACATTCAAAACATTCCTGACGTTGTCACGTAATTGTCTTTTAGGTAAAAACCCTGATTGATCTTCCTGAATAAATTGTTGCAATATTATTTTCAATCTTTCAGCCAAAATCATTGTAAAAATTTTATAGTCATTATTCAGTAGAGATATTGGCCGATAATTTTTTGTTTTAGTTAAATCTTGGTCCTCTTTAGGTATTAATGTTATATTAGCATTTTTCCAACTATCCGGTATCTTTCCCTCTTGCAAAATAGAATTCATTGTAGACTGTAAGGGTAGCAAGAGTTCTTCCTCCAAACATTTATAATACATTGCAGATAGCCCATCTGGTCCTGGCGCCTTTCCTAATTTAATTTTATTTATAGCTTCAGATATCTCTCTTGACGTAATAGGGCCATTAATAACTTGTCTCTGAAAATCTGTAATTTTCGGCAAATTCTGTTTAGATAAATACTCTTCTATTTTTTCAGATGGAATTTCTTGACACTTATACAATGTTGAGTAATATTGATGAAAAATCTTTTTGATTTTTACATTATCTGTCAGCGTCTCATCTCCTTCTTGTATCTTTAAAATAATATTTTTTTGACGTTCTTTTCTTAATTTATATGCTAACCATTTCCCAGGTTTATTTGCAAATTCAAAAGTCCTTTGTTTAGCAAAATTTAATTTCCTTTCAATTTCTCTAACTGTCAACATTGATACTTGCTTCTGTAACATTTTAATTTGATTTACAATAGAAACTTTAGCTGGATTCTTTTTCAATTCTTCCTCTTTTTGTTTTATTTCTTCCAAAATTAATTGCATTTTCTGTTGTTTCTTTTTTTTTAATTCAGAATTACATTTAATAAAGTATCCCCTCATAAATGCCTTACTAGTATCCCAAACAATATTTTCACTTGTTCCTTTATATAAATTATATTCAAAGAACTCCTTTAATTTCTTCTTACATTCTTGTACTACTTTATCATTCTGTAATAAAGATTCATTTAGTCTCCATCTAAATCCAAGATTTTTTTTTTTTAAAGTTAATATCACAGGATTGTGGTCCGAAAAAGTTTTTGGTAATATATCCATTTTAAAAATATCCTTCGCTAAAATTTTTGACATCCAAATCATATCAATCCTCGAAAATGTTTTATGTCTTTCTGAAAAATAAGTAAATTCCTTTGCATTATCATTTATATATCTCCAGGTATCCACCAATTCTAAATGTTCCATGAGTTCAAAACAAATCTTCGGTAATTTACCTTGTGTCTCTTTGATATTTTTTTCAGAAAGCCTATCAATTTTTGGTGAGATTACCCCATTCCAGTCACCCATGACACACCAATGCTCATATGAAAACTCTGACAATTTTTCCATAAGTCCTGTATAAAACCTTGTTTTATCTTCATTGGGGGCATAAATACCCACTATCAAAATGTTTGTACCTTGTAAAGTAATTTCAACCCCCACAAATCTACCACTATCGTCCAATAATACCAATTTAGGAAGCAATTGTGGGTTAATATAGAGAACAACTCCATTTTTTTTTTTTGGTCCAGCTGAAATAAATTCTTCACCCAAATTTTTACAAATCAAATATTTGGAATCTTTCTTCTGAATATGAGTTTCTTGTAAACAAATTATATCCAATTTTAATTTTTTCAAATAATGAAACACTTTCTTTCTCTTCTGCGCCGTGTTGGCTCCATTTATATTCCAAGTTAGGTATTTGTAATCCATCATTAAGCGTGTATTTTAAAATTTGCCTGATGCTCCTTTTGAGCCATCATCTTCCTTCCCCTCCTCTGCATATCCTTGTTGACTTTGTTTCCCAGGAACTATATCCATATCTTTGAGTTTATCTTCTTCCATATCTTTTGAAGCTTTTCTCAAGAAGTCCCTTGCTTTTTGAACAGTATTCAGTCTGTATTTCTGTTGTCTGAATGTAAAAATCACTCCTTCTGGAACGTCCCACCTAAATTGAATTTTGCATTGCTTAAGTTTTTCTGTAAGGAAAGCATATTCTTTTCTCTTACGTAAAAGTCTAATAGGAATTTCCTTCATCACCAGTATTTCCTTACCATCAATTTTAAAGGTATATTTAAAGTGTTGCTGTAAAACCATATCTCTGGTCGTCTTCTTTACGAAATGAACAAGCACATCTCTTGGAATTTTTTTCATTGTTGCATATCTGGAGTTAATTCTATAAACTTTGTCTATTTCAAATTCCATCCTATCTTCATTCAAGTCCAGAAATTTTACTAAAGCATTAACAATTTTATCTCTAATGTCTTCACCTGTTTCCTCAGGGATTGCACGGAATCTCAAACAATGCTCTTTATTTCTCATTTCAGTCACAGCTAAATAGTCCAAATTTTTTTCTAGTTCCAGATTTAGTATATCTGTTCTATTCTCCAAGGTTTGTACCTTTTCTTTAGTATTTTTTGCATCTTCCTTTATTTGCCCAATTGTCCCTTTAATCTCATCCACTTGTGTTTTAATATAGTCTTTTATATCTGTCAATTCAGTTTTCATTTCCTGTTTCATTTCCTGTTTTATAGCATTAATCCCTTCCATTATTTTTTGAAACATTTCTGGGGGTATATCCTCTTCCTGTGTATCAATAGAACCTCTTCGCCCCTGGGCCTTGGTTGTTTTTTTAGTTGTCATTTTCAAAAAGAGGCCTTTAATTTCTAATATTAATCACTGTTTCAGAACCTAAGGGCAGTCTATTTCTTTTCTTTTTTTCCCTCCACCAAAAAGAAGAGTTAATATTCCAGGCCTATTATTGAAATCCAGCCAGCACAACACAGTCCTTATCTGCTTCCAAGAATGCAAAACAATTCTGGTTGCCAAGACTAAACAATTAGTAGCATATACGAGCAGCGGATTCATCCAACAAGAAATAGTCCAAAGAGAAAAATAGTCCAAAATATAATAATTACCTCTCATCCGTTTTTAAACTTTAAAAGTCCAAATTCAAGCCAGCTTTTTGTCGTAAAAAAAGTATATAAGTTGTTTATATTTTCTTTCTTCCTTAATTATATTTAAAAGAGAAAAAGTATGACTCACCCAGGTTTCTCAATTGCTGATTCATAAACAAATCCCTTTTATTGCAGTAATTTAAGCCGAATGATAAGGTTTAGGCAGAAGTGGGCTCGCTGGTTAAGAACGTTTTTTTTTGAGAGAAGAAAAAACGCTTCGCTTTATTCCAGTTCAGCTTGCGTGGAATTCCTGACTCCGTCTTCAGCCGATCGGCTTGCCTTCTTATCTCAGGAATTTCCTGATCAATTCCAGCCGCCGACAGCTCAACGAAGTCTTGTGGAAGATCTGATCGGTTCTCCTATACCTTGGAGAACATTTAAGCCAGTCCAAGATTCCTCTTGGCTGGCTTTTAACCTGAAAAAAGCTTCCTCTGAGGCAGAGCTCCCTCAGAGACAACCACCAGCCAGCACCACTTCCCGGAAGTCCTACTGTGTCATTCTCAAGAAGAGAATATTTCTTCTGAATACATGGACAGAAGGTGACAGCTGGTGGTCATCTCAACATGACAAATGCCACCTACCACAGGGGGGTATTAAGTAATAAGCACATACGAAAAGCCTGCTGGATCACACCAGTGGCCCATATAGTCCAGCATCCTGTTCTCACAGTGGCCAACCAGATGCCCATGGGAAGCCCACAAGCAGGACCTGAGTGCAAGATCAATCTCCCCTCCTGTGCTCCCCTCCTGTGGTTTCTAGCACCTGGTATTCACAAGCATACCGCCTCCAACCGTGGAAGCAGAGCATAGCCATCATGGCTAATAGCCACTGATACCATTACTGTCCATTAATTTGTCTAATCCTCTTTTAAAGGCACCAAGTTGGTGGCATGGAGGAAAAATTGAACAACTGGAATCCATCTTGTCTTTGGCATCCATTTTGCTCTCACATACCTCCTTGGCCTGATGGAAAAGTTATTTCTGAGAAGACAGCTGTGCAGACACTGGCCACTTCTGAAAGTAGCTAAGTACTAGGAATAGAATAGAACCGTTTGTGGTCGGCCAGTTGGGAAAGATTCTGAAGTAACCAAAAAACACACCTAGGCCTGGTATGTTTTTGCCCCATGCAAAGATACCCCACTAATGCACCACCCATAGCTTTGTTTGCTTTTTTCATATCTTTTACATACTCAATGATGTTTGTTTGTAACTTTGAGATAAATGCTAGGCACCCTGCCCATGGGGGGCAGAGAGAGCTTTTTTAAACTTGTTTGGGAGATTTCTCTCTCACTGGGCTGGGATGTATTTGAAAGACTACTTCTTTTTCTACACCATGTTTTCTATACAATATTGAGTTTGTCATTTCTTGTCTACACACCACCTGTAATATTTGCAAAATCTTACCTTTTCCCAATGCTCCAGTTTCGGCACGAACCTCATTTAGTCTCCTTGGAGTTAATGGGGAACCTGCCACACTGTTCCCATTTGACCTTTCAAAATACTGAGATGGCATTACCTAAAAACATAGGAGTTAGTTCTTACTAAAATTGCCGCAAACCATGGTTTTAATCTAGCACAAATTATGGCTGATGCTAACCCAGCCTTTACAAACTGTAATTTGAACAATAGTTTTGGAAAACCCTGGTTAACCCTAAGTTTGAATATAATGGAAAGTTAGTTATAAGTAATTTATTTTTGCAAATATTAATTCAGTGTTTATCAAAAGATTTCTATTAAAATCTAAGAGGTACCTATCCAGAATAAATAGTTAAGGGCTAAAACAATATACACGAGAAAGATAAACCTCATATTTTACCTCCTCACAGGTGGGAACTTTATTTTCATTTGCTCTGATTTTCTCCCACAATGGAGATTCCACTTTCCATGCCAGATTCTCTAGAATTTGCTCTTCAATATGATTGAGATGCTTCACCACTTCTCTGCAAAGGCCATCTTCTGCTCTAATCAGAATCTCTATCACCTGTAATAAATATTCCAAGTTTGAGCTAGCATACATTGTATGTTTTGAAAGTTGCTGTAAAATTCAATAGTGTTTTAAAAATAAAAATACATTAATTTGTTAGTAAATTTAAAATTATTCTTGCTTACTTTTCCACGTTAGAGAAAATGTTAAAAAAGAATTCACCTTATAAAAGTGAAAGGCAGGAACATCAAATATATCTGTGACGAATGGGAAACTGTCAGTTGCTTTGTAAGAGTAAATAATTATCTCAAGGCAGCAAGCCATGAGAGACCTGTGAAACACATCATGCTCCAGGATTGCCTAGTATAAAAAAGAGAAAATATTAGCACAGTGCAATTTATATTTGTGTGTCAGGATTGCATCACGCTTTAAAAATGGCTGTCTTATTTACTCATGGAAACTGTAGTTTATGTAGCATTTTAGGAGGAGGATTGTGCTATTGTATAGAACAGGGAAAATTGCTTTGATCACAAAGGAACAGAATCTTCATTAAAGTTTGACACTATGTCTGCATGAGCTACCATGTTAGACAATCTTAAAAACCCTGCAGAAAAGCAACTAAACTGCAGGTTGAATGTACTGTGTCAGCTTGATAAGTGTCATCTTATATCTTAATGATCACAGTTCATACTACAACTATGGGTTGTATCCCACTAAGATCTACTCAGAGTAGACCCATTCAAATTAATGAATCCAAGTTAGTCATGTCTATTAACTTCAATGGGTCCACTCTGAGTAGGACTAGCCTTTGGTTCCACCTTAAGTATTCTGTTTTGCATCAGTTAATTTAATTTCAAATAAAAGACAAACAGTTCTACAAACTATTCCACTGAACTTACTTACAGATAAATCAGCATCTCCTAGTCTTCTCTTTTCTTGCTCAATGACAGACTCTAATACCTTATAGTAAAGGATCTCAGCAAGACGAAAATGTTTTCCAACAATATCTGCAATATATTTTTTAAAAATTGGCTATCCATATTAAGAAAAGAAATTCAAGAGCCAGACTTTGGGCTAGGTTTCATCAACTGCCATTAAAAATAGCATTAAATCCCTTGAAACAAATAGAATTTACAAACATAGTCATGAACTAGACTACATTGACTATTTTCAGTGAAATCAATGTTCATATAGAACACCACATTTGCAAAGGCAAGGTGGATTTCAAACACCCATCGCCCTTCATACAGGGACCACCAAAACACAATGAAAGTTGTTTAATACATGAGCACAGTGTGGCCTTACCTTTGGAGAAGCTACCAGGGTCTCCTTGAGACTGTTTTCTTTGACAATAAATTTCATACATTTCCTTCACTCTGTTGGCAATTGACAAAGAGGGATCCCTAGAGCAAGCCCTGACAAGAACAGATGAATAATTTCCGATTTGCAAATTAAGAAGAAAAGGATGATATGGTTCCTTATAATGTCAGGCAGTAATAGTTTTTATTCAAGAATTGTTCATTGAAATATTTTTGAAGACCGAGTATGAAACGTGCATGTTTTGTTTTGCAAGCTTACTTCATATTGTTGTGTTGCATTGTTCCCCACCTAAACCGAGTTGCCATGATAAACCAATACCATTAAATGCCAGTTATAAAAACAGGTGCTATTCTTTTATCCAAGACCAGTATGTAATCTTAAAAAGAGAGTTACTCCAAGAATTGTATCCCTCCATGAATGAAATCAGTGGGACTACTTGGGCTGTAAAGTGCAAGCCATATGCCTCCCAATCATATTCTTTTCAATTGCATATCTCAGTGTTAAAATCTCCTATAAGGATTTAGGAAGTAATAGCAAAATTGGGCTAGTTGTTTTGTAAAGTATTGCTTTAAGGCAAGTTGTCTTAGCCTCCTTGTTACAGGCTACAGTGGCTAAGCAGGCACTGAACAAAATTGGAGTCAGCTGGGAACTCTAAATTTCAATACCAATGTCAACATTAATAATCCACAAACAGGCAGTTCAATTTTTGGCACATAGGAGGAAGAATATAAAACTAAGCTCTTGACTAGCTGTACCATCACCTCTAGATGGGTATGCTGGCAGAAGGACAAAAAATCCCAACGCCATTCACACGGATGTAATCACAACACCATCTATCTGGAAGTGAAATCACATCATATTCTTTCAAATGATCTAAAAAGTCTTAGTTTCTATATTTGGATTTCTAGTCTGTAACATTCCAGGCATGTTACAGCAAATGGACCCTTTTATCAAAACTATTTTCAAACCCATAATTCTACTGACCTGAGAATTTGCTCCAGATTTTCACTAGGGGCATTTTTCAGGCCTGTCAGCATTGTATGAAGTCTGGTCAAGCTGTATGTGGCTATTGAAACGGGACTCACACAAGGGTCACTCTCCTTTATATACTTTCGGCCAGTAAGAGGCGTTGATATTCTAAAGGATTTTGCCTAATCAACAACAACATGAAAATATTTTAGGACCTAACATAGCTATAATCTATTACATAAAAATAAATTATATTTTCATTTTTATTTAGTTAAAATATTTTAAGGTTGCTTTTCTGGACATCCAATGCCCATCCAAAGTGGCTTACAAGCAAAACAAAAGATAAAAACACTACACAATTTAAAACTTTATAATGTCACAAAGCAACACTACACATACAAAATACAGAACCAGAAAGGATATGTCACAAATAATAATGGAGTTAGACTGTGAGCTAAAAAGCATCATGCCTGGAAGGACAGTTGAAAAAGATAAAACGTCTTCAGGGCCTTCCGAAAATCCTGCAGCATAGAGATTTGGCGTTGGTCTAATGTGAGGGTGTTCTACAGCTGTGGGGCCACCATAAAGAAGGACCTCTCTGTTGTGGCCACCCACCTTGCTGAGATAAGGGGTGAGCACACCAGAAAAGCTTCCAAAGCAGATATTAAAGTAAGGGCAGGATAGCATGGATGCAGGCAGTCCAATAAAGAGTTTTGGCTCAAGCCATTTACAGCCTTAAAGCTCAACACCATTACTTTGAATAGGGACTGGAAATACTCCGGGGAAACACAAATACAAGACCAGACATGAAATTCCATTCTCTTACCATAGGCAACATGCTACTATAATTGCTGTAAGGCAGGTATGAGGAACCTTTGGCCCGTCAGAAGTTGCTGAACTACAACTCCCATCATCCCTGGCCATTGACCACACTCGCTAGGGCTGATAGGAGTTCAGCAACATCTGGAGACACACAACAATCCATCCAACAGAATGCATAAGAGACCATGTTATACTCACTCGTTCAAAATGCTCCTGCAGATTATATTTCACTTGAACCCTTTCAGCTGTTTCCATGCCTGAGGTTGTATTTAAGCATCTTCGCAGGGTTCCTATTTCTTCATCTGCATCTTCTCCAAGAAATATCCGCTCATCTAGATTTCCAACTGATAATATGTACTCCTCATAGGCCTTGTTGATGGCTTTGCTACAGCACAGAAGGGAAAAAAGAGAAGCGCTGAACACTCAAAATATATGACAGAGCAGTAGGAAGTGTCTATAAGCCACAGCCACAAAGCAATTGAAACCTCTACTGCAGTGAAAAATGTCTTCCTATGTCTTTTGCCTTCTCTATCATGAGAAAAGTCACATAAGGTTAGAATCCCTCCAAAGTGTTAAGACAGATATAGCTTATTCCTTCTATAAGATATTTTACAGTTACCACTAAGCTAACACATGAAATGGAAATGGACTGCCTTCAAGTTGATCCCAATTTATGGCGACCCTATGAATAGGGTTTTCATGGTAAGCAGTATTCAGAGGTGGTTTTACCATTGTCTCCCTCTGAGGCTGAGAGGCAGTTCCTGGCCCAAGGTCACCCAGTGAGCTTCATGGCTGTGTGGGGATTTGAACCCTGGTCTCCCAGGTCATAGTCCAACACTCTAACCACTATGCCACACTGGCTCTCATAAGCTAACACATACTTCCTCAAAATAGTAAGCAAGCTATTAAATCAGGAAATCTTTCATTAAATGTGGTTAAGGCCAGGATAAACCAGGGTTCAGCAGCTACATGCTTGGCCATCTCCCCATTTATTAAATCAAGACATAATAATCTAAATGTGGGCAATGGCTTGAATCTGTTACATGCCGTTATTTTAGAAATTAGATGTGAAAAGTGCCTCCTAAGGGCAGCAGCACACTACCTCCACTCTTACAATATTAAAAACAAAAATTAAAAACTGATTTACTGTTGCAATTTTATATCCATATTGTGCATATAACTGTCCATGGAAATGGCAGTACATATTTATCAATTTGGAGAATACAGTATGGTGATTTGTAGATGTGAACCTCATACCATTACCAGTGACAGAGCTAAGTTTTAACAGCCAGCCTGAATGACGGACAGAGAGCAGACTAATGGACCCTCTGTATGCAGCAAGCTCTGGAATTACCGATGCTATTGTTCTACAAAACTCACAAGCTTTCTCCAAAGTTTCCAGGATCTAGAAAGCCCATCAGATTTTCTTCCTTTCCCTTTAGAATCTACAAGAAAAGATAACTGATGCTAAGTGCAAGCAACAGATCATTGAGAAATTATTTATGAAACATAATGTTTTTAAACTAGATGCATACCTTTTTCTCAAAAAGTTTCCTCACATAGGGCTTCCAGAAATGCTCTTTTATGCCCTTGGCTTCCAATACCAAACCATCATGTAAGGAGCAAAGTTTTTCAATGATGCAGGGAGGCTCAGACACCACCTTAAAATCTTTACTATGAAAGTCTTCAGGCAGCCCTGTATGTGTGAATCAATTTTCTGTTTTATGCAGGGATTTTTATTTCTTGGAGACTATAACATAAGCTATATTCTCTCCTTTCACTTTTCATCAATCCAATCCAAAGCTTTGTTTTTTCTTAGTTAAACTTGGGTATGGACAGTTTGTTCTTTTGGCCCGATATAGTTTTTCATGGCAAAGTCAAACAATTAAAATGTGCAGATAAAGCAAAAGCATAAGCAACCCTCATAATATTTAACCCTTTTTAGAGTTCTGTCTGATATGTTACCCCTAATCTTTCAAAGTGACATTTTTTTCACTACACCCAAAGCCAAAATTAATAAAAAGGCAAGTTAAAACATTAATTTGTGGCATACCATGAGCAGAATTATATATTAAAAAAATTAAGTGTACCTTTAAAATTAAGATTCAGAAGCTCCTTACGATTTGGACACTGCAGAGAATTTCCATAGACTAGATCAAGGACACATAACAATAGATGGTAGGAATTCACTAAGTCATCACTGATCATAGGGAAATTGCCTGTGAGATTATAAAGATGGTTTGGATTATATGTTTAAGTAGACTTCAGAATTCTGGGAAAAATGCAAGAGACTGCAGTTTATAAGACTGACCAGCTACCAATGTTACCTTAGATTCCCTTGCTGGTGTATCTTAAAATAAAATCCAATCCATTGTTACCAACAGATTTTTCCCCACAGAAAAATAAAGCAGTGGAAAATTTTCTGCTCCCAATGGATAAACATATAAATGAAATATTATACTCTCCTTTTTAGAAGTTCCAAACAATGTAAAAATAGTAGTCCTTTCTAAATTTACTGTATGTAAGTTCTCACTGTTTAGAAATCAATTTGTACCAAGCTACCATTCAACATAATATAAAGAAATTTTGACTTAAAAGCTTTGTGAACATTAACAAGATAGGTGCAATCCTGAGCAAATTTCTGATAGCATAAACTAACTTCCCCAACCTGGAGCACTCCTGATGTCTTTGATTCTTATCAGCCCCAGCCAGCATGAGCAGTAGCTGGGGATAATGCGAGTTGTACTCCAACAGGATCTGAACAGCACTAGCTGGGGAAAGGCTGATATAAACAGGGTTCATTTATATTCATACATAGTACTGGAGCAGGTAAGGAGAAAAACTGATGGATCTGATATCTACTGACATCAGATTTACAACCACTGATATATAAATTACAGATAAATGGCAATACTATAAACTGTTACAGAGCACTTTTTATGCCATATTCCAAAGCAAAAGTGTCAAGAAAAATTAACAGGTATTTCCATCTTGTTACTCTAATTTTTATAGGAACTTATTATTTTTCTTTTAAAGAATGAATAGTAAAAAAAGTAAGATCATTGCAGGTATTTAGTTACAGCCTCAAATAAGGAACATTCCCACCATACACAAGCTACAGATAAAGCTGCATTATTTAAAATGTGTAAAACAGAATAATAATCAGCAACCTTATTGCTAATATTGTGCTAGTTTACAGTATCTTAGTGCTTGTCTTACCATATGAATTAGGCAGCAAGCTAATTCATCTGCACCAGAAGTAGAAACAATAAATCTGTAGGACTTTCTGTGCAGAGAAAGGAAGTTGCAAGTGCTTATCTTTAAGCAAAGCTGGTCATACAGGCAAGCCCAAACTTGTCCTTGAAATGTGGTTGCCATGATAAATGCAGTAGAAACCCTCAAAAACAGAGCAAACAAGGTCCCACTTCTAACTGTCAAAAGCAAATGAAGCCTGCGCATGTGAGTCTCTGAGCTTCATGATTCAAAAGCCACATATCTCCTTTTAAAGCCTTGGGTATTTCATGGGAGGGCCTGCCATTCTAGTAAACAAAAAGAAGCAATTCATTCCCAAGCTTTTCTTTGACAGGAGGATCAGCTAAAAAAAGAGCAGCTTATTAACAGTGTTCATCAAATGGGATTTTTTTTAACACATAAAAAAGAGGAAAACAATTGAGAAAGAGAAGTTGATAGAAAAAAACAAATTTAGCTTCAGACTCTGACACTAACTCTTATAATCCCAGTTAATTTGCTTTCATCCACCTCCTATTTTAGAAATATTGTCTGAGCAATTATTCTCTACTCTATTTGCAGAGGTGGGCAGACTTCAGGCTTGCAAGATCTACTTTGTCTTTGAATTCCAAGATCCCTTAACCAGCATCTGGTACAAAAGGCACAGAGTAAAAGAACTGAGCCTAGAAATTTGAGTGCCAGAATTTAGTTCACAACATGTCACTGTTAACAACTGGGAGTCAGAAATCCTTGCCAATCTAGTTCGAATCACCGAGAGATCTACCAGTAGATCCCAATCTACCTTCTGCCCACCCCTACTCTACTGGTAGGAAACATGGGAAGAACATAACTCTATATAGTTTTTTTTTTCCTCTGAAAGTAAATTGATAATGGCTTTTGAACAGGAAATAGAGCTGTTTTGATTAAATCTTCTAGGAAATGCATTATGCCTCAACAAGCTGTGACATTCACATTATTTTCCTATACTGTAACAACAGATTAGGTACATTGTCAAAAAGGTCGACTGAGTAATTATCCAAGTTATCATTACAAACAAGCAGAACATAAAATAAGGCACGATGTTTTACGCTAAAATAAATACTTAATTTAGATAATGAACTTTTTGTAGATGTATTATAGATGAATTCAGCCATATGGAGGGTAAGAATTGTCAGGACAACAGTCTATAATTGGTGTAAACCTAACCCTCTTCTATAAATTATAGAGCCACTTCATATCTCCAGATAAATCTAGTAGTCTGTCATTTAACAACCACCATTAATTTCAAGAATGTTAAAAAGAATAAGAAGGTGAACACAATTTGCCATCAGAATTTAAAAGGGACAGGTTTCATATGATATTCAGATATGCAAACATCAGTACTGTATTAAAGATTGCAATCCTATGCTTTACTTCCTGGAAATAAGCTCCACTGAACTCAGTGAGGCTTTCTTCTGAGTAAACATGCATAGGACTGTGTTGTTAGTGTACAAAACTATGCACACTCACTAAAGAAGTTAAACTTACTTCTGAGTTAAATAATGCCCAGGATTAGGCAACAAGAATAAAAACCTATGCAAACATATTGGGAGTATGTTCCACTGAACACAGTGAGGCTTACTTATGAGTAAATCATGCATGGATGGAACAATTAGCTTCCTCTTAAATGTACAACGAGTATTATTAAATACAGTAATACCTCATTTAACAAAGTTAAGCATGTTCCTCAACATCTCTACTTTAACAGAAATTTTGGTACCAGAGGCAAGAATAACATGTAAAGAATAGGGATAGGTTCCTACACCTGCTCACAGATGGTGTTGCAGCTTCAACAGGGGCTTTAAAAGGTGCCTCCCCTCCCCTCCCCTCCGAATCATATTGGATCCTTTCCTACCCAGCCCTGCGAAAAAGCAAGAGATCTCTTTAATGCAAAGCAAAGACACAGGCTTATCTGTTTCACTTGAAAGCAAAGGCTCCAAAGTTTATCCACAGCAAAGCAAATCTCATCAGTTTCACCTTTAAAAAAGCCATCCTTAAAAGGAGCATTTTTCCTGGATTCCTTAACTGAGGTATTACTGTATTACAAATCTAGAAAATGAACACATCTAACTAAGTGTCCAAAGGCATTGTTTTTTAAAAAAAAAATACTAAAAAAAGCTGTGGGATGCTGTGCAATTTAAAGTCCATTACAACCATGACTGCCATAGAAGATGAGCTCTACTGTATATTTCCCAAGGCAAAGAAAGAAAAAGTGTGAATCTAAAATGTAATCGTGGGAGAGTCTTGCTAGGTTAATAATAATAAACTAGCTATTTTAACAACATCATCATGTTGCCTTTCTAAAGCTCAAGCTTAGATAAACAAAACACTATGAAAATCATACTAAAACACCATAAAAAGCATCCCTCACCAACTGAACAAATGTTTGAAAAGGAAAAAAAAGACTAAAAAGCCAAAATCCAAATGAAAAAGGAGGAAGTTAAAAAGGAAATATTCTGCAGCTTCAGGGCAATAACTATGGTGCACTGTTGTCCTCACACATTTTAGAAGGTATTATAATGAAGGGTATGATAATGAAGGCTATGAAACAAAAAATTAAATTAAATTCTTACCTTTTGCATAAACAAACAGCACCCAGCAAAACTGAAAAACTTCAGAGACTGTGCAAGGCTGTCTCCTTTTTTTAGTAATGATGCCATAAAAAGAAACAAATGTATTATATTTTCATTTATACAATGAAGTATCTCAAAAATATACCATTCCCCCTATAGGAAAGTCAGACATTCTCAGGGCTCTATTGTAGAAGCTGCACTGCACACATAGTTGTCCTTAGGCTAGGAGGGAGACTGTGCTGGACATGCAACTTTCACAGTTCTTTGTTTTGTTAAATAAGGCAATGATATGAAGACTATGCAGGACCATCTAATTCTGGCCATCAGTTGAAAGCATAGACAGACACCTGGATGCAGGAGGCAACTGGTGGTGAGGGACAAGAAGGGGGACAGGTGAACTAGTACAGGTGAGCAGAGCAAGGGAGGGAGACCATTTCCTAAGCAGTTAGCTAACACAAGCTACTAAACACATTTACTTGGGTTACAGTGAAACCAATATGCCACATACATCCAAGTAATTGTGGTGAGAATATGAATGTCAGTTTTTTAAAAAAATAACAGAACTACCACTAACCAATATGTTAAAATCTTAATTAATGTAAGGAACCCATACCTTTGCTTTCTTCCTCTCTGCTGGCGTGGTTGGTCATCTTGAGGGTACTTGAAAATATCCTGAAAAATGGGTTCATACTTCTTAAAAATTACAGCAGAAACTGTAAAGTTTCTTTCTAATCTTGTGGTACGTTCTCTGAACTGGGAGGGTAGATTTGCCATATCTTCCCATTTCTTCATCTTGTTAAAAAATTCTATCAAACTGAAGACATTTAGATGATGAGAAATTTAGTTTTAAGAAATGTCAACCTCAATACATTCTAAAACATCTTTCTGAAAATGTGATTTATGTAACTTTGCATGACAACAGTTGAAAATGTGCAAGAAATCTTAATTTTTCTAAACTGTATTACATAATAAACTAAGAAAAACAAAATACAGCCCCTTTTCCATATTATATTTCAGGTAGCTGTGACTGCCAGTGTGTTACTGCTGTCTATTCCTATGAATGTTTTTTCCCCCTACCCAGGAAGAAAAAAAATCATGCCATGTTACCCCTATAAAACATGTGGTGTTTCAACTTCCAACTCTACTGTACTCCTCTCTCTAATAATGCTGTAGTCATATAAATTGTAATGCTTTCTTTCACAGTCCTATGGCAAGCTATTTAACATCTTAAGACTACTTTAGAGGAATTTAATATAAAAAGAGTTCTTAGACAAAATAATATATTGCCACCTTATTTCATCTGACTCAATAGTTTTTATGGGATATTTTATATTATGGCCCCAACAGTATGTACCTCTAGTTCATTGGAGCCTCCCACCATATGAACCAAGGAGTGATAAATCAAAGTCCACATCATTTTACACTACTACAATAAACACACATAGAAGAAAAAACAAGGCAAACAAAGATAGTGGTTCTTATGTATAATGGTTTCTTAACTTGCAAGCATAGGTGACCTTGGATTGCCTTAAGCATCAGGTCTCAAGCTGGGTCCAGTTTTTCCTCCTTCACTTTGCTACTCTCTCTTTTTCTCATTCAGTCAGACCTTTTTGCAATCTTCTTTCAAACTGGAGTATCCCTTTCTGATTGGCTCCCTAGATTTTTGTCTTCTCCTTAGTGATAATATGTCACTGAGTTCTTTGCTCTGCATGTTCCAGACAAGTTAAGCAAATTTGGTCTCCCAACACAGTACTCCATGCCCCCCCCCCACACTAGGTTTGTCTTTTTTCCCTTGTCAAATGGTTTTGCCAAAAACCCTTGAGTTCCTGGAGCATATTTCTGTTGAAACCTGTTTAAGCACATTTGCTACTAAAGACTTGTGTTCTCATCAACTTTCTATTTAAAAATCTAGCCCAAGTATAATCTCTTCTATGTCAAGAGTCACTTCTGCTTATTTTGTGAGTTCTATCTGCTTTCACCTCTGATTTCTATGCCAGTCTCATGATTGTGACACCATAACTTTGTGTCCCCATGATTTTCTCTTTCTACCTATTATTAATCTAAATATGATTTATCAGCCATAAGTGAGTGTGTGTGTAAGTAAATATGTGCATGCTATCCTAGTCCTATAGTAAACCCAGTGAAAATTAATGGATCTATGTTAGTCATGTGCATTAATTTCAAGGGGTCTTTTCTGAGTATGACTATCATTGGAAAAAACCCTCCATTTTAATTTAATTTACAGAGTTAAACCTGAATTGGTACAGAAAACAGAACTTCAGAAAAGCAGTGCTAATGGAAGTGAGTAATTTTTCATTACAAAACCTATTAACGCCACCATTTAAGGAAGCTGATACATCTGTGTATTATTGGTTGATACACCGCATCTAAATAGAAGTTAAACAAATATGTATGACAGAAAATAAAAACAAATATGTTGTTGTTACAAAGGGTCAGAACTGCAAGAGGAGTTTTTGTCAAGCCAACTCTATTAAAGTCACTTGCAACATTCTAATTAACAGATTATCCCTAAATCCCATCAAGCTAACTATGATCACACCTAAGTCATGATAATGGTGTCACTGGTTGCTATAGCTCACACATTAGTATCAATTCTAAGATGTTACCTTTGTCCTGAGCAGCGTAATATTCTTATTAAAGATACATAGTTTCCTTCAACAGTTCCTCTGCTCACTGTTGGGACAGCCTTTCTGCAAGCCACATATAAGGAACATGCTAGCCAATGTAGATCACTTCCCTGTTATATTAAAAAAAAGAAGTTGACTCCTCTCTAATTTGTATGTCTAAAACAGACTTTCTTCTACTACAGCAAGTATGTGTAACCTGTGGTCCTCCAGATATGGCCAGACTACAATTCCCATCACCCCATGCTGATGAGATTTGGAGTCCAACATCATCTGAAAAGTCACAGATTAGCCACCCCTATGCTATAGATAGGATGTATGGTTGGGGACTGGAAGGAAAATCCTCAGAGCTACATGATGGCATGTTCAACTGAGCAGCAAACATCAATGTTGTATAACAAACAACTTTTATTTATTATTTATACTTATTTGTTGCATCTTAATATGGATTCCTTAGAGGACTTTTGGAAGTTCCTTCAGTTTCAAATACAATTTGCCATGTGGTTCCTTTGAAACTCAGCTTACATATTGGTAAGCACTTGTAAAGCAGAGGATGTAAAGTAACAAACCACATAAGAAAAGCAGAATTTGTTGGAATGAAATTGCTGAGATAACTGGACTCAGAAAATATTTAACAGAGTCAGAGAGGAAAGCAAATGTAAGGCCATATTTGCAAGGGCAGCCATTTCATCAGGAGAAGGAGAGCAATGAACCTGCATGCAGGGCATTTCCATCAGCTCTGCCAAAAGACAAGAAATACATGGTTCCTTCTTTCCTTGAAATTTCCATTCTAGCTAGTCATCTTTCCATTCTAGCTTGTGATTACAATAATTCTGTAATCAAGAAATAACACCCGAGTCTGCTTTTCTACTCCTCCTTTTCAGTTCCTTTCCCTTCTGTGTTGGGCCTTTTAGGGAGCAATCCAATTCACATTTATGCTGAGCTGAGGGTAGTTGGATGCAGCAGATCTCCGGCTGAGCTGGCTGGGTCCTGGCTCAACCAGGCTACACTGGCATAAGTCCCTCACCCAACTCAGCTGGAACCCAACCAGCTCACCCAACACAAGCCCAAGTGGAGCTGGTGTAAGGCTCAGAAAAGGGGCATGTTGGGGGAGAGGCCAAGGTGAGAGAACTTAGGCCATATCCAACTCATGTTCAGAGTGCTCCTGCAGGTCCCATTCCAGGCAAATTAGATGGGGAAAAGGTCGGTCTAAGAAAATAATTGCAATGGAAGTCAATTGAGAGGGCCAACTCCTCGGTAGGAGTATTTGGGAGAGCTGGCTTTCACTTTCTGGACCCTGTGCGCAGCCAACCCAGAGTCTTCTGAATGGCAACTGGATGCGACAGAACTTCTCTCTTGTGCTGGCACCACTTACACTGGCTTCCCAAGCTGGATTGCTCTGCCTAAGAGCAGAGACTATCTTTTCACTGATATTTGTTAACCACTCTGAGGATATTTTTTTGGCTAAAGAACAGGATAAGCATGCTTTACATAATCAAAATATTTCAAAATGCAAAAAAATTGTTTCAACGTTTGTTGCATACAAGCACAAGATAGAAGTCCTCTTGAATACCTAACTTGTTCACCTCTTATTTCAGCCTCCTTTTCTTCAGTTTTGCCACACAGACAACCTTCACTAGCTAAGGCAGTGTCAGCAGCCTTCTTTTTCAGACAAGAAGAATCAAATTTATAAAGTGGTTTTGCAAGTAATAACTTTAAAGTCAAATTTCTGCTTACTTTAAGGCAGATTTCATTTATCATTCCTATAGTGTTTTCGTTCCAAGTGGCAAGTTCTCACAAGGGGGGGGGCGCACCTTATCACCCCGCCCCCTCTGCCACAAGCCCCTCCCCGCAGGATGTAAATATACATTATCGACCCGCCCCCTCTGTCAGCAGCCACGCCCACGCCCCATCAGCTAAAGCTCCTCCCCTACCTCCAGGGTGTAATTCCTCCTCATACTCTGGTAGCTCAGCCACGCCTCGGCTCGGGCGCGCTCGTCCATGTTGAGGCTGCTGCACAGATCCTCGTAGCGCTGCCGGGTGTACCGCTCCGCCTCAGCGGCCGCTTCCTCCTCCTCCTCCTCATTATGATCGCCGCCTTTTTTCTCCTCATCGTCGCCGGCTTCTTCCTGGGCGGGGGCGTCGGTTACAGCGTTCCCCGCCTCCTCAGCCGCCGCTGCCCTCGTCGTCGCCGCTGCTAGGGGTGAAGCAACTGGGCTTAGCGAAGAAGCGCCCCCCCCTGCGGCGTCGGTTGCCGCTGCCCTCTCCTCTTCTTCTTCGTCGCCGCTCAGCATCGCCACTGAGGGGAGGGGGGAGGGGCGCGTGGGGGCGGCACGCAGCGCCGGCAAACTCGAGAGCCGCGGCTCGCGCTAAGGGACCGACCGCGCCTGCGCCGCGGATTGTTTTCGTGCGTTTGAAGGGAGAGGGCGGCACCGACGGGACGAGCTGGGCTCCTCCCACAGCCCCAGCGTTCGAATCTAAACATATCGTCTCTTTCTCGGCCCCGCCCCTGGTAGCGCTGCTCATTGGATAAGAGCTCCCTAACCCGTACCCAATCAGCGGACCGCTTCTGCGCAAGACTTTAAATGTCAAAATGCGACGGGGGTGGTATTGTTAGTACGTTCTTGTGTACTACAATTCCCATAAAGCTCCAGCAGCGAGGAGGGAAGGGGCGAAGTGGGAAATGTATACCATGCCATTTTCCTCTTTTCTACCCGTCCTTTTTGTCTCCCTACTTATGTACAAGCGTAGGTCTTTTGTACTTTTTGTACCGAACTTAAAAAACCATAGACGGTGTATGGCATCCTTAATCCATGACCTGTAGCAATGATTACCTAGTTTCTAATGCAATTTAAGGGCAGAAAGGAATTAATAAACGCACATCTGTCTATCTTTAGAAAGGCAAGTTCCTTTAAGATCAGCATCGCTTGCTGCAGCCTAATTCAATTTCTAAACGCATTTATTATGGAGTCGGTGCTGCTTCTGTCCATTTTTTTTTAGATGTCATGAAAATGCCAGCCCATACTTTTTTTTTTACATTTAATCCAGCTTTTCTCTTCCCACAGAAAATCTGTTAATCAATAACCCAATATACATATGCAAGTCGCTGCTGGTGCGCTTCCCCCCCCCCCCCGTGCTCTGCTTGTCCTGTGTTTTTGTAGCTGGTTGCTAGCACCAAACCACTACTGCCATTTGCTCTTCGGAGGAACACAACCTAGTTGTCTCATGCAACACACAATCCCAAAGGAAAGAAACCTATTTCCAGATTGCTACATGGTTGGTTCAGGAAAATATAACTTTTAAAAAATGAAATGGATATTGCCTCTGGCAAGGCACAGCCTTCATTTTGTCCCTCGTGAAATATAAAAATAAGACCAGCTATGTTTACACTTGTGCAGTTCCTGGATATTATTTTTTTTAAGTACCCATGCTCAAGTGCACAGGCACAGGCCCAGAATGGAAAAAGGTAATGTGGTGTGCAGGAGTGATTAAGGGAGAAATAGAAAAACAGCCCAGATACATTTCTCAACCTTATTCTCAAGCTTAATTACATTAAGTAACAACTAAAAGGCATTTTTAATGTACTGAGGCCAACATCATGGGTTGTCAAAGAATATGTTTAATAAAAAATAATTAAACTTCCATTTGCTCTATAGAACATCATAGAAAGTAATTCAATAAATTACAAATGACTTTAAGACGCTTTTCAACTACAAGAAAGCAAATTCAGACTACACAGAACACAACCGGCAAATATTGCAAAATGTCCAAAAGAAAAACAAGACTAAGAAGGATCATGAAGCCTGAAACAAGGGATAGAAATACAAGGCAATAAGAGCTAAAGTTCTTTTTAGTCACTACCAACATACACTTCTTCACCATATTGGATATCTTTTGTACTGAAATTTCAGTATTAATGTAATTCTGATAAAGGCTCCTTACAACCCTTGACGTTATGCAGTCACACTTGCATATTGTTTAGCTGACAGAGCTACATATTTCTCATCTTTCAACTGATTTTTTTTAAAAAAACTTCATATTCAAATCTTTCAGTCACACACTGAAGCTGTAAAATTGCCTTATTACAGAGAAAGAAGATCACTAGAATGGTAAGTAAAATTCACTTGACCATAATTAGGAAAATACTTTATTTCATAAATTTATTAAAAATTATGCTTAGGATTTCTTTTGGGGGAGGTATGTAGGGGTATGGTGCAAAGTGATGATATTGTTGAAATACTCTATTGACTAAGTCAACAACTGTTTGGAAAACTTTGGCTATATCATGGATACATACAAGATAAACAAAAGTGCTATATTACAAAGGGCAAAATATTAAATATGTAATACATCCTTTCATGATGAAGAATTACTACCCCTTCGCTTGTGGCATGTTTTGACTATTGCTAAAACACTAAAGGGCCAAACAAGTCATACTATCGGGAGGGAAAATACAATAAACCAGCACAATCCAAATTAATTTTTTGTAACTGTAATTACATGTAATACTGCTTTCTAGTCAAGGGGTTAATTATTTTGCATGTACAAACTTTATTTTTATTGGTAAAGATCTTGGTAAAAAACCACACAGTCTTGTTTACTGTACAAGCAATAGAACCATATCAAAATACAGATTTTGCTAAATTATTTCCTTTTGAAAAGATTTATCATTTTGACTATATTGTCAGTACTCTTTATCCATTCCCATAACTTGCTTATTCTTGGAACACAAGTGAAATTAACATAAATTCACACCTAATCTCAGTCAGTTCCACCATGTGGTGTGAATTTGTGATTCTACCATGTCAGAGTAATAGCAGCTTCAGCAGAACAAGGAATCGTATCATACATCAAATGTAAAGATTGATTTTATGTAGTAAAGTTCTAAGGATTTGTATTCAAACAGGTGCTTTTTAAGCACTGTCATTATCATGGTTTCATGGAACACATTTCTCAATCATTGTTGAAAGTGCTTTTTAAGTTAAGTTACTGGGCAACTCAGCATTATTCTAAGTCACTGACAATACCCTAAATCTTGATTTTGGGTAACAGTTTTCTATGTAGTCAAATTTAAACCTGTAGAGAAATATGAGTGTTTTTTTAACATGTCTACATTTCCCCTTACCATTATTAACTGGTAACTACAGGAGGTTACATGACAAACAAACACAAAAGAGAAATCTTGACAAACAAAGCAAACAAGCCATTTTCACGAGGATCTAATTCCTTATCCTTATACATGAAGTATGCAGTGTTGAAAGTGGCACTTTGACTTGTTTCAGCTTGTGGATACAGCTCCTCAACAACATGAAGGCTGTAGAAGGAGCAAGATTTTAACATTAAAAAGTACCCATGGTGTTGAAGAAAGAAAGGGATTTCTGTGACTATTATTACAAGAGTGCAACTGGTAATGATAATTTCCCTTGCCAAATTAACATACACAGGATGCCTTTAAAAAGCAAAGCAGAATATGAAAACAAGTAGAGAAACCAATGTAAACTTCCTAAACTAACTTAGCTGAGGTAACAAGTAGCCAATTTAATTGGCTGAATGGGAAACTTTTATTTTAAAACAGAGTTGTACCTGAATTGGAAACATCAGCAGTGCATCACAACACTAGAGCATTTTCATGTAATTAAAGCAATGGATGGTGATGTAGATTCTACAGCTTTCATGACATTCATTAGCTGCCCAAATTATTGCTGAGTTTTGATCTGTAAATTATAGGTGTCAAGGAGGCTGTAAAACTATATTCAAATTAAATCAATCATGAGCATAAAGAATTTTGTGTTCACTAGAAATATATTAAATATACAGCTCTTACTAAGCATTTTTTTAAAATTAACCCCCCAAAACAAAATTATAATGCCTTTTGCTGTAATTCTTTTTACACAATTGTGTATTTGATAGTACATACAAGTTCAGAAACTTATGAACTTCAAGAAATATTACATGCAAAACGTCTTTGAAAGCAGTTTGCACCTCTAAACAAATACTGAAATGTTCGGTCATTAAATTATTGATGCACTCACTCAACACTGGGTTATTTACAACAAAAT
Source organism: Rhineura floridana (assembly GCF_030035675.1). Taxonomy (NCBI): domain Eukaryota; kingdom Metazoa; phylum Chordata; class Lepidosauria; order Squamata; family Rhineuridae; genus Rhineura; species Rhineura floridana. Next base: position 31,187,134 of record NC_084492.1, on the reverse strand, counting down.
AATTAAAGAATAAATTCAAAATCAGTTTATAATTTAAGTGCAGAGTCTGGGGTCAGTCTTCATCACTGGAATCTGAATCCTCAGATGATGACGATGTACTGTCTGACCCAGAGGAAGCATCGGCTTTCTCTGAACCCTCATCTGTGCTGTTTTCATTACGAGAGCTAGGCTCTGTTTCCCTTTTGTCTTCTTGATCTGGAACTCTAGAATTTTCCTCCTTTTCTTCTGTAGGCTTAGCTAAGCCTGTGCCATTGTTTTCATTGTTCTGTACATCAAAAATATTGGACTGGGACAAAGCTGGGATATGGAGATTAAGGCCTGGAGTGAGAAGCATCCCTGGATAAAGTATATTGGACAACAGTAAGGGGTTAAGAGCTAGGGGGCTGGCAGCTGCAGCAGCAGATGTGGAAGGAGAACCCGACACAGAGTTTTCTCCACCATTATGTGCATTTTGGCTCTCTGTCCTTTCTTTTTTTCCATCAGGCTCTCTCAAGTCATTCCCCTTTTTTTCCTCGGAAATAGATTCTGTAGACTTTGTCAGGAGTCCCCCCATTCCTAACAAATTTGGTAAGCCAGCCATTCCTGAAAGCAGCATGGGAAACACAGCAGCCATATTTTTTGCCTCTCCTGCAGTGTTCAAGCCAGCAGGCATTCCCATTAAACCTGCTGTCACTTGTAGTGACTGAAAATTTTGCAGGTTTTGCTGTAAGGCCTGAAGAGTAGACAGATCCACTCCTGGGAGCAACCCATTGGCCAATAAAGGGTTGACCGATATGTTTGCTGTCGTTGCTGCAGCGGCAGCTGCCTTGGCAATCTCGCTTTTAGGCCTTCTCCCTCTCCTGCTTACTTCCTCTCGTACAACCGGCCCTGTGAGAATACGGTCAAACATGCTTTCAGGAAGAAATCCCTAAAGGGGGGAAATGAAATCTGGGTTAATAATTTCATAAATCAATGCAACTACCTATTTCTGCACCTTAAAAGTATGCTATAGATAAAGAGTATGTAAATATTTAAAATTGACACAGCAATCTGCTGATAATATACTAGAATTGATATAGAAAAAAATGAAGGAGACAGAAAAATAATTCAAGTCAAGTCATTTGAAAAAGCTCCCTTTTATAGCTTTTGAATGTAACTTATATAGTGCTTTCAAATGTTCATAGCATGTAACAAGACAAATAAGCAACAGCAGTCTCAAGACACAAAATCTTCCTAGTTGTTTCCAAACTACCTAAAACAGGAATCACATTGTTTTAAGGCTAATCTGCCTTCTTTAATAAGTAGAACTTCTACAAATTATGATACTCCTCTCCACACACCACCAGTACTCACAGACTGTTTTACAACATCTGCCCATTCTGGAGCTACTCCATATTCAGAATTCTCTTTCAGGAATCTGCACAAATCTTTCAGTGGTGGAGCAAAAGCACCTCCTACCTAAAATGTAAGGATTAAAAATGGATTAAACAATTCTCTGCTCATTTCATGGATCTAACACTCAGCTAACATCCATAGCTTAACTAATACGTTATCAACTGGTTTTCGTTATAGGTAGGGCATCAAGCTGGAACTCTCTGAATGACAAATGTGAAACAATTACCTTTCTAGCATTCCTTCTATTGATCAGTTGAACACGTTCTTCCCCAGTAAGGCTATTAATATCCAGCTTATTAGGATTGCGACAACGGTGCCTTTTTTGTTTAGGTCTCCCTTCATGAAGCTGCATTTTCTGTTATAGTGGAATGAAAAAATAATAATTAGCCCTTAATTGCTATTCAGGCTGCTTATGAATGACACATTTATGCTTAAGGACTACTTACTAAGGATATTATTTCTGAAAAATGCTGCTCCATACATTTTATATTAAACCCCATAACATTTTAAATGGCCTCAAACCATGCTAAAATGATCATTTATGTGTGCTCACAATATGTGTGTGTGTTCACAATTGCAATCATACAGTGAAAGATGCCTATTGAAGCAAAATACTCACAGGAATAAAAGCTCCTAAATCTTCAACGTAACCAGGATGCTCATTAAACCATTTCTCTAAATCTTTTCTTTTGGGGGCATCATCACCTGCAAGTCTTGTTCCATCTTTCAGGTTAATAACTGGAACTGGACTTTCTGCATCACACACCCCTTGGGATTGTGCAAATGGAAGTGCTGTGTTTATTCCTGGAGCAACCTGAGGAATATTAATGCCATGGCAAACCTGCAGAAATACAAACTTTTATGAGAAAAACCTAGAGGAAGATGTTTAAGGGAAAGCATATATCACTATTACATACTCAGATGTAAACCCTGCTAAAAAAGATTTGTCTTGCAAAACTGTATGAACCTGATTAAATATGATGCTAGTATTGGTATTGGATGGGAATGTCAATGTCTGTTGTAGGATCAACGCCAAAACTAATACTAGTAGGCAGGGTCCTGTTGGGTCAGTCTTAAGAAACAAAGCCATCAAAATTACAAACACATTTACATCAGAACAGCATGTCTACTTAAAATATAAATTCACATATGCTTACGTGGTTAGGTGCTTTGTTTCTGTTTATAAACAGGATATCAACTCCTTCCATATTCTTTCTCCTTCCTCTCCTCTTTTTCACTACAGGTTGGTCATCAACTATTATTCCATTTGCATTAGCTGTTGACTGGCTGGAAGTTCCTAATTAAATGTTTCATAAAATTAGCAATATATGATCAACCAAAAAAGCAGCCACAAAGAAAAAACAAATAACTGAAGGTAAATCAAATTTCTAGAAAGATGTTCTAGCAGAACCCAAATTTGGTATACATATCAGTTTTAATGCCCATGTACACAATTTCAAGAGACTATATTATCTTCTCTCAAGGACTACAACTTGCTACCAGGGGAACAAGTCCACAGACATATGGATTGCAGCCTAGTGTATCATGACAAGGCCACCCCCCCCGCCCCTCACCGTTTCCTCAGCTTACTGTTATCACCACTGCTTTATGCTACAGGGATCCCTTAAAAATACTTGCTACTCAGTCTTGTCAAGCTATTACATTTTTACTTATTTCAGTTATGTTCTAGTTGAACATTAGCCAAATATTTTATGTATGCTTTCATCTGTGCAAGTATCAGTAGTAGTGATAGAAGATTCCTTTTCATTGCCCCATCTGCTTGCTCCTGTCTCTCTTTGGCATGTTGTTTCCCTACACCCTGGAGATTTGCACATCAAGACTATGATTGAAATAGTGAGCAAATCAGTTCTTAAAAACTATTGATAGTTTGCACATGATTGAATCTATATATGAATACCACTCTCAAGTCTTTGCATGCTTGCTCTGATGCAGTCAAGATGGCAGTAAGCATGTGCAAACACACACACACACAAAATAGGAAGGTGTCAGCCAAGCCCTGGTAATCCTAAGGTTTGCAGAAGTATCTTTAGGAAAAGCCCTAAGTGAAGGAATCCCCAAAAACAGTCCAACCATGACTCGGCATAGTCTTGAAACACTAACAAAAACAATACAAAAATTATTTAAATACAGTAGAAGTAAGAAGCTGACTAGGGAGGTGGTTGGACTTTTGGAAGTCCAAGGAAGGTGTGCTAAGAGAGGAAAAGGAGACTGAAGAGATGCTGAGTTAATTATGTTCATCTTTAGCATGGAAGATGTAGGGCAAATCCCTATTCTTGAACTAACGTTCTCAGGAAATAAGTTGAAGGAAAGGAGGCAAAGTTCTAGGCAGAACACCTCAGGCTGGAGGGAGGGGTAAACATAGCCCTCCAGGCTTCTCTGTATGGCCCCTGGGAACCCTCCCCAGGCCCACTCCTTACTGGTCTTGTTTCACACCCTCCTTGAATGCTTTTGCCTGGCTGGAATGTTTTCTTGAACTGCAATAATGCCTCCTGCTTGCCCAAAGGGAGGATGTAGAGATGTGCGTGTAGAAACCTCTGAACTTTTCTTGGCTGGAATGTAGCCAACTGTACAATGGAAAGAGTCACATCTGTTGTTTCGATCACTTTTGCCTTTGGCCCTGCCCATCACTGGCATGTGGCCCTTGGAAGCTTGACCATGAACAAATACGGTCTTCAGGATGAAAAAGTTTCCTCACCACTGATCTAGGCCTTATTGACAAATTAAAAACAAACAAATCATGTCCAGATGGCATCAATTGAATTCAAATGTGAAATTGCTGATCTTCTAATAAAAATATATAACTTGTCCCCTAAGATCAGCCTCCATACCTGACAACTGGAAAATGGCCAATTTTAAAAAATACCAATGGGGTAAGAGCAAGTCAGTTGGCTTTCTGTCTGTTCCAGGAAAGCTAATGGAAAGCATTAAAGATGAAATTACCAAACACATACAAAAATAGCATGGCAAGGGCAAGTCCTTTCTAACCAACCTCTCAGAGTTGCAAGTGTCAATAAGCATACAGATAGGGATGATCCAGCAGACAACGTGTACTTAGACTTTCAGAAAGCTTATAATAAAGTCCCTCACCAAAGACTCCTGAGAAACCTGAAACCTCATGGAATATGAGGACAGATCATCTTATGATTCTGTAACTGGTTAAAGAACTGGAAGCAGAGAACATGAATAAATGGAGAGTTCTCCCAGTGGAGGGATGTAGACAGTGGAGTCCCCTAAGGATCAGTTTTGGGACCTGTGCTTTTTAACTTACTCAAAAATAGCTAGAGTTAGAGGTGAGCATTGAGGTAGCGAAGTTTACTGACAGCACTTAATTGTTCAGGGTGGTAAGAATAGAAAGGGTTTCAAGGAGCTACAAAAGTAAAGAAAAATTGGAGTATAAGAGGAGTATGATAGAGTGTAGAAAATTATGCATGGTGTGGAAAAAGTGGATACATAAGCTTTTATTTCTTCTCATAATACTAGAAATCTGAGGCCATCCAATGAAACTGAGTGTTGAAGGATTCAGGATAGACAAAAGAAAGTATGTGTTCATGCAGCACTTAGCTAAACTATGGAATTCGCAATCACAAGATGTAAAAATGGCCACTAACTTGGTCTTAAAAGGGGGTTAGACAAATTCATGGAGGATAAGGCTATCAATGACTATTAGCCATTATGGCTGTATACTACCTCCAGTATTGGAGGTGATATGCCTCTGAATATCAGCTGCCGGGGAGCACAAGTAGGATATGTTGTTGCGCTCATGTCAGGCTTGCAGGTTTCCCATAGGTATCTGGTTGGCCATTTTGAGAACAGGATACTAGACTAGATGTGCCTTTGGTGTTATCCAGCAGGGCTCTTCTTATGTTCTTATGAGCATATGCTCAATGACCACAGAATGCAGACTGCCTGTTGAGAGGAAAAAACCTTGAAACCCAGGAGAGAGGGGGGATGGAATGGAGTATCCTGGAAGAAGAGGACAGAGGAAGCCACACACATATATAATAAGGGTACAGAAACTTTTAATTGTCTAGACAGGTTATTTCCTGGTTCCCACTGAGAAGCAATTTTTAAATGTACACAGAGACAAATGAAAACTGCCCATAAAATCAGTGGAGAAATACAGGACTTTAACGTAGCTGGGGACTGGGTGGCAATATGTCCACCCCACACTCCAAAAGCAGCCTAATCAGGATTGAACAAACTCTGTGGGCATGGAATGCTGCCAAAACGGGGGGGGAGATGGGAGGAATTAAAACAGAGCAGGTACAATCCTGAACAGAAGCACTTAACAAAACAACTGAAGATTACAATACAATTTTCTTATGTATCTGGGCTGCACCACTTCAGATTGCAAATGGGGGGCTTGCTTGCTTGAACACTCTTTCATATAAAAACATTCCTTGGGTTCAGGGTTCTAGTCTGGTCTTCTCTCCCTGACACATTAGTTTAATATGTCTAGGGAATGCTTTTGTGTGTGAGCCCCCACCTGCACTATGAAGTGGCAAAGCCCAGACACAAGCTTATCGCTTCAGTGAAAAGAGGTCACAGATAACAACTAGACAAACTAGAATGACAATCCAAAAATTATTAATATTTTTGTAGCAAGTCTTTTGGCACTAAATGCTGGCTACCAAAGCCTACAGTGCTTACCCAACTCTGGCAAAGACTTTGGGAAATTGGCAAGGCTTGTCTCTGAAGCATTCTGGAGTTCATGTAGCCTGGCAAGGTATTGCTGCTGTCCTAATGTACCATCTTCACTTTCAAATGGCCTTTTCTGACAAAGCCCCTGCTTCTGAAAAATTAATTTCAAGCCACCATCCTGTTAAACAAACATGGAGGTTAGTACATTTCTTTGGGAAGAAGAAATGTAATTTCATAGTTTAGAATTTTCATATGCAATTTGTTTCCAGAATAATTGGTCCTCTCTCACCCACATGTTAACTGGCTGCATTTAGCCAGTTACAGTAATGACTGCATTTGAATACTTTTATATGTATTTAAAAATATATATGTAGATATCAAGAAACCAAGTTAATTATTAGAAAGGTTTTGTACTCATTAGTATGTATCACTACTGACCTTCAGCATAAAAAACTAAAAAGTTCTAGAAATGGGGAGGAATAATTATTCTGATTGCTCACCAAAATCATAGGTATTTGGAAATTTCTGTTTTCAGAGACTAAAAACTAATTTTGAGTGCAGAAGTGCTACATACTCTGGAAAGTACCTACAGCACCGAAAATGGCAGAAGAGAGGCTATATGAGAAAGCATCTCACCAGCAAGGTTTCAAAAGTCCAAGGAAATATTATATTATTTGTTGATGAATCCTGAAGTTTAAAAAGGAGGAGAAATGCCCTATAGAAATTTCTCAAAAATACCAACAAATATGTGTGTGAAGGAATTGAGAGCAGGCAGCCACTTGTAGATAAAGCATGCTGCACACCGCAATCGTAATCAGGTCCTAGGGCAATAAAAATAAACATACGTCATTGATTTTCACTGTAAACTCCTTTTCCCGTACATGCTTCTTCACCTTTGACATCTGTGGTGACTGATCATTTTCTTCTTTAACATCTGCACTTAGAGGTGTTAGTACACTGGGCTCACTGTAGTCTGCAGCGGCACCTGGGCTGTCTAGAAGCTTGGTGGTATAAAAGGAAGCCACAGTATTGCTGTCGTAACTTCTCCTTGCCGAAGGCCATTTACCTTTCAAGATTGTTTGACAAACACTATCCAGTCGGTTAATCATAACCCGATCCTAGATGGAACATAATACACTGAATACCTCACTTTCCTGCCTCAATAGTTAAACAACTTGCAAAAAATTCACAGTAAGCAATACAAAGGGGAAAAAAGGCAGCAGGCTAATCAAGAGACTTTTGGTCTACCACTTAATTATTGTCCTGTGGCCTTGGACATAACAGGTGGTATTCAATGCTAGTCCTACTCAGAGTAGATTCATTGAAGTTAACAGACATGACTAACTTAGGTCCATTAATTTCAATGGTTCTTCTCTGAGTAGGACTTAGTTGACAAAACCCAACAATTTGGCATTATGGTTGGTCTTTGCCTTGCATAAAGAGGGATAATGCTACTTCCTTCTGTAATCTCCACTGATGCATACACCATGTTTTACTTCTACTCAGGCTGGCATCATAACCAGTGGGTTGGGCTGATGTATTATGCGGAGGAAGCCTCACCCCTGTGCACAACAAATAGTTTTCTTTACTTCCAGGGAACATAAATACTGGGAGCAATACCTGGAAGAAAAAAGGTCTGAATGGGCTAATAGTCTGAAGGATTTTTCTGTTTTACTTTCTTCAGTGTTGCAATAAGGATATTCTTGTATCTCCTCCCACCCTGGTGGCAATCAATTGGATCTCTTGTTTGGGCAAAGAGCAGGGTGTTGCCAGCATGTGACTGAGGTGGAATGCCTATTCCTTTATCGCATATATAAATGTCCAAGAGGCAGGAACACAGTATTTTTATTTATTTAAATATTTGTAAACCACACTTTATCATATAGAATATTGCAAAGTGGTGGTATTAATGCTGCCAATTGTAGAAGGAATGCAGTAGTGCCAGTGGAAAGTACCATAGGCAACTGACGCTGAATGAGGAAAGAATTTTCTGCAGCTATCACCAGGACAACAGATGTCAGCATCATCAACCTGAAGTTACTAACTCTTCTTCCCAGCTATGATGGTAAGCAAATGAAGCACAAACTTACACACTACTCAGATTTATAAGTATGAAGAAAATGAATTAGCAAATTCAATATTTTTGAAGGGAAACTTATCTAAAGCTAGGTGCATACAGTATTACTAACTTACCTTTGGCCAGTAGGAAGCAGCCAACATATATCCACCTTGTAAGATACAGTTAGAATTTGGTGTTCCATTATTCATTTGGAAACTGTCCTGGGTCTCATCCTGCACAGTGCTTAGGGAAGCTACACTCTCTTCATCGTATGCTTTCAAGTGAGGTGTTCCTTCTGCTGAAGGAAATCATTTTAGGAAATTAGAACATCAAACCTGCAGTACTGGATACCCTATTTCTGCAACATAGTGATCTGATGTACAAACGATGTTATCAAATGTTAGTCACACTCAGGAGAGACCCACTGAAGTCAATGGACTTAAGTGACTTATTTCAATAGGTTTACTTTGAGTATGATTAACATTTGATATCACTCAACAGCTTGTATTCAAAAGAAGTTCAGGTTGTTTTGTATGGACAAAAAAATGAGCCAGACCTTCTGGATGTCAACAAGGAGGGAAAACAGATTTTATTCAGGAGCTTTGAATACAAGCAGGCAAACATCTATAATAGTAAAATATATGTTTTTTTAGATCACCCAAACATTTTAGATCTTGGTCTGGAGCATGTCTTCTAATAGAAGTTACTTAACCATCTCAAAAACTTTTTAGCATCACCACTGCCTGCTGCTGTCATGCTCTGGATTGCACACAAACAGCACAGCGTGAATCAAAGGTCATGATGGGTCAATTACACATGAGACACAGGAGCACTGGTATACAAGTTGTCCTTTAGAAACCATCATATCCCTGCTCTAGGGAGACTGGACTGCTGCAGCTGTCATAAAAATATTCTGAAATAGACCTCAAGTGCAACTGCACTGAAATAATCAAGAGCTGAGATTATCATGGTATGATTACTTAGACAGAAAACATTGCAAATAGATAAAGTTGGTGAGCAATTGTCCTAACCGCTGAGAACTTTTAAACCAAGTACGCAGCAGAGTGTCTAGGTGCAATGGAAAGCGCAAACCCAAATGACCAGATTGGGAGCACAAACCCAAGTGACCAGATGAAATGGATTCTGGCAATGATGTACTGCTTCATTTTAGGCCACAAAGCATGCAGCTATGGTTACAAGCGCCCTGCCTGAATTTCTAAATCTGGCCTTTACCTGGAGATAACCATAAGAGGAAATAAGATCTGAATAGGATTATAGTCTCTGAAGAATGTGTATGTCTCACATTTTTTCAGTGTCAACATAACGTCAGCTAAATGCTAGCAAAAGGTTCCATTCATCACTCCAGAATATGGCAAATGCAACTACAGCTATTCATGATGTCAACTTTGTTTACAAAATATAAGGACAAGCTACACTGATAAGAGCTGAGAAGTGTGCATGTGCCAAAACTCTTTAAAAGTCCAGTTAAATAATTTAATCCTCAAGCCCAGAGTCTATATATCATCTTCAGAAAAGGATAAGCCACTGTTACTGAGCTTATACCAAGCAAAGTCCTCTTCCTTTTTCCCTTAAAAAAACCTACCCTACAAAGAATTAATTTTATGCACCAGAAAAAATTCTAACATATCAAAGTATCATTATGCACTTACAAAAAATCTAATCTTAATAGTTAAGCAACATCCTAATATTTGAATCCACAAATATGAAATCAAATATGGAGAAAAAGCTAAATATGCTCTACCTTTCATCAGCTTTTACAATTAAGCTATCCACACTTTCACTTTTCACAGAGCAAGATCAGTATTTTTCTGGCCCCTATTTGTGTTTGTAGCACTTCCACACCCCACCACTTCTTATGACTCAAACGATTCCTTTTAGCCCAATATTAATGGGGAAGTGACTTATCTTAACCTTCAGCCAGCACAAGTGTAAAAACAAATTAGCCTTTTTAGTGTTAAAATGATGGAAACAGAACTTACGCCTCTTCTGAGACTCTTCTTCATCGCTGTCGCTCTCTTCTGATGAAGAGGATGAAGATGACGAGGAGGATGAAGAGGAAGAAGAAGAAGATGATGATGCTGAAGAACAAGATGAAGAGGATGAAGAACTGGATCCTGATCTGGAATGTGAGCAAGAAGAAGAAGAGGAGGATGAAGACGAAGATGATCTGGAAGAACAGGTTGATCTATCTGAATCGGAGTCTGAATCAGAGCTGGATTCCGATCCTCTCTTGCCAGGTCTCTGTTTTTTGGAAGCAGCATTTGTAGTTAGGGGCTCTGTCCTTGCTGCAACCATACGCCTGTCATTGTCTGTCTTCATAGTAGGTTTGTGATCTGTGGCATGAGATGGGGTGCCATTCTTTGGGCTCAAAGGTTCAGTCTTTACTCCCGTTTGCAAATCCTCGGTAGATATGGACTCCTCTCCAGAAGAATGGGGATCTTCTTTATGGTTTTCGTTCTTAACTTTTGTATCCTCAAGTGTGCTCCCTTTAATATCGAGCAATCTTGCCTGAGGTGCAAGAGGAGATGCCGAAGACAGTGCCATCTGATACTGATGCAAAAGTGGGGTAGGAGTTCTTGAAAGTGCTACTTTATTCTGACTGTAGTTCCTCTGGGCTGACATAAAAGAAAGTTCAGGATCACGAAGAATGTGGTAGTCTGTTCTGCTAACCCCATGTTTTGCAGCTCCAATCAGTAAATCCCAGTCATGAGTCCCACATTCCCACCAGACTGGCAAATCTGGATTAGGCTGACAAAGTTTTAATCGCTCAAAAATCTGTGGATGACGGACAGCTTGTTCTCGTACCTTCCTGAGAAGTTCAATGCGATACAAGGTCCGAGATGCACGCTCTTCTGTAATTGGCTGGATGAAAATATTGGGATCCACAAGTTCTACACATGAAACACACACAAAAATCAGCAACTCCCAGAACAATTATAATAAAACCTTTTTAAAAAGACATCACCTTTTCCCCTCTTTTCTTCCTCTCTTGATGAATTAAGGTATTGAATAGGAGGTTGTAAGGTCAAATGTAATATTAAAGTTTAACATGTCATTTAGTTTGCCAGCTACAACCCCTTTTGGATAGAGATGCCTTGATTATTGTACTCCCTGTTCTGGTAAGTTCCAGATTAGATTATTGCAATGTGGGGCTGTCCTTGAAAGTGACTCAGAAACTCCCAACTGGTCCAAAATGCAACAGCCAAATTATTGACTGGGATTCCATGTAGAACTTGCATAACTGCTGTTCTAAAACAACTGCACCAGTTGCCAGTTGCTCCGGGCTCAATTCAAGGTACTCACATTAGTGTTTAAATCCTTAAACAACTTAGGCCAAATATCTGAAAAACTGCCTCCTTTCGTACAAACCCTTTTCAGGTATTAAGATCAGCAGAGTGGGCCCTGTTGATAGTACCCCTTCCCTCAGAAGTTCAGGGGTGGCTGTCCAGAAGAAGGCATTCTGTGACAGCCCCCAAGCTATGGAATTCCCTCCCCACAGAAATGTGTCTGGTGCCTTCATTGTATAGCTTTCGTTGTTTGCTGAAGATGTACCGCTTTACACATACATACACACCCTATTTTTCTGATGTAAATTGTTTAAACTGATTATATCATATATTATACATGGGTTAATATCAAGCACAATTTATTATGTACTATTAATATTTATTATACACTACTTTTCTACTTGATGTTTTATATCAATGCATTAATAATAAAAGCACAGGAATTTCTAAGCTAATTTATAATTTCAGGGGAGGTATGTGACACTTTGTTCTTCCTTTTAACATTTTTCCTATCTCTCATTTTTAAAGTTTCTAGGAAGCAGCAACTGGTGTTTGAGGAAATTAAGTGCTAAACATTATGACTACCTAATATAAAAATGCATTAAAATAATGTAGTCTGATGGATTTCTATCTAATCAACATAACCAGATACAGTAGCATCCTGTGTATGGGAAGACTGTAGTTGTCACATGTGACGGAATACTTTTGTGTACATATTGTCGCTCCTGCCATTTACTTTGGCATTTTACAATCAAACAGTTGTTTTAGCCTTTGTTGCCTATAAATCTATTTTTATTTTTCCTAAAGCAGAAAAAAAGCAAGTAACCCACCATCTTTTGAAGGCAGGCGACAGACTCTCCTGCACATGGCCATAAATGCATACAAGTACTTCTCTAAACTCTCATCTGTTTTCTTATGTAGCCTAGCCATGGCTCTAAACTTTGTCCAGTCAAATTGGCCTCTGTCAGGATCAAATACTACACCAAAAGTGGAAACCACTCTGTAGAAATCGGCTTCTTCTCTTCTTGTCCATCTAGATTGAAAACCAAGAAGAAAAATAATCACAATTAATTAACTTCCCCCAAGCAGTAAAGCCATGATTGACTAGAAAAAAGTTAAAACATGTTTTTGTGATCAATTCTTTAAATTTGGTATTTATAGCACGAACAGACCTTTGTTGTCTTTCAATTTTGGCAGCCATTTTTGGATTTAAAGCAGCTTCTTCATATGGATTATGCATCACAGAAGCCTGGACCGCAAATGCAGGTTGTATTTGTTGCATTTGCCTGTTCTTACTAGTACGTTGATACGCTGTTATTAGGCGGCGCAAACGTGTTGTTAAGGCAGACTGAGTTGGCCAATAAAGCTTGTCTCCTTCAATCATCTGACCGTCTATAATTAAGAAAAATGAGAAAAACAATATCCAATATTGATTTGCTGTATTCTGGACCATGCAAGCTTGCTCTAATGTAATATAATAAAGAGTATTCACTGTTAAGTTCAAGTGTTTAAGTTTTTACCTCCATCTGCTATTATAAGATCTCCTGGTGATGATATATCATCCTAAGAAAGAAATTTTTAAAAAATCCAGAATGAACAGAGGCATGATTCACACATAGCATAAGCCACACATCTTGCAGATGACTGTGCTGTCTAAAAACATTAGTAATTCATCTCAATACAAGTTATTGCAACACCCTTTTTAAATAAAGAGGCTCATAGTCTCTCTATAGAAAATAAAAACTAAATAGTTAAATCAAAAGGAGGATTGCCAAGAAACTAATTCCAAAAATCACTGTGTTAACAAAGGTAAATATTTAGAATCAAGGGCAAGTACGGCAGCCCCATCAAATCTGTATAGTTTGGTATAATTGTAAAGAAAAAAAAGAATGATAAAGTGAAAACATAGTACCTCCATGTCATCTTTAAACATTGCTGGGGCTGGTTTATATTCTGGGTCTTCTACATCCCTGAAAAATACACATTCAGCACAGGCTGGTAAAGTGCGTGGTTTTTCATACAATTGTTTACCTACTGGGAACTTATAAATCACTTTGTGGGGAAAAAAGTGCTTCAAATCAAATCAAATTTTATTATGAGGTCATTGACCCAATATACAATTGATTATTCAAAAAAAGTTAAGGTAACTAAGACAAGACAATACGGGATCAGCAATTATAAAACATTGTCCTAATATAGTCGGTCTAAGATAAAATTACCTTTTTACGTAAACTCTGGGCTACGATTAAAAACTGAGCAACTGATTCAGTGATATGTTTATCAGTGTCAGACATGAGATGAAAAGCTTCTATACTTGGAGAAATAAATCTGGCACGAGCGTCTTTATATATATCACAGGAGAGGAGAACATGTGCAATTGTTTCGACCACCCCCTTTTTGCAGATACAAAATCGCTTTTCATATACAATTCCTTGAAAGCGGCCCTCTAATAACGCCAAGGGGAGACAATTAAATCTGGCCCTGGCAAACAGATGACGGAAACCCGGAATGGTCAGGTTTTCAAGGTAGGCTGCACGGTTAGGAAAAGGAGAGCTGAGACCAAAGTGGAGAGGGGAACAAGTTTTGCGAGCACTGGCGATTGAATGTTGGAGAGCCATATCTTTGATGCACTGGCCAATAGTAAAGTTAGCTGATTCAAGATCCACAGAGAAAATTAGGTCCAGTGATAAGCCAAGTAGCTTTACTTTCTCATTGAAATTTTTGGACCATAAGGTGGAGTAGGAGTCTTTCCAAATTAGATGTAAATGGACCATTGGTCTCACCTGAAGGGTGATTTTCATATGAGGACGGCCATCACTGTAGGTATTAGCTCCACCTATCGTGCGAAGGCAAGAATGTTTTTGAAGTCAAGACTAGGGGCGTCAGGCCCCTCCCACTCTCCAGTTCATTCGCAGCGAGGCTATGGAGAAAAATCTAAAAATATGAGAACAGGGCCAACAGGCCCGCCAGCAGAAAAATAACACAATAGTAACATTCATCATAACGTGACTCCAACATAGCGATATAACAGAACTAGCAGTCTTGACTTCACTAGTAAATTTAAATACAAAAGCGTAACAGTAATATATAACATCTTAGTAAAATATCTATATATCCTCCAACTGGGAGGGTCGTGATGGCCGTCCTCATATGAAAATCACCCTTCAGGTGAGACCAATGGTCCATTTTCCATATGAGGCCGGCCATCACTGCAGGATGTACCAAAGCAACCCATAAGAGGGAGGGACCACCCACATGCTAATCTTCATTAAGAACCTGTTGCAACACTCGTCTGCCAAAAGAGGCATCGGCAGAGGCATAACGATCTATTTTATAATGCCTTATAAACGAGTGAGGGGTAGACCAAACAGCAGCCCTGCAAATATCAGCAACAGGAGCATTAGTAGCAAAAGCAGCCGAAGTGGCAGCTGACCTAGTAGAATGAGCTGTTATACTAGCAGGAACTGGCAGCTTAAGGGACTCATATGCTAAGGTAATACATGCCCTTAACCAGCGGGATAAGGTAGAATTGGCTACTTTATGCCCCATAGACCTTGGATGAAAGGATACAAACATAGACTCCGTTCGTCGAATCTCCTGGGTCCTAGACAGGTAGGTCTTGAGAGCCCTCCGAACATCCAACGAATGCCAAGCCTTCTCTAGAGGATGAGTGGGGTTCAGGCAAAACAAAGGGAGTACAATGTCCTGATTGCAATGGAAAACTGAATTGACCTTGGGACGGAAGGAAGGATCAGTTTTCAGCACAACAGAGTCCTTGTGAAAGACACAGAGATGGCGGGCAGAAGACAATGCGCCCAGTTCCGAAACTCGTCTGGCAGAAGTGATGGCAATCAGGAACAAGACCTTGAAGGACAGTAGACGTAAAGGCACAGTCCTAAGGGGTTCAAACAGAGGGCGTTGTAAAGCTTGTAGGACCTTGGACAGACTCCATGAGGGAAAACAGTGGACTACCGCCGGTGAGCGTAAAGCAGTGCCTCTGAGGAAGCGTTTAATGAACGGATGTGAGGAAATAGGGGCACCAGTGGAGGACACTGAAAGAATGGACGACAGAGTGGACGCATGTCGACGTAGAGTGTTGGGTCTGAGTCCCATCATAAAGCCGCTATGAAGATATTGCAGCACCTGATGCATAGTGGCCTGGGATGGATCGCAGTGGTGAGACTGGCACCACTTGGAGAAAGCCACCCAAGTATGTTGATAAATACGGGTGGTAGATGGCCGTCTTGAGGCTAAAATAATATCAATAACAGCGTCAGAGAGGCCAGCCAACCTCAAATGTCCCTGTTCAAAAGCCACGCTGTTAGATTGAGCCAAGTGGGGTCCTGATGCCATACTGGACCCTGGGATAGAAGATCTGGCCTGACTGGAAGTATCCAAGGATCCATCACCGACATTGCAAGAAGATCCGAGAACCACGGTCGGCGTGGCCAATATGGTGCTATCAGAACCAACTGTGCCCTCTCGATCCATGCCTTCCGCAAGGTTTTGGCTAACAGTGGTATTGGGGGGAAGGCGTACAAAAGACCATCTGGCCATGGTATTGACAGAGCATCCACTGCTTCCGCTGATGTGTCCAGGTATCGGGCAAAGTACCTGGGAAGCTGGTAATTGTGACTGGAAGCAAACAGGTCGATTGAGAAGATGCCGAACCGACGCTGGAGACGGTGGAAAATGGTCGGATGAAGTTTCCATTCTCCCGGAAAGACCTGTTGTCTGCTGAGCCAGTCTGCTGTCACATTCCAGATCCCTCTGAGATGCTCTGCTTTCAGGGATTGTAGATGTTGTTCTGCCCAGACGAAGATGAGGGAAGCTAGGTCCTGCACAGGACGGGACCAGGTGCCCCCCTGTCTGTTCAAATGTGATTTTACACACGTGTTGTCCGTTCGGATGAGGACATGGTCCAAAGGGAACAGAGACTGAAAATGAAGTAGAGCTAAGTGGACCGCCTTTAGCTCCAGCCAATTGATGCTCTGAGTCTGCTCTGCTGTGGACCAAACCCCCTGAACGTACTGGGAGTTGCAGTGTGCTCCCCAGCCAATGAGACTGGCATCCGTGGTGACAACAGTCCTGCAAGGTTCTCTGAACTGAGTGCCCTTGGAAAGATGTTGGACCCTCGTCCACCAGCGGAATGAAAGGCGCAGTGCGGGGCTCAAGGGAACTGTGCGATGATTGGAGTTGGCAATGTCCTGTTGAAAGGGGAACAAAGCCCACTGAAGGTGGCGAGAGTGGGCTCGAGCCCATGGCACAATATAGATGGTAGAGATGAACATTCCGAGCGCCCTGGCTAGAAGCATGACGTCTGCGGTTGTTTGTTGCATCAAGGACCTCGCGATGTTTGTGATGGCAGTTATGTGATCTGGAGACAGAAACACCATCGCCTGCAGGGTGTCCAACATCGCCCCTAGATGTAGTAGGCATTGGGTCGGTTGAAGATGGCTTTTGTTGAAGTTGACAAGCCAGCCGTAGGTCTGCAAAACATTGAGGGTGAGCGTTAAATGACGATGAGCCAGCTCCTCAGAGCTTGCCCGTATTAAAAGATCGTCCAGATATGGGTAGAGATGGACCCCTTGAATCCAGAGGTAAGCCACTAAAGGTGAGGAGCACTTTGGTAAATACTCTCGGAGCAGAGGAGAGGCCGAATGGCATTGCTCTATATTGAAAGTGCTGGGGGCCAAAAGCAGACCGAAGGAACTTTCTGTGGGCTATGCAAATGGGCACATGGAGATACGCCTCCTTTAGGTCGATAGAAGCCAGGAAGTCTCCTTCTTGCAGGCTTTCAGTAATGGAGTGGAGGGATTCCATTTTGAACCTGCGGTATGTTACAAAACGGTTGACGAACTTGAGGTCCAATACCGCCCTCCATGACAAATCTCATTTGGGCACAGCAAATAGGAGGGAGTACACCCCTTCCGACCTCTCTGTTGTAGGAACTGGCTCTATCACCGCTATGTCCAAGAGGTGATGTATAGCTGTCTGCATGATGCTGTGCCTGGCCGGCACCCTGGGACAAGGGGATAGGTGGAATTTGTCTGGTGGGGTCGCCCAAAACTCTATTGCATAACCATAACAAAAAAGGTCCCTGATCCAGGCGACCTTAGTCAGACGCAGCCACTGGTCTCCAAACATAAGCAGTCTGCCCCCAACCGGTAGTGCATTAGTACTGTTTGTGCTGGCGAGACCCTCCCCTATATGAGGACGATGAGGTGCCTCTGCGCCCTTGGTACTGACCTCTGCCCTGGAAACGTCGGTTCCAGGTTCCCCTGAAGGGACTGGAGTCATAGGATCGGAAGTCGCGGCCTCGTCCTCCTGGCCGCGTTCCTCTAAAGGGCTGGTTAGTGCGGAAGGAGGGAAAGCGCCTGAAAGGCCTGTGATCAACGTTCTTGACAGTGGCCAAAACAGGTTTGTGAGCGTCTTTGGGATCAACCAGCACTGCCTTTAGAGCTTCCTCGCCGAAGAGCAAAGATCCGGAGTAAGGAGCCCTGGAGAGATTCACTCTGGCCAAAGAGTCAGCTTGCCAGTGGCGAAGCCAAAGGGTCCATCGAGTGACTATCTGAGCCGTCATGGCCCGTGCTCCCAGTTGAGTGGCGTCCAAGGTGGCATCAGCTACAAACGCCGCTGTCTTGCGCAACTTTATCAGTGACCTTCTGAGAGAAACAGGATCAGGGTTAGGGTCCTCTAGAAGATCATCCAGCCACATCATTGCTGCCCTGGAGAAGATGGAAGCTGATGCGGAGGCTCGCATGGAGAAAGCAGTGGCCTCATGATTCTTGCGGAGAGCGAAGTCTAATCTTCGCTCAGTAGCATCCTTTAGTTGGGATTCTCCTTCCCTCGGCAAAAGAGATCGCGAAACTAGGCTAGCGATCGGCTCGTCTATGCCGGGAACGGCCAGCTTGGTGGCAAAGTCAGGAGCTAGAGAGTAAAGTTTGTCAGCCAGGTTCTTGAAGCAGCGAGTTTGGAATGGATGAGACCATTCTTCGGTGGCCAGTTTAGCGATGGGATCCGGCACCGGGATGTAATGCTCAGTTGGTGCAGGGGATTTGAGAACCCTGGCCCCTTTAATAGCTGGAGCGGTAGCTGCTGGGGGCGCAGCTTGGAGACCAAGGTGTTAACTACCCTGCAAGCAAGAGGCTGATAATCTGAGGCATTAAAAAGGCGATATGATGTATCCTCCTCATGTTCCAAATAATCACTCCATTCGTCTCCTTCAGCATGTTCAGCAAAGGGTGACTCCTCCCCATACGAAACATCATCAATACATCTGCCTCTAGCCACATCAAAAGGATTTGGGGAGCAAGAAGGATTTGTCTCATTACATACATATTGGTCCATACTGTGTTGAGGTATGGCGGGAACTTGTGGTGGTGACTGCGTTTGAGTGAAAAATGACAGCATGCCCTGAAGTTGTGAAAGAAACTCATGAGACAGCTGCAGCCCCGTTGAAGCAGATGATTGTGCCTGAGTAGGTGGCTCAGTGGACTGTGACGGTGGATAAGCCCTGGGCGGCAATATGGGAGGAGGCTGGCTGAGTGTTGGCTGTGCAGGAAAACCAGCGAATTCCTCCTCGTCAGAGGAAGCGGCGGGGGAATGAAATATATCCGTTAGCTGTTCCTGGACTGGTCTGGTGGGGGTCAGAACAGAAGCATAGCGAGGACGCTTGCTTTTGCTGTGGCTGGAAAGATGTTTAGTCTTAGCTAGTGCTTTGGCATGCTTAGTCTTAGTTGCCTTAGATGGTTGTGGCTTGGCTGTCTGAGACATCTCTGGCTGTTCCGCCATCTTATATTCACTATGGGTGCAGTACACGGCCACGGAGGGGGAAGAATGCAGAGACCCGAACAGGCTCAGTACACGACCACAGAGGGGGTAGAACGTACTGGCAGATGGCTAAGTACACGGCCACAGAGGGGGCAGAATGTACGCGTCGATGTAATGCAGACTAGAATTCAGACTTGGTACACGGCCACAGAGGGGGCAGAATGTACAGTGTAGACCGCCCTGGTACACGGCCACAGAGGGGGCAGAATGTACAGTTGAAATAACGTGTGCACGGATATGAACAGTCTTAGTGCACGGACGGATGAATGTATAATTCAAAAAAGTCTATTGCACAGCCTCAGCCTTGATGATGCAGTCGCAAATGTGCAGCATTGGCTGATAATTGAGAGAAGCAGGAGCAGTAGTTGTGGAGACTAGCGCGTGTAGACCTGTGGATTTGTATCTGCGGCACACATACAGGGCTAGACTCACTTTTATTATTAGTACTGGTTGAACAAAAAGAGCAGGAAAGAAAGGGGACAGACAAAATGGTGCCCGTGAAAAAAGCGGGAAAACAATGCAATCAAAATGGCGGTTATATAGAAGGAGCAATGGCGGACCCTGAGGAGGAATCGCGGCTGTAAAAATCAGGCAAGCGAGACTCCGTCAGGGAAGCAGAACGGCCGGAGAAGGACCGTAGCAGCTGAGGAGTAATAGAGAAAAAAACTACAGCCGCTGACTGCAAGGACCGTCGCAGCGAGGTTTTAAAGACGCGGAGCGAGTCAGGGAGGTCGAGCAGTCCGGGGGGGGGGGAGAGCCGTAGCCGAAGTCTCCTGGCCGAAAGGGGCCGCGAGGAAAAAACCGCTGCCGTGCGAGGCAGGCGGCAAGCCAGCCGATCAGGGGCTAAGGCAAAGAGAGCCGCAAGCAGGCTCCTGAGAGACGGGCAGGAAACTGCCGCCGTACAAAAGAAATTGGCCCGGACAAGGGAAAAAGCAGAGAGCTGCGATGCAAGCTCCCGCCCTAAAACAGGAAAAAACCGCAGCCGCGGTCCTTTCGGAGCCGGGAGGCTAAAAAACCTGGGGAAAAAGAAATTGATCCGTGTAAGGGAGAGTCCCCCCCAAGGGAATTCCCCAGGAAGAACGATGAAGACAGTGTTAAACACGAGACAGAGGGAAGGAAGGAACGTGGGATACACAGACAAACAAACCTCCACACCTGTCAGACAAATACAGTAACACAAAATACAGAGACTTAGCTAAAGCTACGCTATCAGAATATCAAACTTGTTCATACGAAGGCAAGAATGAACTGGGGAGTGGGAGGGGCCTGACGCCCCTAGTCTTGACTTCAAAAACATTCTTGCCTTCGCACGATAGGTGGAGCTAATACCCGCAGTGATGGCCGGCCTCATATGGAAAATAGCCTAGAGATGGGCTAGCATAGGCTACTTTGGTCCAGAATCTAAAAGCTTGCAGCCAAGCAGAACATTCAATAGAATTTATTCCGGTTTCAAGTCGGAGGCCAGCTGCCGAGGCACAGCGAGGCATTCCAAATATGGAACACAATACAAAGAATATGCATTCTGGTTCTAACCACTTGGATACTCTTTTTTAAAAGTTCTGCTGTATAGATCTGGCTAAATTGATATCATCATCAACAAAATGCAAGTCCATTCAAGTCAGAGGTGGGGGACCTGCTGCCCTCCAGATGTTGCAGGACTACACCTCCTCAAAAACCAAAAAATTGACTTCTTACAGTATTACATTATGATCAGTGCTCTAATTTATTTGTCATGTGTTATGTACTGTTTTATAATGTATTGATATTTATACACTAAAATGAATTAGAACATTCTCCGGGGGGGGGAACCTCCCATTATCCCTGACCAGTGATCATACTGGCTGGGCTTGATGGGATTTGTAGAGTCACAGGTTCCCCACCCTAATTTATGTGATCGTAACCTCACAAGCAATATATTATGGCGATCAGATTGCTTTTCCATTTGTAGAGACTTTTTAGCTAATCATTCTTTAGAAAAATTTGACACTCAACTTCCGTTTAATTCATATGGAGGTGTGGCTAATATCCTGTTATTTTGCTGTATTTAATGTGAAGGGCAATTTACCTCTCTCATATTCAATTCAATGGGACATAGAAGTAGCTTTCCTTTTAGGAATTTTTATTGCATTTGAAGCAGCCACTAAAAGGGTTCAGCTGTGGCTGCTCCCCACCCTTTATCTTGTTTGCATGCACACTGATGGAGGGCGAGTCACTTGAAATAGTAGTTTTAAAACAATCATACCCATCAATATAGTCATTTGCTCTCTGTTCAGCAGCAACTGCCTTGTCATCAGGTTTTCCCACTCTTTCCAAGAAGCAGAGAGATGCATCTGCTCTAATTGTGTTGTACTTTTCATAACCTGGGAAGCAAATATACTATTAATATTGCCTCAAAAGTCAACCAACCTTAATGTGAAAAAGAAACAAGTTGTATCCTTATCACTTACCATGTTTAAAAACTCCGATTAAGAGGGATTTATCTGCTTCTGTATCCCACCACTCCGCTGGTACTTCAGAATGATCTGGCTCAGGGATCCAAATATCAATTTCACTGAAATATTTACCCAGAAAGCCAGTGTTAAGTCTACTCATTAGAGGATACACATCTTTTTTTAATACCCCCCCAACTGAATAGGAAATTACTCATAGCTTAAATGCTTTAAAGCTCCACTTAGTTAAAAAATCCTTAAGTGTAATTTTATCGAATAGTCAAAGGGAAAAGAGGAAAGATCCTCAGAACAGTGTACCTGGCATCAACTCCATCAAAAACCTTTGAGCACTCATTACCAATAACTTCTTGCTTCAAGTAATACAACATTCTAACTCGAAGTAAGACCCTACACGTAAACATACAGAAGACAATACTTCAGTCAAGGTCAGAGCTACTGTTTTAACATATGTAGGAAACACGCTCAGCATTATAAACACAAGTTATTATCAACGCATTTAAGACAAAATCTAATGTAAATTCCTGTTAGTTCTATCTTATAAAAAATTATGTGCCTAGAGTGCTATCAATATCAATGGGCATATAGGATACATAACTCTGATTGGATTCCAAGTTAATTCAGTGGTGCAGCTGTTCCTGAAAACCACTTCAATGTGTCTAGGGCAGCCTTTCCCAACTAGTGGGCCACCAGATGTTGTTGGACCACAATTCCCATCTTTCCTGACCATTGGCAACGCTGGCTGAGGCTGATGGGAGTTGTGTTCCAACAACATCTGGTGGCCCACTAGTTGGGAAAGGCTGGTCTAGGGCTTCACATAAGCTGTGAAATAATCTAAAATGCCTTAAATGGAGATGCACTACAAACATTGGTATTTATTACCCAATCCAGAATGCCATTTGGAGAACTATTCCTGAGGTTTTCATAGGCATAAGGAACCCTGGCCACATGGAAGTCATTTTCAGTACTGCTGGCATATTTGAATCCCAAAAGGCTCTTCTTCATGTCCTACCATCATCAGAAGTACAGGTGGTGGAATGACAGAAAGGGCCTTTTATTTTGTGGGCCTAGGATGTGGAATTGCCTAACCAAGAAAATCTGAACAGTCATGGGGAGAATATAGGAAGCTGTCTTATACTCCATCAGATTATTCGTCCATCTGGCTTAGTTCTGTCTACACTGACTGGCAGTGGTATTCCAGGGTTTCAAGCAGGAAGTCTCTCCTAGCTCTACCTGGAGATGCCAGGGATTGAATGCTGGACGTTCAGCATACAAAGCAGATGCTCTGCCACTGAGCTATGGCCACTGACCTATGGTCCACTCTTGCTCTCCACTGGCTTTTGAAGAGTTTTTCATTTTGTTTTTTGCACTTTGGCAAGCCTTCTGCCTGCATTGCCTGATTCTTCTTTGCTCCCTTCATAAATGCTGCTCTTTTCTTGTTTTTTTTTAAAAATTGTGATAGCATTATCTGTTTTTTGTTTAATTATGCTAGCTCCCTTGATCATTTCATTATAAAATGGAGAAACTGGATACAAATCTTACAATAGCAAAATAACATAAAATGTAAGTGAAGCAGTAGGCATATGCAAACCCTTAGCATACCCAGGGCTTGCATGTACTTAATTAGTTAAAGCAAAACAAAACAAAACAAAACAGCTATTCGTCACACAAAATTACACACTGCTTTGAAAAAAAATTCATCTTTGCTTTACAAACTTGCCACATGACATAGGGGTGAGAAGGGGAAGAAAGCTGATGTTAGAAAGACACAAACTCAAAGCCTTTTGATGCACCCAAGACTAACAATGTGGTTTTTCGGCTCTTGAGCTATATTACTTGTTTCTGCGGAGCTAACAGCAAGCTGCTAAGTAAAAAAGGGCATCCAACGGTTTGGAGTAGTCCTTTATTCAGGTTTTACTCTCCTCCTACGAACACATTATGACATATACTCATTTTAGAATATAAACACAATTGGTGATGATGTACCATAGCTGTAGATGATCAAGTAATATATTAGCTCCAATTTTCTTCTGAATGTCCTCAGAGGCCAATTCCCTCACTCCACAATCCTTTAATATTTAAATGGTGAGGGAACTTTAAAGTAGTTCACCACACTCTCTCCATACCTAGTTCCTTTTACTCTTTGAGCCTAATGCTCAGCCTCAGTTGACTAAGGGCTTGCACCTGCATGCTACTCTTGGCTTCTAACATTTTCTGTCAGGATGAGAGCAATGTTCATGTATATGTCAGGTCCCACCATTTCTGGAATTTGGAAGAAGCCAGAGGAGGGTACTATTCTGACTCCCCACCCCACATAAATCACACACACATTTTTTGCTAGGAGATTGCTACCAAAAGGTACATGTTCTCTCTTCCCATATTCTCCTCTTCCCCTCCCACTTTTGGCATCTGCACAGGGTGTATCCATTGTACAAATATGGGCTAGTTTACAACATTGGTACTACAATTATGCTGGGTTTGTAATCCATTAAATCTTAGGTGGGTTAACACTAATAAAGCCTATTGGCATTTAGTAAGGAGATTTTATTTGTACTTCAAGGAGACATTTTGCAATCACACTCAATTTTTTTAATAACCTTAGAAAAACTGAAGATGTTTATACTGCTACTTACTTGTTACAGTGGTGTTTTATGTGCTTTTTATAGCCATCATCTTGCAATAAATGCTCTGGATTATACTTTCGAAGCCATTCTGCTTTATGAATATCAAAAGTGCTGGCCTGAGTCTTAACTTTCTTTCCTTTTCGGCCCCTGGGAACAGGGGCAGACAAACCTACGCAACATGAGAATATGAAGTGTTGAAACTGCATGGTAGGATAGCACTTGCTTGTTAAAAAATGTAGAAGCATTAACTTATAAGCACAAGTTCCCAGACTCAGTTCTGTTTCCAAGTGCACTGCCTATATTTAAGGAAAGCAGAGAATACTATTTTCCCTTAACATTCCAAGGAGTACATTCTGAAGTACAGAATATTCAAATATTCACTGCAGAAAGGGAAGAGCTATATCATGATATAGAAAATAACTTGGGGAAGTTATTCTCAACTTTCCCCAAGGTAAGCAACTGTGGCTTCAGATGGAGCAGAGGGGACTGTTTAACCCTGCCCAGACATTAGTGCATTCAAACCCCACAAAACAGGAAATGAGAAGGAAAGTTTATGTGTTTGGATCTTCCCCCGTTGTATTTCATGAGGCATATCTTGCTTTGGTATCTTTTGAGTCTTTTGTTTCACCACAAACTTAAGTCAACTTTAGCTAACAAATAGTACACATAGATCCTTACCTAAATGATTCTGTAGCTCTCGAGTTTGTCCATCTTCAGTTGGTGTGATAAGATCCCATATAAAACTTTTTATTTTTTCATCTCCTCTGTAATGTACAAGGCAATATGCTAGAAGGGCTCGGCAAATTATCTCCACATCCTGTTCATTCAGTTGCCTCTTGAACCGCCCATGCGACAAAATCTCTCTCCAACGACCCCACCTGTTTAAAGTTTAATACTGATCAACATTTTAAATAAAAATGGCATAACCTTTAAGATTACTAACTAATACACTGGTCAATAAATATTAACATTTTCCATGTTTTATTCTTTTATAAAATGTATGTTCTACTTTTACTTTTTCCCATCATCAGGATGCCCAAAAGCAATTAACAGTAAAAGCTAGAGTCCTTGCAACCAAGAGACAGGAGGGTTTCCTTTTGTGCTGTCAGGTTTTTCTCCCTCATCACCCTGTAAACTAATAGGGAAAACCACTATTTGTAAGGAAATCTGTCCAGTGTGTTGGTTTGGTATCTCACAAGTTTTTCTTTGTTTAAATATGTCCACAAGCAGATGTTGATTTTGCTGTTATAATTATTGTGTATGTGTGTTTGGAAGGACTCTGTGTGCTGCTGCAGCTGTTGCCATTTGCCCACAACTTTGCCGTATTATCTTCTTCTGCTCCACATATGTAAAGGGGAGGGGCTACCAGGCAGCGCTTCAGCATCGTGCAAAGTGCAACACTAAGTGCGCACTTAGCATCACACTTGGAGTAGTCTTGGGGTCTGGAATCCATTGCCCACCAAGAAAAATCAGCAAGTACTGAAGACAGAAGGCACACCAACAAGCTGTTGTGATTGAACGCCTGCCCTTCTTTAGGGTGAATATTTGAGACTTGAATGAAAGTGTCATCGCCTCCTATGTTGGAAAAAGTGGTTTCTATACCCCCAGGGTGAGAGCCTGGTGGGCATAGTTTTTGCCCCCATAAGTAAGAGACAAGGGGGAGTGTTTGGTACGAATGTTGTACTTAGAACATGTGTGTGCATTATTTGCCTGTACGTAGACTTGAGTGATTGTCATGGTATGTACATGTGAGTATGCTCTTTTTAGGATGTGAGGTTGAATTATGCGAGTACTTGTAGAGTGTGATTTGAGGTAAGAGTGAGTGTGTTGGTTTAGAATGTTGATATGTTAAAATATGAATGTGCTGATCTTGTAAGAGTGTGTTTCAGTAAACTAAACAAATTTTTTTCAACTGTAGTTAGACAAAATTCTGTTATAAATAGGGCCGGCTGTTTTAATTGTTTTGCTTTTTATTATACTGCGATTAATAAATAAGCTGATTTGTTTAATCTATTATGTTTAAAAAATAAGCTTGTTTTGTTTTTTTCCCTTGAAACTTATTCTGTTTAGTCTATTATGTATATTATGATTTTTTCTTGTATTTCTTGTACTTAATTTTATATGCAATGCTTATATTATGTTGATACTAAAGAGGATGTTTTGGTCAGTTAATTGTATTTTATTGATTGTTTTTTGTAGTTGCTGTTTTAAGATGTTTTGACTTGTACTTGTTAAGAGTTTTATTTAAATATAAGCAGTATATAAATGGTCTAAATAAATAATAAATAAATAATAACTCTACTATACATTATGGCATGTTTTGCACCACTCTGCTACTATAATTCTTATAACATAATATATAATATATATGTGTAAACACACAGACGAATATATATATTAGACGATATCGACATACGGCCTGATCCTAAGATGTACTGAAACACAAAGTATGTGCTTTGATCATCATGCTCCATCACCACAAAATATTACATTGTAACTGTACTACAGCATCACTACTACACTGCTGGAGGCAGGTACATTAGCAAGTGTAAAGTGGGACACCATCCATACAGAAAAAGGTATGTTTTCTAACTTTACACCAAAGTAACAGAAAACAATTTTACCCGTAGACTAGCAAGTTTTTTTCCACCCTAAAGCATTCTGTTCTTCCATATCCATTAGAGCGGTCACAGGGCCTCCGAAGTTTCGGCTTATCATCCCCTTCGCTTTCAATGTCAGAGAGCTCTGCTAGTTCATCCTTTGTGGCACTGAAAGGCCTTGTTTGCTTCCTAATTCTGGGAGTGTCAATAACCAAGCTGTTCTGTAAAATGTAACAATGTTGTGAGCCACTGGAAGTAAATATTTTCAAAATAAAAAGTGACGAAGGCCATCAAAACATCTTCATTTGACATTGCATTTATTTATAAAATTTGTATCCCAAATAATCCCAAACCGGATTATTAACACACAGATCACAAAATCAATCTATCCAACAATTAAAAAAGTAAAACCGTGTATACACAGTTGAACAACCATTTACAGAATGCAGCATGGGAGATTCAACTAACAGAATGAGTGAATAAGTAGGTCTTCAGTTGGTGCTGAAAATTGGAAGACTTGGCCCAACTTTATCTGAGGAGTTCTACAGAGGGTGTCTGTATCAAAAACACCCTCTCCCAGGCTGCCACATAACAAATTCCTGGGAAATGTGGTGCTGTCAAGAGGGTGTCCCTACCAGCTCTTAATATCGTGGCAGGTACATCAGGTATCAAGGCCCTAAATTGTGTAGTGCTTTATATGTCAACTCAAGCGCCTTGGATTGGCTCAGTAGCTTACTGAGAATACTACAAATAATCAAGCAGAACATAGGATGATATGGCATTCCTGATCCTTGATCACAGGAACAGTCTATAGTTTCTAATTGAGTGAGAGAATATTCTTGTCACCTCCCACCTCCAAAGCTATGAACTGATAAGGCAACAACCAGCAACCTTCAGGTAGACAGGACATATTAGTGCAGTTCTCCAATATTTTTTTCCTTCAAGTTATGAAAAGTACACTTAAAGCTCATGACACAATATGTGAATCTCTGCTCCAGACTACAAAAGTAGATATTTTAAATAAATTACACTCTTTGTAACCTTATTATTATGAAGCTTCATTAGATCAACTTTGTGGTCTATTTAACCCACATCAGACACAATCTAGTTCCAGATACTTCAAAAGACCAGTAGAATGCAAGTTTAGATAGAAACAAAATACATTAGATCCTTGAGGAAACAAAATACTAAACAGAGATCGATATAGACACCATTTTATATAAGGAAATGTTTTTAGTTAGGACATTGCCATCCAAAGAAATTTACTTAGTTTTCTAATGAGGGAATTTGATCATCAAAGCCACAAAAATAAGCCTCACATCTTAACTTTTAAAAAGATTTCAAGCTTGTAAACAAAAAATAAAATACTTACTCTACCACTGATGGAATCAATGTCTATTTCTGCTTTTTTGGCCCACTTCTGCCAGAAGTTAGGATCATCTAATGAAATATCTGTCCTATTTCCAGATGCAATAAAACTAGCCTGTAACAACACAACATGAAGTGTCACCAGTGCATTTGTTCTATTTAAGGTATGACAAACCAGGTCCTAATACCACAAAGAAATGGAGAAAAACTTCAGCCACATTCATGTCAATCCTACCAATTAGATAGTTTAGCCTAACAGTTAAGTCAGTCACAATCTTACAGGACTGTTCTGAATGCTTAGAACTTCCTCAGTGTTCTGTGAAAAAGATGCCTTGTTCTATATGCACAGAAAATAGTTTGTAACTACCTTAGCAAATGTGGAGCCCCTCCCTTCAGATTCAATTGTGATAGTTTTTGTGCGACGTTGTAAGATTTGATCAATATCTTCTTCACAGAATTTAGAACCCTCATCTTCTTCATCCATAATAGCACCGTATGCACCTCTTCGAAGCAAATCCTCAATTTCTTTTTTAGAAAGTTGTTGGATCTGTGTAAATAAGATTCTGATGCTTAACAAAAAGAATACGCATACAGTAATTAAGTACTTCGTTTTAATTATATGCTTTGACAAGAACGTCTAATATTATTATTTATTTATTTATTTATATCCCGCCCTTCCTCCTAGTAGGAGCCCAGGGCGGCAAACAAAAACACTAAAACACTCTAAAGCATCCTAAAAACAAGAGATTTTAAAACATAATAAAACAAAACATCTTTAAAAATATTAAAACAAATACACCTTTTAAAAAAACTTTTAAAACATACTGAAAAGCAGTTTCAACACAGATGCAGACTTGGGTAAGGTCTCTACTGAAAAAACTAGTTGAAAGAGGAAGGTCTTCAGTAGGCGCCCAAAAGATAACAGAGATGCCGCCTATCTAATATTTAAGGGGAGGGAATTCCAAAGGGTAGGTGCCACTATACTAAGGGTCTGCTTCTGGCAACAATATGCAATATGTGGTGCAAATATATATATTTTTAGACATTCAGTGGAAACATTCCAAAATATTATATTATTCCATATTATCATTTTAATATAGAATTTGTTGTATGCGTAAATGGAATTAATGCCGCCATATTAACACAGAATTAATACCGCCATTTCAGCATATATGTATAACAAAGAAACACAGATGCCTATTTACACTTGTAAAATCTCAAGGGTCCCCACATTATAGTTTGTCTACACTCCTTAAGGTCATCCACCCACCAACAGGATTTAAAGTATCAAACAGTATTATCTCTCCAACATGGTCAATCTTCCTGCTCAAATAAAATGGTTAAAAAAGGAGCAGGATTTTATAGGTGTAATGGAAAAGCAGAGAGCAAGAAAATGGTGCAAAGCTTTAAGATCTTGTTCTGACTAAGCTTTTAAATGTTCCACTTTTTTCTGGAATAATCATGTGGCTGCATTAAAAAATATATTTTTTCCTGTTTCAAATTCCTATTTTGGGGTGAGGATGGGAGGAAAAGGGTACATACACCACCAACACTACTCTCTCTTCCACTCATGCTCTGTAAGACTGCCTTATCGAGGCCAAGCTTCAGACTTGCTCTGTCAAACATCTCTCTTTCATAAGAGTTCCGAGTTATCAGTCTGTAGACCTTCACTGCTTTGTTCTGACCAATCCTATGGCAACGAGCTTGAGCCTATCAAAAAGGAACATGAAACCACTGGTTACATTGTCAAGTAGAAATATAATGTAATCACAGATTTACTCTAAAATTATTTAAATAGAATTAGTAAAACAAGATACAACCAAAGTAAAGCTGTAAATGAAAACATTTGGAATATGTTAAGCTTACACGAAAAAATAAAGGTCAATCCAAATAGCCTGTAACTATGTGTACTGTAGAATATTTGTCCACATTTTACTGGAGGTGTCCACAATTTTGCTTGCTATGGCAAGTGCTCAGATAGCTTTTGGCATGCTTGACAAGTCTGAGCATTTCTCCCAAGCCTGGAGCTACAGAGGGTGGGATAATTCCTACTGATATGCCTTTGACTCCTTGTGCCTAGCTTCAAGCTACAGGGGGGCAGGAGCTTGTTTTCACATTTCACTAAATCCTCCACACTTTTCCCCAATGAAAAGTATGGACCTGAGAGGGAGGAAGACTTTCCCTTATTTCCCATTTGCATTTCAGAGGCGCAATGTGGGGTCAGGGAGAAGACCTCCATCCTTGAGGAAGGGACATGGGTCTTGGCAACTACCAAAGACTGCCAAAATTTGTACATCCTGTTGGATGGATAATCAAATATCTATTTTAACTGTTGTACATCCATAAAGCCCCAAATAGAATGAACCCACCGTAGATTTAAGAATGTCTCTCCTCATATGACCTATCTAGCTTGCAAGCACCTTCATGCCATCCTGCTTGTTCACATCTGCTCTCTCACTGTGGGTTAGATTAAGTAGGCTCATCTATAGGTATCTCATAGGTATTTAGCCTTAAGGCCGAAAGCTTAGTTGCTCAAAGAATTTTACCTGCAAATCATTCTGAGGATTCCAGTCAGAGTCAAAAATTATGCACGTATCAGCTGCAGTTAAATTAATGCCCAATCCACCAGCTCTGGTACAAAGAAGGAAAACAAACCGATCAGAGTCTGGCTTGCTAAATCGATCAATGGCAGCCTGACGCAAGTTTCCTCTTACTCTTCCATCAATTCGTTCATACAGGTACCTTTGAAGTGCAAAAAAAAAAAAGCCATTAAAGAAAGGCCTGCAATTGCAAAACAGAATCCAAATGTAACCATATACCTCTGAATATTACTGTGTTAGACTATGACCCGGGAGACCAGGGTTCGAATCCCCACATAGTCATGAAGCTCACTGGGTGACCTTGGGCAAGTCACTGCCTCTCAGCCTCATGAAAACCCTATTCATAGGGTCACCATAAGTCGGAATCGACGTGAAGGCAGTACACACACACTCAAATGAACCTACATTAAAAACCGATGATATAAAATTGTCAGATTTTCTATTACATTCATACATTATCTTGAAACTGTGCTAAAATGTTTTTAATCCATATTCAGATGAACAAGTACTACATATCAATGCTCTCCAACACTCATCAGATGCTCTGATGGCAGAAGTGTGTTGACACTCCATCCCCGTAAACCAGGGGTTCCAAAACTGTAGTCTGTGGACTGAATGAAGTCTATGAGCTTCATTCAGGTGATCAGCAGCATGTCTGTGGATTTGTGGTTGAAGACAGGAGATGGCACATCCATCACATTAAACATTCATCTTGATTTTTAACTGCATTTTTATTGCTTCTTTATTTTTTTACACTGTATTTTATTGTACTACAATGTGAAATCTATAGAATTACAATTGCTACAACCGACAGAAAAATCATTAAGTGGTCCACCAAGATTTTCAGCAATTTTCAACTGGTCCACAGAGAAAAAGGTTTGGTAACCACTGCCCTAAAGCATTTCAGATTAACTTTATTGGACTTTTTGATGATTTGATATTGTTGTATCAAATGGCAACAGACAAAACAAAAACTCTTCCAAATGAAACATGCAGGCATCCAAAACGTAACCTGGCTTTGCTTTTTCAGAGATTAACAGGCTTGGGTAATTGTCACATTTGCCAAACAAACAATACACACACACACACACACACAGAGGTAATTTTACAACCAGGTGTGCGCAAACAGCTGGTCTCTGACAGACCAAGTAGTACTTCGGCTTCATAACAAGATTCTTTTATAGGAAAAAAAATATTTCTTTAAGTTATAATACCAACCATGTATTTCATTAAAACAATTCCTAATCCCTCATACATAATAAACCCAATTATGCAGTCCTTCCTTGGCCACCCTCTTGAGTCTCTTCTGATCGCTCTGCTTGAGGGTTCTGACAAGGCAATTACCGTGCAGGTGGGAAAATTTCTGAACCTGGCCATTTTAATCAGACCTTGTAAGATTGTAAATGGCAACTAACTCAATTGGATTGTTTTTTTGTCTGCTTTAGTTTCTGATTTCAAGCATTTTTATCTTTAATATTTAATACCATGTTTTTGTATTTGTGGTCAGTCGACTGTAAATAAAGATTGTTGTTGTTGTTGTTGAATCCCTCATACAGATTGCACTTCTATGCACACTTACCTGGGAGTAAACACCACTGAACACTGTCCAAGCATGCAAAAGATGGGTGTACTAAAAAGTCCAGTTTCTTCCAGTCTTTGGAATATAACAACACCTTGTTCCATACAAGTATATATAATTAAGAAAATAAATTTCTTTGATAAGCGATGAATAAATCTTGTAACGTATAAATGAAGAGTGTGCGAATTTGTAACCAGGCCAGCATGTTTCTTTTGTATTCGCTCACTAGTTAGAAGTGCTGTAATTTTTCTTCACCACTAACCAGCCACAAAACTACAGAACAGACAATTAAGTAGCCTGCAGGCATTTGGCAGGCATAACTTTGAAGCCGTAAAAGGAAAAACAATTAAGATGCTAAAGAATAAAGGGTTGTCTCCTTTCTTAGAAAAATTAACAGAGAAAGTTGAGGAATGAAATTATTGATGAAGATAAGGAATAGTAATAACAACAAGAGCTAAGAGGTTATTGAAGATAGGAAGGAAACTGTTCTGAGTGAGTACAAAAAATGAACTGATCCAGTAGGGCTCTCTTTTATTCTTATGCGTTACCTAAAATTTGAGCTTACAGCTTTGCTCTGCTGTTCCCCTGAGATGTAGCAGGGATGGGCAACCTACAACCCAAGGGCTACATATGGTCTTTGGCCTAATTTCATGTGGGGGGCAGGGAGCAGCCAAAGGAAAAAAACACTCTGTAAGCAATCAATTCAGTCTTTGTGCAAGAACCATCTGTCCCTCTCCTGGCAGCTCACTGGAAGAGAGGGAGTGTCAGAAAAAGAGAGAAAGACAGAAGACCTGCCCACTATCTCTTTCTCTACACACCCTTGGCATATGGCCAAAAGACTTAAGACCCATTTGGCCTTTGACAGGAAAAAAAGGTTTCCCGCTCCAGCTGAATAGGACCAGGCTACAAACTGTAGTGTGATGAAGTATAAGACTGGTAATTAAAAGGCAGATATCACTTGATTTCTCAGTACTTGATGACTCACAGATGAATGAACCACATCCACTGAGAACTGTTTAATATGCCATTAATATAACTATTTGCAATATATATAGTATCATACCTTTTATGTATCAGATAATCTTCAAGGATATCAAGGCAGCGAACCATCTGAGAGAAGATAAGCACCTTATGCCCCCCTGCTTTCATTTTTGGAAGAAGTTTATCAATGAGGACAAGCTTCCCAGCAGACTGGATCATTGCTTGCAGGTGGAAATCAGGAGCAGCTGGATTATAGGTCTCCCTAAACTCTCCTAAGATTTTTTCCTCAGCACCTGTCAAATAGAACATGTACATTTTGCTTCTCTCTTTTAAAAATATAGTCATGTTTCATACAACTCTGACCCCAATTGCAATACTGAGTGCGTACTCTACAAATTTCATAATGGTGCACTTATGATCATTGTCATCCACTTTCAACCTCCATCCATTTACACTTTGCACAGTAACACTTGTCATTTTTGCTATTAGTTTTCACAGTCAAAATAATAGCATGTGCAATACCAGTTCTGACTCAATTCAAAAACATTCATACACAATTTTAAAATATACAAAGAAAGCCCTCTTTGAAATATGTAACAGATTAAGGACTGAACTGCTATAGTTCTCTTCATTGTAGTCACCCTTATGACATTCATCCTAATTATCCTAACTGTAACTCCACAAAGGTCAGTGGTGTTTTGCAATACATGAAAAATGCCTAACGAAAATAAAAGTTGATGTTTTTACATTTACCTTTGATAAGATATGGATGATTGCAGCATTTCCTGAGTTCCATCATTGTGTTAACTAAATTGGGTACATTGGCTTGGCCTGCTCCTTTTGACAAAAATGCAAAATTCTTTTCTAAAATAGCTCGATAATATTTCTTCTGGATATTTGTTAATTCCACTTCAATAATAGTTTCTTCCTTTGGTGCCAGCTTCTTCTCTACATCTTCTTTCAGTCTTCTCAGCATCATTGGTTTCAGAATAGCTTGCAGCTTTTGCACCTATAATAAAATAAAAACTAGCTGAAACCCTATATAAACTGCTACAGTCAGCAAGCTACTGTAAAGTTAGGAAGGGAAAAAACACTACACCAGGTCCAGGGGTGGCATAGGTTTGTTTTTTAACTTTTCAGGGGCCCATTGGTTGTTGAGAATAAGGGGGCTTTGGATCTTATGGAACCAAGGCTTCACACAATCTGTCTCCAGCATGCTCCCATACAAGGCTCTACCATTCTCCATTCTCCGCCCAAAGAGCAGCACTAACTGTACACAGCTTCCAATGGCTGCTCAGCCAGCCTTTAGGATTGCTCTGTATGCTTAATCTTGAGCCAGCTTAGTCATGGAAGGTGCCATTTAAGGGGCAGTGTGGCTCACAGCTAAAAGAGCAGCTTAATTTCGTTTTAACATTTTCTGACAAACGTGTCACTGCACTTGACAAATTCATAGCTGGACCTCTCCTAGAACAGGTGTTTTATCATTTTCAAAAATCCAGGAAGCAGCATTTGAAGAGGAGAACATTGTTTTCTAAATATTACATTTGCATGATTGAGACCTGTAGGTGACACAGTTTTATCACAGGTAACAAGCAAGAACAAATTATTAATGTGACTAACTCTGTATGTTGAAGAAGTCTTTGATCTTGCAGTTCTTGATCAGTATTTCCATAAGATTCTTGGGAAACCATTTTTTGAAACAATGGGAAATTTCAAAAACTTTTGTGATGTGTTGGTGGTTTGCTATCCAAAGTATTACAGTAAAAAATATCCCTCTAGACTTGCCCAAATTCTTTTGCACACATAAGTAGCACTTTGGATCCCAGCCAACATATTTATCCTCCATTAATTAGCTAAGATCTTAGATTCTGCACAATCTATGCATAACACATAGATTCAGATTTTTCTGTATTATTTTTGCATTGTTTTCTTGCAACCACAATGAATTGTAGCATTACTACTGCTGACTACTGAATAAAAAACAAAACAGGAAAAACCAGCCACTCAATTTACTTGCCTTTATTTCAAATTATGATAAAGATTTAGAGGGAGTATAAAATGATTTATTGTTATGGTTTGGCTGATTCTCACTCCAAGACCAATAACCCTTCAAATTCTAATTTTTGAATGTGGCGTGGTTCGGCCATCACAATAAGCCATAGTGTTTCTTAAACCATGATTTAATTGTGAATGTGCCTCCTCACTGCCCTGTGGGTCCCTGTTTCTCCTCCCCTACCCCCATGACTCAAACAAGCCATCGTATGGTTTGTCATGCCAACCAAACCCAGACCGTGGAACAAACCATGTCCAGATTCATATTACACAAGAAACCATATTATAGCTTGTTTGAGCTGTTAGGAGGGGGACAGCCTGCACGGCAAAGGCAGGGCATATTCATGATTAAACCTTTGGTTTAAAACAAACTATGACTTATTGTGACATGCAAACAAGGCCTGTGTGTGAATGTGGAATTCTGGAACATAATCAAAAGTTTTGAATACCTGCTCCTCTGTTTTAAGGTCTCCAAATTCTTGCATGAACGTAGATTCTGCTGGGAAACGTAAAGGTTCAAGGAAGTGAAGAAGACTGAAAAGTTCTTCTACTGTGTTTTGCAGAGGTGTGCCCGTCAACAGCACTTTGTGCTCCTATGGAAGATACACATTTTGCATGATTTCATATTCTATTTTTTAAAAAAATATTACATGATATTGTAAAAATATGGTATGTTTTTGTGATTTGATTTGTTAAGTAATTTGCATTTATCTTTTTCAGCAATAAAAGTTATATTTTTTAAAAAAGAAAGTATATCATAGTGCAACATTAACACAGTTAATCTATCACTTACAATTAGATGTTCCCAAAACATAATCTTAATAGTTGGCCAGTTTAAATACTTCTAGTAGATAATTATTACAAGGCATGTATTAAAAATTCAAGTAATGAAATGAATGACATGCTATATACAAGGCAGAAAGCTTGAGGGGTTTATAGTGCAGGAGAAGCTAGGCTATATGTGCAAACAAATGATTTCATGCAAGGCCTCATTAGACTCTAATTATTAGAGTCATATGGAAGCAGAATAGTAAAACAACACTGACATTATGCAAGTAGGATCACAACATTCCTCCCTGATTTGCAAGCCACAAAATATTTATAGATCTTTTGAGGGTCAGGAAACTGCATAACATCTTGAACAACCTGGCCCACATAAGCCCTACAAATTGAGGGAGAAGGGGAGCAACTGCAAACTGCACATGGGTAACACAATCCACTCAAGTCAAGGATCTAACCTGTAGAGATGTATTTCCAGTTAACATTCTAACTGTCTCTCACACACACTCACATATTATATATCCGAGCATGCACATACACACACTCATTAAAATGAATCACACCTCATTTCAAGAAAATAAAAGTAGACACTCACAAGATTCATGAGTTTGAGTCCCTCTAGAAGTTTGCAATTTTTATTCTTCAACCTGTGTGCTTCATCAATAATAACACAGCGCCATTCAATTGCATTCAGTTCTGGACAACCACCAAGAATCATCTCAAAAGTGGTGATGATAGCCTGGAACTTGTATGTACCTCTAACGATGCGGCCCTTGGAAGAGTGAATGAACATAAGACAATTTGTGACATAACCTTTCCATTTTCATTGCACCTGCAGGTGAACTTTATGCCAGAATAACTGAGATAGTCCTTAGAATGTGTGGGCAGTCTGTGCGTCTAAACCTAAATGAAACCTTTTTAACAAAATCACATGCCAAAGCTGCATATACTGGAACAATATATAACAAAAAAGTCAGAGGGAACCAAACATTCAAAGAGGGAATGAAAGGCCACATCTCTACCTATGGGCAATCACCATAGTCTCAGGTTGCCAAATTTCTATCTGCACATTTTGCTATGACAGGATATGCAGAAGCCTCCATATATCACTGATAATTTTTAGTGCATTGAGCTGAGTGTCTAAAACTGATTCTCAATTAGATAAGCACCACGTAAATCAAAAAAGAACTAATAGCATTATGTGGACAAATCAATTTGCCCTGTTTATAATGGTTTACTAGTTATAACCTAATATAGAAAGTTACCTGTGAATCTCTGAAATACATCTCATATTGCTGTATCATCTGTCTGCTAACCATACTCCCATGATATACTACAACATTAAGATCAGTCCATGTGCGAAACTCTCTTTCCCAGTTGGCTATAGTAGAAAGTGGAGCTATGATCAGGAAAGGCCCTCTTATACCAGTCAGGAGGATTTCATAGAGAAATGTTATTGATTGGATGGTTTTGCCAAGACCCATTTCATCTGCTAAAATGCAGTTTTGTCTGAAAACACAAGAGCACTGATTAGTAGAGCTAGAAGAACACATTCAGAATGACTTTATATCATTAAGCATAAGAAAGATTTTGAAGATTCTCAGTTTTGTATATGGCAATAACTTAATGCTCGAAAAAAACTGCATAAAAGAACACAAGATCCCTCCCCACTGCATTGTTTCCCAGGGCATGGAATGAGAGAGGATCTGGTACCCGATTCCTTGGATTTTGTATACCACCTATAGGT
Source organism: Rhineura floridana (assembly GCF_030035675.1). Classification (NCBI taxonomy): domain Eukaryota; kingdom Metazoa; phylum Chordata; class Lepidosauria; order Squamata; family Rhineuridae; genus Rhineura; species Rhineura floridana. Next base: position 31,149,120 of record NC_084492.1, on the reverse strand, counting down.
ACTATACTTCTGCATAGTAACAGATTAAATATTGAGTTATCCCTCTTAATGCCTATTATTTTTATTGTGCTTCCAACAGGAAAGGCTTGTCTTCACTTAAAAACAATATGCTAATAATCCTTTACCATTATGCGTTATATGCAGATCTGTTTTTGGAAAATCATCATTAAAAAAGTAACACATGCCAAAAGGGAGTAAAAGTAGACTGTCCATTTACATATATTTCAAAGAAACACATTTCCCCGTTTCATTGTTTCTATTTAAATATGCCTCCACTGGAGCAATAGTAGCATCAAAATTCATTTGATCTATTCAGAATACATACCTATTGTACCAGTTGAAGAGTAGCCAGTTGAGCCCTTCTAACTGGTATTCCCTGAGTTGGTTACCATTTTTATATTCCCTGGACAGCTCTATCTTCTTCCATAAGTTAGGAGGAGGTCGATCCTTACGAATAAAACATAACATAAATGACATTCTTGCCTCTCTCTTCATTTGAAAAAAAAAAGAAACTGGAGGGTTTTTATGGGGTGGGGGGATGTTAGCAGAATTGGTATATGCATTTAAATCTGTAGTTTGTTTTCATATAAAAAAAAATAAGCATTGCTGCATGACACACATACACACTTCCACTGAATAAGACTTCTCAATTACACTTTATAAAATGTATTCAGGAGATGAATGATACAAAACCACAAACCTTCTCTACCATCGGCACTTATATTCTTTGCCCCTGCAAAGTGATATCTAGCTACTATTATATACCAGTCTAGCTCACATGTCACTTTAAACCACAGTTAACTGAAGTATGGTTTAACTGTGAACACACTAAAATTGTGGATAGTTTCTCTTCACCACTCCTGACATTTCTGTACTGCTAGGAAACAAGCTAATCTGACTTAGCGAAAAACAAACCTTATACCATTCGTAGTTACCTTGTGGAAAACAAACCAGAAGCTCAGGTTTTGATGCAATGCTAAATCAGACTGCAGCTCATTTCCCAGCAGCATCAGGAGTAGGGGATGAGCAAAGCACCTGTGGAACTCCCTCCCAAATGATCTCCGCCATGCTCCTTCCATGATGAGTTTCCACCAGGCCTTGAAGACCTGGCTCTTCAGGCAGGCTTTTGGGGTTGGCTAGATTTTATCTTCATTGTTTTTAGATTTTTAATGTCTAGGTATTGTATGCCTATTTCGTACGTCGCCCAGAGTGGCTGGACAGCCAGCCAGATGGGCGACTAATAAATTCAATAAATAAATAATAATAATAATTTTGATAGTGTGCACCAGGATACTGCACACTCACATTTAGACCATAGGGTTAAATTAAAACCCTGGTTTAAAGTTACATGCAAATAAAGCCACTGTGGCATGGTTAACATGTCACAGTAAGCCACAGAACAAATGTTGACTACAGATTGTAGTTAAGGAAGAGAGCATGCTTAACCGTGATTCTGGGTTTGAACAACGCACCAGTTGATTTAGCTACCATCCCACACTGAGCTAAAAGGACAAGGGACAGCAAAGTGGCTGAAATCCCTTTCCTGAAAGCCAACACATTTGCAGCAAGCCACAGTTTGGCTTAACATTACATACAAACATGACCTATATGTTCTTGGGTCATGCAATCTCTACCCAAATACATGGATTGTAGTAATGCAGGGGTGGGGAACCTCCAGCTTTGCTGAACAACAACTCCCATTAGCCTCAGCCAGCATGGCCAGTGGCCAGGGATGATGGAAGTTGTAGTTCAGCAACATCTGCGGGGCCAAAGGTTTCCTGCACCTGTGGTAATGTTTTCACCTCAAAGAAACTAACAATATGGAGAGGAAGACAAGGTCCCAAAGTCATAACATTAACCACCCCAGAGAACACTATACAAATACATAAAGTAAACAAACAATGATATAGTTGTTGTCCAGGTTCTCTTTTGTTTACTATTTTACATCAATCCTGGATGAGTTTACTCTTTCATCATGTAAACAAACTTTTGCTTTTGTTCTTTGCTTATGGCACTCTGCTGTCAAGATAATTTATGCTGCTTGGAGAACCTTACATTAGAACAGAGGCACTAGACTAAATGAATTTTTAACAATTCTAAACATTATGCTTGCAATCCTAAGCATTTTTGCTAACAATTCAGTGTCACTGAACTCACAGGAACATGCTTCCAAATAAACTTATTTTAGATCCAGCTATTCATGAAGAACCTCCAATTTATTCTGCAACAATGGTTAAGTTGCACACACTTTCTTTCAGAGGTCAGGTACACTGTCCTGTATATTGCACTGACTGAAAAAGTTGAGAGTGGGTTGACTCAAACAAGACATGCAACTGGGAGGGCAGCAAAAATCCTTTCTAACAATAAATCATCTCCATTTATTCTTACCAACCGCCTTGAATCAGGCCTTAAAGCTTGCAGCTGTTCGAACTCTTCTATTTTTCCTTGGTCTACATCTTCTTTCAGCTCCCATGTGCTGTCTTCATATGGCAATGAGCACCATTTTACTAAGTAGTAAGTAACAGGCTGTGGTGGGGAAAATGACTTGTCAAACTTAATTGTATTGTTTTTTTATTATTTTATTTATTTATTGAATTTATATCCTGGCCTTCCTCACTAAGGAGCCCGCTAAAGAAATATACTGAAGAAAAATATATGCTTCATCACTTCAGTTAAGAGTTTCTACATTTCCAAAAGCTACAACTGCCTGAAATTATGCCATTGGAGACCATGAGGAGACTAAGATACTCCTCCTGCATGCAGGAGAAATATTGTGTGGGACTCTCCCTCACTTCATATGAAAAAAACTATGCCTTTAGTACAGGATTAATCAAAATGACAACTGGAGGGGCAGGGAGCGGAGTGCAGAGCAGAGGGTGTCCAAAATAGTTACAATGGCATGGCACAATCTGGGAAGGGGAAACATGTAATTCTGAAGATCTGTAGAATAGATGGATGGAATTAACTATATTCATGATGGTTAAGACTAATAAGGCCAGTTGTTCTTGTGTCCCAGTTTGAAATAAAATATTGTGCTATTTAAAGACTTTCGTTATGACTACTTGATTGATTTTTATAGCACTATTCTTAACTTCATTCTCCTAGTTCTGTCTTTTAAGATTCTCTATCTCTTTCTATTGGAAATTCCACATATTTGATTTCTTTCACATTCACCTGCAGCTAACCCCCTTGTTTATTTCGGTCAGTTTTGCCATTGTTCGCTGTAATTATAATCAGAGTGAAGCCACCTGGACCAGGTAACCAGGTTATTTGGAAGCACTTCATCTTCCACTGAATTATTTCATGACGTTAAAAGCTTTTGGTTGCTTTGCCTTCAGACTGCAAAGGGATTTTAAAATAATATTTTTTCTAAGGTAAATAATTTTGGGGTTGCACATTACTTGTTATAATTTGGTTGTTTCTTTTAAGTCTTGTATTGTGTTTAATTGGTCAGCATTTTGTAGCATTTGGATATTAAAGTAGTTTTTATAATTGTATGTTTAAAGTAACTTAGCAGTGTCTCTGTGTTTTAATAATTTAGCCATGCTTTATTTATTACAAGTCACCTTGAGAAAGGGTTGTTTAGACCTGAAATGTGTTAATCTTTAAAAAAATAGTTCCTGTTTGACTATTAAAAAATATCTGCAGTTCATTTTGATTGACCTTGGAATTCCTGTTTTCCTTTCTTTTTGTGTGTGTTTTGTTTTCTCATTGCTGTCTCCTTCCTAAGTTAGTTTTGCCTATATGCCTTCCATTCCCTATTCTTGAATAGGCATTAAAGCAGGGATGGGGAACCTTTTTGGCCCAGCAGGCCTGATCCTTGTCCATCCCCACCCCCACAGGCCAACTTTGGCAGGTGGGCAGGATAACCCACCTGCCAATCAACTCACAATATTGTGACAAATTATTGACACCTGGGTTCTCCTGCCCACTTGTTTAAATCCGCTGCGCAATGCTTCCCAAATGTCTGACAGCCATACGGTTGTAGAGTGCTTGGGAACCACAGCGCAAGGGGCTTTGCCAGCCCTGTGCTTGGTGCTTGGCAAGTGCCAAGCACACGGCTTGCACACCGCTTTGCACAGCACTTCCCAAATGCAGTAGCTAGCTGGCTGTCGGGCATTGTGTTGCACAAAGCACTTTGGAAGCTCTGTGCCCAGTTCTTCCCAAGCCTTGAGCATAGGACTGGCAAAGCTGCTTTTTCTAGGGCTCAGCTGTTTGACTGAGTTTCCTATAGGAAACTTGGGCATGTAGCCAGTCCAGGCTTGATGGTGGTAACTTCCACCCTGCCTTCTGCAGGAATCGGTTGCACAATCAAGTTTCCCACCAGTAGAGATCTAGCCGTATCTCTGCCTTGCCCACACATGATGTCACATATGATGTCAGGTGTGGGACACATAGGGGTGATTTGGGGAAAATGGCCTCGCTGGCTCCATTGCAACCTGTGCCATGCCAAAGGTTCCCCATCCCTGTATTAAATAATTTATTTACTAATTTGCATTTTTTATTCTACTCTATTGCCAAGGTTCAAAGAAACTGACAATAGGAACACAGACAGATATATATGACACACAACCCATGCATATATCTGTGTGTGCATACACTACTCTATAAATGCTTCGTTGATCATGATAGAGATTGTGAAATGTATGGCTTCACTTATATATGAGTTGTTTTGGTCAAATCCATACCTCTCCAGTGTCCTTATCTTCACAAAAGGACACTTCTAATACCCGATCTATTTCAATATAATCTGGATTAAAAAGTTCTTCTTCCATCTGGAATTAAGTATATTTTATAATTAATTAATTGATCTAGCTAACACCACAGTAAAGTTCAATTCTAGAAAACTATAAATTGCACTGAAATATATTAATGGTGGATTAAGGATTGCTGGTAATATCAAGCTAGAGAGATCAGAAAAGTTAACAGTCAGTATTACATTACAAAATTACCCAAGAATATACTGATTTTTCACTATTTTTAATATAAAAATCCACCAATACCATTTAATGGCTAAAATTAAAATGAGAAAAAACACACATATCAGTGCAACAAAATACTAAACAGCAAAATACATGTATGCTTCTCATAATCATCTATTTCATTAACTTCAGTTTTGTTTTGTTTACACATACTTACATCTGCAAAAAAATGGGCTCTCTGTGCTTGCCTCAGCTTGAAACGTTTGATTTTCTGCTGGATTCTTTTATCCTTTAAAAGCTGTTGTTCTGTGGCCCATTCACAATGGAGGTAAGAGCTAGAATTATAAAATATTGTGTTAGCACATTGTTGCAAGCATATGTTCCTATATTTCATTTATCACATTGTCTTGGCAATATTAGATAAATTCTTCAAAGAGAACTGAAGGTCAGGGGGTTTTTTTGCACATTATGTTCCAAATATTATTTTCCCCGATCCTGGACTTTAGAATGAAACCACAATGTCAATGTAAGAGTATCCCCTCATTTCAGAACCATATCCAGCAGAAAAAACACACAGATTGCCCTGATTCACAAGCAGGAGCTCAGTTATCTGGCTTTACATAGTAATCACTCTTTATTTATTTATTTATTGCACTTGTATACCGCCTCATAGCCGAAGCTCTCTGGGAGGTTTACAGCAATCAAAAACATTAAAACAAATATACAATTTAAAACACATATTTTAAAAACAATTTAAAACACAAATTTAAATTTAAAACAATATAAAAACAATTTAAAACACATGCTAAAATGCCTGGGAGAAGAGGAAAGTCTTGACCTGGTGCTGAAAAGATAAGTGTTGGCACCAGGTGCACCTCATCAGAAATCATTCCATAATTTGGGGGCCACCACTGAGAAGGCCCTCTCCCTTGTTGCCACCCTCCGAGCTTCCCTTGGAGTAGGCACCCGGAGGAGGGCCTTTGATCTTGAACGTAGTGTATGGGTGGGTTCGTATTGGGAGAGGCGTTCCATCAGGTATTGTGGTCCCAAGCCATGCCAGGCTTTATAGGTCAAAACCAGCACCATGAATCGAGCTCGGAAACATACAGGCAGCCAATACAAGCGGGCCAGAATCGGTTTTATATGTTTGAACCGTCTGGTCCCTGTTACCAATCTGGCCGCTGCATTTTGCACAAGCTGCAGTTTCCGAACCGTCTTCAAAGGCAGCCCCACGTAGAGTGCATTGCAGTAATCTAATTTGGAGGTTACCAGAGCATGGACAACTGAAGCCAGGTTATCCCTGTCCAGATAGGGACGTAGTTGGGCCACCAACCGAAGTTGGTAGAAGGCACTCCGTGCCATCGAGGCTGCCTGAGCCTCAAGTGACAGAGATGGTTCTAGGAGAACCCCCAAGCTACAAACCTGCTCCTTCAGGGGGAGTGCAACCCCATCCAGAACAGGTTGGACATCCACCATCTGGTCAGAAGAACCACTCACTAGCAGCATCTCAGTCTAGTCTGGATTGAGCCTCAGTTTATTAGCCCTCATCCAGTCCATTGTCGCAGCCAGGTTCAGCACACTGACAGCCTCACCTGAAGCTGAAACGGAGAAACAGAGCTGCGTGTCATCAGCATACTGATGGCAACACATTCCAAAGCTCCGGATGACCACATCCAACAGTTTCATGTAGATGTTGAACAGCATGGGGGACAGAACTGACCCCATAATGGAGAGTCCAGGGTGCCAAGCAATGTTCCCCAAGCACCACCTTCTGGAGGAGACCTACCAAGTAGGAGTGGAACCACCGCAATGCAGTACCTCCCACTCCCAACTCAGCTAGTCTCCCCAGAAGGATACCATGGTCGATGGTATTGAAAGCCGCTGAGAGATCAAGGAGAATCAACACAGTCACGCTCCCCCTGTCTCTTTCCCGACAAAGGTCATCATACAGGGCGACCAAGGCTGTTTCCGTGCCAAAATCAGGCCTGAAACCTGACTGAAATGGATCCACATAATCGGTCTCATCCAAGAGTGTCTGGAGCTGGACTGCAACCACTCGTTCCAGGACCTTGCCCAGGAATGGAACATTCGCTACCGGCCTATAGTTATTAAGATTTTCTGGGTCCAGGGAGGGTCTCTTCAGGAGTGGTCTCACTACTGCCTCTTTCAGGCAGCCAAGGACCACCCCCTCTCGCAGAGAGGCATTAATCACTTCCCTGGCCCAGCCGGCTGTTCCATCCCTGCTAGCTTTTATTAGCCAAGAAGGGCAAGGATCCAGCACAGAAGTGGTTGCACGGACCTGTCCAAGCACCTTGTCAACGTCCTCAAGCTGCACCAACTGAAACTCATCCAAGAAATCGGGACAAGGCTGTGCTCTGGATACCTCACTTGATTCACCTGCTATAACACTGGAGTCTAAGTCGTGGCGGATGCTAAAGATTTTATCCTGGAAGTGCCTAGCAAATTCATTACAGCGGGCCTCAGATGGTTCTACCATGTCCCTGGGGCCAGAATGTAATAGCCCCCGGACAGAATGTAATAGCCCCCGGACAATAGCCCCCAATAGCTTTATGGATTAGGGCATGTCTATACATCACAGGAGATCCAGAACCAGAGCTATGCTGTATTAAAAGGTACCAGTCTGCTTTGTAAAGAAGCCATGCTACTACTATGGAAGATGCAGATAAAAACCAAACCATATATGCAGATCTCTTCCACACAGCCTTTACAGTTGTGGTCAAGCTTGATAAAGTATCCAACAAGGAGAGCTTTTACAATTTAACTCATGCAACATAACTACGATACTTACTAGTTTTTGTATTTAACAAAAAATTCTTCTGCTTCCATTGCCACTCCCCCAGGAATCTGGAAAAGTACATGGTATTCTGTTTAGGATTCATTTATACATGTGTGTGTGTGTTCACACACACAAAAAATAAAAATAAAATATGAGCCAAAACTCCACATCCCCATGTTTACTCACTTCTTTCTTTCTGATTCTGGAAGATAAAATTTTATCTACAATTGCTGCATCTTCTTCACTTGGATTCTCCTATTCAGGTGCAAAAAATAAAATAAAAAAAACACAAGAAAAACCAAGCTCAATGCCATATAAAAGTAGTTCTGGAGTTCAGACCTTCGTGGAAAATGATTATCTGATAAATGAAAAAGGGGTGAAAAATCAAAGGAGTAAAATTCCAAGATATTTAATCTCTGCCCTTGCCCACTAAAGATATTGCTATGGATCTGTTAATTCTTATCACTTGGAACAGAAGATAGGACTATAATATTCTATATAACAACCATATATATTCAGATTTACTAAAAGCTTAACATATAAGCTCCTTGATGCAGAGCCCCATGTGCACTTTGGGGTAAGCATTCCACAAAAAGTGGGCAGCTTTACATGTGCATTGTTCTGGGAAGACAAATGTAGTACCAATTCCACTGACTTTCTTATGGGTGCATCCATAGCAGTTCTCACCTATACAAGGAATCACTACACTGAGGAAAGTTACCGTAGAGCAGGGGTTCCCAAACCTTTTTCACCCATGGACCACTTGAAAATAACTGAGGGTCTTGGCAAAGCATTTCATGATTTTCCTGCCTGCTGTAGCAATTGTTATGTGCTGTGCTAGATGCTATATCTTTTAAATTGTATTTTTATTGCTGCTTTTGTTTCTTATATGGTTTATTTTATTGTACAATCTAAATGCCATAGACTTCAAACTGCAATACAAGAAAATACAAAATAAGAAAGAAAACAAAAATCAGCATGAATATTTAATGTGGCAGATGTGCTGTCTCCCATCTTCTGCCACAGATACTCCACAGACCACCTGAATGAAGTAGTCTGATAATCCCTGTTCTAGAGGGAATCAGTAAGGATTACAAGGAACATAAATTGATGGACTGCAGCCCTCACCAGTCCACATTCCTGGTCCTTAGTTATAATATGATGGGGCCTGATTAGTCTTCCAAGTCATAGATTGGCTGTGTAGCACTGCACAGGAGATAAAACTGCCTCAGTTATACCACCACAGTGCATAAATTTAATTAAAATTACACTTGTAGTTATTGTTTAGATAAAGGCAACCACATAACCTTAACCTTTGAAACTAAATACAGAATTGTAAGAGGTAAACTCCACAAATACTGAGTGCCACTTACTACAAATAACTGTAAAGGCTGTTCAGCAGGCAATGGGGCACAATTCTTTTTTATTTTTACAGAAACTTTGGTTTCTTCTTCAGATTGTTTTCCTTCACCTTCTTCTGCATACTTCTTCCTTTTAATTTGTCGATTTGATCTTCTCTTCTAAAATGGAATTGCATATATTGAAATAGTGTTTTGACCAAACTCTGTTTGTGTATGTTTCTAATATTTTAAGCAAATTTTTTGAAATAAAAATACTTTTTGAATACCTGAGATGTCTCATCTTTGAATGGCTGCTGAGTTGTCTGCTTAGCATCAGACATTTCATCTGAAGACTCATTTTTTCTCTTTTGCTTTTTACCCAAAGTAATAATAAGCTTGCTGTTTTGAAACAAAAGGCAAAGTTAAACCTGTGCACAGAGATTAGGCTATTAAAGTTTTTTTTGTTTTTAAGAACAAAGACAGACTGTCGAGACTCAATCTTTGTAAATATTCCCCTAGTCCTGCTGAGGTGCTGCACTATGAGGGAAGTGTTCAATTTTTCTCCCCAGAAATACAGTTTACTTTAGTGGAAGAATGGACAACTGTAGAAGAATATCTATATATTGCCTGGAAATGCTTGTTATTTAACACAACAAAAAAGTTACTGATATAAAATTTACACATTGCATAATTCACAAGTATTTTTACACATAATTCAGAGTAACCACACTAAACAAAAAATCATGTTGACAGTTTGAAATTCTGAAACATCAAGAAGTACAGAAACCATTTCATTAGTAGCAACTGATAATGACTACAGACTTGTAGGGGAAATTATAGTCCTAATGCAACAGTGCTAATTATTTCTGAGTTTATATTTAAAGGGTTACAGAAAAAGGAACAATATTAATATCATTTAATCTGGTTTAATCAGAGGGCTGCAAATACATATAATTTTCCATATTTAAAATTTGACAAGTGCTGCTTTTCAATGGATTCTCAAAATAATCACAATGTGATTACAATCAACCCCAAATTCAGATAAAGAGATGTCCTTAGATGCATGCTTTACATAATGTAAATTTGATAATTACATACTATGTAGCAGTGACAGAATTGCTTTAGTATAGAAATGTCTGCTGCTTTGCAGCCCCCCCCCCCAAAGGCTGCAATTATTACACATCAGAAACAACAAACATGACTGGCCACTGGAAAATAATTAAAAATAGCAATAGGGGACTGACTCAACCAATTTTCAATTGTATCTTATTTAAAAGAAAAAAATTACTAAATAAGCCAGGTTTAAATAAGTGATGTACCACTATGTGAAACAGTGGTATCTGATTAAGTCACACTCAGGGTACACATTGAAATCAGTGGACCTACTCTGAGTAGCCTTACACTGGATGACACCCATTACAATTAGGTAGCTATTTACTGAGCTTATGAAATTTACAAGTTAACAGTGCTAAATCTTTTTTATAGATGAAACATGAATACAATGTCTACTTGGCTAGAGGCAATTATAGAAATAGGAAAAAATCTCTGGATCCCTTAAAACCTTCAGGTTCTTAATGAGAGCACTCTGATCTTATTTATATCACCAGAACAACACAACTGAAATGTTATTTTTCATTAGCTTTCTACGTTCGATGGAGTCACATCTGGGTGTTAAGAATGATCACTTTTAATTGTCAAATAATTTAAAAAAATAAATGGCACGCTAGGAAGCTCATTGTAATTTTTTTTATGACATAAGTCTAGTAATGAACCTTACTACTGCAATAGCATTATTCAATCAAGGAAATGCATAGTAGTTTTGTTTTTTTAGAGAACAGTCCCTTTAGCCCAAAATAGCAACCCTAGGTTACTGAGGAAAATCTGACTAACTTAATGCTTTACCTCAGATTAAACAAAAATATTACATCAGTAAGTTGGACATCCTATGGAATCAGCTCAGATAGAAGACAGCTCTAGGCAAAAGCCATGGAAAACCTAATTAGTTCCCCAATGAACGTGTCCATGAAAGCCTTCAAGAAAATTGTCTGCAAATGTCATCAATTTACTACTGTAAAATTAGGGCTTCCACCAAAACTCACCAATTAAGGTAGTTTTATATCCAACAAAATTTAGTTCCTAGATATTTCAGAAGTACCAAGTCAATCAAATTAATTTTGGCTTATTTCAAGACATATATGATGGAGTGGGAGAGTCTTATGCAAAAGAATATATTGGTCTACTATGCTGTCAGATGAAGAGAGAGACTTATCACATGTAGCATGGCACTGAAGAAATCTTCATGGGAGGAAGACCCTTTGAAAATGTCATGAAAGAGCAGTAAGATACTACTACCACAATTTTGCAAACAAATTAAACATGGGTGTATAGAACCAATATTTAATCTGCAGCATGGCCTATTAAAACCATATTGTATTTCTACTATTCACCTCTGACTGAATTCATGTCCACTGAGAAAACAAACAGAAATTCAGCAAACCAACCCCCACTTGAAAATATACAATGGACAACAGATATCTCTTCATCCTCTATGTTTTTCCTTTTTTCCTATTAAAAAAGCCTGTCCCTTGGTCATCACACTACAGCTGCTGCAGCCAGACCATTCTGGCAAGCCATCACTTTGCACATGATTCATCTTGCCAAGTTAATGACTCATAATGCTGAAATGTACCTGAAGATCATATAGTCAAAAGCCAATGTTACACATTGCATGAGGCCACTTGAAGAACAAAAGAGCACAGGATGTTGCACGTGAGAAGCCACTGGTTCTAACATCTCTGTGCACAGTTACTGTTGATTTTAACTATACAATGGAAAACCTTTTTCTAGGGTAATTGTAAACAAATTAAGGCTTTAAATCAGAAGCAGTTTTTCAAACTATCAAGTGTGCTATGTAGGGGCAACAACTACAAAGTATGAGCTCAATAGCCACTGAAATCTCACTGCAGCCATGGACATCACTAGGTGGTCTTAGTGAAGCCCTAGAACACACTGTGCCATCTTGAATATGGTTCAATACTGATGTACATTACTGTGTTGTTGTCAGGATTGCTCTTGAGATAATACATGTGAACTACTTTGAACAATGAAGTGCTATATAAATAAGTCTATTATTAAAATTCAGGTATATTTTCTCTTTTAGGATCAAATTACAGCCCCAAGAACACATGCTTATAAGCCACTGATTTCAATAGGCTTAGGGTTATCTAACTCTGCAAATGTTCAGGCTGCTGCTGAATTCAAATGCGATTTTACCTGTTTTTTAGATCTTCCTAATTGTTTTTAAATGTTTTCAATATCACTGTATTTTAGTTTTAATTGTACTGATTTACTACTTTGGTGTGTGCTGCCCTGAGCTAGACTAAGCCTAACTAAGCCTAGCCTCCTCTAGGCTAGACTAAGCATAACTGAAATAGTTAAGTACTTTCCTGTTTACCCCACTTCCATTTCCCTTGTATCTATTTTTAGACTGTAATCCCCTTGGGGTTTTGACCTGTCAAGCCTGTTCTTTGTAAAGTACCATGTACATAGAGGGCACTATATAAACAAACTACTACTTAAATAAGATGAATGTGTTTTATAAAGACAGAGATGAAGGCTTTTCCAGGCAAAGGAATCAATATGGCAGGACTGTATTTTGGACATTCTACAACCCAGAAAAATGTCTAGATTTTCACTGTTTTCTGACAATGTATTAGTTTCTAATGTACAATTCTGATGAAGACATGATGGGTTCAAGTCATACTTAGAGCAGGTCCACTGAAATCATGAATAAGTCAAGTCCGATTATTCCAGCAGGTCTACTCTGAGTATGATTTAATTGAATACGACACACTTAAATACACACTCAATCTTTTTGTTAGAGATGGTATTCTTATGCCCAAGACTGGCCTGTGTAGAACTATGCAACAAAGTATACAATAAATTTACACCATTTTAAAAAAATGTTCAATTTTCATTTTTTCAAATATACATATTATCAACACTACAGTTTAAAAAGACCCCAAGTTTAAATCTATTTGGTTATAGCTATGTCTCAATGTAAAGGAAAGGTCCGCAGAATTCAAACCAGGGGGAGAGCATTTCTGTCCACTTCTGCAATCTGACATTTCAGTCAATGTAAAAAATACATAAGCACCCTAACATGGAAGCTTGATCAGAGAATGAAACTATGTAGCATCCTCATTTCCCTTTTGAGCACAAGCACTGATGAAATGGAACCCTGCAGGTCCCAGGGAGAAGGCAAGTATCAACCCATCTGATAATTATAAAGCTTTGCATCAACAGTCACTCCAAGCTGTGTAGGTAAACCCAGAACAACCAATATATATCTATATGGAGACACACACAGATATATGCATAACAGCAATGGAAAAGGGACTACAAAGGATAATACATATTTGGTGTATATTAGGAGTCTAGAAGCCAGATGTTGTAACAAGAGGCAATACTACTGTGAAAACTGTTAAGAAACGTAGCAAGTGGTTATAACACACGGACAAAATGCTTACAAAATTATGCCAGAGCACAAATATTAAATAGGAGAAAGCTATAAGTCAATACACTATATTATTGTATTATAATTCTAACAAATGAACCTAATATAGCAACAAAAGCTCCTGGCTGTATGGAACATGTACAGAGACATCCTTCATATTATACACAATGCCAGCCAGCCTCTAACTGGTTTTGATAAAGTCTAGGTTATTATATATAAAAAACAAGTGCAACCTGCAAGAAAATGTTGCAGTGTATCCTCCTTCCTAAAAGAAGTGCTCAACAACCAGCTAACCGCAGTCCCAGTTGTAGGGGGTGAAAAATATCACAGGCCCTGGGATCTTGTTTTATGCATACTTCATTTAAGAATGTATACGTCAAAAGCTGTATACTCTCTCATAGTAAGGATGACGACTAGATCTGGACTAAAAATCAGCACCAGATATGTCTCCTACATTAGGGGTTCCAACACTTTCTGCAATAACTTAAGTGACCCTCAGACATCTTGCATCCAAGCACTGATATACAATGACCCAGGAAAAACTGGGCTCTAAAAACAAGATGTTCTTAGAATTTATCTAATTACTTCCTCGACTCTTTAAAACATTCCTCGCTATGATATCTCAACTCTTCCAAATGCCCCCAGGCTGCAAATTTATGCATGTTTTATTGGATGCAAGTCCTGCTGAAATAAATGGGAGTTGCTCCCACATAAGCTTTGGTCAAGGTGTTCAAACTTCCAGAAAACAGAATACTAGCCTACTTACCCAATTTTTGCTCTCTCTTTAGTTTTGGATGAAGATCCAGTTTTGGGTTTTTTGCTTTCTTTGTCTTTTGGTTTCGATTTAACTTTCCTGCCCTTCTTTTCCTCTCTTCCTTCTGCTGAAACGCTTGGGAAGTTTTCTGGACTCATTACTCGTGGAATGTTTCTCTCTCCTCTCTCTTTTGCTTTTGCTATTGCTTCTGATATTATGCGATTAGCTTTCTCCTGCTTACTTTCAGATTCCACTTTTTTTTTCTGTTTTTTCTCAGACATAGATTTCACCTGGGTATTCTGCAATTTAGCATATGTCCCAGAACTATCTGTTTTCTTGCTGGAAGGAGGCTGCAAGAAAAAATATATATATATATACATATATATACGTTATTCATCTAAGAAAAATGCATTGTCTTATTCTGAAGATTTGCAATGCAAGCCTATATGTATTTACTCAGAAGGAAGTCCCAGTGTATTCAATGGGGTTTATTCCCAACTCTTAATTGCAGCGATGCAGCATAATCCTATACGTAAAATCCAACTGTGTTCTGTGAGGCTTACTGTATTCTATTGGGATATACAGGTTGCAGACTGCAGACTTGGGCTGCAAAGCAATACAGGTCTACTCAGAAGTAAGCTCCATTGGGTTCAATGGGACTTTCTCCCAGGTAAGTGTGTACTGCATTGCAGCCTTAATCACACAGAACAAAGTTGGATATCTACATGCAAATACAATAAAAACAAAACATTTAAATTTCATCACAAATTCATACACAAGTCAGTATAAAAACACCATCTGTTATAGCCACACCATTACTGAGGGATAAAAGCCATCTCATTTTTTCCTCTGCATTCTTCATGACAGCCAATATTTAGAAAAAATGAGATGATATCTATCATAGCTTTTAGTTAGAGTAAAATTACCACGTATTAGGTCAGAGTTCTTGCCTGTGCAATAAAAAATGTTAAAGTAAAAAAATATTCTAAGTTGTTTTTGCTGGCTTTAATATAACTGGCAGCTGTACTTTAAAAGGAGATGTAAACATGGTGTGGATTAAAGTTATAAATTAAATCTTAAAAAATTGTAAGTTCTAAATTCTAAAAACTTTTGTCTAGCATGAAAATTTTCTGCCCATAAGATTTTCATAGCTTTGTCGAAAAGGGGGATCTATACATGCCCCACTAGATTAGCAGCTGTGCCTGAGGAGGGTCCAGTTTCCAGTCTTCAGGAACTGAAGTGGGTGGGCCATAATGCCATTCCTGTTCCAACTGCATTTATCCACATTCTCCATTTTACTTTTTGCCCTCTTATTCACTCCTATATTTTCTGTGCTATTTTATTTTAGTTGAAAATTAATTTATATTCTACTCACCCTTCATCAGTGTGCATAAAGACATATAAGCATAATTTCAAGTTTTTATTATATAGTTATCAATTATTCTTGTGATCTTTTCACTTGTATTTTGAAATGCAATGTTCTCTTTATGGCACGCAGATTAAAAAATTCAGCATAAGCCAAATAGTTTTAAACAACTCCTGTTTAAAGGCAACATTTATACCTTAACAAAATGTAGATTTACTCTGCATAACCAACCTTGAATGTCTAGCTAAAAATACAGAAACCATATTCTGATGAAGCAAAAGCAAATTATAAAAACTTACATTGACGTCATAACATAATCTGTACATTGTTTTACAGCCAGACGCAATATATTTAAGGTGAATTGGATTTCAAAGCAAACCTAGGAATATTATACTCAAACAATCTCAGTCAATTAGTTACAAAAAATGCTTTGTTTAGAATTTCATGTATAATTGATCACAGGAAACAGTTAAACAGCTCCTTTGTTTGCTTGTTGTTTCTAAGTGTACGCAGACTGAAATTCCTGTTTCTAGCATAAATAATGGTAACAGCCTATCGAAGATCTCACAGACAGTTTTTAAAAAACAATGTAAGGAATGGCTAGAATTTCCTATCAAAACAGACCAAAAGCAGATAACAATTCTGTTATGTTCTCACCCATAAATGTGCCTCTGACTACAGCATGGGGGAAAGCCAGGAATTTCCAAGCACATTTTCAGGTCAAATCCAGTTCGCTTCACTGGATACATTTTTCTATACATGCCTCATCAAAGCTTAACAGCAGTGCTGCAACACCAAGAAGAACGCAGGGTTTATGATAGCTAAGTAAAATGCCACCTCAAGGCCTGCAGGCTACAACAAATCACCAAGACTCGAGAAAACAGCAACAAGCTCAAGATGGCGATGCAGCACGGCTCCCGCAGCAGCAGCCAGTAATAAGGAAGGTTATTCAATCCCATTAGCCTTTTAGCCCAAAGAACCCCTCCTCCTCCCACTCATTCAAGCTTTCACTTACCCTTCCTCTTGGCCTCTTCACTGAAGACATTTTTGGCATTAGACAAAGGCTTGTCCTCTGATTTTTCACCACCCGAGGTAGTGCTCAAGAGAAAAGCATTGAAAGAAGATTGCTAAATGGCCTGTTTAGCAACCTGAAAGCCAAGATAGACACAACCTTCCACAAATACACACTGTGATTTATCAACATATTCCTTCCTTGACAAGCAACAGTCCCTGTTTACCTATCGCACGAAAAACTGTCAACCTCCATGAAACGGCAAAATGTCAACAATAGTTGTAAGCAGATAGCCAGATTCCAACAAAACACAGAAAGAAATGAATGCACAAAGCATCAAAATGCATCAGCATGAATATTAGAGATGTCGTTAAAAATACTGACTCCTTCTGCGGAAGTAGGCCAGCAGATGGTGCTACCAGTTATTATTCCATTAGACTCTGCAATTTAACCCTCAATAGACTGCTCTTCCCTACATGTGGTACAGTGATTAACTCTTACTTTTCCAGCTCTTACAGTAGTTGAAATAACTCTTCTATGCATTCCACACAATACTCAAGTAACTTACCAATATCTGACATTCATTTCAAAGCATTTCTGCTACAGCTTTATGCTACTGTAGGTTCACAGAAAAAAAATATTTGAAGCACAAGGACTGTGCTTCATAAGATACTATCCCTAGGTATTTACTGTGACAAAACCTAGAGAGGAGTATCTCATTTTTTCTAAAGTAAACACTTGATATCTTAACAGGACAGGACAGAGGTTTTGTATAGAAGCTATTTTGAACTAACCATGCTTGCCATACACTATTTAATCCACACTATTACTCTGTCTTTCTTCACATTTGTAATGCTTTTGGACAAGACAGATGATTATGATAAGCACCTTACTATTCACACATTTTTGAAGTCTGTACCAAATGTAATGTTGCTTATATTAATTGTTGTTGTTATGTGCCTCCAAGTCGACTGCAACTTATGGCGACCCTATGAATCAGCGACCTCCAAGAGCATCTGGCTTATATTAATAACAATTCTATAATATATTTTCATGGGAAGGAGACCAACCTCTGGTATTATAAAGGAGACAAATGGTCAGAGTCTATGAAATGGATCAGAGATTGAAAGTAAAAGTTTAAAAAATTAACCCTGATGAAGTCCAAGTTATTAACACAGCTTCATTCAATCTAATGAAAATTGTATGTTTTGAGAATATACATCATATAGCAGGATTATACTTCACAACTGACTAGCAGAAAATGATTGGATAGTAAGGCCAAACAGAATTTGTGGCCCCCTAGTTAGACGTTAATTAGATAAGTCTATCACTGGAGACCTATAGAACTAAACATTTTCCAAAATTCTGAGGGATTTAATAAACTTCTGTGTAGTTGGACTAGCTCACCTCTGGAACAAAGACTGACCTTGAGCATAAACACAACAGCACCATGTGTCTTCCCTGTATGTCATAGCAAGACTGCCTGCCTTAATTTATTGGGAGATAGAAGAAGCTAAGACAGCAGGGGAGGTGACTTAAGTGTGTATAGCAGAAGATTTTCCCACATGTCCAGTGAAAATGGTCCATCAATAAATGGATTGGAAAATGCCTAACCCCACGCACAGGTCAAACATCCGCAGACAAGCAAATTTGCAATATAGTATAAGATACTAATATTCATTTGGATTTGGATTCTACCACTGAGATTGTATCTGGACTGGTGTCTCAAACTGGTGGATCACTTTCAGTTGATTCCAGGGCCACAGAAGGCATGGCCCCCTCAGAGCTATTTTAGCTCATCTACTCCCTTATTTATTTTTTTTAAAGGAACTCTTCATCCCTTTTACTTGTAGAGCTACAGAGTAAAGCATGCAGTGTTAAGCCCAACTGCTCACTAAAAGGTGTATTTGCACCCACTTGTGTCCTTCAGGCACTGGGATAAATGACAAGCAGTGGGGTATTGTTTTGTAAATATTCAATGTCATAAAATAAATGTAACCTCGGCTCCTATATTTAGGCTTTGGTTGTTCTGCAATTATTCTTAACTCTCTCCCCCCTCCTCCATTGATTTGCAATGATTCTTAGCACCCTACCTACCACCCAACAATAACATTTCTGGATACAAGCCTGATTGGCTTTCACCTCCAATTCAGAAGGGGTGCAACGCAATTTCAGGCATTTCTGGCAGATGCAAGTTTCCAAAAATTTATTCCACTGCAGTTTCTAGCTTGGTCAAGAGACACAGATTGCTTCAGTATCCCAGGTTGATGATCTTTATTTAGAGGTCAACAGGACATCTCCCAGCAGATGCTTCTAGATCTATCAATGACTTTCGATACAGAAGGTTAAAACATCTTGTGGGTCATCCAATGAGATTTAACAGGAATTAAAGATACTTTCATGTGGCTTCATCTATCTGTCTTACTATTTCCTATCTATATTAAACAATGAGAGCTTAATGGTGTTATATTTTTATCAGTGTTCTATTGTATTTTTCATGTGTTATTGCAAATTATAGTTTTAATGTAATGCAATTTTTGATGTTTTAATATGCTATTTTAGGACTATAAACTGCTTCAGAGAGAAGAGCTTTAACTGGAAAGCAGAGAATATAAAATATTAACTAAATTAAATTTCCTTCTTCCAAAGTAATACTGTTCAAGCAAACCTGTGATCTATCTGCCGCTTGAATTTGATTTATTTATTTGGACATTTATATCCTGCCTTTCTGTTACAAAAGCAAACTCAAAGCAGTCTACAAAAAACTAGAACCAAGCATATTTATTATTTTATTGGCCTCCTATTGTTTGATTTGCTATTTTCATGGTTTCATTCTGCACCCCCATTGTTCTGCTTTCATTATTGTCACTAGACATCCTCAGCATTTCTTTAAAATTATAAAGCGGGACTGAAATGCAATAAATAAGAAATACATAATTAACATGGAAGATGACTGTTGTCTCATATCCTGCTTCTGTATTTCCTAGAGACATCAGGATGGACACTGACGGAAGTGGGATGGTAGATAACATGGATCCTTGATGTGGATACTTCAAGACTGAGATCAGAGTTCCAACTACTTAGCACCATTCCCCTTGTTTCAGAGGTCCTCAACAGGAGCACTTTATTTCATTGTGGGCCAAGCAAGATTCAGCTGCTCAAGCCCACTACCCTTAAAATTCCACAGTAAGCACCTAAGACACCAGGGAAGACCAAGAATGAGGGCAAAAAATACTGCCACAATAACCTTGCATAGTAATTTCTGATAAGTGCAAATCTTTTTGAACAAAATTGCGTTATGCAATTTTAAACAGTTTTGAGGTCTCTTGGGACTATATAGTGGGATAGAAAGCCCTAAACAGCTTGGGTCCAGGATACATTAGGGACCACTTGTGTCCTTATCTTAGCCTCATCACTGAAATCATCCAGAAGAATGCTGTTAGTTATCCCTCAATGTTACAGAGGCCTCACTGTAACATTGTCAGCCATTTAGTGTCACTGGTCACTGGAATATTCTTCCAGAACAGATTCAGATGGCAACCTCATTTTTCATTTTCAGGTGTCTCTTGAAACTTTTTTGTGCCGAAAGGCCTATGCAGCTGTTCAAAATGTTTTTTTTAATAGCCAGTCATTTTTGTTTGTATTGCTTTTATATGTTTTTATGTCGCTGTACACCACCCCAATTTGTGACAGGGCAGTATATACATAATTTTATAAATAAAATAGCATTCTAAATTAATACAAACAAAAATATTGTGAACCCAAGACTAGCTAATATATGTGACATATGCTGATATCCAGATCAGTTTTTTATTACCACATCTACAAATGATGACCTGAATTCTGGACCAAAATCTGGTGGCTGTAGAAAAGGAAAAAACCCAAATCCAGAACAAAGAGTTGGTGGTGCTATTTCAGAACCCTCTTTCTTTCTCTCATCATGAATGGCATTCTCCCTAGTCAATCAGGTACTTGTGGATCTAAAGTGTGTCCTTGGCTATAAATGGACCCTGCAGCCAAGAACACATTTTATCATATTTACCTAATCAGAAGGCTATACACTTGTCCCAAGAATAAAGATTTGCAATCATTATCAATGCTTTTGTAATTACTAGTATAATGTAAGAATGTGC
The DNA here is from genome assembly GCF_030035675.1 of Rhineura floridana. Classification (NCBI taxonomy): domain Eukaryota; kingdom Metazoa; phylum Chordata; class Lepidosauria; order Squamata; family Rhineuridae; genus Rhineura; species Rhineura floridana. The sequence continues at coordinate 31,128,280 of NC_084492.1, read as the reverse complement.
ACAAATACAGCTACACATCTTTCAACTTGGATGGGATGCCAGATGATCAGACTTAGGTAATGCCACTGCCTAACTACTACCTGCTTGGCACAATAAAAAACTCGGCTGAAATTCGGTTTTCTTCACAAGGTCCTCTCCCATATGAGCCCATCTGCTTCATGGAAGAGAGCTCCTGATCTAACGTCTCACCAACTGAGAGCAACAAGCAGGATACTTTAATGGATTGGATCTGATTCCTTGGAACAGATTACAGGTGATTGTCACTGCTTGCTTTCAATAAGAAGTTAAACCATTTTTGTATATGCAAGTTTTTAATTGAATGTTACTAGATTCTGACTGCTTAACTGTAGTTTTATTATTGTCAAATGCATTATTTTTATTATCTGATTGCTAATTGTTGGAAGACACCCTAATTTAAAGATGTATAGGATATTTACAATTAATCGAAGGTAATCTCAAATTTTCCTGCCATGTGACCAGTTAAATAATGATTAATGAAGTGAATTTCTATTTCCATTTACAATTTCTCTTAAACTTCATTCAACTCTGTTCCCTTTAAGAGAAGGGTGAAGAACCTTTTTCAGCCTGAGGTCACTTTTAAAACAAATAAATAAATTCCCTTTGGGGGACTTTCTGGGGGCCAATGTCAGTGGTGGGTTAGGCCAGAGGTAAAAGTGGGAGGATCAAGAGATCCAGCACTTACCTTTGTACAGGATACATTACAGCTATGCAAAAGCCAGGGGTTTCTGCACATACTGTAAATCTTTCTCCATCCTGGCAAGCAAGAGGCATAATCACAGTTCAAGGACAAATTCTAGCCAAACAAAAGAACTTGAGCAGGGCGTGAGGAAGGGCCAATGAGTGGTGTTGCCTGGGAAGAGTCCTGGGGGCCAAAAACAGAAGTATGGAGGACCACATTTGGGTCCCAGGCTTGCCGTTCCCCATCCCTGCTTTAAGAGGTGCTAAATCTTATTCTTTACCTATTTCCAGGGCCCACACCAGCCTGCTGTGGGCCCCTGCCTCCCCCGTATGAGTGTGTGCGCACACACAGCACTTGAATACAGCCAGTTGCTTCACCTCACATGTCAGTATGCATGCCTGCCATTACCCAAGATGGTGGTGGCGGCGGCATGTTGATGCCCCTGCCACCATCTTGGATGATGACAGGCATGACTGCTAATGTGCGAGGTGAAGCAACCGGGCATATTTAAGCACCCACTGGCTGCGCATACATGCAGGAGTGATGTTGGTGGGGAGAATAGAGCTCCTGCTCCACAATCTGCTCTACCATCCAGTCACAGCCCATGACCTGATCCTGGTGGGGATCGTGGAACCAGAGTTCCACCCTCTCAGCCGCAGGGGCCCTCGGCTAGTGCCCAACCTCGGCTGGTGCTGGGCCTGCCTACTATATAAAGGACTGAAAGCCATCAAAAATATATTTAAAAAAAAAACAGTTACCAGAACACTTTCACAATTATTAGAAAACTTAACAACAAAATCAGCACATGGTGTACTGGAGTCAGCCCACCAAGTTCCCAGCCTACTAAATTGTACATTAATTCTATGGAGATCAGTAGACAGGGCTGTGGAGTCGGTACGCCAGACCTTCGACTCCAACTCCTCCTCTATTTTTCTACTGTCCGACTCCAACTCCTTCATAAATGGCAAATGGATATTTACTAGTAATAACAAATTTACTGTAGTAAAATGGTAGCACAAGGCATTTCATCACCACCACATGAATCCAGAGTTTGGAAAAGTTACTTTTTTGAACTACAACTCCCACAAGCCCAATCCCTGGGGCTGATGGGAGTTGTAGTTCAAAAAAGTAACTTTTCCAAGCTCTGGATTCACGTGGTGGTGATGAAATGCCTTGTGCTACCATTTTACTACAGTAAATTTGTTATTACTAGTTAATATACACTTGCCATTTATGAAGGAGCCAGAGTCAGTACATTTCTACAGACTCCGACTTCACCCAAAATTGCTCCCGACTCCGACTCCACGAATCCGACTCCACAGCCCTGTCAGTAGAACCGTTTTTCCCCCCATAGACATCAAAGCAGACGCAGGTTATATGCGAAAAAAGTATACATTTCAATCATTGAGCTATATTTTAATATGGTATAAACAATACAAGGAGAAGATCAATCTGTAGTTTCTATCCAAATCTATGCAAAACTCCAATAGCAATAGAAACCTCATGTAAGCAAGGAATTCCCAATGAACATTAGCTAGAGAATGCTCTCCACAAAAAGATTATGAGGACAGAACATTACTGGAATACTGAAGTGAATAGGAAAGCCTCTGATCATGAAGAACTCCTGGTGTGCATCAAAGCTGTCACATTCATGCACTCATTCCATAACAGCTGTACCAGGGCATGTGCTTATAGCATTGGATGGATTTCCTCACTACATGGTGTCTTTAGCAATCACTAATTTACTGGGGCTAGGGAGGGGGGCTTGATCACCTTAGCAGTATTTTTTCTCATAAAAAAATAATGCACAGAATCCTACATTAGCGAAGCCACAAAGATGAAATATAAAGTCACAAGGGTGATGAAGGAAAAACGATGAACAACAGTGTTACAAAGGGAGGATACCACAACCTAATGCAAAGGAATGAACTACTGCAAAACAAATAAAAGCTGTGCAGTTTATGAATCCAATAGAATTATTCAAATTAAAAAGCATTTTCACTCAAGGGCCTCAGAAACAAAATGTCATGGGATTTCAATAATTCTATTAGGGTAATTTATTACCTGCACAGCTTATGATGTCCTTAACAAGACCATTTACTATGATCTAAATTGACACAGTCACACAACCATTCAAATAAATTCACACATGCCATTGTACATTAAATTTTTGGGAAGACATTAATTTTGCAATTAACACTTATATATTGTAAAAAATAGAAAAATCTAACAACAAATATATTGATTATCCCACCCTCTTTAAAAAAAAAGAGATTTTCTATTATTTCACAACTTACTTAATAAATTTGCAATATATTTATAATTAAACAATTGCAGGAATATTAACAGGCAGAGCTGTCAAGAATCAATTCGACTTTGCTAAACATGAGACAGGTTATTGTGAGCCGATTCAGTAAATTGTGGTTTGTTTGGTTTTTAGTGAAATCAGCTGCAGTGCACCTTGAACCTGTGTGTTCCCCCCCCTTCTCTTCCTGTGACATGGTCATGGGGAGACTAGAAGCATTCACATCCATTTTTTATTAACTGTAGCTTATCATTTTGTCCCAACCTGACAAGCTATGCTAATCTTTCTAACAAGCCAACTTCAAACCATGGACTATGAATCTGGTTTGTTCAAATAAACCACAGTTAGGATTAACCACAGTTTAGGGCCCACTAACCTGCAGTTAATTAAAAATGGAAGTGAAACTTCCCAAACTCCTCTTCATGGCTTCACTGGAGGAAGAGAGAGGACTGAGCCTGAGGCTCATTGTGGCTTGCTTCCATCACAGCAAGGCTTACTGGGTAAGCCATGGTTTATCACGATGCCCAAATTGGCTTGCTGACTAGGTATTGTAATTTCTTTTATGTCTGTCTCATAATATCATTCTTTAAGTGAGTTATTGTAAATCAAACTTTGCAAAAGATTTGAGTACAGTGTTTAATAACTCCTAATTCCAGAGAAATTAAACATACTGTTTAATTTGGCTTTGATCCCACCCACATGCTCCTTATATACTGGAGTGATCCATGAATTCCCTATTCCCCCCACACACACACACACACTTCCTTGGAATTCACTTCCTGTTTGTACTTTAAGTAAGCACACAGGAGGCCAATAGCATGAAAACTACTGTTAACAACTCTGCTTTCTGTTACTTAGTTTCCTGGCAGAGTGCTAGGCAGTCTCTGCAGTACAGTACACCAAGTAATAGCTAGGATCATATTTCACTGCTGGCTGCCATTCCATGCAAATTCAGGACACAGAGGGCTCTTGCTAACAAAGAATTGACAAGAGAGACAACAAACCACCACCAGGGTCTATCTTTTGACTTTAGAAGCATTATATTAATAAAAATGGATCTCTACATATGTACAATATACTCACAGTGTAATAGCTGACTGAATGATATACAGCTTAGAAATGTGTCTGTGTCCCATGTACCAAGAGTTTGTTAAGAGCATTAATAGGAGGAATTGGCATTTGCTTGCTTTAAGTATGCCTTATTATTTAGGATGTAGAATTTAATTTGTTCAGGCCGAAACTTAAGCAATAAGGACTTAAGCAATAAATAAAAAATGGAAGGCAGTACATGATGCCATGGAGTAATTTTATTATTCAGAATAATAAAAGGGGACAAACTAAATGTCACTGATTTCTTTACATATTTAGCAAATGTTATCTCTCTCTCCGCACTGATATTAATGAGAAAAATGAGGTGTTGACATTTTAGGTGCAGCTTACTAAAAACTGTAGGCTTTTTTGAAATTTGCACGTGTAACTATAACTTTCAAAATATTGTTAGCAATTTCTGACTTTTAACAGACACCTATTAAACGTTGTAGCACCCATCAACCTTCTCATAAGGTCTCATTTGCATATCCACGTCATTTTGTAGCATCTACAGATGCATCCACAATTGGGAAACCTATCTTGTTTAATGTCTCACCAGAGCTTTACAACATATTGGAAACCAGCCTCTAGAAGCACCAAGACAATAATATTTCAAGCCATGGCAATGTTATCACATCTGTATGTCTCTCATACAGTGGCAATCTACATACACGTTAAAGCTTGCTCAGTCTTCACCAGCTTTAGATTCAGTAGCCATAGGTGACAAAAATTGCATACAGGTGAGTATACAGAATTCCATGCAATGAAATGCCCCATCTCCCTTCTGCACCAAGCATAGATACCAAGGGGGCTACCAGAGAAGAGAAACTCCCTGCTCTGCACCTAGCAGAGCTCTCTATTACTCATTCTGCTAGCCTCCAGCAGACAGAATAACTGGAGGGTGGGGTTGCAGGTTAATAATTTTTGTGGGTTTATATTCCAGGATGACCAGATTACTGGCAAAACATTGCTTCCCCCTCCCTCCCATGTTAACCGGTTACACCTCTAGAAAGAGCAAGCTCTGCATCTCAAAACTTCTAATGTAACTACCGATCTGGTCACCACTGAGAATTAAGAATTGCCTCCAGGGAAGTGTTTGGAAGTTACCACATAACTAACATAGATATGAATGAACAGGTGGGCAAGTAAAGTCTGAGGACTTAAGCAGCTAAAACACCTCTGATCATGGGTTTAGATCAAGTTAGCAAACTTTTTTTTGGCCTGAAGGATGACTTGAAGGTCTAAACTGCCACACATTACACACATGCACCCATCCACACAAAACATTCACACACTCGGGGGGGGCAGGAGACAAGTAGCATGCACACATGCACACAAGCACTTAGCAGAGTAAAGACTCAGCAGACAATCAGCAACAGGCACAGACTCACTCAGCCGCATTTTTCCTCCCCAGGACAGTGCTGCTGTAGGAGGATCTCCTACACCAGCACTGCCCTGAAAAAGAAAAATACAGTATTGCTCAGCTGACTCCGTTCAGCCCTGCCTAATCACAGATCTCAATGTTGCCCCAAGATGCTGGCTCCACTCTGCTCCCACTGATGCCTTCTAAAGAGAGACAATTGTGCATGATTGTCCTGAAAGAGCAAGTGCTTCAGCTGCACTCTTGAATGATCATGACAGATTATCTCTCTTTGTAGTACATCAGCAAGAAGCAATACATCCGACATCAGCAGGAAGTTCACCCAAGTGCAAGATATCGGCAGGAACAAGCAGTTTTGGGATGCAGTTTGGGGACAAAAACAGCCAGTGAACAGAGTGCACACCACAGGACCATCTGGCAAGTGCAAAAACAGTAAAAAAATAAAGCGAAAATTGGTCACTGACAGAGCTTGGGGTTTTCTCTGGGGATCACATAAAATCTTCTGGAGATCAACAGCTTGGGGCCAGGTTACCCAAGGAACTGCCTCACCCCATATATCCCTACTTGGCAAATCTGTTGCTCAGATGGGGCACTGCATGACCAAGAGGTACACTTAATTTGTACTAGTAACCAGGCTTTCAGTGTTGTAGCTCTAGCCTTCTGGAATCATTTATTTATTTATTTATTTGATTTATATTTCACCCTTCCTCCCAGTAGGAGCCCAGAGTGGCACACAAAAGCACTAAAAATACCCTAAATATAATAAAAAACAGACTTTAAAATATATTACAACAAAATTACTTTAAAAACATATTAAAGCGAAACATCTTTAAAAACATTTTAAAAAAAGCTTTCAAAACATCTTAAAAAGCAACTCCAACACAGACACAGACTGGGATAAGGTCTCTACTTAAAAGGCTTGTTGAACGAGGAAGGTCTTCAGTGGGCGCCGAAAAGATAACAGAAATGGCGCCTGTCTAATATTTAAAGGGAGAGAATTCCAAAGGGTAGGTGCCACCATACCAAAGGTCCATTTCCTATGTTATGCGGAACGGACCTCCTGATAAGATGGTATCTGCAGAAGGCCCTCACCTGCAGAGCACAGTGATCGACTGGATATATAAGGGATAAGATGGTCTTTCAGGTATCCTGGTCCCAAGCTGTATAGGGCTTTATACATCAAAATTAAAACCTTGCACTTGGCCTGGTAGCTAATGGTAGTTAACATACTAACTTTAAAATGTCTAAGGAACTCTGCATGACATACATACTTCCTGGAAATAATCAACTGAAAAAAGTTAATTACAACCTTTAAACTGTCCAATTTGACTGGTATTTTATCCATTCATTATATTACTAATTAATATGTATTTTTAATTAACTGAATTTATACAGCTGCCAAATAACAGGAGTTCTTTGGACAGCAAACAAATCAATCAATAAAATAAAACTATAGGCTCATATCTGACCAAGTCATACACTGAAGAGACCAACTGTAATCAAATCCAACCGTGTTGCTCAGCTGAAAGATTTCCGTAGTCAAATAGGAAGGGTAGCTATTTTCAGCAACTTTCCTTCCTCACAGCAATCCCCCCCCCAAAAAAAATCTACTCCAGAGGGCAGGAAGACCCTTCAGAGCCTGTTAAGGAAAGACCAGAAGATGCAGAGCAGAGGGGGAATCTCTAAAAATTGTTTCCTCATCCATTCCATTGGTAAGAGTCTTACCATCAGCTGAGCAAAACTTCTGGATACAACTCAAAGGATTTAAGTTAGTCATATTGATTGATTTCAGTAGGTCTACTCAAGATTATGACTTAGTTGAATATAATCCATCACAAATTAATTTTAAAAAAACACTAAAAAAAAACTACCCTTAAATTATATGTATTAGGTATTTTGGGAAACTTTTTTTCCAAGAAAAAAATAAAATAGTGGAAAATTTTACATAAAGTTCCACCATAAATCACTGAATCAGTGCAATTATTACAAAAAATAATTATAAAAATCATAGTTGCCAAAGTATTTCATAGAAACTAGTAGTTTAAGCGTACTTAACATATTACAGATTCTCTGTTCTGGGCCCAATTTAAGGTACTCACGTTAGCATTTAAAGCCCTAAATGACCTAGGTCCAAAATATCTGAAAGACCACCTCCTTCCTTACAGACCCTGTCAGGTGTTGAAATCAGCAGAGGAGTTCCTTTTGGTAATCCACCACCCTCAGAAGCTTGGAGGATGGTTCAGGAGAAGGCATTCCCTGTGGCGGTCCCTAAGTTGTGCAACTCTCTCCCCATCAAGATGTTTCCAGCAACTTCACTATACAGTTTTAGGTGAATGCTGAAGATACACCTCTCTACCCTGTCCTTTGACACCTGAGATGTATATTTTTAGGATCCATCCTATTTTGTGATTTTAGGTTGTTTTTCACTGTGCTTTTAAATGCTATATTTTAAAACTGTTGTAAGCTGCCCCGGGACCTTTGGGTGAAGGGCAGGTAATTAACAACGATGACAACAATAAATCAAACAGATTATTCTAACTTGTAGGTTCACATTTTTAGGCATGCAGTGTCATAGGTCCATTCATCAAAGCAGATAGGATGATGCTCCAATCCTAAACACATAGGCTGGCATATTTGCTTGGAAATAAGGTCTCTACTTAAAAAGCTTGTTGAAAGAGGAAGGTCTTCAGTAGGCGCCAAAAAGATAACAGAGATGGCATCTGTCTAATATTTAAGGGGAGGGAATTTCAAAGGGTACGTGCCACTACATTAAAGGTCTGTTTCCTATGTTGTACGGAACGGACCTCCTGATAAGATGGTATCTGCAGAAGGCCCTCACCTGCAGAGCATAGCGATCAACTAGGGTATATAAGGGGTAAAATGATCTTTAAGGTATTCTGGTCCCAAGCTGTATAGGTTTTGTACACAAAAACCAGAACCTTGAACGTAGCTCGGTAGCTAATGAGCAGCAAGTGCAATTCTTTTAGCAGAGGGGTGACATGTTGGCGACATCCTGCTCCAGTGAGCAATTGTGCTGCCGCATTTTGCACCAGCTGCAGCTTCCAGACCAACCTCAAGGGCAGCCCCACATAGAGCATATTACAGTAATCCAGCCTGGAGGTTACCAGTGCATGGACAACAATGGTCAGGCTATCCTGGTCCAGAAACGGCTGCAGCTGTTTTACCAGCCAAAGCTGGTAAAGGCACTCCTAGCTACTGAGGTTACCTGGGCCTCTAACAGCAAAGATGGATCCAGGAGCACCTCCAGACTATGAACCTGCTCTTTAAAAGGGAGTACCACCCCATCCAAAGCAAGCAATCCAAACTTGGGAACCACCAGCCCACAGCACCTCCATCTTGCTAGGATTCAATTACCAGCTGAAATTAGACAGGCATCTCAACTTTTTATTTAGGTAGCTACTGGATATATTTTTGATTAAGGACTTCCTTCAGTGTGACTGAATCTGTTATGGAATTTTAATTATTCGTCTCTAGAAATGATTTTGTTGTTTTTAGAGTTTGTAGAAATGGCTTCATTGTTTTTAGAGCTTCTATTTTATCTCATTTTCATAGTCGTACACCACGTCAATGGTTTCAGGCTGTGAAGATGTTTATACATTTGTAAATAGCAATAGTAAAAACAAATGGCCCTTGGCTTAGCCACCCCTGGCTTAAATGTAAGATTTGGATGGTCAGCATGGGTAACTAGTGTTTGATGTATCACTTCAAATCTTATGATGCATTTTCTTGCCACCCATTGTGCAGATTTTCAGATGTTAAGTGATCTAGTATTTAGGGCTCATGAGAAACAAGATCATTTTTATTCCCTAGACACTGTCATGTTAATCACTGTGACCTTAAAGACTCCATGATTTGACAGCACCAAGTACCTCTGCCATCTAACTGTTATGCAGTTAACTGCTGTTAAGCAACACCTGCCCTTTCAGGAAAAAAAGATGCACATCCTCTGAGGTGCATACTCTACTTAACACTCCTAGAAAAAGTATTCTACAGCTCAACAAAAAATCTATATCAAGAAAATACTGATGGTGCAAACAGAAAATCTAGGATCTAGTCATACCAAAATGCAAAAAAGGCATTCAGTTTTAGAAAGTCTATGTTCAAATAGCCATTGCTATTAATAACCGGTTTAAAATCAAAGGGATGTTTCTTGCTCTTTGCGATAAATTACATCATAATTTACTCCAAAATGTTTGAAAGTAAATATTAGGTTCTCTGCATAAAGTATTAAAATCCCAAAGCCACTGAGAGAAATGGAAAACAAGAGGCCAGCATTTCCACCAAGATTATATATTATTGATTTCTGTTAATTTGTTTATAAATTTTTGTCATGTATTTTGATTCAGTTCAGTTCATTAATTTAAAGATTAATAATTCTAAATAAAACTCTTCATGATATCAATGCTCATAGCTAGAGGAAAGTGTGCAAGTTGTTAAAAAGCCAGTAGAGGTGTTTATAACTTTATTGCATTAAGCAAACAGCATTATAAAGCTTAACTCAGCACTTGAGTTAATTTTTTCTTCCAGTTTATACACAAAGCTCAATGGTTAGCAGTACTGAAAGCACAAACTACATCTGCCAAGACACACAGAAACAAACTGAAAATGTGTGTTCAATTTTTGCGTGATATGGCAAAATACTGTATTTTCTGAGATAGAGGCCACTGCTGGGAGGAAGGGTGGGATACAAATTAAATAAATAAATAAATATGAAGTGTGCAAAAGACATTTAGAGCCAAGACTTATAATGCTATTTAGGCTTCCATCTCAAATAGCTAAAAAGTTATCAAAATTCCCCCAAACCTTTTTCACACAATCTTATATTTAAACCCACATGCTTCAGTATAGGGATTCTTCTCACTAACGGAGAATGCTTTTGCCTTCTAATATTGGTTGAGCTACTAATTACGTTTGACTAATAGCAAACTAAAAAATTAACTGTATGAGCTATAGTAAAATATAGTCCTCCTAGAAAAGTGTTACCTACCTGCCCTTGAGCATTTGTACGTTTTCGTTCTTGCAGATGTTGATTAGAACTAGGGGAATACCACAGATGATTGGAATTTTGTGACTGAGACCGAGCAAGATGGGAGGGCTGTCTCACTTGTGGGGTAACATGGTGTTCTAGATGATGTTCTAACTCGTTACTTGAGCTGTCTGGAACAAATGTGGATTCATCGAACTGGGGAAGGAGATCTTCCTGAAGAAGAGTTTCTGGATCAAGTCCTGTAAATGATCCAGCTTGAGATTCAACTTGATGAAGCAAGTTCTCATCCAAAGACGAAAAACCATTGCCTTCTATTGGATCACTAAAATGGCTCAGCTGTGGACCAGAGCTAGCAGGGGCAGAAAAATTTATGTTCACTGTAGACAATTTTGAACTACTGAAGTTGCCCTGAGGATGTGCTGAATTCAATACATGGAAATTATTTGAATTTAAAGATGTATTTGAGTTAAGGAGGTTATCTGTATTTTCTTGCTTGGTCCCTATCTGAGGTGCAAAGGCATCACTCCCAGGAAAATCAGATAGCGAATGAGTTTGTTGACTATCAGAAAGAGCTGTAGAAGACTGTAGAAGACCAGAAGGAGAGACGTGATTACTAGAGTAGGAATAAGGAGGTGAAAACTGTGTATTAACAACAGAGCACGGAGTTATAGCAGGAGAGTGTCCATCAAAATTGCCTTCTTGATTCCCACAAAAGTGGGGTGAGTCACTTGCAGTCTGAGAAAATGACTGAACAGAGATAGGCTGTTGTGAGTTAGAAAGATTAGCAGCTTGAGGTGCATGAGAAACACTGGTTCGATGAGGAACAGATGCATTAACCTCCATGAAGTTTTCCGACTGACTTTGAGTGTCCTCCCCTGTGTTAATGCCATTCCTGTTTTGCTGCGACTGCAATGAGGCACACTGATGGTGCTGTTCACTGGCCTGAAATAAGGCAAAATCGTGGTGTGCTACAAAGCTTTTATTTTGCTGCATAGACTGTGAATGACCTTGGTGAAAAGGGGACCCATTCTGATTAGAAACACTGCTAGAAGTTTGGTGCCCCCACATTGGGCTTCCATCTGCAACATCAGGAAACATCCCATTGGTTTGGCTTTGGGGATGAATGGGTGAGCAATTAAATTCAGAATGTGGTGATAAAACATTTTCAGCTGTACTGCTGAAGGACTGGTTTACTTGAAGTTTCAATGAATCATACTGATTTAGCTGTTCAAATTCATTTATCTTTTGTTGAGTTTGCGTTTCCTGCACATGGTTTAATGAGTCGATGTGTAAAGGCTCAAACTCTGCACCCAAGTTCAATTCATCAACAAGTGAAACTGGTCCAGTTTGTACAAAGGCATCATCTGACAAACCTTCTAAGGTATCACTAAAGAGGTTGGCATCATCAAAAAAGTCCATCATAGGATCTGTCATCTTGATATATCTGTGCTACTTTGAGACACTACTCCAAATGGAGTCAGCTAGCCTTTTGGCAGCACGCAACAACAGAGAATTTGCAGTGGTCAATGCTTTATCTAAGCCATGTCCACATCCATTAGTACTTTTGAAGAAATAATGTCTTGAAGTGTTTAAAATACCCTAGGCAAGAGGGAAAAAAGCAATCAAACAGTTACTTTAAATGTTAATGTATGAGGCTGTGTTTTAGATTACCACCACCTCCCAAATCACGTTTTTTGTCACTTGTCACATGACATTTAAATATATAAATGTTGTTGCAGGTGGACTGATTTAAAATCTTATTTCCAATTGATATATTTCTGAATATGCACACTAATTAACTGCTATAATACCACCTATGTTTGTATTATACATATAACCTGTCTCCTACATAGGAACACAAGCCAAAATCTCAGATCATGCCTTTTGCACAGAAATTATATCTGCCCTTGGGAGCAGTTCTGAAGAGGTTCTGTTCAGCTCTCTATATACACACATGTAAGGACATTAAGCAGGATCACTTCATTTTCAATTAAGTGCCCAGAACTTTCCAGTAGCAAGGCTTGGTAGTTACTGGGAATATCTGTTTCTCCATGGCAATGAAGTAAGTATCTGGTTGAAACAGTATAACTATTCATAGTATGCACAATAATACATACAATTAATGATGCTTGGTTTCATAACATTATTTTGCCCCTAGTTCATTCTTTTACATTGAAAAACAGGCTTTAATTCAGTGTTTGACAAACAACCATGGTGGTTGAAGATGATGTTTTATTATCTTCTAATATATCCTTCAATTTTTTAAAAGCTGGCTTTTGAAAATATAAATTTTTATTCACCATGGTTATTTATCATTTGATTTATAACCCACCCTTCTTCCCAGCAGGGGCCCAGGGTTCTGAAAGATGTAGTGCTATGCAACCATAAGGAACATATAAAGGGCTCCCAGTGGAAAATTTTAAAAAATTTCTGCAATCTACAACCATATAACCATATAACTAGAATGAACACTTTAATTTTAAAAGGACTGCTCTAACTGTTATGGGCTGTAAATTGCAGCAATTTATAATGTGAAGTTTATCATTATATGATTTATCATGATGGAAAGGAGCCTAAGGGTCGCATGTTCCTCCTACCAACCTCCACCAACGCCTTTCTCCTCCACGGTAGCTGCAAGGAGATTGGAAGCTTTCTCTTCTGATTTGAATTAACCACAGTTTAGCATTACATAAGAACCCTAACCTGTGGTTAACTTAACTACAGTTTGTTGAAACAAGTCAGCTTTATAAAAATGGTTTCAAACTGACTTTTCTTCTAAGCCGTCATAATTAATGTTAACCCAATTTCTTGGTTCAGATGGAAGTAGTGGTTAAGCAAAAGCAGAAGTTAAAGCTTCCGGATATCTCACTGCAACCACATGGGAGGGGAAGAGAGAGGAGGGGGCTTGCCTAGGATCATTCAGATCATGCTACACTACAGTTTAGCATGATGTCTGAACTCAGCCAATATCAATTTGCTGATTTCTTCCTTGGTATGTTGTACTTTATGGTATTATTATATATGTAGCTTGTTTTCTCCCATCAGATGAGTAAATGTGACAATCCTAACTCAAGAAACTCATGTTATTTAAAAAATATATTTTAAGGTTTTTAGAGCTTTTTTAAATATATTCTTTCAAACAACTGTTATTTTATTGACCTCCTCCTAGATACAAAAGTTGTTAATTTTGTCAGAAGGGCTATAACAGATATCTGTAAAACTAATTTATTTCTAATGTGAAACATTAAGATAGCGCAGATCAATGTTTGCCTTTTACTATTTTTGGCTTGTCAATGAAATTATGACTTGGATTAACATTAGCAGGGGATTAGAGAAATTCATGGAGAAGAAGGTGATCAGCAGCTACCAGCCATGATGGCTATGTACTACCTCCACTGTCTGAAGTAGTTGATGGGAATCACAAGGGGAGAGTGCTGTTCTTGCAGGCTTCCCTCAGGTATCTGGTTGGCTACTGTAAGAACAGGATACTGGATTAGGTGGGCCTTTGGTCTGATCCTGCGGGGTTCTTAAGATCAAAACAAAGTCATAAGAACATAATATGACTGCAGGATTTTTTTAAATAGTTTAATCCTTATCAAGATGTGGAAGTTTCAGGCAAATTTATAGAAAAATCTTGAAAACTTATCAGGTTCATCTACTTGCATTTCAAGTATGTATAGCCGCATTTAACAGAATTGTTCACTCTTCCACCGCAAGTAGTCACAATACATCCTACACATTATCTGCATTTCTGCAACAGAACTTCTGTTGCAGCAACACAAAAATTGACACCGATTAATTTAGCTATCAAAGGTAGTTTCCACCTATGCCCACCACAAACTATATCAATGCATCAGTTCTATAACTCTAATATTCCTCTGCTTCAGTCCAGTCATTTAAGGCATTCAGTTAGCCATCTGTTAAAAAAAAAGAAACAATTTAAACCAAATTAGCAACTGCAAGATAATCTAGAAAAATCTAGCCACTGGAAACTACAGTACGGCCGCACTCATACGGCAGGTTCCATTCCAGGCCCCCGCCGACAAGTGAAAACCGCCGGAAAGTAGGGCTCTACTCAGCTGTAGCGTGCGAGCTCCCCGCGCTCCAGATGACAGCAATCAGCTGTAGCAGCGGTGGCTGGAGCTCCCCGCTCTGCAGCTGATCGCCCCACTGGCACTGCTATATTAGCGGAACGCCAAAAAGCAGGGCACCAGCAAGCAGGGCCCTACTGTATTGCTGTTGTGCATGTCACTGTGCTTATTTGCATAATATAAGGTTAATTGCCACAGTCTGCAATATCCAATATAGTTGTTCTATTTGCACAAGGATTTCGGTTTGCCCAAAGAAAATCCCCCCCACCTTCTCAAATCTGTTCTGGAGGGTTGAGGCAACCCCCAGAACAGATTTAGGGATCCCACAGGGAGAGGAAAGGAAAGGGAAGTTCCACTGCAGAGCCAATAGTCCATTTGCAGACAGAACAAAATCAATGAACACCCCCCATATGTGTGTTTTGCATTTCATTTCCATATGACAGGACTGTTTACATTTTTTTCTCTACCTGCAAATTGAGCATGCATATCACTATGGACTTCTTATCTGAAATTACTAGTGTTTGCAGAAAGGTAAAACAATGAAATTGTTATAAGAAGTATAGATAAATGCTATCAGTGTTTATCATTAAAGTTCCTACATTACAAGGATTTATACAAGGTCCAGACTGGAAACTCCACTTAAAATAATAAATGATCGCCAACAAATTATCCACAAAATTCAAATTACTAGAAGATAAATCAGTGTCATCTGCTCCAATACCATGGAGTTCCGTCCCAGATAATTGAACTGCTTAACATTTCAGCCTAGAAAAGAACACGCTATAATCCTGAATATCTTTCCTTATTTACAAGTAACACAGAGCAAATTTAAGGAAATCAGGTTTTATTTAAATCAATGGCATTTATTCCAACTGAAACTCCAAAAAGCTGCAGGAAGAATTTCTGCTGCTTCAATGGAGTTCAGGGGCTACTTCTTCCCACTGTAGACTTTGTACCCCTTTTCTGGATACTTGGGGACCCCTAACACAGTGTGAAAAGTTATATTCAGAAGGGAAAATCTGCAAAGTTGTGTGTGAGAATGAGAGACTGGAATGGTCTGAGCATGTGCACAGGACTCTTAGAACCCTGAACACAGTATTTAAGAAGATAGCATAAAGCATACTATTCTGAGGATTATCAGTTAATCATGTACACCCTTTTAATGTCCAACAGTGATAATAATTGCTTCCCAAAAGACATTAATATTCACAAAGTATAATTCTGCAATTTTTAAAATCCTGTTTATATTTTGGTAATTATATTAGTATTAATTGATTCACAAAGAGTATAACTTTGACATCCATTGCACTGACAAATCTGAACATTTCTGAAAATGAGCAATCTGAGATAACATCCACATCTATCAATGCAAAGAATGCAAGATAAAAAGCAAGTTCCATAGTTTACTCCATGCTGGGATCCCTGATGAACTAAACTGCACTAAAGGGGATCATACGTCAGTTCTTAGTCTAGCAAAGCTAAAAACATGGACTTCCCTGGGGAAGACTGAAGAGGTCAGGCACACATTATCTAGACCCCAGGGGAACCTATATGCCGTGTTGTAAGTCAATAACATGGCAGAAAATTAGGCAATTTGAATCCACCCAAATTTAAATGACAATTTAACATAGCAGAACCACAATATAATTGGACAGCAGTTGTTTAAAATGCTTAGTGGTCAGATAAATTAGTATTTGGTATTTCATTTGGTGAACAGACAAAACCAATCAAAACACATCCTTACCCATTAATACGTAGCACATTTCTGTTGCAAAGGTTTTACATAATCCTGGGAAATACTTGGTCCCCAAAAGATAACTCATTAGCATTAGGGATCTGAAAGACAAATTATAGTAATGAAGACAAACCATTAATTCTCAAAATAATTGCTTGCTGCACAATTTTGGTTTTAAGTTATTTCAAATACCTTACATTTGAACAGGAATGCTATCTGAAATATGTGCTATCTGAAATACGTCACAGTGTAAAAGTATAAAAATTGGATGCCCAAACTAGATATTCCACAAATGCGAATACAAACTATAACTGACAACTCTTAGACAGACAGACAGACAGATAGATAGATAAGAGCACATGTGCTGTCACCACAAACCACAAATAACCCTTAAAAATATTTAAAATGAATTTTAATTAAACAAGGCAAATATTGCCTCCTGCAAAATCTATACTTGAAGCAGCAAAGCCCAGTGTAGATTTAAATTTAAAACAAGACAAAACAGGTAAGTTTATGAGATTGAGAGTGCCCTTTGGTTTTGTGCACCTTCTCACATGAGAGTTTTAAACAAGGATTGAAGTTTGCACATTCTGGTTAAACATAACCATGACTAGCAATAACCTTGGGCAACATTGCCCTAAGGGCTCCTGCTGACAGGAAGGGCGGGATATAAATCAAATAATAAATAGACATAATTATATACCATAGTTGATGCTATAAAGTAGGGAAGGGGAGCCTCTGGCCCTCCAAATATTGGTGAACTCCAACTCCCATCAGCCCAATGGAGTCCAACGGATCTGGGGTCCAACAATATATATAGGATTACAAGTTCCCCATCCTTGGAATAAATGGATTTTTTGAGGTGGTGGTGGTAAAGAATTTGTGTAAAAGGCCGCAGAGAGAGCAGAAGTCTTCCAATCCCCAAGGGAGACTTTTCAGGGTTGCTGGTGGCTACAGTGGAGAAGAGGGAGCTGGAAAGCCCCACTGCAAAACTAAAACTGATGTTTGTACTTCTCAGAATCTAACCTTTCTTTTAAGCTCTATGTTCCATAGATATGATGGCAACTGATTTTAAAACACTTAGGGGTCCAGCCTGGCCTTTTGCAGCAGGGACCTATACAGTAGCAACTAATTAAATTCTAGGCAAGGCTTTCTATCCCATTCAAATTATTTTCAGTAGTTTACAAAGGAATACTGTCTCAGGACCTTTTCCAGTCATAAGTAAGACCTATCATTTCAGCTGCAAGATTCATAAAACAACCTTATGTTCATAAGCATTGGTGTATGTCAAGGATAAAGTATCTTTATGTTCTGTCAAAGGTGAACAGATATAAAAATCTGCTAGGTTTTGCTCCTACGAGACACTATTTGGTTAACTGCTTAAGGTGAGTCAACTGAAGATCTAGAAGACTCAAGAATAGACAGACAGTATATAGCAGTTTAAACCTACTCCCTGTCATTTTGCAAATCATCATAATCATCATCTAGACATGGCATACATTATTTTACATTACCAAAGTTAAAATACAGATTATCTGTAATCACCTCAGCAATTAAAACACTCTTGATCAATTATTCTAAGGCAACAGATGTTTGATAAATACATTCTAGCTTCAGAACAATCACCATACCATTTGGTGCAAAAGCTAGTTCCCTTATGTGTGTTGCACTCTGTCACATTGTAACCAATCAAAAATATTTTCTTGTAGCAATACTGTCAGTACAGCAGAACTGGGAGAGAAAAAAGCGGGAAACCCCAACTAAGACAGAGCCACTATATGACCAGCCTCTAAGACAAAAAAAGCTAACAAGGGTGCTAATAACCTTGTAGCATTTTAAATGTATGCCTGAGGGTGGTATGCAAAATACACAACATGCTAACAAGATAAATATGTATGTATGCATGCATATTTAATATTATACATTAATGTATGTACATATACACTTCTTACATTTTAATATATATATAAAAACAACCTCACAAGAACATAGTATCAGTACAATTTTCACTGCTGTTTACACTATGAGACATACTTGTCTGGAAATATTTTAATATGGCCTTCATTATGCTGCCCTTTAGGTCCTAGCTCTTCATTTAGAACCTATTATTTTCCTCAGGCTTATCCATTTTTTAGAAGTCAATTTATGTATCTGAGAAGAGCAATAAATTGTTCTTAACTAAGCAAGTATCATTAATTGAGATTTGACCATACTTAGAGATTATAAAATAACAAAGTTCGTTTGAACAAACACTTCTTAAAAAACAGGAAATTATAAAATGATTAGGAAATTTGGAAACCATACTCCCACCCCACCCTCAAAAAAACACAAGAGAACACATAAATGCATGCTTCTATATGAGCATTTTAGACAAAATTTCTCCAGGATCTATTCCACATTTGACAGAAAATGTAACTGGCTGTTAGTTTCCATTACGAAGAATTATTATGCAACCTTCTTGGATGTAAGGAGACATTTATTGAATAAAGGTGGATGAGTCTAAGCATGCATATATGTACACACACACACACACACACACACACAATTCTGATAGTTGAAAGAATTTCTGAAGTAGTTGAAAGAATTTCTGAAGTACCAATCAGCACAAGTAAAACATCTAGCAGACACCCTATTCCCACATGTGCCTGCCCATTTGTAAAAAGTTTGGGTACCAGGTGGGTAGCGAGTGACAGACAAAATAGCCTTTTCTGCCCTGGCCCTGGCTTGCTTTCCTCTGCTTTGCTCAACTCATCCCTTTCTTAATGAGTTCTATGCACTAGGCAAATACTGCTTTTTATTTGTTCAGGCTTTTAATGAACAGCAGAGACTGCTTTTTATTGTTTTACTGCAGTTTTAAGTTTAGCAATTTCATTGGTAACATTTTTATGATGGTGATTTTGTTTTAACCAATTTTTTGAGGAGAAATGTTTCCCATAAAAATGGGAGAAATATAACAGTAATAGTTCTGAGAACTATTATATATTCCTTTAATTTATCTATGCTAATAAGTTGCAGGAGGGGGGAGAAGAAGAATATGAATACTTTTTACATAAAATACAATGTGTCCATAGTCAGCAGACAGCACTGGATGGGCGGACCACAGGTCTGACTCATAAAGGCAGCTTTGTAAATCAATATTCTTTCTAAACACAAAACTACTTTTATTTTCCCCCAAAGTGGAAATAACAGACCTATAGAACTCACACTGCCAACTCACTTGACAATATTGTATTTAAGGTGTTTTAAAAGATAAAAAATTAACCGATAATAGGAACTTCAATAAGTCTCCCAACATTAGCCTGTCAGCTGAGATAGAAATATTCAACGTGTTCCTTGCACTGTTAGAAACTTAATCTAAAGAAGGAGTTCCCACACTGTGATCCGTGGACCACCAGCGGTCCGCAAGCTTCATTCAGGTGGTCCACGAAGTGTCTGTAAAAACACAATTAAAAATCATACAGCATCTAGCACTACATTACAATTGCTACAACAGGCAGAAAAATCATTAAGTGGTCTGCCAGGACCTTCAGTAATTTTCAAGTGGTCTGTGGGAAAAAAGTTTGGAAACTACTGTCCTAAAGCATAAAATGAAATAGCTATAACTAGAAACAAATTGACCAGTGATCTGAACCAGACAGTCTCTTCTTAGATTACATATATTAGCGTTTGAGAAACTAAGACAACATGGGTTTCAATAACATCATCCTTGTTACCTTATTTAAGAAATATTGTTACCTTATTTGCTACTGTATGAAATACTGCTCCTAATATTTCCAGAATAAAACAGGAAAAGCTTGCAAATTTGTCTAGATATGGTGCTTTAGAATGTGAAGAGCCAACTTTCTTTTCCCAAGCTGTAGCTAGAAGTCTTCATATGAACTTTTGTTTTCTAATGATTACTTTTGGTGCTTACAGAGCAATCCAAACACCTAATTCACCACGCTGAAGGGAGCTTGGATGAGGCAAAGATGCCCCTCCCCAGCTCTGCTGGAGAGGAGTGCCCCAGTGTACCCACCCAAATGGGAAGCTGGTGGAAGACCTGGGCCACTGCAACATCTGCTGAATCCAAAGCTGGCCCTGCTGTCATCACATGACAACAGGCCAAATCAAGCCCTCTTCACCGGAAGCTGGTATAGTGAAGAAACATTTTTCCTATCCTCCCCACCTTCAATCCTGCACAGGAGTTAAGTCAGATAAACAGTAAGAGAGTCTAGTTTTTCCTAGTCAACTTTTCCTGAGTTATGAAGAAAGCTGCAACTTATAAACATTCATTTTAAATAGGACAAAATATTAATAAGGGACTAAAATGTACCATTCATGAAGATTTACTTGAAGAAAAATTATGGTTCGCCCTTTGCATCCACTGGATGGACAGTTTAGCCCACCAACCCATTTGAGTTTTGTATGCTTGATCTACGTCCTATGTACATTTCCTCCCAATTTGTGTGTTGGGGTTTATCTGAAAATCTTCAGTTTCTATTTCTTTCAAAACATACACCTTCAATGAACAGTACATTTCATATGCACCATGCTAATAACATACTGGCTATAAAATCATCATGCATGCATCACACACCCAAATGTAAATGCTTCCAAGTTGAATAGGAGGTGCATTCATTTAACATGTTGCTTATGAAAGCCAGTGTGGTTTAGTAGTGAGATTGTTTGGACTAGGACCTGGAAAACTAGGGTTCAAATCCCCACTCGGCCATGGAACTTGTTGGGTGATCTTGGGGCAGTCACAGTCTCTCAGCCTAACCTACCTCACAGGGTTGTTGTGAGAATAAAATGAAGAGGGAGGAGAACCATATGTGCCACATTAAGCTCCTTGGAAGAAAGGTGGAATACAAATGTAATAAAAATAAAAATAATTTGTACAGTTTTATTTTATACTGTAAGCCTATACAGGTTCTTCAAAAGAAACAATATCCCAAAATGCAAAATTAATTATATGAAAAGCTAAATAAGCTGCAGACTAATATTCTAAGACACAAGAGGAATGTTAGGGAAAGTCTTCTAAAAGTTCAAATTATTTCTGTCTATTGAGTATCTTTTCAAGTTAGGAGAGATTTCAATCTGAGGGGAAAAATGGAAACTATACACTCACTAAAAACTTTGATCAAAAAACTAAATCGGTTTATAAACCTTTTTTAAAAAATCACTCAGAATCTTTGTATTCAAACTCCTGTCACTTGAGAAATAAACCTTTTTTGAAGAGGAAAACAGAAAACAATCCAACTCCCAAGAGAGGAAGATGACTTCCATACAAACAGATCCAAGGTCTAAGAGACAGAAATGGTTTCCTAAGACCCTTTACAAATACATCTATGTGAAATAGAAGTATTTCAAAACAAACAAAGTCATTGAAAATTTGTGTATTTATAGTAGCATGTGAAGTGTGCTTGTTATTTCACAAAACATGAGCATACTTTTATTATTAAGAACCCTTACTTCAAAGAGCATATTCACTAAGGCTTGAAGCTGAACATAGTTACATAGTAGAAATACAGTACTCCCTCTATCAAGTTTTTTCTTTCATTTTTCAATTATTGATTTGCCTCTCTTCAAGAAAAACAAATAGATGAATGTCAGATTTAAAGACTTCCACAATATCTGCTAGTGGCTCAAGCAACAGTTGTTCTCTTCCCAATTAAGCCACACTAAATCTTATATATTAAGCAACTTGATGAGAGTTTTAGAAACAGCAAGGACTCTCGACAGTAATGGGAGCTAAACTACATATATGCACCTTTGAACAATCCTTGGTTACAGCTCAGGGTTAGTCTGGAGACAGCCAAACTATGAACCCAAATTGGGGCAACAGACTAAGCCACACCATGGCTTAGCTCAGCACAGCACAGCAGCAAAACAATCAGGGAGAAGTGAAGCAGCCGCAATCTACTCCTCGGGAGCCTGTGCATTCATACTCAGCAGTGGTTTGACTTGGTACAACATACAAACCAGGCCAGTTTCACAAAAGCAACAGAATGCTGAACCAATTTTACTATACAGAGATAGCAGGTCCTGGAATATGCTGAATTCTGTAAATACATAATTCCCTCTAATAGTGAACTTAGGTGCTGAGTGCTATCAGTTTGGAAGCAAACAAGACCACTCAAAAATAAAGGTAGTGGGTTTGTGATAAACTTCCTGCCTATGGAAAAGAATGTGAATTTGTAAATAAAAATTAAAATACTGTTTTAAATCACCAACATACTGAACCTGACCAGCGAGAACCTATGAGCTTCCAGACATAGTGACAACAGTTTGACCTACATAGATTACAAATGATAGAATAAGTCACCCCATTGTCTGGAGATGGAACTTCCAGGTCCACATTGAATGACAAAGATAGGAACTCCTGTCTTCTATAACAATTTATTTGTTGGGAAAAGGCAGACACATAATGCTGCCCATAGTCAGGAATTTCATTCATTGTTTTCTACTAGCAATTCTTACTTCTGTCCAGGGGGATGAGAAGAGGGTCAAGCAAAATGTGTGAGTGTCTATTAAATCTATGATAGACTGCAGGTGAGACACTTAAGTATAGGGGTGTCAATTAAAGATGGGGTGGAGAGAAATTACAGGACAGGAAAATAAATTCACTTGCTCGAGCCCCTGACTCAGGGAGGGGAGGAAAGGAAAACAGAACCCTAACCCAACCATATAGCAAAAATAAATAAATAAATAAACAAACAAACAAACAAATAAATAGGCTGAGGTTTGACTTAGAGGTAGGAAATCCAAGAAACCACCCAGAAAAAATTATTCCCTCCCCCCCCCCAATTTTTCCACCCACCCCCCGGGCCTTCATATCTCAAGTTTGAATGGAAGACAATAATCCACCCCTAAGATTACAAGGCTTCTTTTCCAGGCTCATTGGCACACCAAACAGGAACACTCCCCTTACAGGGTAGGGAAGTTTGTATTATCCCTTAATGACAATAAAACTTTATATTGCGGTAAACTACTGAAGACAATATTTATTTCAAAAACGGCTAGTTTTCCTATCTATGCTGTTACTGTTAACTGCTTATCAAAACGTTCTTGCATAAATGAGATACCAATACAAATGACAAGCCAATAATCACAAACTGAATTTCTAAAGAGAGTTTTCACCAATGTGAGTTTTCATTCACTGTTCACATCATGAGAACGATAATTGCAATATTTTCCACATATTTAAATTGAAAAAGAATGTCAGCGTCCATGTGGATAACATTGGAAGCAGCTACATGCTGACCAGAAGGAATGTTCCAGTCTGATTTTTGGAGAAGAGGCTGATATGGATATATCTGGCACAGATATTTTTTCTGGTACCATAATCATATGCAAAAGTTTAATCTACCATTTCAAGGAAATACACAAAATACTGTCAGTAATATCCATGCTTAGCAACTGCCTGTAAACCATATAAACTAACAAGATGAGGAAAAGACACATGAGGCAACAGGTGGAGCTATGAAGCGGCAATTTGAGAAGGCTCTTGGGAAAGTGAGATATATGACTGCCCTGAATTTTGAACTTCTAGAAAACTTCTCCAATAACTTTTGACCTACTCAGTGCCCAGGCTACCATATTCATACTTCTGGTCATGACATATGAGGATAGAAAGCACCTGGTGTCAGCTTCAAATAAATATATACTAGAGATCTAAAGCACGGTGACCTCTTCAATATCAACCCACCTTTTCCAAGGACAACCAACTTCCAGACTTTTCAGACCTTGGGCAATAAATACAAGCCAACTATTTTCACTACGTTTACCATTACTAATGGAAAAACCACATTCTAGACCTTGAAAATTTTACGGTATCTAACATGTGAGGATGACTGCCTGGAATCTCTACATTCTGCAATTAAATCACCTCCATCCACATGATCTTCTGTATGAGGACAAATACATCCCTATATTTAATCTACATATGGCTGCCCATTTGCTACCAGGCCAAGTTCAAGGTTCTAGTCTTGGTTTACAAAGCCCTGTACAACTTGGGACCAGGATACCAGAAAGATCATCTTATCCCTTATATACCCAGTCAATCACTGTGCTCTGCAGGTGAGGACCTCCTGCAGATACCATCTTATCAGGAGGTCCGTTCCACACAACATAGGAAACAGACCTTAAGTGTGGCGGCACCTACCCTGTGGAGTTCTCTCCCCTTAAATATTAGACAGGCGCCATCTCTGTTATCTTTTCGGTGCCTACTGAAGCCCATCCTCTTTCAACAAGCCTTTTAAGTTGAGACCTTATCCCAGTCTGCGTCTGTGTTGGAATTGCTTTTTAATAGGTTTTTAATTTTTTTAAAAAAACAAAAGGTTTAAACTTTTTAAAGATGTCTTGAAAGCTTTTTAAATAATGCTTTAAAAGCTGTTTTGTATTAATTTATTTTACAATCTGTTTTTATGATGCTTTAAAGTGTTTTTCGTGCTTTTGTTGGCCACCCTGGGCTGGGATATAAATCAAATAAAGAACAATAATAATAATAAAATATGAGACCATTATCATATTGCATCAGTCTGCTTACTTAACCAAAAGCCTCCGCCAACATTCCCCTAACAATCAAACTCCTGCCTCAGTTTCAGTCTTTCTTTTCCTACTGTCATATATACTACCTATTATGAAAGCAACTTGATTATCTCTGCTTCTTTTGTCATTCTGCAGTTTGCAATCTGCTTTTACCCTTTCCTCCCACATACTCCTTTGACTTTTTATCTGTGATGATGATCCACTGGAGTTAGAGCACTGCAACTAGGCCTGGATTCAAATCTCAGCTGAGATGAGAGATAGCACTAGCTTTTCCCATCTGTAAAAGTTCAATCTTATTAATAGTTCAGTCTTACCAGACCATGGCCATTTTGAAGGGAAAAAAGGTAAAGCACTTTGAAAGAATATAGAATTTAATATTAAAGTTATCATGAACACATCTTCTTGCACCGCATCTACCATTTAGTACAATTCTCAAAGTCAAAATGAGCATGAAGTCTGCAGATTCCAAATATCTGCTACTTTCATTCTGAGACATTTCTTCTAACTTTCTGTTATCATTCCCCTCCTCCCTGGGAATTACTCCCAACCCTACCTCCTATACTGCAATCCAGCACAAAATTTCTACACTTCAGTTCCCTACTCCCGCAACTGAAATCAACATGCATTTATCCCAATTTTCTAGCAAACCAGTAAGTAACCTTTTCCATTTTTGCCACCTGTCCATTATAGCAGTGTTTTCCTGAATCTGAATATTCTAATGCCCTGGTCTTCAACAGGTGGGTCAGGACCTGAGGGTCATGGCAGAGGTGCCACTGCCATTTTGTTTTGTGAGAAGCAGCCTTCTCCTTTTTGAACAAGAACACACATTGCTGGAAAGCTGTTTCTCCTCCATTTCTTGACCTGGAGAGACAGTATGTAGTGGATACAGCAGAGTACTCAGAAGAAAAAGAGCCACGAGATGCAGTGGCCACCTTTAAGCTAAAATGGAGCTTTACAGGTATGTTGGCAGCTGAATCTTTACTGTGTTCTACCCAGCTTTGCTGTTGCTTCACCCAGTGCAAGCCTTTGTTGCGGGCCTGAGTGCAGCACAATGCACATGCCCAGAAGGTCCTACCAGACAGAAGAATGGAAGTGGCAACTGCTGCACAACCCTCCAGGGCTAGGAAGAGGTTCCAGTGGCTTGTCACCTCCTTTGTACACAAGACACAATAGCACTGGGAGGACAAGGAAGAAGGCAAGTGAGCAGGCCAGAGAGCCCAAGGTGTAAAGTGAGTCTGCTGGGAGCAGTTCTTCTGATTGCTTGGTGACAGGGGACTCACAAGCACATTGAAAAGCACACCTTAAACACAGCATTTTCCTTAACATTCCATTATGCCCCTGGGGTGCATGGCTCCAACCCCAGTGCATGAGCTCTGCCCCTTTACCAGTGGGCGCCACCTCCTGACTGCATGGGCTCTTGAAAGTGGATTCCGTGTTACCGATTGGGGTTCCAGGTGGGTCCCAGTTCTTGACAAGCTGAAGATAGTAAGTACATTTTATGGAGAAGAGTTGCCAGTTTACAAGTAACAGGACTAAGGAGCAATGCAGTACAGGACTAAGCAGCATGTGAGAGCATGTAAAATGCATATGTGAGTTTCAGGTGTGGAGATATGAGATCAACAGATGAGCCAACCTGAACACTAGGTTTGCCAGCCGACACAGCAGGCAGCCAACTACACCCACGACCACCAGAAAAGCAGCACATCTTATTCCAAAACCTGGTGGAAAATGAGATGATGTTAAAGGAGCTGCCCCAAACCACTCTAATGACCTTCCCACCATTCCAAACCCATCCCTGTGGAAACATAAAAGCAGTCATAGTGGATCCAATCAGACATCTATCTAGTCCAGCACCTGTTTCCTACAGTGGCGAATCAGATGCCTCTCACAAACAAGGCAAGAAAGCCACAATCTTCTCCCCCTCCCAGCAGCTGCTATGCACTGGCCTTTTGCCTCTGAACCTGGAAGTTCCATGACACACCCACACTGAAAAAGAAAAACACCTTCTCACCAAATCTGATGTAAAGCACATGTCCACTGTTTAGACCAACCTCTGCACCCCAGATGGATCTCCTTTACTTCCCTTATTTGAGGGGACAGGGACGGGGGAAGAGAGGAAACCATATTCAAGCAGAATGGAAGAGCTTGTATGTATATATGCATACATATGGGTTGGCAGTCAGTGCTCATTACTCCCCTATACACCCCATACAAACAAATGCCTTGCTGGATCAGTCCAAAGGCAGTGTCCAACCAGATGCCTTTGATAAACCCACAAGTAGGATGTGACAGCAATAGCATTTTCCAGCTCCTGATCCCCAGCAGCCAATATTCAGAGGAATACTGCTATGATGAAGTAGTATGTGGGTAATATATAGCCTATATAGTCATTCATTGGTGATCACTTGTGACCAAGCAAGATTGTCTTCCAAGATAAAGTCTTTAACAGAGGGTCCGTAAGTGACTGTGGAGGCCAATCCTAGATCCACACAGCCTCCCACAGTGAAGACATAGGTTTCCAGATGGAAGACAGTCGAGATGAGGATTTGCTTGACATGCCTTCCGCTTAGCTTGTTTGTCCCTTTCGCCCTGTACTTGTTGTTAGAGCAATATTAAATAACATAACAACACCCCCAGATATTTTTTAATATGGCGGTACAGAAATACTTTTAGAAATAAATAAATTGTCATCACCATTGACAGCCTTATCTGCCATGTGTGCGGGGGTGGGTGAGAAGATGTAGTGGGAAATACCTTAAAAGAAGAATGGAGAGCAGAGAGAATGCATGTGGCAGAAGGAGGTGGCAATCATTGCTCATTAATCCCCCCCACTTCAGGCAAGGAAAGAGGCCAGACAAAAAGAGTGGGGGGCATAAAATAGGGACCCCATTTTCTATTTGGTTTTGACCAAAATTGGTGATGGGAGAAAGCCTTGAAGGCAAGGGTGGGTGAGGGGCACGGTAAGGACACGGGGAGGGGGAAAGAGAAAAGGAAAAGGGGTGGTGCGAGAGAGAGGAAAAGGCAGCCAGAGAAGGTGTGACACAGAGCGGCGACAGCAGCAGCAGCAGCAAGGCCCAAGCTGCGCCTTCTTCCCCGCCCTCGTGTGAACATGAAGGGAGCAGCAGAGCGGGAGGGCTCAGGCTGGCCGCCTTAGTCCATGTAGATCATTGGGGGGGGTGTCGGGAGAGAAGAGAGAGAGAGAGACTAGTAAAGGCGGGGCAGGTCAGGGGCCTCGGCTTCTCACGTACTCACCAACCCCTCCAGGCTAGCCTCCCTCTCTCTTTTGCGCGCGCGCGTGTGTGTGTGAGGAGGAGGGAAGAGGTGGCGTCTGAGGCGATGCCCTACGCTCGCCTTGACAGTTCCTCAGCCCGGCGGCCTGGGAGGGTCAGCAGCCTCCTCCCCGCAAGGGTGGCACCAGCAGGGAGGGCGGAAGAGAAAGAGAGGAGAAGCAGCAGCAGGCGGAGGAGGACGAGGCGGCCACTCCCCTCTTCCTCAGGGAATCCCCCCCTTCTCCTTCCCCCCCCACACACTTCTGCCCCCCCACCCCCCGTCTAAATTTTCCCGCCCACCCGGGCTTTCTCCTTCCCTGCCTGAGGGAGGGCGAGAGAAGGGAGCGCTTACCGGGTGGCGTTGGCTGAGGAGGAGGCAGGAAGGAGGCTGGCTGGCTGCCTGGCAAAGGCCCTGCCTGAGGCAGGAGGTAGCGCGGCGGCGGCGGCTGAGGGGAAGAGGGGGGCGGGGCGCGACGCAGCGTGATTCGCTGCCTGCCCCCGCCCTCTCCTTCCTCACCCTGCCGAGACTCCCCTCCCCTGCTCCCCTCTTTCGCCGACGTCGTCGTCGTCGCGGCAGCCTGCGAATAGCCTATTGGCGGAGTTACCCCGCCACACACAACACACACACACACACACAGAGGGGCGGGCACGCGCGCGCTTTGGCTTGCTGAGGGAGTGACAGGGGCAGAGGGACGAGGGAGGAGGCCGCGCGGCCGCGGCGTTAACCGCCGCCTGTGCGACCCCTGCCAACCCGGGGACGGGACTTATTTTAGAAGAGATACGTGCGAGGGGGGAATTGTAGACGGGAGAGAGAGGAAGAAGGAGGGTTTGTGCGTCCGCTTGGCGGTTGAACCGTGTAGGTGGTGGTTACGGGGGAGGGGAGGTTATATTTGCATGTTTGTCACCCACTCGCTGATTGGCCAGAGGGGAGGGTGAGCGGCGGAGTCAGCCTGCGGTTGGTGGCAGGAGAGGGGGGCTTGAGTTGAAAAGAAGGCTTTGCCCGCCACCACCACACACGCACCTGTTTTGAGTGGGCAGGGCTGAGGCGATTCGTTTTCTTTTTAACAGTATGCTGGTTTCATTTTTAATAATTATTTTTAAATAGGCTGGGTGGGGAAGGGCGTGGATAAAGGGACTGAGGGGGAAGCGTATTTATTTATTTAGTGTCCACTAAGGAGGTCAAAATGGCATGCATGGTTCTCCCACAAACACATGTATCTGTTATCGTCACAACAGCCTTGTGAGGTAGGATAGGTTGAAAATTTGGCAACTGGGCCAACGTGAATTCAACATAAGAACATGAGCCTGCTGGATCAGGACAGTGGCCCATCTAGTCCAGCACCCTGTTCTCACAGTGGCCAAGCAGTTGCCCATGAGAAGCCTGCAAGAGCCTGAGTGTAAAAGCCGTCTCCCCTCCTGCGGTTTGCAACATCTGGTGTTCGGAAGCATGCTGCCTCAGACTGGAGGTGGAGCACAGCTATCATGGAAATGTTGACAGATCGTCCAACATTTAGCTTTATTGCGTGTCCACAAGTGCTAGTGTTATGAGAGAGGGAGGAAAACTTTTCTCTGTCCACTTTCTCTACGCCATGCATAATTTTATACACTTCTGTCATGTAACCTCTGACTCAAATGCTGCAACCATTCCTCATAGAGGAGTTGCTCCACCCCCTTGATCATTTTAGTTGCCCTTTTCTGAATCTATTCCAGCTCTGTAATCTTTTTGAGGTGGGGTGACCAGAACTGTACACAGTATTCCAAATGCGCCTGAGCCATAGATTTGTATAACAGCATTATGTTGCCTTTTTCACAACTGCCACACACTGGGTCGACATCATTGAGTTATTCACTATGAGCCCAAGGTCTCGTTCCTCATCAATCGCTACCAACTCAGATCCCATGAGTGTATATGTGAAACTAAGATTTTTTGCTCCAGTATGCCTAACTTTACACTTGTTTACATTGAATTGCATTTTCCATTTTACTGCCGATTCACTCAGTTTGGAGAGGTCAGTTGGACTGCAACATCCATCAGCCCTCTCCATAATGGCCAATGGTAAGGGACGACGGGTCTAAAAACATCTGGAAGGCTACAGGGTTATCCATCCCTGCTTTGACCTTTGAAACTGAGGGCCTTTAGTTGGGTAAGAGGCACCATACATCTGCTTTTTTATTCATAAAGCAAGAAGAGACTTGGATGTTTTAGATAAGTATGCAAAGCTGTGAAATAAGATTGCTAACATTAAAGGCATACTTTTGGATTATTTTTAAAAGTGAGGGAAATTACATAACAGGGAGATGGAAAGGTTACAGCTATCTCCCCTCAAACCAGATGCACATGCAGCAGAGCAAATATATTTCCCTTTTTCAAGAGACAGCCGAGAAGGTGATCTCTTTCCTCCTGCTCAGCTGCCACAGCTGGAATTGCATCCTGTGAGAGGAAGAGCATCCACCATAGCTAATAAGGCAGCAGGAACTGTAGTCGATGTCAGCATGAGAAAAAGGAGGAATGCTGTTTCTGGTGTGTGTGTAGCTTTTGTCAGGCAGGAGGGAGAAAGAGAGCAGCAGGGCTGCCAAGTGTCTGCAAGAGGGAGCCACAGGCAACTAAAGCCTGCTCTTTCTTTGGCCCTTCCCTTCCACCATCAGTACAATTTAGCCATACCTCCCATATAAGCCTTCCCATCTGAAGCCCCAACCAAAGCTAGAAAAATGCACATTGCTAATTAGAGATCTTTAAGTAGAGTCTTCACCTGTATGGGACTTTAATTGTTTTTTCATTCGTGTGTTTGCCACCCTAAATTCCTTTTGGAGGAAGGGTGGGATATAAATTTAAATAATAATGTTATAAACACACTAGCTCTGGCCTGAATTACAATTCTGCTATGAATATGAATAGAGAGCCAGTGTGGTGTAGTGGTTAAGGTGTTGGACTACGACCTGGGAGACCAGGGTTTGAATCCCCACACAGCCATGAAGCTCACTGGGTGACCCTGGGCCAGTCACTGCCTCTCAGCCTCAGAGGAAGGCAATGGTAAATCCTCTCTGAATACTGCTTACCATGAAAACCCTATTCAAAGGGTAGCCAAAAGTCAGGATCGACTTGAAGGCAGTCTATATGAATACAGTAGGGCTCCACTTTACAGTGCTTTGCTTTACGGTGCTTTGCTAATGCGGCAGTCTCAATTAGACGCAATTAGACTAAAGCCCCACTCATATGGCGCTTGTTCTGCTTTTACAGTGGTTTTTGGGCATCGGGCGCCATTCTATTCAATGAGTTCTGCTTTTCAGAGGTTTTCGCTTTTCAATGGGGGTCCGGAATGTAACCCGCCGTATGAGTGGGGCCCTACTGTAGAGACTTAAGTCATATCTTTCTTTCCCTTCATTGTACTGTCCTTGTTCTTCCTTCCCTTGGAAAAAGATACATTCTTACAAAAGGGGATTAGACAATTTCGAGAAACTCACAAGTTTTTAAGTCTAGAGAAACGGTGAGTAAGAGATGACATGATAAAAGTTTGAAGTTTATAAAATTATGCATGGCATGGAGAGAGTGGATAGAGAGAAGTTTATCTCCCTCTCTCATCACACTGGAACTCATGGACATACAATGAAGCTGAATGTTGGAAGATTCAGGGCAGAGGAAAGAGCATTTCTTCACACAGTGCATAGTTCAGTTATGATTTTCACTCCCACAAGAGGCACTGATGACCACCAGCTTGGATGGCTTTAAAAGAGGATTAGACAAGTTCATGGAGGACAATGGTATCAAAGGCCACTAAAAGCCATGATGACTATGCTTTGTCTCCACAGTTGGAGACAGTATGCTTCTGAATACCAATTGCTGGACACTAGGGGAAGGGGAGAGTGCTGTTGCTCTGAGGTCCTGCATTTGGGTTTCCCATAAGCGTCTGGTTGGCCACTGTGAGAACAGGATGCTGGACTAGATGGGCCACTGGCCTGATCCAACAGGGTCTCCATATGTTCTTAATGCCATCTGGAGGGCCACAGGCTCTCCATTACTGCCTCAAACAATAAACAAAAACCCTGCAAATGAATGGGGCTTTCAGAATATCCTAAATGTTTAGCCTCTATCTACTCTACAGACTTGTCATATCAGTTTTATACCCATTCACCTGTCCTATCCTAACATGGGAATTTTACTTTGGTGAGATGCTCAGAATTCTGTTAAAGATCTCTAGCCTAGAATAGGTCCCAAGATTCTGGTGTGACCATTAAACCAATTTAAGTTTGTAGTGGGGATACACCCTTTAAGTCTGACATAAACGTGTACTCTGAAGCCACACTAAACAATGGGACTTACTTCCTAATAAATATGTTTAAGATTGCTGTACTACTGCAGCTGCATGCTTACATACCAGGAAATCAACCCAATTGAACTTGACTTGGAATAAAAATGTTTACAATCAGCTCATTTGTATTTGAATGAATGAATTTTAATGTGTAACCTATGAGCCGTCTGACATTTAATGTGCACATGTCTATATACCTTACAAACACATAAAGATGGGCAGATCATTCAGGTGACATTGCATACATTTGGGAGTAAGTCCTAGTGAACCTCCAAGTGGACATGCATAGGATTGCACTTTATGGCTGCACTAAAACAGACTGTGTAATCCCATTGAATTTAATTAGATTTACTTCACCCAGCATGGCTTCACTCTTATGTGTGCTTACTTGAAAGTAAGCCCCATTGAGCTCAATGTGACTTACAGCAAACATGACTAGGATTGCACTGCAGATACATAACAAGCTTGGCAGCAAGAATTGGCACCTCCCAATCCTAAACTAATTTATTTGGAAGTAAAGCCCAATTAGCTTAATTAGAGCTTTTTTCCAGATAATTGTGCTGCCAGAATGACAAATAAATGGTTTAGTTAACACAAAAAATTCTGTTAGTTATTTCTTGTAAGACTGGATGCCCTCATCGGGCAAAGCAGATGGCTCTATGCAGAAACACCTTCCATGTGTACATTCTCTCACTGGATCAGGAACAAGGGAGGCTGGATGTGGATGCATATGGACAGACATGATTCATGCTCAGAGGTGAAGCTCAAATACCCAATATGGCCGCCTTCTGCACTGCAAGGTGGGGGTGTTACTATGCATTTCGATCTACATTGCAATATGTCCAGCCTCAATAATTCTAGCTACACATCATTTATAGTGCAAAGGCTAACTTGGGTGGTCCAGAACATTGAGGTTTGCTTTTTAAAAAAAATAAAATGGCAGTACATGTAACTAGAGGCTTCCAGCCAAATAATTGCTTATTTCAAACCAACCTGTGAAACTACCTTTCATGTTGGCACACAGCCCTTATATGATTTCTCTCACACTGGACTGGGATCTGTCAGTTTTGGTTCTCTCAGTTTCTCATTTTCCCCCATCATAAATTCAATTCTCCACATTTCTGCAGCAATTTACAAAAAAAAAAAAGGTTTTCATGAAAGTTCAGAATTTTTATGTGAATTTCTTCAAATAAGCACATTTAAAGTGGTTTTGGCCTATGCCATACTACCCTGAACACGTCCGATCTCATCTGATCTCGGAAGTTAATCAGGCCTGGTTAGTATTTGGTTGGGAGACTGCCTGGAAATACTAGGTGCCGTAGGCTTAGAGGAAACCACCTCTGAATACTTCTTACCATGAAAACCCTATGAATATATCTGAAAAAGAGTCATAGGGTTACCATAAGACGTAATCGACTTGAAGGCATATTAACAACAACAAAGTGATTTTGACTAAAGTACACATATACAAGCAATTTTCCCTAATATAATTATTTTGTATGTTATTTTTGTCAATACATTAAATTTTATGCACACTTTCCAATAGTATATTCATTTTTATAATCATTGTTTGGAGAGCTGCATCACAAAATTCAGATAAGTGTGAATTTTAAAAGATGGCTGTGTTTCCGTTCTCATATTGTTTCAGAAAGTACAAATCTGGTAGATTCGCCTTTAAATGTGAACGGAATTGAATTTCTCTCCCGTACCTATTCAGGATTTTTCTGCCTCCTTGGCTACCTAACAGTTCCCTTATCCTTTGATCTTTCCCCATTTCTAAGCTCCATGTGATGTTTATCTTTAGACCATGCATTTTGTAAAGGGCGAGGCATGTTTAAATCAGCAAAATTACAGTACATTTTTCCACACCCTTTTGCCAGCCTGGTCTGCCTGTTAGAGATGAGATGACAGAATGTGATCTCTTTTCCCTGGCCACTTAGAGAAGGCAGATTTACAATCCTATCTATACTTAACAAGAAATAAGTCTGACAAAGTTTGAGGGGATTTAATGCCACGTAAATATGCATAGGATAGCAGTATTAATGAATCAATTCACAGTATCGCTGCATAGATAAATGAGAGAAAGATTGTATAACACTCTGATGCCTAAAAGAGCTGTAGGATGTTTTAGTTATACATTTTTGCTGCTAATTCCTGGTTCATTCTGCTGATGTTTCGGTATTGTTTGCAGAGATTAATTCATGTTGCTTGCAGCTAAAAAGCTGCTTTGGTTGTAATGCTGTAGAAAGATGCTGCTTCAACAAGAACTGATGAATATGATGCTGGCAGGGGAGCTCCCCCCGAATAGAAATCCTACTTAAAACTGTATGTCACTTTTTCTCTCTCAGTGAATTGTTGGAAGGCAAGAAGGGGGCTTTTGGAGAGCTTCAAGTTGGGTGGTGCAACTTGCTACAGAACAAGAGTTTACTTAGCACAAATAAAACCTGGGGTGGAGTGGTAGGAAAAATATGTATTTTTCCAATGCAGCACAGCTTATGATAGTGAGAGGTTTGGAGGCCATATGTTAAAAATGGAGTCCACATGCTACAATTTTTCCAGGAGGCAAAACTTAACTGGGAATTTTCCCAAAAGGAAAACCCAAATGTTATTACTGATGAGGGGAAAAAAATAAGGGCTGTTCCTTATCCTTGAAACTAGCGAGCAAATGATTCAGCAAAGAAATGATAGAGTTCTGTATGAAATGTGACATTTGTGGCTATAATTTTGTTCGTTGATGGTTTCCAGGTTACAGGATATCCTCAGGTTATGCCAACTGGACAGGGATAGGATCTCAAATACCTTTGTGCCAGCAGAACAAAACATTATAACAGTATAGTTGATTCACGGCAGCATAGTGATCCTGTTGTGCCAGCATAATTCCTGTGCGAGGAGATCAGCAACACCAATGCAAATGGCAAAACTGAGTGGAGCTGGGCGTGTAGAGGAGGAATCATGGAAATTCTGCAGAGTGGATTCCTATAGTTGCTTGGAGGCTGGACCTGTCGCCAATGCCAGCATTGTTTTTTATCAATAAAAAAGACATGACTGAGTAAAAAATAGTCCCGTTGTGGTTGATGGAAAGCCCCATATGACTGCCTAGGGGTGGACAAATCTGTCAGTTTCAGTTCTCTAAGTTTCTAATTTTTCCAGTCAGTTTCTGCAAGTGTGGATTTGGTAGGTTCATCTTTAAATATGAACTGAATTGAACTCCTTCCACTGGCCACATCAGAACATAGGATTCTGACTCTGTGGCCAATCATGGTGCACAACAATGGGTATAAAAGCTAGCAAGAGAAAACAGGTCACATACAGCACACACAACTCGGGGCTACATCCTTTTTACTCCATGCCTATAAACCCTGGACACACACGAGGACTTTGGTGACAGGGACCTTAGTGAAAGGGCAATTTGTATAAAAGGACCGCTTTGCACAATCTATGAACAGCAGACAAAGAATGGGCAAATAGCTGTTTTGGTCTCAGAGGCCATCCAAGTAACCTGCTTTGGGACTCCTGGCACAAGCACCCGCCTCAATTCCACTGCAGCAGGTGGAGCTGCATGGACAAGTCACCCCATGTTGGTAAATAAGGGGGTGTCTAACCAGGAATGAGGAGCTCATATATCTCAAAGTATGATGCCATCCATCTCCTCCAGCACCCCAGGATCTGAAGAGCATTCAAATACCCAGAGCCACACATAGCTAGAGATGTGAAGGTCCAAGGGGAAAAAATGGAAAAATTCGGGGGAGGGACTTACCCCCACTTCCCCGCATTCTTTAAAAAACAGGTTTCAGCAAAAAAACAACTTGCTTTTTTATTTTTCCAGTTTTTTCCTGAGCCTTCACTTCTCTACCAACAGAATCTCCCTGCTGAAATACATGAAAATTGTGAAAACTGCAATGTCTCCCACACAGAGGATTTTTTAATTATTTATTCAGAGATTTTGCCATCCCACTCTTCAGCCCCTGCCCTCAGGCTTTCAATCCAAAAAGACATAAGCAAGTCGTACAAAAATGCATTAGGCAAAACTGCACACAAAAAAGTGAACATTATGAGAAAATTGCACTAAAGTGCTGATGAATTTTCATGAGCATTATGTGTGTGTGTGTGTGTGTGTGTTGTGGAAAGCGATATGGAAAGATGGAGAACTGAACTTAAGAGGAAAGAGGAATAGGTACATCCCAAAGCAGAGCCTGAGCATGGTTCTGACCTCCATCCTTGTATTTTTGCACACTTTCCAAGAGTATACTGAGTTTATTGAAGAATGGAGTATGACCCAAGCCAGGGGTTGCCAACATTTCTGGACCCATGGGCACATCTGAAATTTTGAGAAAGTACCATATGCACCACCCTTTCAGGATGCTTCTCTCCTCTTTCCCCTGGCTCAGTCTCACACCCCACTCCTGACAGACAGACAAAGAGAAAGCATGCACACATTTCATTTTTCCAATAGGTCACTTTGGATAAAAGGTGCATCTAGAAGAATTAAATGGATCCTCTTCAACTTGCATGATTTTATATGCTTCCCCCCACCCCAAATCATCAACTTAAAGCTTATAGTGGCAGAGGGGAGACTGCTGGCTCCGATGTCAGTGGGGCAGTGAATCTGCTCTGGGTTTTAGTCCAAACTTTAGAAGGAGCTGTCCAAAATGCTGAAACCTCCCAAAATAGTTCCAGCACCTTGGATAGCTCCTTGAAAGTTCAGATTAAAATTCGGAGTGGATTCATTGCCCCATAAACAACGGAGCCACCACATTCCGTTGAGTGGTAGACTGCACAGTAAAAATCACAAATCTGGTGCTAGTGCCGCAAAGACCTTGATCCAAAGCACAGATCCTCATGGATCTTCATTATTTTTATTTTATTTATGTGTAGGAAGAAACACAGGAAGCTGCCTTGTGCTGAGTCAGACAGTTGGCCCTTTTAGTATTGTATAATATTAGACAGTATTGTCTTCTGTATGCAAAACCACTGAGCTACAACTCTTCAAAACAAGAAAGCACAACACTTCTGTGTTCAGATAGAGACCTATAATTTGATGGTGGTTTTGAGGGGATCCCTTTTTTGAGGGGATCATTTTTTCAGAGTGTTTTTAGCACTTGTGGTTGCCGCCTTGGGCTCCTACTGGGAGGAAGGGCAGGATAGAAATCTAATAAATAAAAATTTCATTCACAATTTATGTTTTATGCGCACGCTTAAAACACATGCACACATACAACTTGGGAACATCAAGCCAACCGACAGCAGCAACTACTGCTAGTATTGATTTCTCCAGTTCCTGCACCAATAACTGATTGACAGCTATGTAGCATCCAAGGCATTCAGGCCGCCTTAAGTCAAAACCATCTCCTGTTTCTGTTTACTACAGATGTAGGGAACCTTTGGTCCTCCAGATGTTGCTGAACTATAGCTCCCATCAGCTCTGACAAGGATGGCCAATGGCCAGGGATGATGGGAGTTGCAGTTCAGCAACATCTGGCCAAACATTCCCTACACCTGGTTTACTTTATCAAATGTAGAAGATGGGATTTGCTACTCTGTTTTCTGCTTGAACAAGGCTATAGTACAGTTCCATAGTGTTCCATACAGTATCTGTGATCGTGTCACACATAGGGATGGTTGCATTTCAAGGTGAACCTATCACATTCACACTTTCTGAAACAATATCAGAACCAAAACAAGCCATGCTTCAAAATTCGCACTATTCGAATTTTGCCAAGTAGTTCACCAACCAAACAATATTTACAAAAATGCATATGTTAGGGGAATGCATGCATAAAAATGAATGTGAATGAAATTATCATCACCATCATCAATTAATTAATTAATTAATGGGACCTTTGGGACCTTTGAGTGAAGGGTGGATTACAACAAATTTAAATATATAAACATACAATTTAAAACAGTTAAAAACGACCTAAACATCACAGAAAATAGGGTGAGTCCTAAAAATATCTTTCTCAGGTGTCGAAGGCCAGGGTAAAGAGGTACATCCAGTGCCGGATTTAGGCATAAGCTAAACAAGCTACAGCTTAGGGCCTCACAATCCGCAGGGGCCTCAAAAAATTTCAGAATTTGTTGGGGGGGGCTTTTAAAATTTTATGTGTACTGAATATATATATATATATATATATATATATATATATATATATATGGTGTATTTTTTTAATGAAGGGCCTCCAAGCTTTATATAGCTTAGGGCCTCACCAAGTCTAAATCCGGCACTGGACCGTACATCTTCAGCATTCACTGAAAGTTGTACAATGAGGTTGCCAGATGCACCTCAATGGGGAAAGAGTACCACAGCCTAGGGGCTGCCACCGAGAATGCTCTCTCCCAAGCCACCCCCGTACTTCTGAGGGTGGCGAAACTACCAAAAGGGCCCCTCTGCTGATCTCAACACTCAAGAGTGTCATAGAGTTGGAAGAAGCTAATAAGGCCATTGAGTCCAATCCCCTGCTCAATGCAGGAATCCAAATTAAAGCATACCCGACAGGTGGCTGTCCAGCTGCCTCTTGAATGCCTCCAGTGCTGGAGAGCCCACCACCTCCCTAGGAAATTGGTTTCATTGTAGTACCGCTCTAACAATAAGGAAGTTTTTCCTGTCCAGTTGAAATCTGGCTTCCTGTAACTTGAGTCCATTATTCCATGTCCTGCACTCAAGGATGATCGAGAAGAGATTCTGGCCCTCCTCTGTGTGTCTGTAGGTCTGTAGGGAAGGAGGTGGTCTTTCAGATATTTGGGATCTAAGTCATTTAGGGCTTTAAACACTAACATGAGCACCTTGAACTGGGCCCGGAAACAAACTGGCAACCAATGCAGCTGTTTTAAAACAGGGGATATATGAGTTTTAGAGGGAATCCCAGCCAATAATTTGGCTGCTGCATTTTGGATCAGCTGACGTTTAAGAATCATCTTCAAGGGCAGCCCCAAGTAGAGCACATTGCAATAATCCAGTCTGGAAGTTACCCAGAGCATGGAGCACTGTGGCCAAATCTTCTCTGTCCAAAAGGGGCGGAAACTGGCAAAACAGCCGGAGATGGAAAAAGGCACTCCTAGCCACTGAGACCAACTGAACCTCCAGTGACAGTGTTGGATCAAGGTTCCAATAACATACAAAAATGAATTATATGAAGAGAAATCGCTCACAAAAATGAGCAAAACCTAAAAAAAACTGCTTACAAAAATGTGTTCATTAGGAGACATTTGCACTAAAATGTTTTAGAATTTTCATGAAGGATTTTTTGGGGAAAATGCAAACTGCCGCAGAAATGTGGAGAACGGAATTTAAGACTGGAAAAATGAGCAGCAAAATCGACATCTTTCCGTTCCCTAGTTACGTCTAATGACTCAAAATGAAACCAAGTCCAGTGTACTGCACAAGCTCTCAGCTCTGAGGACTTGACGCCCCCTTGTGGTATGAGTATATATTTTAAAAGCCTACTTGACATTCTTTCCTGAATGTCTGCTTTTTC
Organism: Rhineura floridana; assembly: GCF_030035675.1. Taxonomy (NCBI): domain Eukaryota; kingdom Metazoa; phylum Chordata; class Lepidosauria; order Squamata; family Rhineuridae; genus Rhineura; species Rhineura floridana. The sequence goes on along the minus strand of NC_084492.1, from coordinate 31,088,391 downwards.
TCTCTTTCTTTGCACAATATGTCGACTGGATCAGCAGCCTCCAACGTTCCCCCCATGGACCACTTGAACACTGCGGTCTTGGTGGACCATTTAATGCTTTCTCTAATGCCTTAAGCTAGCTGCTGTGTGAATTTTTAATTGTATTTTTACAGGTATGCTACAAACCACCTGGATGAAGCTCACGGACTACTGGGTCGATGGACCACAGTTTGGGAATCTCTGGCCTGGATAATGATGGAATTTTCCTTAGTGTTAGAAAGCCTGGAAGTGTAGATCTGACCATTGATAGCACTGTTAGAGGTCTGTTACTATTATTCATACATGCGCACCTGGATATGTTTGCGTAACACATACAGTAAGACATTTCAAGGGGAGAAGTAGCTGTTAGCTGCAAAAACAATCCATAGTGCAAGATGGATACTAGCACAAAAAGATCTGGGAATGAATTATTCTAGAACCAGCCTTCTCTCTTTTTGAAAACTCTGGATCTTTATGTTAGAACCAGGCGTGTAGTTGTGGGGTTTTTTAGGTGGTCTTACACCCTTTATGTTTTGGGGAGCAGGGTCCATGCAGGGTCCCTATGTCTCCAGCATCCTACAAGCCAATTAGCATGAAAGGGGAGTGTGTTAGCCATTGAGAAGAGTCTTCTAATATGCTTCCTTGTCCTTTTTTGCTAATTGGAGCCAGCCAGAGTGAAAGGAGGTGAGTCAAACTCTGAGAAGAGTCTTCTTAGGGCTACCATTCTCCTCTTTCATGCTTATTGGTTCCTAGGCATTAACAAGGATCTCTTTTTCAACCCCGCAGCAAAAAAAAATGGCAAGGGAGCATGGCTGTGACTAACACACACTTCTGAATTTGCCACTACACTACTGCTTAGAACTCAACAACTACTTATGCAGACAAGCAAGCAAAGCAATGTCTTGGACCTTGGGAGACCTGGATTCAACACCTAGTAAGGCCGCTTGTTAATTTCACTCTGTATTGTATGTATTGCCTTACCTCGCAGAGTTGTTGTGAAAACAAAAGGGAAAGAAAGTAAGACATTGGCATACTAACAGCACAACCCTATGTGTACTTACTCAGAAGTAAGTCCCACTGATTTCAATCATAGAATGATAGAGTTGGAAAGAAACTCAAAGGTCACCTCTGGTGATGCAGGAAAACCACTGCTTCAGTACTAGCTCTATGTAATGTCTCTATAGCAACCCAACCTAGTCCCTTCCAGATATTTTGCACGACAGTTCTTAACCATTGGCCTAGGGTTCATGGGAGTTTGAATCCAACAAAATTTGGAGGTTCACAGGTTCTCCATCTCTGCTTTACAACCATGCACAGGGAACATCACCCCCTGGCAGTAAGGGCCAAAGTGGAGTAGGGATGTAAAAAGGCAGTGATTTCTGTTCCGACCTGTATTTGTCACAATCAGTGCGGTTTACATTCTGTTGCAGTTCAGTTTCCACTAAATAATATATTATTCATCTTGCTGTCTGCTCTTCAGTGTAAGTTTCATAACTTACATTAATAACACGGTTATTTCTTTAACTTACATTCAGTTCAATGTAAATGAAATCGCAAAACAATGTAAAAAAAAGTCCTTACGTATGTATCATCTGTGGACTTAAGAAACCCAACAGCAATGTGAATGAATACCAATAATATTTGCTTGACTGATTCCCATTCCTGACCAATGTTGCTGGCATTCACCAACATCCCTACAGTGGGGTTTGGAGTCGGCCTTGTGCTCATGGGACATGGGAAGATAGGCTTGTGTATAACTCTGAGCACCCAGGATCAGAGACGATGAAGAGGAGCAAGGTGTCGGTGAACTCCCCTCCTCGCAGTTCTCAGGTCATAAAATGGGCAGAGGAGTATCCAGTTCTCTGCAGGCAACAGAACAGTCACCGCTGTGCTTTCAACTTCCCTGAGGTCAGTAAAGCTGAAGCAAAGTCAGTTGTTATCATCATCACCATCAACAACAACAGCAACACATTGAATATATCAGCAACTGGCTATGACAACTTTAAAAGTTGTTCCGGAAACAGGATGTGAGGAACATCAGGATCTGCACGCATCTCCCCCACAGAGTGAACCACTGAACCGCAGGTAGAAATAACTTCAGGCCTTAGACCAGCCTTTCCCAACCAGTGTGCCTCCAGATGTTGTTGGACCACAATTCCCATCTTTCCTGACCATTGGCAATGCTGGCTGAGGCTGATGGGAGTTGTGGTCCAACAACATCTGGAGGCACACTGGTTGGGAAAGGCTGCCTTAGACTGACTCCACATCGCCCACCTTTCCATGTAGAAACCTAGAATGCAGCAACATTTTTTTGGTAAAAAATGCAGCGCCAATACTCATATCTGGATAAAAATACCATGGGTGCCAGCACAAAACGGCTGGCATCAGCAGCAAAAAATGAGGTGCTGGTACTTCACACCAGCGAGTACTATCACCAAAAAATGTTCTCTGTGTGTGTGTGTTTGAGTGTGTGTGATGTTGCTTGGGAATTCCAAAAAAAGGAAGATGAAAACACCACTGAGGGAAGGGTTCTCTAGATCCGGTTGTGAAAGGTACAGTGACAAAGAAGAAACAGGTGGTGAAGGAGAACTTTTCTCTACAGTGGAGATGAAAAAAGGATCCCCCCCCCTTTGACTGTATATACACAAAACCACTGTGGGGAAAATATGGCAGACAACACTCAAAGGGTTAAAGAGTGGGTGGGAATTACACCAAGTGAAAAACGTCTGAGGTAAAAAAAAAAAAAGACAAAACAACAAAAAATAGTCCCAACAAACGTACACACAAGAGTCCCAGAGACAAGAGGGGGGAAAAGCCTGAGCCAGATAAGTAAAACAAACAATAAAAGCAATGCAGTTTTGAAAGGTTCGGTCCGTCATCTTGATTCAAAATGGTGTGCAATTGCATCCAGACAGAGACAAAAAACCTGGTCCTTATCCCAGGAACCATAACAGAAAATCTCTCTCCGTCAATATATTCTAATACAAACACATGCAATACACAAACTGGAGCACAACTAGCCAAGGAGATGAAAATCTATGGAGCAGGAGATACAAACACTGCCACTCAGCATCAAAGGCAATTAAACTAGGCCTGCTTAGCATCACCAAACTGAGTCAGTCCAAAAATGAAGTTGAAAGGCCAGAGGTCTTCTGGTGCAACCTTCCTTATTAGCAAACACCATAAGAGGCCACCATAAGTTTGCGTGTGGTGCTCCTGGGAGTGACTTTTCAGTGGCAACAGCACAATATGCCATCCTGGGTAACAGATGGAGGGATACCGTTTCTGCAGTGGCATATGCAAGCTATTTCATTTCCAATTTTTCTTATAGGAGTGGGGGTGGGAGAGAGAGAAACATGGCTAGTCCATGCTTCCATAATGGAGTCTTATCATAAGAGTGCGTAGCCTGCGAAGAATTAAAAGAAGAATCAATATAACCAAAAGAATAGCAAAACACCCTGAAACAAAGGATAAAACAGCTAGGTTGGTGGGGACTAGAGAGAGGGCATTCTCGGTGGCGGCCCCCACTCTCTGGAGCTCCCTCCCGTATGATCTTCGCCATGCCCCTTCCCTGAATGTATTCCGCAAAGCCTTGAAGACCTGGCTTTTCAGACAGGCCTTTGGGACTTCCGGGGAGGGTTAATTTTCAGGACTAACTGCCTATTACTCTGAACTGTTATCATTCCTATTTATAGTTTCCTTGTTATATTGTATTTTATGTGTATTTTATTGTGCTGCATTTACTGCAACTGATTTGTACGTCGCCTAGAGTGGCCATTGGCCAGATAGGCGACACATAAATTAAATTATTATTATTATTATTATTTATGTGCTGTCAGGGATTGAAGCGGTGCACTTTGAAAGTCCCAATGCATGGTCTTAAGCAGGGCTGTGGAACCTGTGGCCCTCCAGTTATTGTAGGACCACACCTCTTCATAATCCCTGACCATTGGTCATGTTGGCTGCGGTTGATAGGAGTTGGACTCCAACAACATATCAAGACTAGCAGATTCTCTGCCCTGGTCTGAAGGCAGGTGATGCAGCAACCTTGCTAGAGTGAAACATGTCTGAGTGTGGCCAACATAAGATTATAGGAAGAGCCCTGATGGATCAGACCAAAGACCTATTTTGTCCTGTTTCCCATAGTGGTGACTCAGATGCCTATGGGAAGGTCCTTCCCGCCCCCCAAGAAGGACATGAGCGCAGTAGCACTCAACCGGTATTCAGGGTCATGCTGTCTCTGATCCTGGAGGTTGCACATAGCCATCAGGACTAGTAGCCATTGGTAGCCTTGTCCTCCTTGCATTTGTCTAATCCCCTTATAAGACCACCAAAGCATCTTCTGGCAGTCACGGCTATAGTTTAATGAGCTGGTATATGAAGAAGTCTTTCCTTTTGCCTGTTCTGAATCTCCTACCATTCAGCTGCATCAGATGACCCTGCGTCCTAGTGTTATGAGAAAGAGAGTGGGAATCCTGTTGTTGCATGTGCCCCAATCTCCAAGCCGAAAGAGACTTCCAAGGTTCCTCTGCTCACCCATGGTTTGGTTTCCTTGGAAAGAAGGTCAGCAGAGACTGTGGTGTCTTTATGATATATGGTTTATTTACACTTATATACAACTTGAGTGTAAGATGGAGAAGGACTCAGCGTTAACAGTCCACCAGATCTTGCTTCCCCATTAGACTTGTAGGGGAGTCTTCCCAGCAATCTCATGAGATTCAGCACTGACAGCAGAGCAATCTTCTCTGTCTCCTTCCATTTTCCAGCTTCACCCAACAGTACATACACATACAGAAAAACAACTTCTTTAGGCAGGGGGTGGGGATCTCTCTCCTCAAGGAGTATCCCTGTCCATTTGTTCCCATGGCAACACATCACTTCTTGGCCAAATCCTTACAGATGTTAATGGAGCAGTTGGCAAACTTGGCCAGCCTATTAGCTTAACAAAGAAAGGAACTGGTTTAACAAGTTTAGAAGGTCTTTCTGATAGAAACTGTATCTCTCCACAGACACAGGATTATAGGCAGGGAGGGGACTCACAGATCATGCAGACCAACCCCGCAATCCTACAATACTATGTACACCACCCATAGTTCCAGGCCAATTATAAAAGTAATAAATGACTCTCAGTGCAAACCTGTATATATTGATTCAGAAATAAATCCCACTGAGTTCAATAGGCATGTATATACTGGACTACAGCCAAACAGTGCAATCCAATACATGCCTACTAAGAAGTAAGCTCTATTGGGTTTAATAGGACTTTGTCCCAGGTAAGTGTGTATTGGATTACAGCCTAAGTCACTAGCAGTACCCTAATAGGTGCCTGTGATACCTGCAGAGCAGGAACCCACAAAGTAATTACAAAAGCAAAGAACACACTATGTGCTGGAAGTATAGCACTTTCCTAGGTGTTAAATACTGCTGTTTGAGTGAGTCAGAAATGCAGGGGGCTGTGCATAGCAAATGGGTGAGCAAATATACACTTCTTGCTGTACAGCTGAGATGGAGAACCTGTGGCCCTCTAGATGTTGCTGGACTACATCTCCCA